>NC_060120.1:307968309-308599143 GCF_021461395.2 Schistocerca americana | reverse complement strand
TGAGGCACTTATAGCTGCTGCCTGCCAGTCTACCTGTTTCTTCAGGTACGTTGATGACACATTCGTCAATTGGCCACATGGCTGGAAAAGACTGGATGAGTTCCTTGGCCAAAGGAACTCAAGTTACCCCAACATTAAGTTCACAGTGGAACTAGAGAAAGATAATCAACTTCCATTCCTGGATGCCCTGGTGAAAAGGAAGATAGATAGGACAACAGGACACAGTGTGTGTAGGAAACCAAAACACGCGGACTTATATTACAGGCTGCTAGCTGCCATCATCCAGTGCAGAAGAACAGGTTACTGAGAACACTTGTACACCTAGCCAAGACACTTGACTAGTTCAGACAGCTTGGCAGAGTTAGAACATCTGCAGCAAATGTTTACCACCACAGGTACTCAAACAGGGACATCCGCAAAGCACTACATCTCACCAGATCACCTGATATAATGGGAGAACAACAAGAAGAGACCAGGAGGGTAGCCTTTCTACCACATGCAGGTCCTATATCTGCAAAGATCAGCAGGATCCTGAAAAATCAAAAGTGTGTTCAGGCCATCTAAAAAGATCAGGTTGCTCCTTGGAACGGTTAAGGATGATCTGGAGGTTAAGGAAACATGGTATCTGCCATATAACAGGTGAATGTTGTATGTCTGACGTCGGTCAAACTGCCGGAACACTTGAAATAAGATGGAAAGGACACCAAAAACATAGCAGGCTGTGACAGATCACTAAATCAGCAGTAGCAGAATATTCCCTAGAACTTGAACATGCCATGAATTATGATAAAACAAGGTTCCTCACTCAGACCCCCAAATTCTGGGATAGATGAGAGAGAACCTGATCAACCGGGAAGCAGGATACCAGACCAATACAAAGTGGAATTCAGCATTAGAATTACAAAGAGACAATGGAAAAAAGTTCCCTTCTCCATTGATGATCCTCAGACAACAAGAGATGTAATTAATGGGATTGAATCTCTTATCTCTTATGGAGCATGGGGCAGTCTCCTCGGGAGACAACTGTAGTGCTCATAGACAAAAAACAGAACAACATTAACCATGTGGACCTTCAGGCACCATGCACCTTAGGAGCAGACACAGTACAGAACTCCAGACAGCGGCCACCGCCATGAGAGATTACTGTGGAGTGCATAGACAGAATATGCAATTCCCACAGCAGCCTGATTTGGTAGGCAGTGCACTTTGTAAAGAAGTACCAGACCCACAAGTTTAGGAGAATGGCGGGGGCATTCTAGAAGGCAGGATGATTGCCAACAGCGTAGGAAACATCTGCAGCATGTCGATTGTACTGGGAATGCATCTGCTGGGAACAGACTTAGTATGGAACGCCTTGACATGGCTGCCACTGGGGAAAACAATGGAAAAAGGTGTGGATGGAAGATGGAACACCTAGAGGCAAACAGCACCACCAGAAATGGCCAGATTGTTGCAGATAGCTAGGAAACACAAGACACCGCCCTGGCATAAACACGGGATACGGTTAGCTTGTTGACCAGTCACAAAAAACACCTGGTAAAGACACCGAATTGTGATGTTGAAATATTGTGTCGGGAATACGCAGACCATCAGCAGTACACCCGATGCCACGAGATGACACTGAATCGCCAGAAAAGTCTAAAACACTAAATATGAGGCACTGTCAGCGATAAAAATTCCATCATTGTGTGGGAACATGAAGTCCATGAATGGCTGGAAATGGTCTCCAACCAACTAAACGTAACTGAGGACCCAGTCCATTCCATGTAAACACAGCCCACACCATTATGAAATCACCATTACCTTGCACAGTGCTTTTTTGACAGCCTGGGTCCATGGTCTGTGCAACACTCGAACCCTATCATCAGCTTGTACTAACTAAAATTGAGACTCATCTGACCAGGTCATGGTTTTTTAGTTGTCTCTGGTCCAACTGATATGGTTATGAGCCCAGAAGGGGCACTGTAGGTGGTTTGCTGTTAGCAAAGGCACTCATGTAGATCGTCTGTAACCATAGCTCATTAATGCCATATTTCACCTCAGTGTCTTAACTCACACTTTTGTGGTACATCCCACATTGATTTTTGCAGTTATTTCATGCAGTGTTACTTGTCTTTTAGCACTGACAATGCTTTGCAAATGCTGCTACTATTGGTCATTAAGTGAAAGCCATCGACCACTACATTATCTGTGATGAGAGGTAATGCATGAAATTTGGTATTCTTGGCCCACTCTTGACACTGTGGAGTTCAGTATATTGAATTTGCTGATTTCCGAAATGGAATGTCTCGTGCATCTAGCTCCAACTACCATTCCGTGTTCAGTGCCTTTAACTACCATCATGCGGCCGTGATCATGTTGGAAAGAATTTCACAAGAATCGACTGAGTACAAATGATAGCTCTGCCAGTGCACTGCCCTTTTATACCTAAAGTATACAATACTACCGCCACCTGTATATATATGCATATCACTATGCCTTGAGTTTTGTCACCTGCTTAAGTGATTAATATTGCAGAGATGGTGTACACATAAGCACAGCAGAGAGGTCTTAGTGTTAGTGTTATCGCAAGCCCAGCCAGTGAGTGGCTGTTAAACAAACTAAAATGTGAAAGTAAGCACCAGTGTGCTTAATTGGCATTTGAGGACAGAATACTTTATCTCTGGTATTATGGATTTGTCACATCATGACTGTTCAACTCAGTTATAAGATGTGAAACCAGGGGATAAAAGTGGGTTGTACTAAGTAGTGGATGGGTGCAGGACACTTCCAATGTACTCACAGCATGAGATTACTGCCATCTTGCCTGCATAACCACATATGACCACATAACTTTGTGTACAGTGTTTGATCAGTGCTGGAACATTACAGTGGATTTCAATCTGTGTGTGTTTTGCTGTCCAGCGCAATTTCATGCATGATCAAACAGTGGCATGCATTCTACTACTCAGGCTGCCATTATTGAGGGAACACCAAAATCTATGAAATGAACGTGAATGCCATTGTTTGATACTGAATTGCCAACTGTAGTGTTTTCAGACCAATCCTACAATGACGACAGCATACATATGGTTTAATGCTACTTTGGTGGAAGATAGCTTGCATTCTTGAGCAGTATAGTGAGAAAACTCATAGTTAAATTGGTTGACACTAATTCCTACAACTTGCATTCATGACTCCTACATGTTAGGGGCAACCTGAATAGCAGCCATTGCATCAGGAAGACTCCAGAGCCTGAGGTACTGTCTTTTCCTTAGACAACTGTGCACAAATATTTCAGTATTATATTGCCCAACCACTTGTGAGGAATGTGCAAGCCTTCTTCAGCCAATGATGGTCACCAGTGCTTTCTGCGGTGCACATTTACCTGGCATGTGATCCACCAAGCATGAGTGGGATATGGTGGTTGGCAACTTGATTGTCACACTTCTTGAGAACCAACTGTTGATTCTTTGTGTATTGTTGTACAAACCTCTGATTTTATGCTGTTATCATCATCATTCAACTTAAAGGAATTGGACCTCTGTCTATTCTGTCTTCAGATAGTTTGTGTGCATCGTTTCATTGGTTGACCTATTTGATTTTATGCCACGATGTGTAATGGTTCTGATTCCAGTTTTTGAATGCTTTATGCATTTGGAACTATGTACAGGGATTTAAAGGGAAATGATCATGTAGATGTAACATTAGGTGAAGGAATTGCTCAGTATTTACACATCAGTGGAATATTGGAAATATGTGGTTCTCTATAATGGAGACTTCACCAAACATAACTTGAACCTTTTAACTTATGGAGGTCTTTACCATAGCAATTTGGAACACAATGATTGAAAAGTGCTATACATGCACACCATTATGTTAAACACTTCAGAGTGTTAGAAGTTAAATTAGTGAATTAATGTAGATGCCTTCTCTGTTGCAAGACGGGTACTTGCAGGTTTTTGGAAAATGGCTGCAGAAATTTTTCAACGTTATAATATATAAAGTAATAATACAAGCATGAGTGCAATGGAAACTTAAAATTAAGCTTATTCTTGTACTAAAAATACAGAAATGTAGTGTTCCTGCTGAAAGATGGAAATTGGTAGAAAATTGAAGTCGGTATGTAAACACAACCAGGATCAAAGCATTGGGAAGCAGGGTCAGTATTATTTCTTTAACAGAAATAAAATTATTGCATGCATATATTTACGTGTTTGTTCATATTAAAATTCTAAAATTTATATTCATTTAAACGTAAGGTAAATTACATTATATCAGAGCATGCCACTAAGTGCAACCTGCTCAGTTTCATAAGCTGTGCTGTCAGAACGTCCCTCTACCCACCCCCTTTCAAACATCAGCTTATCTGACTTGTGTATATGAGAACTGTGCCTCCAACAATCCATTTTTCTACCTCCCTCCCTCCCTTCTTCGCCTCCCCCCCCCCCCCCCCCCCCTCCCCCAAACTTCCTGCCCCTCATTCCTTCACCCTGGTCTGCTCCATACTTCGTTTGGTACTATAAAATGTTAGAACCACTCACATTCCCAATTTAAAATGATAATTAATTTTGCACTTTGGGAGGAAAAGTGCTAGTGCATGAGTGAAATGAATTTATTAATAGTTTTACACATTTCAACCTATAGTAGAATACTACACTTCTTAATCTTGTTTTAAAAGAATCATTATATCAATATCAGCGAAGTCCTCCATTAATAGAAAATATTTAAAGTTGTCAAAGAGTGTGTATTACCTATAGATGCATGAAGGCGTGCTGAAAAGTATTGCGTCCAAATTTTTTTGTGTGATACCTCTTAAAGGTTTTTAAATAAAACAAAAGTTATTAACATTTTACATCTTTATCCTGCTTGTCTGCATATTTATTTCTCAATATAGCCAGTCTGGCGACGAACACATTTCTCCCAACGAGAGGTCAGTTGTTGATACCATGACTATAGAATGTTTGACTTTGTCGACAGAGCCACGGGCTCACCTCTGCTTGCACTGCTTCAGCACTATCAAGGTGAAGTCCTTGGAGGCATTCATAAAGTTTTGGAAACAGATGAAAATCAGATGGGATGAAGTTGGGACAGTGGATGAGCAGTGACAGTGATGTTAGGTAGTTTCATGTCCTATGGGTCATTTGCATGATAAATCACAATTATGTGGAATGAGTCATTTTACATATATATAAAAATGGCTACATGTTGAACATTTATAAAGGTTTTTACCTCATTTTTTTTCTGTAAAAATATCTGCAGATGTGAGTTAGTAATCCCTACTCACCACGTTTCACTCATTATAGTAATAAAAATTCTACAGAATAGAAAGAGGTATCACAGAGAAACTTTTTTAGTTTGCTTTCAAATTTTTCTTTGCTATCTGTCAAACATTTTATATCCCTCGGTAAGTTATCAAAAATGTTTCATGCAACATTGTACACCCCTTTTTGTAATAAAGAAAAACTTAATATGGACTAATGAATATCATTTTTACTTCTGGTATTGTAATTATGTACATCATTGTTCCTTTTGAACTGCAGTGGATTATTTACAACAAACTTCATGAGGGAATAAATATACTGTGAAGTAGTAGTCAGAATGCCAAACTCTTTAAACAGTCATCTACAAGATGCTTGTGGATGTGCACCACATATTACTCTCACAGCATGTTTTTGAGCAGTGAAAACTTTCTTTCTTAAGAATGAGTTCTCCCAGAACATAATTCCATATGACATTATTGAATGAAAATATGCAGACTATGTCAACTTACTGATTTCTCTCTCCCCAAGATTTCCAGTGATTCTAAGGGAAAATGGGCTGAACTAAGTTGTTTTAGGCATTCCAAAATGCGCTTTTTCCAGTTAACATTCTCTTCAATATGAACACTTAAGAATTTTGAAGTTTCCACATTATTTATTACTTCCTCGCCATGCGTTACACTTAGCATTGGTGTAGTACCCCTAGATGTGCAGAACTGAATAGGTGGCGTCTTGTCTCTTTAAAATTGAGTGTGAGACGATTCACAGAAAAGCAGCCAATGACAGTTTAAAGAGTATTGTTTTCTATCTTCTGTTTCTGAACGCGTGCTTGGGTTGATTGCAATACTAGTGAATCCAACATGCTGGATTGTGGCAAATGTTGCAGCACTCATATGTGGTCTGACATTGTTATGATGAATGAGAGGGTGCTGCATGTGTTGACAAACTCTTCGAATTCATAACTCGATTACAGCAGCCTGTTTTCACTCACTGACATAGTAATGTTACATATCACCCTGTTACACGCTACAATTTGGAGCCGTTTAGTGGTAAAGGGCTGCTAATATGTGGACATGAAGAATAAAGATGTAGAATGTGAATAACATTTGTTTTATTCAAACATAAAGATTTGGAGACATTATTTTTCAGCAAACCCTCATATTTATTCTTCACTGATTCTGGAAAATGTCTAGTGCATGATGTCTTTTTCTGTATTGCATCTTTCCTCAGTTTTGATTTTTGAATCTTTCTTTATTTTTATATTGGAGATGAAGGTATTAAAGTCAGGTAAATATTAGATCACAAAATATTACTTAAGTCACAGAAGTCTACTTTATAAATAAAGACAGCAGCTTACATCTGTGCTTCTGAGTATTAGTGTTTGAAAAGAGATTTATTTATTTTTGTTCATTTTCAAATAACTTTTTCTAAATATAACCTAAAGGAAACAATACATGAAACTGAGAGCTCGTGTTAACGATACTGTAGCAATTATTCCATAATTATCATTTGTTCTATCTGTATTTCAGTCTGTCATTGCAAAGAGGAAATCACCGAAAGATAAAGCATTAGAACATTTTGATGATTTTTACAAGTCTATTTATGGGAAACAATGGCCATCAATTCGGATTGGTCTGTTGTCTCCTCACAAATATTGTGCAGTCATTAACAACTTTGGAGATACTGAAACAACTGTGGAAGACCTACAGGTGAGTTTATAAAACAGCTAATATTAGGAGCATTTGATGTGAGCTACATATGTGTGCCTGATCATACTCATTAAGTTTCAGCAGTTCAGATATCAGGCTTTATTTTGATGTAATTATATGGTTGTCATATTCTCTAATTTTTTCACAAATCATATTACTTAGATTCCATCTTGATGGAAAACTTGACAGTGAAATGACTTACTATAAAAATTACCACTGAGATATGACTGTGATGAAATGTTTATCTGAACATCATTAACAACCACCATGACAGATAGGCAGCATGAATCTCACTATTTCCCATATCCTCTCGGGAAGTTCACAAGTCTTTCGTGAGTATAGGTGTGGTGAACACAGGGCCCAGACTTTCCCCCCTGCGGGACCGGGGGTTAGAATAGGCCCGAGGTAGTCCTACCTGTCGTAAGAGGCAACTAAAAGGAGTCTCACACATTTCGGCCCTATGAGTTCAGGTCCCATTCTATGGTTTCACCTGCCACTTCCAAAATTCTACAGAAGTGCGAGCCATATGGGGAAGGATGCCTTAAGTGGTGCACATGTTATCCATAGTGCCCTTAGATTCAATCTCCTGAATCTCTTGTCATGGCTTTGCATCCCCACCTGTGATTTAAGTATTTGGCCAAGAACACTTTCTAGGGTATGTCAACTTCTTCTGTAGTTTCCTGTCCTAGGGCTACAAAACGGAGAGAGCCATATTCGCCTCAGTTTTTTGTCTGTAGCAGAACTGATGGGGACTCCTTTGTATCTACAAAGCCTCAATTTTTTGTTGAACACCTTGAGGATAAGTTTTGAGAAGTGACAGCATTGTCCAAGATGCGAAACAGCGCATTCCTGATTCGGACAGCAGCCCCAGCCTGATCCCGAGGGTTACTTGTCTGTGACAAGTTGTGTGATATTCCTGTTTCCGTCACTCCCCATAAAAGCCTCGAGATGGTCCAGGGGATCATTTTCCATCTCAATCTCCTCTTGTAGTCTGATGATGAGCTCCGCGCCAATTTAGAATGATGGGGCGTTCTGTTCATCCGGCCCATTTACAGGGGACTCAAAGACAACAGGGTTGCTACCGGTGCCTTCATCTTGGCCTTTGAGGGTGATTCATTGCCTGAAAAGTCAAGGTGATGTTTTACCGCTGTGTCATTCAACTATACGTCCCTCCCCCTATGTGATGCTTTAAGTGCTGGAAGTTCGGGCACATGTCTTCCCGCTGCACTTCCAGCACCACATGTTGAGACTGTGGACATCCACTGCACTCAGATACTCCGTGTGCGCCTCCTCCCACCTGCATCAGCTGTGGAGAGCAACACTTCCCCTGCTCACCAGGCTGCACAGTACTCCAAAAGGAGCGGAAAATCATGGAGTACAAGACCCTGGACTGGTTGACTTAAAGAGAGGCTAAACGCAAATTTGAAAGATTACACCCCATTCAGTTGACGTTGACATATTCTGCAGCTATGTCACCATCGCCATCCCAAGTGCCAGTGGTTCCTCACTCTGTGCCACAAACAGTGGTCCCTCTGGGCCACCAGAATACATCTGTCCCCTTGGTGGTAGGGGGCAAATCTTCCTCCGTTGCTCCCAAAGCACCTAATTTGGGAGCAAGGGCCCCCCCCCTCCAAATGCAGGGGACATTGGTCCCCTCCCCCGTGCTGGAGAAGCAAACACCCATAACCCCTTGTGGGGTGGCACCGTGCTTACTGGCCGAGGCAGAGATGTCGAAAATTTAGTGTCACAACTCGACCTCGACCTCTACCTCTTAAATACAGGTGCCCCACACGTTTCAGTGTGGCACATGGCACATATTCAGCCATTGATCTCTCGGTTTGCAGTCCTGGCCTTCTCCCATCTATTCACTGGAGAGCACTTGATGACCTGTGTGGTAGTGACCACTTCTTCATCTTCCTGTCACTGCCCCGGTGTCAGGCCTACGGACACCTGCCCAGATGGGTTTTAAACAAGGCATACAGGGAAGCTTTTATCACTGCTGTCTCTGTTGAATCTCCCACACATGGTAACATCGATGTGGTGGTTGAGCAGGTAACTACAACAATTGTTTAAGTGGCGGAAAACGCGACCCCTCGTCTTTAGGATGCTTCCGGCGAAAGACAGTCCCTTGGTGGTTGCTGGATGTCACTGAGGCAATTAAGGAGTGTCGGTGAGCTCTACAGCGGCATAAGTGGCACACTTTCCTGGAGCACCTCATTGCCTTTAAACGGCTCCGTGCCCACGTCCGCCAGCTTATCAAAAGATGGAAACAGGAGTGTTGGGAGAGATATGTCTTGACCATTGGGTGCCATATGTCACCTTCCCAAGTCTGAGCAAAGATCAAACGAGTTTTTGGGTGCCAGGCCCAACAGGTATTGTTCCCGGTGTTAACATAAATGGCATGTTATTTTTCTGATGCAAACACGGTTGCTGAGCACTTTGTTGAGCACTATGCTCGCACCTCTGCGTCGAAGAATTACCCACCAGCCTTTTGCTCTCTCAAACGGCGGATGGAAGGGAAAGTCCTCTCGTTCACTACACGCCACAGTGAACCCTATAATGCCCCATTTACAGAGTGGGAGCTCCCCAGTGCCCTTGCACATTGCCCCGACACAGTTCCTGGGCCAGATCGGATCCACAGTCAAATGATTAAACATCTCTTGCGTGACTACAAGTGACATCTCCTCATGATCTTCAACTGGATCTGGTGCGATGGCATCTTTCCCTCACACTGGCAGGAGAGCACCATCATTTCGGTGCTCAAACCCGGCAAAAACCCGCTTGATGTGGATAGCTATTGGCCCATCAGCCTCATCAACGTTCTTTGTAAGCTGCTGGAACATATGGTCTGTTGGCAGTTGGGTTGGGTCCTGGAGTCACGTGGCCTACTGGCTCTGTGCCAGGGCGGTTTCCGCCAGGGTCGCTCTACCACTGATAATTTTGTGTCCCTCGAGTATGCCATCCGAACACCCTTTACCAGATGCTAACACCTTGTTGCCGTCTCTTTTGATTTACGAGAAGTCCATGACACCACCTGGCGACATCATATCCTTGCCACATTATACAGTACCGAGCGAGGTGGCGCAGTGGTTAGACACTGGACTCGCATTCGGGAGGACGACGGTTCAATCCCGCGTCCGGCCATCCTGATTTAGGTTTTCCGTGATTTCCCTAAAATCGCTCCAGGCAAATGCCGGGATGGTTCCTTTCAAAGGGCACGGCCGACTTCCTTCCCCGTCCTTCCCTAATCCGATGAGACCGATGACCTCGCTGTCTGGTCTCCTTCCCCAAAACCAACCAACCACATTATACAAGTGGGGTGTCCGAGGCATGCTCCCAATTTTTATCCAGAATTTCCTGTCGCTTCATGCTTTCCGTGTCCAAGTTGGTACCTCCCATAGATCCCCCCCCCTCTCCCCCCCTCCCCCCCCCATATCCAAGAGAACGCAGTCCCTCAGGGCTCTGTATTGGGTGTATCTCCATTTTTAGTGGCCATTAACTGTCTAGCAGCAGCTGTAGGGCTGTCAGTCTCACCCTCTCTGTATGCAAATGACTTCTGCATTTCGTACTACTCCACCAGTACTGGTGTTCCTGAGCGGTACCTGCAGGGAGACATCAACAGGATGCAGTCATGGGCTCTAGCCCACGGCTTCCAGTTTTCGGCTGCAATGTTGTGTGTTATGCACCTCTGTTAGCGTTGTACTATCCATCCAGAACCAGAAAATTACCTTAATGATGATCCACTCACTGTAGTGGAGACATATTGATTGTTAGGACTGGTTTTCGATGCCTGATTGACTTGGCGTCCTCACCTTCGTCAGCTTAAGCTGAAGTGCTGGCAGCACCTCAATGCCCTCTGCTGGCTGAGCAACATCAACTAGGGTGCAGATCACTCTGCGCTTCTGCAGCTCTACAGAGCCCTTGTTCGATCACGTCTTAACTATGGGAGTCTGGTTTATGGTTGGGCGGCGTCCTCAGCATTGCGTTTACTCAACCCAGTGCACCACTGTGGTGTCTGACTAGCGATGGGAGCTTTTGGGATGAGTCCGGTGACCAACATCCTGGCAGAGGCTGGAGTCCTTCCATTGCAGGTCAGATGTGCACAACAGCTCTCCAGTTACGTTGCACATGTTCGTAGTTCTTCTGCACATCCAAATTACTGCCTCCTTTTCCCACCCATGGCGGTTATTCTCCTGTATCGGCACCCCAGGTCAGGGCTTACAATTGCAGTTCGCATCTGATCCCTTCTATCTGAACTGCAGTCCTTGCCTTTTCCAGCTATACTCGAGGTCCACTCGCGTGCATCTCCATGGTGTACACCTTGGCAGCGGCTTCGCCTGGACCTTTCACATGGCCCAAAGGACTCGGTTCACCCCGCGGCTCTTCGCTGTCACTTCCTCTCGATTCTTGACACCGACGGCTCAATGGCTGATGGTCACGTCAGCTTTGCGTATGTCCATGGAGGACATATTGAACAGCATTCCGTGCCTGTGATGGCTGCAGTGTTTTCACTGCAGAGCTGGTGGCTATATCTCATGCTCTTGAGCACATCCGTTCATATCCTGGGGAGTCATTTCTTCTGTGTACTGACTCCTTGAGCAGCCTACAAGCTATTGGCCAGTGCTACCCTTGTTATCCTTTGGTAGCGACCATCTAGGAGTCCATCTATACATCTATACCCTGGAACAGTCCGGTTGTTCAGTGGTGTTTGTGTGGACCCCAGGACACGTCGGAATCACAGGCAACAAATTTGCTGACAGGCTGGCCAAACAGGCTACACAGAAACTGCTTATGGAGATCGTTTTTACACCACCAGGTTTTTCGGCTTTGGTAGACGGAATGGCATAGTCTCAGTACGCACAACAAACTGTGTGCCATTAAGGAGAGCATGAATGTGTGGCAGTCCTCCATGCAGGCCTCTTGCAGGGACTCTGTGCTTCTATGCCAGCTCTGCATTGGCCATGCTTGGGCAACCCACGGCTACCTCCTGCTCTGTGAAGATGTACCTCAGTGTCGATGCGACGCCCGTTTGACAGTGGCCCACATTCTGGTGCACTGTCCCACTTTGACTGCCCTGCGACGAAATCTTCAGTTACTGGACTCGTTGCTACTAATTTTATCTGATAACACATCGTTGGCTGATTTAATTTTACGTTTTATTAGTGAGGGTGGATTGTATCATTTGATCTAAGTTTTAGCGCACGTCCTTTGTCCCCCTGTGTCCTCCATCCTAGTGCTTTTAGGGTGGAGGTTTTAATGTGTTGCAGAGTGGCTGGCTTCTCCTTTTTATTCTCATGCTCAGCCAGCCATGGTAATCTGTTTTGTCATTTTAATGTCTTCTACCTGTTTCTTGCTGTTCTGTGGTTTTCTTCTCCCATTTTGCCCATTTAAGTGTTTGTTGCTCTTTTTTTACTCGGAACAAGGGACCGATGACCTAGGGATTTGGTCCCTTCCCCCCTCTTTTAAACCAACCAACCAACCAGGGCCCGGACTTATTGCAGTACTTAGTTCCTTTCTTGTACTATAATCTCCGACCATTATCTTTCTTTATTTCTCTTTCTTTCTCATGGTGTCACCCTTTGATGCTGATCTGACTACTTCACCAGGTTCTGCTTTCTTTCGTCGATATCTTCATTCATTTTCCTTACATCACTTTTTGGCTAAGTTGGCCCGCTTTCACGTTTGACCTTGAGTTTCAAAAATTTTCCTGTGTTGTGGACCAGATGGGGAAGAATGGTTTAAATAGTACCTACAACATGCAGTGTTGACCCTCTGTGCACAATAACAGCACAGACTCATATATACAGGATTATTACAAATGATTGAAGCGATTTCACAGCTCTACGATAGCTTTATTATTTGAGATATTTTCACAATGCTTTGCACACACATACAAAAACTCAAAAAGTTTTTTTAGGCATTCACAAATGTTCGATATGTGCCCCTATAGTGATTCGGCAGACATCAAGCTGATAATCAAGTTCCTCCCACACTCGGCGCAGCATGTCCCCATCAATGAGTTCGAAAGCATCGTTGATGCGAGCTCGCAGTTCTGGCACGTTTCTTGGTAGAGGAGGCTTAAACACTGAATATTTCACACAACCCCACAGAAAGAAATTGCATGGGGTTAAGTCAGGAGACCGTGGAGGCCATGACATGAATTGCTGATCATGATCTGCACCACGACCGATCCATCGGTTTTCCAATCTCCTGTTTAAGAAATACCGAACATCATGATGGTAGTGCAGTGGAGCACCATCATGTTGAAAGATGAAGTCAGCGCTGTCAGTCTCCAGTTGTGGCATGAGCCAATTTTCCAGCATGTCCAGATACACATGTCCTGTAACGTTTTTTTCGCAGAAGAAAAAGGGGCCGTAAACTTTAAACCGTGAGATTGCACAAAACACATTAACTTTTGGTGAATTGCGAATTTGCTACACGAATGCGTGAGGATTCTCTACCGCCAGATTCGCACATTGTGTCTGTTCACTTCACCATTAAGAAAAAATGTTGCTTCATCACTGAAAACAAGTTTCGCACTGAACGCATCCTCTTCCGTGAGCTGTTGCAACCACACCGAAAATTTAAAGCGTTTGACTTTGTCATTGGGTGTCAGGGCTTGTAGCAATTGTAAACGGTAAGCCTTCTGCTTTAGCCTTTTCCGTACGATTTTCCAAACCGTCGGCTGTGGTATGTTTAGCTCCCTGCTTGCTTTATTTGTCGACTTCCGCGGGCTACGCGTGAAACTTGCCCGCACGCGTTCAACCGTTTCTTCGCTCACTGCAGGCCGACCCGTTGATTTCCCCTTACAGAGGCATCCAGAAGCTTTAAACTGCGCATACCATTGTCAAATGGAGTTAGCAGTTGGTGGATCCTCGTTGAACTTTGTCCTGAAGTGTCGTTGCACTGTTATGACCGACTGATGTGAGTGCATTTCAAGCACGACATACGCTTTCTCGGCTCCTGTCGCCATTTTGTCTCACTGCGCTCTCAAGCGCTCTGGCGACAGAAACCTGAAGTGCGGCTTCAGCCGAACAAAACTTTATGAGTTTTTCTACGTATCTGTAGTGTGTCGTGACCATATGTCAATGAATGGAGCTGCAGTGAATTTATGAAATCGCTTCAATCATTTGTAATAGCCCTGTGCATATAATGCCAACACAGTGACCGATTTGTCATTGTGGGGCCATTACACATACCCTTTAGATCTAGCCTCCTGAAAACACAGGGATCACACTTCTAATATCTGAGCTGCTAGTTCACGTGCATGCCAAGGACTAGATGCCTGTCTTCTTGGAGCATCAGGACTCCAAGCTATGGCCATGGTGCCAGATGGCCTTTGCTTTGGCTGGGTGGCACCTGTGGGGAGAGCCCTTGCTTGGATTAAGTGATGCAAGGACGGACATTTTGCACATGAAATTTATCAGTGGCTATTCTGATTTGTCTGTCTGAGTAGACAAGTCTAAATGGCAATCCTAATGCTTTTCCTACTCCAGCTGCCCCATGGGAAGATGATCAAACTAGAGGACTGGGTGTGAAACAGTTTACTCAGTGCCTGGTGTGTCTTAGATTATATGGAGATACTTTTACGGCAACAAATATCGTGGCAGAATGTCGACGGGATCCGGCTGCATACCCGGAAATTATTAGAAGAACAAAACCATTATTTTTCATGGAACTCATACGAAAATGGAAATCAGTATAAAGGCAGGGTTCCTATGAAAGTAAAAGTACAATGTCTGTAGCGTACTGTATTGAATTTATTATGAGAGTAGTCGATATACATGAGACTTAAACAGTTGTGACAGAATTTCATAGTTTCTTTCATAACACAAGTAACAAAAAAGACATTTGCATTTCCTGGTTGGAGACTGGTATAAAGGCACTGAATATCATGTTGTGTTATTGTGATGTTAGTACTTTGTCCAACCTCAGTTCTTTCTGATTAGCTCAAAAATTCTCTTCAGCACTGATTTTGTTAGGGTTTGTAGTTCTTGCAGTAAAATTGTCACTCACTCTGCTCGTATCACACTTTTCAGATCACATATGTCCTCAGATTGCCTTCCATTGAATAAATACACCTTGCAAGTATTCCCCGATGGTTTTCCACAGGATTCATATCCAGGTTACGGGCAGGCCAGGGGAAGACATTGATATCTTTATCTTCAAATCACTTTTGACTGTAGCAGAAACATGCACAGATGCATTATCTTGTTGAAACATTAGACTTTTGATCCCTAGGTCCTTATACATTCTAATCAAATCTCTCTCTAGCATCTTAGTGTACATGTTAGAGTTAACTGTAGTGTTCGGGCAAGCAATGCCTGACTTACCTTTAGTGCAGAAGGCTGTCCAAATCATAATACTTCCACCACCAAAATTTCTGCATGTTCTTACCTGCTGTTCTATTCTCACATCATGCCACTAATATCAATATCTATCTGCCCCGTCTAAATTAAACTTTTCATAACTGAAGATCACATTATACCATTCTGAAGTCCATGACATCGGTTTTTCAGCAAACTCCAATCTATCCCATTTATGTTTGGATGTTAGAGCAAGTTTCTTGAATGCAAGATGTTTGTCATTTGACAAAATTTATCGTACACATCTGGCAGTTACTGACAAATGCAAATCATCAACAAGTTGAGAAGAATAATGAGTTTTGGCCCTTGCTTTGCACAAAAGAAACTGTTTAGATGCCTCACATAATTTTATACTTAGCCCATATTTTATGTTCTGTTTATATTGTGCACCAATTCTAATGAAATTATCAATTATTGTACTCAAATGGTTCAACTTCTTCATGATTAGAGAGTCCTAGTTCCATGTGCACACCAATTTTTGCTTTTCCACCTCATGGTAACTGTTTTCCGTGTGGCATTGTTACAATCGTGGTTTATGTACACAACACGCACTGTCACTAATGATATCTGGTTTCCTATTTGCAGTAAAGGCACATATGCACACACTAACACTGCACAGAGCTACTGCCTTTATACTGAGTTCCACCCTCTACCATGTAAATCATAAAAGTTTTGTATATATTGTACTACTGACATCAAATGCAATATCATTTGACTGCATTTGTCAGTGTACTGGATCTCGTGTTATTGCCTATGTACTGTGCACCCCCTGTGGGTTCGGGGGTAAGAATAGGCCCGCGGTATTCCTGCCTGTCGTAAGAGGCGACTAAAAGGAGTCTCATCTGTTTCGTCCTTTAATGTGATGGTCCCCTAAGGGGTTTGACCAGTACCTTTCCAAATTTTCCGTTAGTGCGTACCATTTGGGGAAGGACACCTTATGTGGTGCATCTTAAATCCATCTTGCCCTAAGATCTGGCACACTTGATATTTTCATGGAGTAGGACTTAATCGAGCTTTCGGCCACATCCGCTGCAGTGTGTTCCGGATAGCATACATTCCCTCCTTTGTGCACTTCCATCTTTGCCCTCATGATGTACATGGATATTTCGACACCCGACATCCAGCACGGTAGCCAGTCCGTTGTGGTGGGGTCGTCATGTACCCTCTTGGTGGTAGCCCCCTGACTACACAGGGATCGCACTGCTGATGCCTGAGCTGCTATCTCCCCATGTATGCCGAGGAGTAGATGCCCATCCCTGTGGGGCATCGGGACTCCCGGCGAAGGCCATCCTGCCAGATGGTCTTTGCTGTGGCTGGGTGGCGCCCGTGGGGAGAACCCCTGGTCGGAGTGGGTGGCATCAGGGCGGATGACCCGCAATGAAGCGTGGTACATCATCTCTCGCTGGTGGTCCTCCACCAGCAGTCTCTAAGCGATCAAGGTCTAACCTCAACGGCAAGCAATTCAATCCAAGATCATTTCCCTCCCTGGCCACTCCATGGGAGGAACGCATGGCTAAAGGCAGCAGTGGAGATTATTCACCCCGGTACCTTGTCTGTACGCGGGTCGATGGTGAATCTTTTATGCCAACCAAGCTTCAGTTCGGGGAGGTGGAGGGCTTGTCCAAAATGCACTCTGGGTCGGTTCTCATCAAAACAGCATCCTCGGCCCAGTCACGGAGGTTGCTCACTTGTGACAACTTGGGGGATGTTTCCGTCACCATCACCCCCATAAAAGTTTAAACATGGTCCAGGGTATTATATTCCACAGGGATCTTCTACTGCAGTCCGATGATGAACTACGCGCCAATCTAGAACGACGATGTGTTCACTTCATCCGGCGCGTCCATCGGGGTCCGAGGGATAATCAGGTAGCCACCGGTGCCTTCATCTTGGCCTTCGAAGGTGATGTTTTACTCGAAAAGGTCAAGGTGATGGTTTACCGCTGTGATGTGAAGCCATATATCCCTCCTCCAATGCGGTGTTTTAAATGCTGGAAGTTTGGGCACATGTCATCCCGCTGTACTTCCGGCATCACATGTCGAGATAGTGGACACCCTTCGCATCCAAATACTCCATGTGCTCGCCTCCATCTGTGTTAACTGCGGAGACCACCATTCCCCCTGTTCGCTGGACTGTAGGATCTTCCAGAAAGGACGGAAGATAATGGAATATAAAACCCTGGACCGCCTGACCTACTCTGAGGCTAGGTGGAAATATGAGAGGCTCCATCCTGTGCCATTGACAGCAACGTACGCCGCTGCTGCAACAACGGTTCTTCCATCTCCTGTGTCGTCCCGTACGGTTGGTTCTATGATTGGTCAGAATCCAACAGCCCCCTTGATTGTGGGGGGCACGTCACACCCTGTTGCTCCTGCCCCATCTTCTTCAGGAGCAACACCCTCTCTTCACAGCGAGTCTGTACCTCTACAAACAGCTTTAGAGGCTGTCGCTGTTCGGGTGTGGACACCACAGGGTGTTACCGTCTGCAGCCTTTACCTTCCCCCAGATGGTGCTGTCGCGCAGCATGTCCTGGCTGCTCTGATAGCCCAATTGCCGCCACCTTTCTTGTTACTGGGCGACTTCAATGCCCATAACCCTCTGTGGGGTGGGTCAGTGGCGACAGGTCGCGGCGCCACCATTGAGCGTTTATTGGCACAGCTCGATCTTTCGCTCTTAAATGATGGTTCCTTCACGCACTTCAGCGCGGCGCATGGCACGTACTCCGCCATCGACCTTTCGATCTGTAGTCCTAGCCTCTTACCGTCTGTCCAATGGAGAGTGCATGACAACCTGTGTGGTAGTGACCACTTTCCGATCTTTCTGTCACTGCCACAGTGTCAGTCTTCTCTGCGCCCTGCCAGGTGGGCTATGAATAAGGCTGACTGGGACTTGTTTTCCTCCACTGCCGCTATTGAGCCTCTCTCTAGTGATGACGTTGATGTGGTGGTTCAATCGGTCACCACCGGCATCCTTACTGCCACCGAATCTGCCATTCCCCGTACTTCTGGGTCCCCTCGGCGGCGCACTGTGCCTTGGTGGTCGCCTGAGATCGCTGAAGCGATTAAAGATCGCCGGCGGGCGCTCCAGCGTCACAAGCGACATCCCTGTGTTGAACACTTCGCCACCTTCAAACGGCTGCGTGCGCGGGCCTGCCGCCTTATCCGCCAAAGCAAGCAGGAGTGCTGGGAGCGGTATGTGTCCACCATTGACCTCCATGTCACTCCATCGCAGGTCTGGGCCAAGATTCGACGCATCTACGGATATCGGACCCCTGTCAGCGTCCCTGCACTCTCACTGAATGGAGCAGTTTGTACTGATTCCAACGTCATTGAAAACCGCTTGGCAGAGCATTTTGCTATGAGTTCCGCTTCTGCGAATTACCCCCTGGCCTTCCGCTCCATTAAAGAGCGGATGGAACGTCGGAGCCTTTCGTTTCGCACCCACCATCCAGAATCGTACAATGTTCCATTCAGTGAGTGGGAATTTCGTAGTGCCCTAGCCGCTTGCCCTGATACCGCTCCTGGGCCAGATGGCATCCACTGTCAGATGCTGAAATACCTTTCAGTGGACTGCCAGCGACGGCTCCTCGACCTTTACAATCGTATTTGGGTCGAGGGTGCGTTTCTGTCGCAATGGCGGGAAAGTATTGTTATCCCCATTCTGAAACCGGACAAGAACCCTATGGAGGTGGACAGCTACCGTCCCATTAGCCTCACCAACGTTCTTTGCAAGTTGCTTGAACGGATGGTGAGCCGGCGCTTGAATTGGGTACTGGAGTCTCGGGGCCTTCTGGCTCCGTCTCAGGGTGGGTTCTGTAAAGGCCGCTCCGCCGCCGACAATCTGGTGAGTCTGGAGTCGGCCATCCGTACTGCCTTTCCCCCCGTCAGCACCTGGTTGCTGACTTTTTCGACATGTGGAAGGCATACGATACGACATGGCGTCATCACATCCTTTCTATGCTTCATGGATGGGGTCTTGGGGGCCCTCTGCCGATCTTTATCCGCAGTTTTCTGTCATATTGTACCTTCCGCGTCCAAGTCGCAGCCTCCCATAGTTCCTCCCGGGTCCAGGAGAACGGGGTACCACAGGGATCTGTCCTCAGTGTCTGCCTGTTTTTAATTGCAATAAATGGTCTCTCTGCAGCGGTGGGAAATTCTGTCTCCGCTTCCTTGTATGCTGACGACTTCTACCTTTACTATAGCTCTATTGGCATTGCAGCTGCTGAACGTCAGCTACAGGGCGCAATCCGCAAGGCGCAGTCTTGGGTTGTAGCGTGTGGTTTTCAGTTTTCGGCTGCCAAGATCCGCGTTATGCATTTCTGCCGGCGCCGAACGGTCCATCCCTAGCCGCGGCTCTATCTTGACAGCGAACTTCTTGCTGTGGTGGAGACCCACAGGTTTTTGGGTGTACTTTTTGCTGCCCGGTTGACTTGGCTGCCTCACATTCGGCAGCTTAAACAGGCATGTTGGTGGCATCTAAATGCTCTGCGATGCTTGAGCCACACCAGCTGGGGCGCCGACCAATTTACCCTGTTATGGCTCTACGAGGCATTAATCCAGTCTCGTCTGGATTATGGGAGCCTGGCTTATGGCTCAGCATCCCCATCTGCGTTGCGGGTGCTGGACCCCCTCTTACACAGCGGAATACGACTTGCCACTGGTGCCTTCCGAACCAGCCCTGTGGACAGCATACTAGTGGAGGCAGGTGTCCCTCCCCTGCAGTTACGGCGCCAATGTTTGCTGGCCACTTATGCTGCCCATGTTTTTAGCTTGCCCGGGCATCCAAACTATCGTCTCCTGTTCCCGCAATCGGTTGTCCATCTGCCAGAACGTCGGCTCCGGTCAGGTTGTACAATCACGGTCCGCATCAAAGAGCTTCTCTCCAGGCTTAGGGTTTTCACTGTTCCACCTCCTTTTCGGGCCACTTTGCATACACCGCCATGGTGTGTTGCTCGCACTTGCCTTCGGCTCGACTTGGCACAGGGCCCGAAGGACTCAGTCCCTCCAGAGGCCTTCCGCCGCCGCTTTTATTCCATCCTGGCCATGTATCAGGGCTCTGGCGTGGTATGTCGGTTATGCGCTAACTCTAGGGGACCGAACAACGTTCCTTGCCGGATGGCTGCAGCGTTTACACTGCTGAGCTGGTCGCCATGTTTCGTGCCCTAGAGTATATCCGCTCCTGCTCAGATGAGTCCTTCGTTATCTGTAGCGCTTCCCTGAGCGGTTTATGAGCTCTCGACCAGTGTTTCCCTCGTTCTCGTTTGGTGATGGCTATCCATGAGTCCCTGCATACTGTTGCCCGTTGCGGCTGCTCTGTGGTCTTTGTGTGGACCCCTGGTCATGTCGGTATCCCGGGCAATGAACGTGTTGACCACCTGGCCAAACAGGCCACCAGTGAACCCACTATGGACATTGGCCTTCCGGAGCCTGATTTGAGGGCAGTCTTACGCCGCAAAGTTATCTTGCTTTGGGACACTGAATGGCATGGTCTGGCCACCCCTAACAAACTCCATGCCGTTAAGGAGACAAGGACTGTGTTGCACTCCTCCTTGCGAGTCTCTCGCAAGGAGTCTGTCGTCCTCTGCCGACTGCGTATTGGGCACACACGGATGACCCACGGCCACTTATTGCGCCGTGAGGACCCCCCTCTCTGTCGCTGTGGCTCGGCATTGACAGTGGTCCACATTTTGTTGGACTGTCCACTTTCATCTGTGTTCAGGCAGACATTTGCGCTGCCTGATACACTCCCTGCCCTTTTATCTGATGACCCTGCTATGGCTGGCTTAGTTTTACGTTTTATTCGGGCAGGGGGTTTTTATCGTTTAATCTGAGTGTTTGTTATGTTCTTTTGTGTTGATTCTGGCCCTTGGCCTACGATTTTAATCTGTGTTTTTAATGTGTTTCTCGGTGGTTGGCTTTTCCTTTTTTGTTTCTATGGTCGGCCAACCACCTTCACACTCTGTGTGATTTTAGTTCGTCTTGTCTGGTCTTTGTCTAAGTTTCTCTTGTTCTGTGTCGTCTGTAATCTATTCTGTTACTCGTTTTTATTCTCTGTGGGTGTTTTTAGTATTTGGAAAAAGGGACCGATGACCGTAGCAGTCTGGTCCCTTTAATCCCACAAACCATATGTACTGTGCACAACTATTCCAGCTGACAATGTTAATTTCCTGCAAAGATCCATACCTTTATACTGATTTCCATTTCTGTAAAAGGCGAATTTGGAGAAATTGACCCATTGGGAAAAAAAAAGATTACACAATGGATCACTGTTTATTAAGGCCTCCTCTGCTGCACAGTATCAAGCCCCTGAGGCATGTGACCGAGCGGGGTGGCGCAGTGGCACATTCAGGATGACGATGGTTCAAACCTGTCTCCAGTCATCCTGATTTAGGTTTTCCGTGATTTCCCTAAATCATTTCAGGCAAATGCCGGGATGATTTCTTTGAAAGGGCAGAACCAATTTCCTTCCCAATCCTCCCCTAATCCGAGCTTGTGCTCTGTCTCTAATGACCTCATTGTCGACAGGATGTTAAACACTAATCTTCTCCTTGAGGCATGTGAACAACTGACCCAAATAAAACGTTGAATATGGTGCAATGAGTTACCTTTCACAGATACGTCATTATGCTCCAGACAGGTGAGGGGCTACAAGTTAATCTCAAATGACAAGGTGTACAAAAAGGTCCCAGAGATAACTGAAGGAACGTAGCCTTTGAAGGAAGTGTTCTGCCAGAAAAAGGTAAAATTATGATTAAGGGGTGTCACGTGAAACTTTGTCCCGCCACCCATTATGTGTTTCCATATCCTTTTGTGTCTTCCTGCTCCCACTGTACAACAGACCCAGTATGCGGATCTGCTGTCGATCACTCCATGAATGTCGTCCTTGTGAACAACCGTCTGTGTGTGTCAGTTGTACTGAATACCATCCTCTATGTTCACCAGTCTGCTCAGTCTTCAAAAAAGAAAAGAAAACATAAGAATATAAGCCACTTGACTGCTTGTCATATCCTGACGTATTGAGGCAAAGAGAGAGAGAGAGAGAGAGAGAGAGAGAGAGAGAGAGAGAGAGGAGGGGGGGGGGGGGGGAATCCTGTGGACGTGATGACCACCTGCGCAAAAGTCACTGCTTGCTCCACCCTCCACCCCACCCCCTCCCTTCCCCCCGCCCACCTTATTGTTTTCCAAAGCAAATCTACCACCA
Organism: Schistocerca americana; assembly: GCF_021461395.2. Taxonomy (NCBI): domain Eukaryota; kingdom Metazoa; phylum Arthropoda; class Insecta; order Orthoptera; family Acrididae; genus Schistocerca; species Schistocerca americana. The sequence continues at coordinate 308,576,628 of NC_060120.1, read as the reverse complement.
TCCTCCATCCTTGTGGTCCGCACAAAAACATATTAGGAAGCACTTCCCACACTCAACTGGAGAAGCAGCTTTCTCCTCCGAGCTCTGTAGGTGATAGGCTTCCTCTCTGGACTGCTCTCCCCGGAGACCCATAGAGCAGAGCCCTGACACCAGCCAGTGGCTGAAGGAGCTGCAGCCTGTGGGTCCCAGGGCAGTCTGTTCTTCATCTCTCCCCACACCTACAGTTGATAAAACCTCACCAAAAGTTGTGAAAGAGAGGAAGAAGAAGAATTTGGAGAAGGCTACTTCAGTGATCCGGAAGTGCTGGATCCTCTGATGCTGGTGAATAATGAGCCAATGTTTATTGATAGGGTCCTGCCTGCACTGGTGACATTTAATGGTCCTGGGATGTGTCCAGTGCTGCTGGCCCCTTCGTGCCTAACCAGAACATGCTCAATTTGCTGATGCAATGGAACTGTTTATGAATATGCTGTCACTTGCTGGAACTGCAACATCTGATTTCCAGTTATTCTGCAGTTTTTGCATCACCCTCCAAGAAAAACTTCACTGATGACCATTCCCCAATGCTTTATAGTTACTGTGCATTCTGTTGAAATTGTACTGGCCTCAGTAGGTCAACAGAAGGGGTCTGTACATTGGTTCGCACAGATGCCCTCAGTGAGTGGATTCCCCTCCATACCATGTTAGAAGCAATAGTGGTGTGAGTGCGAACTACCACTTTGATCACCATTTGTAACATTTATTTACCTCCAGGCAGGGCACTTTATCCATGAGATGACCACCTGAATCCAACAGCTGTGCCCTCCCCCTCCTGTCCCCTTCCTTGTCTCCTATATGGGGGGCTTCAGTGTGTACCACTCCCTGTGGGGAAGTAACAGTTCATGTGGTACGGGCCTTTTTGATGGATCAGCTTTTTTCTGATTTTGATTTGTGCCTCCTCAAGAATGGTACTCTTATCCTCTTCAGTGCCACTGTTGGCACCTTTTTGGCTGCTGATCTTATGATCTCATCCCCCAATCTTATAGCTTTGCTGCATTGGTCGCTCCCCTATGATCTTTGTGACAGTGGTCACTTCCTGGTGATTCTGTCACTGTCTTGTCACTGCCCGACAGACCGATCACTACGGCGGACTGTTTGAAGAGCCAACTGTAGTTACATACCTCTACTGTCACCGTCACCCTCTCTCTGTCAGATTACATCGATGAGGTTGTGGGAGGTGTCACCAGTGGTGCTGGAACTGCTATTCCTCTTTCTATAGACACCCAGGCACTGCTACATTGCTACAGCTATTCAGGATCTTCGTAGGGCTCTGCAAAGTCTCAAGCAAAATCCTTCACAGTCCATCCACCAAACTTTTAAGTGACTCCACACTAAGGCTCACTTTCTAATTAAGTGCGTAAGAAAGAATACTGGGAATGCTATGTTTCCTCCTCGGGAACATATCTCTCTTCTTCCCTGTTATGGGTCAAGTTCTGTAGTCACTTGGGACAGCAAAGATCGACATGTGTTCTGGGTCTTATTCTTCAGTGTGGTCTCTGCGCTGAGGCATGGGTTGTTGCTGAGCGCCTTGTGACTTGTTTTGCAACATTGTCAGCATCCTCTTCTTACCCAGCTACCTTTCTAATGCAAAAACAAGAATTTGAGGACATCCCCCATGCTTCACCCCTCCCTCCATGAATCCAAATTATATAATGAACTACTATGAAATTTTGGTTGACTGGAAACTGCTTCAGGATCTTGCCTCTTGTCTCATCGTGTGGTAAAGCCCTGGGTCCAGATTCAATTCATAATCAGATGATCCAACATCTGAATGTTGCTCAAAGGCTACATCTACTCAGAATCTTCAACTGTATTTGGCTCAAAGGCATCTTCCCTTCACAATGGCAAGGTAGTATCATTGTTCCAATCTGTAAGCAAGGCAAAAACCCACAGTCTATTGACAGCTGCTGACCATTTAGCCTCATCAACATGCTCTACAAACTTCTTAAAAAAATGGTTGCACACAGATTATGCTGGATTCTTGAACCTCAAGGCCTTTTGTCTCCATTTCAATGTGATTTCCAGAAGGCACAATTTACAAGTGCTAGTCTGGAAATTTAGAGCTCTCTACCAATTTTTATTCATCATTTTTTATTCCTCTGGTTGTTCTGGGTTGGAATTGGTACTGCATTCAACTCTCAATGGGTCCAAGAGAACTGCACCCCACAGGGCTTTCTGCGGAGTGTCACACTCCTCATTGCCATCAACAGGCTGGTTACCTACGTTGGGTCACTGACATCCCCACACTGTATGTTGATGACTTTTGCGTTTTGTAGAGCTCTTGGTTGAACACTGTTTCCAAGGCACCAGTGAAGGGCCTCTGCTTGGACCTCTTCCCATGGTTTCTGATTCTCTTCAGCAAAAATGCAGGTCATGCATTTCTGTCAATTTACCACAGTCCATCATGGCCCATAACTCTGCTTGGCTACCCAGCTCTTGGTCATTGTTGCACAATCCCATTTTTTGAGCCTCCTCCTTGGTAAAAAGCTGAATTCTCTGCTCCATATTTGTCAACTAAAAACCAGCTGTTTGTGGAAGCTTAATGTTCTCTGCTCCCTTGTCAACACTTCTCGGGATACAGAGTGTGTTACCATTCTTTGTATTTACTGGCACCTTATCTAATTCCGACTGAACTATGGTTGCCAAATTTGTATCTCAATGGCACCTTAAGCTTTGAAATTATTAGATCCAGTCCATCATCATGGTGTTCAACTGGCCCTTGGCATCTTCCATACTAGTCCCGTAGGCAGTCTCTTTGCTGAAATGGGACTCTTTCCCCTTCAGCTCCAACAGTATCACATATTGCTTACTTACACACCATCTGACAATTTCCTCTCATCCAACTTATCACATTCTTTTTGCATATGAGGGGCGTCAACTCCCTGACAGTCACCCCTAAGGTGGAATCACCAGTTGTCCTCTCTTGTGTTTTCCTGTAGCCTCCCCCCCCCCCCCCCCCTCCCCCATTGGTTGGTACCCAAGCCTCAAATTACAACTGATCTATTCCACATTCTTAAAGTTTCATTTGCTCCCATGGCCTTTAGCTGTCTGTTCCTTTCGGTTCTCCAAGAGTATTGGAGTACTACTGTGATTTACACTTTTGGCTTTAAAACCATGTCCTGCTGGTCAGGAATAACATTTGTCATTGGGAACAAGTAGTGTTTTTACGGCAGAGCTGTTAGCTATTAACAGAGCCCTACATTTTACTAAGCAAGCCTCCCTTGACCACATTTTAATTTGTAGTCACTCCGTAAACAGTCTATAGTTCATTGACCACTGTTACTCGTATCACTCTGTGGACTCTGCTATCCATGACCTTCTCTTGGCCCTTAGTCATACGACCTGCTCAGTTGTCCTCTGGGTATCCCAGGATTGAACTGGCTGACTGTTCAGCTAGAGAACCAGTTTATTGTCCCACTTTCACATTGAAAATCCCAGATGTCAGTTTGTGAGTGAAAATAAGGCCTTTGCTTACTCAGAGATGGAACAATAAATGATGGGCTGCTGCCCCTCCAGTAGACTTCACACTATCGAGGTGACTACTGCAGAGAGCAGTGCACAATGAGGGATAGGGGAGGCAAATTGTGAGGTGGTGACAGGACACAGGAGGCAGAAACAGTTGGGTGGAGGGTGTGGTGACAGTAGGTTACCATAGGTTGAGGCCATTTCGGGAACAGAAAGTGCAGTTCATAAAAGCTGATGGTGGAGGGGAGGATCCAAACTGCTCTGGATTGTGAAGTAGCCATTGAAATCAAGTATATTATGTGCAGCTGCATATTGTGCCACACAAAGGTCTACTTTGCTCTTGGCCACAGTTTGGCGGTGGCCATTTATCTTTGTGGAGAGCTGGTTAGTTAATCATAATCAATACAAAAAGCTGAACAATGAGCACAGCAGGGGTGGTGTATAACAAGGCTGCTTTCACAGATGACATGGCCTCTGATGGGGTAGGATAAGCCTGTGACAGAATTGGTGTAGGAAATGTTGGGTGGGTGGATTGGGCACATTTTGTGGGTCTTTCACAGGGATATGATCCACGTGGTAAGGGATTGGGATTGGGAGATACATACGGATGGACTAGGATATAGTGGAGGTTGGGTGCGCTGTGGAACTTCACTTTGGGAGGGGTGGGAATGATCAAGGGTAGGATGTCCCTGATTTCAGGGCATGTTGACAGCTAATCAAAGCCCTGATGAAGGATGTGGTTCTGTTGTTCTAATCTAGGTTGGTATTGGGTGACAAAGGGGGTTCTACTTTGTGGCTGGTTCTTGGGGGTGGTGCGAGGATTGGGAGTGTGTGGTGATATGGAATGGGAAATATGTTTTTGGTTCTTGGGGGTGGTGCGAGGATTGGGAGTGTGTGGTGATATGGAATGGGAAATATGTTTACGAACTAGGTGTGGGGGATAGTGTCTGTCTGTGAAGGCCTTTGTGAGACTTTAAGGATACTGGGCAAGGGAGCTCCTGACTCAGCCCTCTCTGGGTGGCCAGGCTGTGTGGGAGGGATTTTTTGGCGTGGAAGGGGTGACAGCTGTCGAAATGATGTGTTTTATGTGGACAGAGGTGTAGATGAGGCCACCAGGTATGAGCAGCTCAGCATCCAAGAAGTTTGCAAGTTGGGTTTGGTGGGTTTAGGAGGACCAATTGAAGTGGATTGGAGAGAAAGTGTTGAGACTGTGAGGAAATGAGGATAGGGTGTCCTGGCCCTAAGTACAGATCATGAAGATATCATTAACAAACCTAAACCAGACCATAGGTTTAGGGTTTTGGGAGGCTAGGAAGGCTTCCTCTAGGCGACTCATAAACAGGTTGGCATAGGGGGGCACCATATGGCTGCCCTTGGCTGTGCTGTGGATTTGTTTGTATATCTACCTGTATATATACCTATTTGACATCATATCTGATCTCATAGGTAAATAATGCTGATGATAATTACACCATGTATTTAAAACAAACCTGGTTTTCATCCTCACAGTGGTGCTACTAGCACCACTCTTAAGGCACTGGCGTGAAATGCGAACAGGTTTCATCTTTCCCATGTAGGAACACACCTACCAACTTTCATTTATGTCATGCAACTTCTTTTTAGTATTGCAACTTCTTTTCTGTTAGTGTATATACTTCACCAACAAAACCCAGCAGACATTGTCCTGCCCTTGTATATGTATATGTATAACCTCTGCATATATCAAAAAGGATGATCTGTATGTAATCTAGAATCTGTAATTCAGTGTGGAAAAATAAAAGATTATTCATACTGATGAGATTCCATTACTTTTATTGGTATAAATTGATGGTGAACTATATACATTTTTAATTTATAGATCACAAGAATGAACAATGTGTTTGACTGTTCCATTTGCTGTGTGATTGAGCCAATTTAAAATAATGCGAGTTAATAATAACATTTAGTGTAAAGCAATTAAACAATATTTTTCGTTTTCTGATTTGATGTATAGATCTGGAGGGTTTCAAGAGTTCCTTCTCTGAAACAAACAACATATAAATGAACATGGATTTTATGAATATAATCTGGCAATGTGCTGTCCCTGCCCTTGAGTTTTGTTGATTGTTATCATGAAAGTAAGACACACAAGAAACTATACTGTTTGAATGCGAAGGACAAATCAGTGTGAATCATTGGAATGTGTGGAATCAGGCTGTCATCTCCTTTATATTTGCCATTAATTATTGTTGCTTCAGTGACATTTGGCATTGTTTTTCTTCCCCCCCCCCCTCCCCCCCGTCCTCATGGAAAATCTGGTTCTGTTGTATAACTTTTGTATGTTGAAATTCTGAAGGAGCAGTATTGGTGAGCCAACTTCCAGTGAAATGAGAAATTTACGTGCTGCAGCTCCATCGAGTAGCTAAAATATCGTTCGCCTGTAAACATCAGAAGGATGGAATATCACTTGCCTGTAAACAACAGAACAATAGTTATTCATATCAGTGACCAGCACTCAACAAAGTGAAAATGGTAATCCATTTCAAACTGATTCACCAATTAAGTCACATCCATTGTTTGTTATTATTGAGGGCTGAGGTGTTGATGCGTTTTTTGTGATCAGTTGAATAGTGTGGAAGTTGATATACTGCACTGTCATCTAGTGGTGAGTTACAGCAAATTGGATAGCACAAAAGCCTTCTCCATGAAAAAATACATGTATGTGCCAACTTTCATGGTGATTGGTGAAACTTTGTTGAATTCCATTAATCTCAAACAGATAAATTAATAAACAGTTTTGGAGTAGAATTAGCTACCTGAATGTTAGCACAAATTTAAATTATATTAGTCTTAGTTTAAAAGAATTTTACCTCTGCGTATTAAATTACTCAGAATGTATATTATTTGATAGAAACCATACTTGATTCCACAATTAGCACAAGCAATTGTGCCATCTTAGGAAAATAAAATAAATGTAATTTTTATGAGATTTGAAAGGACTGTGAAATGATATGTAAAGTGGCCTGTCTTAAAGAAATATTTGTGCTGTTTCCAAAACTGGTCTTACATTTAGGGAGTCTGTAATATTTCCAAAGTTATGAAGAGTTTAAGACTGTGATTAATATTTCAGTAATACTAATTCAGCTGATGTGTTAGAGCTACAGTTGTGCGTGTAAAACAAGATCTTTTGTTCTGCAGTATCAGTTGAATGAACATTACTTTTGAACACAGCCATTTCATTGAATTTCAGCATTGCGACATAAAGTTTCTAGCTGAAACTTGACACAATTTTGGAATTAGCCCCAAGAATAGGTTCCACATGAAACCTATCATCCTATTATGCTCTTTAGTTGTTGTAGATCCGCAGTTCATGGTAGCAAAACATGGAGTACGAAATTAACTATTCACTGCATTCGAAATATGGATTTCTTACAGGAACCATAAAATATAATTTCAGAAAGACTGTATGGTATTTGTGAACTCAGCAATGTTGTGCTCTTGTTATAAACGTTATCTTATGTATAAAAATGGATGTACTTGCTATCAATTCATGTTTCTAATTGTTGCAATTAACTTTGCTTCAATAATTGATTTTTAAATTATACCTCAGACCTCCTGGTTAAATGTTAGAAATATATTTATAAATAAATATATATAAATTTATGTATAAATATATTAATATAATAGAGGGAAACATTCCACGTGGGAAAAATATATCTAAAAACAAAGATGATGTGACTTACCAAACGAAAGCGCTGGCAGGTCGATAGACACACAAACATACACACAAAATTCAAGCTTTCGCAACAAACTGTTGTCTCATCAGGAAAGAGGGAAGGAGAGGGAAAGACGAAAGGATGTGGGTTTTAAGGGAGAGGGTAAGGAGTCATTCCAATCCCGGGAGCGGAAAGACTTACCTTAGGGGGAAAAAAGGACGGGTATACACTCGCGCGCACACACACACACACACACACACACACACACACACACACACACACATATCCATCCACACATATACAGACACAAGCAGACATATTTAAAGACAAAGAGTTTGGGCAGAGATGTCGGTCGAAGCGGAAGTGCAGAGGCAAAGATGTTGTTGAATGACAGGTGAGGTATGAGTGGCGGCAACTTGAAATTAGCGGAGATTGAGGCCTGGTGGGTAACGGGAAGAGAGGATATATTGAAGAGCAAGTTCCCATCTCCGGAGTTCGGATAGGTTGGTGTTGGTGGGAAGTATCCAGATAACCCGGACGGTGTAACGCTGTGCCAAGATGTGCTGGCCGTGCACCAAGGCATGTTTAGCCACAGGGTGATCCTCATTACCAACAAACACTGTCTGCCTGTATCCATTCATGCGAATGGACAGTTTGTTGCTGGTCATTCCCACATAGAATGCATCACAGTGTAGGCAGGTCAGTTGGTAAATCACGTGGGTGCTTTCACACGTGGCTCTGCCTTTGATCGTGTACACCTTTTTTCCCCCTAAGGTAAGTCTTTCCGCTCCCGGGATTGGAATGACTCCTTACCCTCTCCCTTAAAACCCACATCCTTTCGTCTTTCCCTCTCCTTCCCTCTTTCCTGATGAGGCAACAGTTTGTTGCGAAAGCTTGAATTTTGTGTGTATGTTTGTGTTTGTTTGTGTGTCTATCGACCTGTCAGCACTTTCGTTTGGTAAGTCACATCATCTTTGTTTTTAGATATATGTATAAATATAGTTAGAAATATAATTATTGAAGAAGAGCGGGGTGAGGACTTAGCCCTGTGGCAGCTGCTTGTTAAGTGTTTTGCCAGAGCTAATCTTTTCTCTGGTAATCACTTTAAAAGTCCTTCCTGTGAGAAAACAATGAGATAAATGTGCTACTGCATGGAATTTTCCAAATTAGTTTGTACTGCAGCCTGTGTCTTCAGACACTGTCATAAGCTGCACTTAAATCTATGAAAGCATTAGTGGTAAATGAAACAACACCAACTCTTCCCCACAACAAGCTCCATAGCATATGTTGGTGCAACTCCACACTCTTAAGCCAGAACACCCACTGGTGCTGTATTTGTCTGACTAACAGGTTGTCCGTAAGGTCATGTGACTATGGCTGACCACTGAAGCTCATCCACTGCAACTGAGTAACGTCTAATAGATGGCCAACAACGAGTCAGTCACGAGGCATCTGGACTGAAGACTTACCTGATAAGACAATTTCCAGTGTCAAAACTTGGACCAAAGCATACTATTTTCAACAAATAGCTTTCTAGGACTCAGCAAGTGGTAGAATGTGTATTTGGAATAATGATTAGCAAATGGAGATTGCTTCAAAAAAGTACTGAAATTTAGAAGCTTGATAATGTTAACATTGTACTCAAATGTGTACACTGGTTACAACTCGTAATTGACAAGGAGGGTGAAGAACCAACAACTGCATTCACTTGCGAGCCAACACAAATGACAAAAAGAAATGCTTCTGTCGGCAAGAACCATGTTGTCATTGCTGTGTATTCCATCTGAGATATACCGAGCAAGGTGGTGCATTGGTTTGCACACTGGACTTGGGTTCAGGAGGACCACTGTTCAAACCTGCATCTGGCCATCCTGATTTAGATTTTCCAAGATTTCCCGAAATCATTTCAGGTAAGTGTCGGGATGGTTCCTCTGAAAGGGCACGGTAGACTTCCTTCCCCATGCTTCCCTAATCTGATGTGACTGGTGACCTCGCTGTTTGCTTGCCGCCTCCAAATCAACCAACCAACCAACCAAGCCTCTGAGATAAGTTTATGATATTCTGTTTCTCAAGTGAAGTGTGAAAATGAAAATAGTTTCAGTACTTTAGAGAATACTAGCTACAATGGTGTTATTCTCAGTTTCGATCTTAAATAAAGTTTCTTGAGATTCCATAAACAGTATTACTGAATCCAGTCAGTCTTTGACATACAAAAAGAACAGAAAATACAATACAAAGATATAACGATATATGCTTTTTCCAAGATCTGTACTGTTTCTGTCAGTATGCCACACTAAGATGATCTGACAGACATAGGCAAAGTGGGATTATGGACTGTCTTTAGTTTCTTTCCAATTTTGTTTTTAAATAGAGTTTCTAGAATTTTTTAAACAAGGATGGTTTTTCTACCGTGTGTTGGTGGCATGTCCTTCAAGATTGGCAGGCTGTACAAAAAACATCAAATAAAATGTGTCTTCCGCCCTCCAGCACAAGTGCAAACTATGCTGGGCTCTGTTAAAGACAACCTAGGTATAAGGAGACCAGGGATACATAAAATCCCATGCCAGTTTGGGAGATCATACATTGACCAAACATGTCACACTGTTAAGGATAGATGTGCTGAACGTCACACCAGACTGGGTCAGCCAAAAGTGTCTCCTGTGGCTGAACACTGTCTTGACACAGGACGCAGCATGCACTACGTTCATTTCCACATACTGGGACTCATCATTAAAGCAGCAGTCAAAATTCGTACAGGGTGGAGTGCAGTAAAGTGCTGATTTGGGAATGAAATTAAAAAAAATATTGAACACTTAGAAACTTACATTTTTATTTTTCTCATGTTGGATGTTTCTAATTACATGGTTTAAACAGTATATCCATCAAATGTCTACCTTCACAAACCATACACTGCCACAGTCATTTTCTGAAATTCTCATGCACTCTTTCTAGCATGTCTTCTGGTAATTATGCAATTTCAGCCTCAGTCAGTATTGTTCTGTAGGTCTTTCAGGGTGTTGGGACGGTTGCAATACACCTTTGAATTCAGATAATCCCAAAGAAAAAAAAATTGCATGGGGCTAAGTCCGGTGATTCAAGTATCCTGTAATTGTATTGGCTCAAAAGCTGGCTGGAGCAACTCTTGCAGCATAGTTAAGTAATGATCCAAATTCACAGTTACAGCACGATGATTTTCCTGGAAAAAATTAGGGCTAATGATGCCTGCTTGTGATATGGCACGCCACACAGTGACGTAGCCTGAGTGCAGGTGTCTCTGTTGAATTTGTGTGGGGTTAGTGTCACTCGAGTACCGCATGTTCTCTTTGTTTACACACCCTCTGAGGTGAAAATGTGGCTCATCAGAAAAGAACATGGGGTGTGGTTGTAAGCATATCTTCACAAGATGTTCTTCATGTTACATAATCCCGTACTGACAATTGCTGGACCACACATATTTTATATGGGTGAAAAATCAGTTCATTATGAAGAATCCAGTGGAGAGAACGTCTTGAAATGCCAAGAGCAAGTGTGTGTTTTTGAGCTGAGTGTTTCATAGATTGCAGTACTGCTGCTCTAACTCTTTCGACACTTTGTGTTGTTGTAATGCTTCTCTCAGGCCCTCTGCATACAGATGACGCATCCACCTGTTGTTCTGATTGCATTACCCAATTTAAAATTGATTGCTGTCCAGGAACACGATGGCAAGGGTTTACTGAAAATTGCAAACAAAAAGCATGGTGCACTGCAATGAACGAGTGGGAATTAGAAAAATACACTTCAGCACAAAATGAGTGCTCCTCACATATCCACTGCATTATCGCAACTGAACAACATTTGAATACAAACTTCCTGTTTGTCACTGTAAACCAGGCCCACTCTCCCCTCTATTCGACCAATAGTGCCGCCACAACATGACTTCTAAAAAAAGCAATTTACTGTGCTCCACCTTGTATAAGTCACGACCTGATCAGTAGAGAAACGGGATTCCAACACAGTAAGGCATGGGAACCAACATTGGCAGTACTAAGGCATCATTGTCCGCAGACGAATGAATCCGCGTCGGCACAGAAGTCCGCACTCTTAAACTGTCTACGATGACATTACAGCCTCAACCCTTGGCGCCTGCACTTTTCTAGTGAGTCAGTGTACGTATTGGCGAGCCATTGCAGCAACATGTCAGTAAGCATCTGAAGATGACGAGAAGCCATCCCATTGAAATATTGTGCAGCTTTCACGATGTGATCAGTTGCGGCACCCATGAACCATTGAAGCAACAACAACAACAACAACAACAACAATAATAATAATAATAATAATAATAATAATAATTTACATTTTGGACCACAAGGACCGAAGCCTTCATCATTATTATTGCTATTACTCATGTTATTTGGTGTCCATACCATGTGTCAAGCACAGTATTACATAAGTGGTACAGCTAATGATTGAAACAAATTTGTCCAGTTATATGCAGAGCACTTATCAAATCATAACAACAGATGACAAATGCAGTTCTTTTACATTATTGAAGAAAAGAAAAAGTAAAGAATAATACAGATATACTGTACTAGTCATATTGTAACATAACTTTCAGATTATTTGCTTGCATATGTAAAATAAAGATTATGCAATATATAAAACTAGTAAAAAAAATGTCTCCTGAAATATGCTGATTTCATTTATGTATGTAGGTAATAGTTCCTTAAAAAAGTGGTGACAATTCATGACGAAAGACAGTGGCACTAGTAGGAAACAGTGTTTTTAAGTGCTCAGTCTCTTGTACGTAATGACCCGCTGATAACCATACCACTCATATATAACATGAACATGAAGAATATGTGATTTATGTAACCTTCTGATGTGATTCACACTAGTAAATTGGGGAATTTCTGACTCCTATTGTGCGGAGGTGACTGGGGGTGTTTCCACATGGTAGCACATCTGTATGATTCAACATTAGGTGTCCTCCACTGCATGTCCAATCTATAAATCAAGATTTCTCAGAAGGAACTGGCAGTCTCTCTGCTGTTGTTTTTCCTTTCAATCCTTTTTCCACTTGTTTATAATAGAGGCAGTCTCTTTGTCATTGTGTTTCTTCATGCTCCTCTTTCCACTTGTTATATGCCCTCAGGGATGCAGCTGGACACATAGAAACTGATGTTAAATAAATGCCCAGAATGTGTTGCATTCCATGCAAGCATGTTCACTTACTCATTTCTCGTATATCTTCCACACTGGAATCCAGAGAAAACTTGCTGAATTTCTGTATCACTGTAGCTCAACTATCTTCTGAATTATATTCATAACATGAACATAGTTGTACCTCCTTATTACTGGGGAATTTAAGTAAAGACTGATATGTGACGGCTGTGCTTGGGCATTTGGACATTTTATTTTTGACCTCTTAAGTGACTATTTTAATGCTAAATAATTTGTTACTGTTTGGTGTTTCACATTGGATGAATAGACAGATATTGCATAGCCGAGGGGAATCAGGAATTTGTAAATGCTGGTACGTCTGTCTGGTCCAAAGAAGCTTCCTCGGCTAAGCAAATTTCTGAACAATTGGGGTGTGCAAAAGTTTGGATTGTTCACTACATAAAGTTATCCATTAGAAACTAATATCAGACATGAAAAGCCAAGTTTACTGCATCCAAAAGCAGAGAATTATTCAGTGCTGAAGGCATTGGTCTGATACAGATTCTAATGCTGCAGCAGTGTATTTTGTCTCATTTGGTGAGGGTTAACATTATTGTAATTTAATTGAGGATGAAGATAAGGAGGGTATCAGCAGTTCGCCCCACTACTTATGCTTCAGTGTACGAAAAATGATTATTTCTTGTCATGGTGTTAGGTGGAAATGTTTCATGTAAAAATACAATGAAAAGGGTAGTTGTTACACACCATATAGTGGAGATGCTGAATTGCAGGGAAACACAACAAAAAGACTCAGAAAGTTAGCTTTTGTCCAAAAATAGCCAGACACACACGCACGCACGCACACACACACACACACACACACACACACACACACACACACACACACACACGAGACCACACACTCTGGCAGCTGGAACCAGACTGGGAGCAGCAGCGCATTATGGGAGAGACAACCGGGTGAGTGTAAAGAGGAGGCTGGGGCGAGGAGGGGGAGGGATAGCTGGATATGGGTGGGAAATGGCAAAGTGGTACTGTGAGCATGCAGGGATTAGGTGGAGAGTAGGGCAGCTAGGTGCAGTTGGGAGGTTGGGCTGTAGGTGAGGGAGAGAGGGGAGATGGGGTAGAGGAAAATGTGAGAAGTAAAAAGACTGGGTGTGTTGGTGAGATAATGGCTGTGTAGTGCTGGAATGGGAACAGGGAAGGGGCTAAATGGTTAAGGGCAATGACTAACGGAGGTTGGGGCCAGGAGGGTTACGGGAACATAGGATATATTGCAGCGAGAGTTCCCACCTGCACAATTCAGAAAAGCTGGGGTTGGTAGGAAGGATCCAGGTGGCACAGGCTGTGAAGCAGTAATTGAAATGAACGACATCGTGTCAGGTGATGTGCTCACGAACAGGGTGGTCCAGTTGTTTCTTGGCCACAGTTTGTCAGTGGCCATTCATGCGGACAGACAGCTTGGTGGTTCTCATATCCGCGTAGAATGCAGCCCAGTGATTGCAGCTTAGCTTGTAGATCACATGACTGGTTTTCACTGATGGCCCTACCTTTGATGGGATAAGTGAATTCGTGACCGGACTGGAGCAGTGGGAGGATGTATGGGGCAGGTCTTGCATATAGGTCTGTTACAGGGATATGACCAATGAGGCAAGGGGTTGGAAACAGAGGTTGTGTAGGTATGGACGAGGATATTGTGTAGGTTTGGTGGTTGGTGGTGTACCACTTAGGTTTGGTGGTCGGTGGAATACCACTGTAGGGGGGGTGGGGAAGGATTGTGGGTAGGACATTCCTCGTTTCAGAGCACGGTGAGAGGTAGTTGAAACCCCGGTGGAGAATGTAATTCAGTTGCATTGTTCTGAGTGGTACTGAGTCATGAGGGGAATGTACCTCTGTGGCTGGACAGTGGGACTTTGGGAAGTGTTGGGTGACTGGGAAGATAAGGCATGGGAGATCTGTTTTTGTACAAGGTTGGGAGGGTAGTTACGATCTGCAAAGGCCTCATTGAGACCCTCAGTATATTTTGAGAGGGATTGCTCATCAGTACAAGTGCAATGACTGTCCCAATATCACATGTCAATATTGTGTGATTGTCATATGTTCCTCTTCCTTTTCTGAAGCCATTGTGGGCTCTAGGCAGAGCTCGAGCTGTACCAGTATCAAACTGTTATTTGTTCAGCATATAATAAGCTATATACTCCCTGCTTATACAGGGTGTTACAAAAAGGTACAGCCAAACTTTCAGGAAACATTCCTCAGACACAAATAAAGAAAAGATGTTATGTGGACATGTGTCCGGAAATGCTTAATTTCCATGTTAGAGCTCATTTTAGTTTCGTCAGTATGTACTGTACTTCCTCGATTCACCACCATGATTTCATATGGGATACTCTAACTGTGCTGCTAGAACATATGCCTTTACAAGTACGACACAACATGTGGTTCATGCACGATGCAGCTCCTGCACATTTCAGTCGAAGTGTTCGTACGCTTCTCAACAACAGATTCGGTGCCCGATGGATTGGTAGAGGTGGACCAATTCCATGGCCTCCATGCTCTCCTGACCTCAACCCTCTTGACTTTCATTTATGGGGACATTTGAAAGCTCTTGTCTGCGCAACCCCTGTACCAAATGTAGAGACTCTTCATGCTCGTACTGTGGACGGCTGTGATACAATACGCCATTCTCCAGGGCTGCATCAGCGCATCAGGGATTCCATGCGACGGAGGGTGGATGCATGTATCCTCACTAACGGAGGACATTTTGAACATTTCCTGTAACAAAGTGTTTGAAGTCACGGTGGTACGTTCTGTTGCTGTGTGTTTCCATTCCATGATTAATGTGATTTGAAGAGAAGTAATAAAATGAGCTCTAACATGGCAAGTAAGCGTTTCCGGACACATGTCCACATAACGTATTTTCTTTCTTTGTGTGTGAGGAATGTTCCCTGAAAGTTTGGCTGTACCTTTTTGTAACACCCTGTATAAGTTGGAAACCTTTCAAAAACTGTTTATAATTATTTTGACAGCATGTGTCAGTAGGTTCAACAAGATATGCAATAAGAGAGCGAAGCTATGAAGTTCTTAAGATTATAGAGATGTTGAGATTATAGTGTAATACCTAAATTTGGCAAAGTGACACAAATCATCAAGAAAGATGCCGTAAGAAAGATCATGGAAAAGGTCAGTGTTACTGTAGTAAAAGATGAACATCAAGTCTATCAAATGATGGAAAATCCAGAATGGAATGTAACAATATTACGAGAAGGAAAGTTGCTATTCACCATATAGTGGAGATGCTGAGTTGCAGATAGGCACAACTATGCCAGTTGTGCCTCTCTGCGACTCAGCATCTCCGCTATATCAAAACATCAAGTCTAGCGAGATTCAAACTGAATTCTAATGCAAACTAACATGGACAAGAGAAGTCAGGGTCAGTGGAGGTAGACCACCAAATTGAGTTGTAACAGTCATAGAATCATTCAAAGATAACCTAAACTGTATTGCATGGAAACACCTCAAACATACAGTAGCAGTGGGTGGAGACTTTAAACTGACTAACACTGACTGAGAAAAACCATGCATACATTATTGGCAGTAAGGACAATGAGTCTTGTGAAATAATACTGAATACATTGTCTGACAACTGCCTCAACCAACTAGTCTAATAACAAACACATGAAAGAAATATTTTAGAGCTCCTGGCTACAAATTAATCCTCTTTGCTACAAACAGACCTTATCTTTTCCAGAATGTGACTAATGAGAGCTGGATTAATGACCATATGCTAGTACAGAAACAATGGTCATTGAAGGCCAAATGGTCATCAGGAAAGCTAGGACGGTATGCATTTGGTTGAACTGATAGTGTGTCACTATCAACTTAAAGGATGAACTGAGAAAAATTAGTTAGGTCTGGCAAATACAGAACAGTTGTGGTTAAAGCTGAAACATGTTACAAACTGTGATATAGGCAAATATGTTACAAGTACAGGAGTAAAAGACTGCAAAGACTCATCCTGATTTAATGGTACCATTCAGAGAATATTGCAAATACAGAGAGTGCTATATTATCACTACAAAAGAGACTGCAGGAAATTGACAGAGACAAGTGAATAGCAACTCGCATCTTTGTAAGAAACACTGTGTGCGATGCTGGAAATAATTTTCATAGTCAGATTCTGGCAAAAGAGCTGACAGAAAATCTTAAGAAGTTGAGGTCATTATAGGGTCAGTGAACTGGTTCAAAACTTCCATTCTGTGTCTTGTGGATCTGTCTAGTGTTAACACTGAATACAGTAGACAGAAAGCAGAAGTATTAAATTCCACATTTAACAATGGATTTGCACAAGAGTATACTTCCACATCAAAGTTTGACAACCATGTAGGTTAAAATATGAGAGGTAATGACATTAGTATCCCTGCTATTGAAACAAAAGAATGAAGACTATTTAAAGCAAATTAGACACCAGGCCCTGACAGAACCACAAATACACTGCAGAACTAACTCATTTCCCAACAATTTTTTTAGTTTTTATAATCTCTTGGACAATGATTAGTCCTGTCTGAATGAAGAAAGGCACAAGTCACTCCTTTTTACAAAAACGATAAAAAATCAGACTCACAGAATTACAGGCCAATATCACTCACGCTCATTGGTTGCAGTATTCTAGATCATTTTTAAGCTAAAATGTTCTGGTGTTCCTGGAAGAAAACAAGTTTATTTCAAAGAAAGAGAATGGATTTGGGGAAGAACTCCTCATATGAAATACAGCTTGCTTTATTCATAATGACATCTAGCAACCAATAGATGCACGTGAACAAGTGGATTTCTGAAAGGTGTTTGACATTATACCACATTATAGGTTACTAATTAAGATACCATTATACAGAGTACATTGCAAATATTTGAATATTTGGCTAGTAGAATCCAGCACATTATACTGGATGATGATTAGTGTCCTACAGAAATGAAAATAATGTTAGGTGTGTCCCCAAGGAAATGTAATGGGCTCTCTAATGTGCCCAGTGCACACAAACAATTCATCAGGTAGGATCAGCACCTCCATGAGATCGTTGAATGATGGTAAGGTTGTCTACAGGAAAACATTGTTGTTTGATGACTGAAAGGAAATGCAGAAATACTGTACAAAATTTCTGCTTGGTGTAGTGAATGGCAGCTCTCTTTAAGTGTAGATAAATGCAAGTTAATACCTAAATCTCAGTGCAAGATTAGTGTTGAACATCTTGAACATACCAGTAACTAGAGTGAATAAATTCTAAGGACCAGTATAAAATCAGTATTAGGGAATGTGACTGGAGACATTATATTTGTTGGAAGGATTCTGCAAAATTGATTGCAAGATGCTAGTGCAACAAATTGTAGAATACTGTTCAATTGTTTGAAGTCCTTATCAAGTAAGCATAACAACATACATCAAACAAATTCATAAACTTGCTGCTATGATTGTAAAGAGTACCTGTAGCCCATGCAGAAGTATAGCTTAAATGCTCGAGGAACATAAATTGGAATCCTCAGAAGAAAGACATTTTTCCTGCAAAATACTCTTGGGTGGATGTAAAGAACCTGTATTTGAAGAAGACTGTGCAAACATTCTGCTGCTACCTTTGTATATCTCATGTAGGAATCATGAGAATAAGCTAAGAGACATTAGGTTACATACAGATGTGTATAGCATGGGCTTCACTGCTAGGGTGGACATGTGTTCTCCCCCCCTCCCCCCCCCCACCCCACCCCCCCAATATTGTTTGAAAAGCAATTTCAATTTTTTTAATCTTAGTTGACAAAAAATGACACCATTGAACAAATATATCCAGGTGTAACTAATTACACGTATTGAAAGTTCTTGTGCAGTAAGAATTAATGGTTTGTGGGATTTACTACCCTTCCAGTAAATCAAATCCACTTACATTAGCCGGCCGAAGTGGCCGTGCGGTTAAAGGCGCTGCAGTCTGGAACCGCAAGACCGCTACGGTCGCAGGTTCGAATCCTGCCTCGGGCATGGATGTTTGTGATGTCCTTAGGTTAGTTAGGTTTAACTAGTTCTAAGTTCTAGGGGACTAATGACCTCAGCAGTTGAGTCCCATAGTGCTCAGAGCCACTTACATTACTCACTAAAAAGACCATATTGCAAGTTTTAGTAAATTCTGTTGGTAGGTCTACAAATGATGAAGTAGCATGGTAGATAAGCATAAGTCTGCTTTGTTTTGAAAGAGAGCTGTGAAATTTCAAGAACTGTCAAAATTTCCATGGAATCAGCTGAAAAATGAAATGTTGTTTGACTAGGGCCTCCTGTCAGGTAGGCCGGTTGCCTGGTGCAAGTGTTTGCAGTTGACACCACTTGCGACTTGCATGTCGATGAGGATGAAATGAAGACAACACAACACCCTGTCCCCGAGCGGAGAAAATCTCCAACCCAGGCGGGAATCAAATCTGGCCCCCTCACATGGCAGCCTGCGGTGCTGACCACTCAGCTATGGAGGAATTAGCTCATCAGTTGTGAATACTGTTTTTAAACTCAGAAGCAGAAGTCAAGTGTATGCTTATTATTGAAAATGTGGCTGAAGGACATGTCAGTAATGTCGTCAAGAGCAAGCCTTTATGTCCCACTAGATGGTTGTTCTGATGGTCACAAATCAATGACAGTTTGAAAAAATGTCCTTTGGTTCTCAAGGTAATGAGTGAACTAACAGAACAGGGGTGTGAAGAGTCATTGGCCTACTTAGTGTTTTTGAGGTTGGCAAAATATGACTTGGTTTCCTAATGGAGAAGTAGTAGCTAAACTTCTGGAAATCCTGAACAAGAGTTTCCAAGAAGAAAAAAGAACTGCCTTAGGACTTTATTCATCAGCTGAATTTATGACTGAGGGCCTTAACGAACTCAGGATGAATGAAAAGTTTTCTTTCTAATACGAAGAATGTAATGTTAAGATATTCAAGCTCGACTTACAACAGCTGCAACTCCTAATAAAAAAAAAAGTTCCTTAGCAATTGTCCGAGGACCTGGATCTACATGAATTTCTATCCCTTTATCAACAGGGATATTTTGGAATTATTTATATGGCTGCCAAGGGTGTGGATATGGAATACTTGATCAACCTGGCATGAAGAAATAGGTTTCCTCGGAAAAAGTGTTGTTGGAGAAAAAAGGGCAGGATGTGGTACCTCCATACCTAGAAATCAATGTTTGAAATATTGGTAATACAAATGCTTGTATGCCTAGCTTCCAGTAGTGAAGCAGAACACAGGTTTACTGCTCTATGAAGTAGAAGTTTGCAGTGTGCACGAGTTACTGTTGGATCAAATAGACTTAAGAAATATTGATAGAATATTTACATCCAATTTTCACAAAAGGAGAAATGCATTTGGCTCACATTAGGATAGACTTTGTAGGATTATTTTACCTAATGTTCATGATACCATATTTAATTATTGTTTGTGACTTTTTAACTTCTTACATTTTCATTCTTAGTTTCATAGTTTTCAGTTTGTGTTTATACATTTATTTTTAATGTTTGAAAAATGAACAAATAAAATCATGTATATAAAGGGTAATTATTTACATTTCCAATACAAATAAAGTAGGTTTTAGTTTGAAAAAATATTCATTGTGAAACAGTTCTCATGATTGTTTAGGACATAATACATAATTCATAATGATTATACACACACTTTTGGTAAATTTAAATACTGTAACTTTTTTACTCTTGGTAATCACAAAGGATGTTTTAATCTAGGCTTAAACAGGCATGCTTTAGGAATTCTAAGTGCCACTGAAATACATGGTCTCAAGCATCCAGAGTGCCCCAAAAAGTGGTGATGCCCATGGTATATAGACATTCATTTTTCACTTTCTCAATAAGCTAATGGATTAGGAAAATTCAATAATATTGAAGGGATATGAAAAGAATGATTACATAGGCTGTTATGGATGAAACTGGTGGGAGACTTCAACTTGTTGGTGAATAATGAGGAAATGCAATAAGTTTACCAAGGAGATTGCTTACAAATTACCCATTCTAGAATATTGCTCAAGTGTATAGGATGCATGCCATTTATGATTGGCAGGGGATATTGAACATATACAGAGAAGCACAGCATGAATAGTCACATGTTTGTTTGCCTGTGGGATAGTGTCACAGAGATGCTGAAGTAACTGAACTGGCAGACTCTTGAAGACAGACATAAACAAAGCTCACAAAAAGGTATTGAAGCAGTCAGTCTTTCCATGCTCCATATGTGAGTGGAATGGGAAGAAAGCATAATAATTGGTACAATTGGATGTTCCCTCTACATGTACATCTATATGGATACTCTGCAAATCACATTTAAGTGCCTGGCAGAGGGTTCATTGAACCACCTTCACAATTCTCTATTATTCCAATCTCATATAACATGCGGAAAGAATGAACACCTATGTCTTTCCATACGAGCTCTGATTTCCCTCATTTGATTGTGGTGATTGTTTCTCCCTATGTAGGTCGGTGTCAACAAAATATTTTTGCATTTGGAGGAGAAAGTTGGTGATTGTATTTCGTGAGAAGATTCCGTCGCAGCAAAAAAGTCTTTCTTTCAATAAAGTCCAACCCAAATCCTGTATCATTTCAGTGATGCTCTCTCCCATATTTCATGATAATACAAAATGTGCTACCCTTCTTTGAACTTTTTTGATGTTCTCCATCAATCCTATCTGGTAAGGATCCCACACTGCACAGCAGTATTCTAAAAGAGGACAGACAAGCCTAGTGTGGGCAGTCTCCTTAGTAGATCTGCTACATTTTCTAAGTGTCCTGCCAATAAAACTCAGTCTTTGGTTAGCCTCCCCCCCCCCCCCCCCCCCCAAAAAAAAAAAAAAAAAAATTTCTATGTGTTCCTTCTAATTTAAGTTGTTCGTAATTATAATTCCTAGGTATTTAGTTGAATTTATGGCCATTAGATTTGACTGATTTATCGTGTAACCAAAGTTTAACGGATTGCTTTTAGTACTTGTGTGGATGATCTCACACTTTTCACTGTTTAGGGTCAACTGCCAATTTTCGCACCATTCAGATATCTTTTCTAAATTGTTTTGCAGTTTGTTTTGATCTTCTGATGACTTTATTAGTTGATAAATGACAGCATCATCTGGAAACAACCTAAGATGGCTGCTCAGATTATCTCCCAAATCGTTTATACAGATAAGGAACAGCAAGGGGCCTATAACACTACCTTGGGGAATGCCAGAAATCACTTCTGTTTTACTCGATGACTTTCTGGCAGTTATTATGAATCAGTTACTATGAACTGTGACCTCTCTGACAGGAAATGATGAATTCAGTCGCATAAGTGAGACATTATTCCATAAGCATACAATTTGATTACAAGCCGCTTGTGAGGTACAGTGTCAAAAGCCTCCTGGAAATCTAGAAATATGGAATTAATTTGAAATGTCTTGTCAGTAGCATGCAACACTTTGTGTGAGTGAAGAGCTGGTTGTGTTTCACGAGAACCATGTTTTTTAAATGCATGTTAACTGCTTGTCATTAGGTCATTCTCTTCGAGGTGATTCATAATGTTTGTACACAATATATATTGCAAAATCCTCATGCATATCAACGTTTATGATACGGTCCTGTAATTAAGGTGATTACTCCTGTTGCCTTGCTTGAATATTGGTGGAACTTGCCAGTCTGTGGGTACTGATCCTTCGTCATGGAAGTGGTTGTATATGGTTGTTAGTGTAGGGCTGTTGCATCAGCTTACTCTGAAAGGAACCTTAATGTTTTAGTGTCTGGACTGGAAAACTTGTTTTTATTACATGGTTTAAGTCTCTTCACTACGCCGAGGTTAACTACTTCTAAGTTACTCATGTTGGCATCTGTTCTTGATTGGAATTATGGGATATTTACTTTTTTCTTCTTTGGTGAAGGAGTTTCAGAAGGCTGTATTTAGTAACTTCCAAGCCACCCAGAATCCCAAATTGCTCACCAGGTTCAGGTTCATTGATGACATCTTCGTGGTCTGTTCCAAGGGAGAGGACACCCTTTCCACATTCTCCCAGAACTTCAATACCTTCTCCCACATTCACTTCACTAGGTCCTCCTCAGCCCAATGAACACCTACTATGATCTCGACTGCCACCTCAAGTCTAGCCTCATCAGTACCTCCATCCACATCAAACCTACCAACCACCAACAATACCTCCATTTTGACAGCTACCACCCACATGGCAGCAAGGCATCCCTTTTTTACAACCTATCTTCTTGTGGTGATTGCAAGACAGTTCCCGTACATCCTCTCATTAACAACTGCTCCAGTCCTGTCAAAGGTGTTTAACGGTGTTTCCTATCCTATCAAAAGCAGTGTGTCTTGTGTTCTGTCGATTTAGCTGCAACCACTGTGTGGGATTGTATGTGGCCAGGACCACTAACGAGCTGTCTGTCTGCCTAAATGGCCTCCGCCAAACTGTGGCTAAGGGACTGCTGGACCACACAGTTGCCAAGCATGCCATGCAACATGCTACGTTTGAGTTCAGTTATTGCTTTTCAGCTCTTGCCATCTGGATTCTTTCCATCAATATCAGATCTTTTTCAATTGCATGGGTGGGAACTTTGCTAGGCCGATGTCCTCCACCCCCTTCTGTGCCCTTCATTGCTGCCACTCCAGCCTCACACATGCCATACTTTTTGCCTTCCCCAGATTGTACATGCACAGTTAGTTCCTCTTCTCTCTCTCTCCTCCAGAATTATCTCCCAATGGTGTACCTGGTATCCCCACCATCTTGTCCCCAGTCCATCCCTGCATACTCTTACA
Source organism: Schistocerca americana (assembly GCF_021461395.2). Taxonomy (NCBI): domain Eukaryota; kingdom Metazoa; phylum Arthropoda; class Insecta; order Orthoptera; family Acrididae; genus Schistocerca; species Schistocerca americana. The sequence goes on along the minus strand of NC_060120.1, from coordinate 308,553,461 downwards.
GGCAACAGTACAGCATTGGCCTCCACCCCTAATCTGTTATCCTTTCTCCTCCTGCCCCACACCTCTTCTGTACCCCCACTACTCACCCCTGCCAAATTCACTACTCACTGCTGCCAGGTTTCAGCACCTTATGAATATGTTTGTGTTTCTCTAAATCTGCAGGACAATGTCGACAACTTAGTTTACTTTTAAACAATGGAAAATCCAGGATAGAATGGAACAATATTGTGAAAAGGTCACAGATTTTCTGAATTGTGCAGGGAAAGTTCCCACTTGTGCAGTTCAGAAAAACGGGTATGCTGGGCACCAGCTTTTCTCAATTGCACAGGTGGGAACTTTCCCTGCAATATATCCCATGTTCCTGTAACCCGGCTATCCTCAACCTTTGTTAGTTACTGTCCTGTTCCATCCAGCCCCTTCTCTGTTCCCATTCCAGCACTACACATCTACAGCTATCTATTTACATCTACATGGATACTCTGCAAATCACATTTAAGTGCCTGGCAGAGGGTTCATTGAACCACCTTCACAATTCTCTATTATTCCAATCTTGTGTAGTGCGCGGAAAGAACGAACACCTATATCCTTCTGTATGGGCCCTGATTTCCCTTATTTTATTGCGGTGATCATTTCTCCCTATGTAGGTCGGTGTCAACAAAATATTTTCGTGTTCGGAGGAGAAAGTTGGTGATTGGGATTTCGTGAGAAGATTCTGTCACAATGAAAAATGCCTTTGTTTTAATGATGTCCACCCCAAATCCTGTATAATTTCTGTGATACTCTCTCCCATATTTCGTGATAATACAAAACATGCTGCCGTTCTTTGAACTTTTTTGATGTACTCAGTCAGTCCCATCTGGTAAGGATCCCACACCACGCAGCAGTATTCTAAAAGAGGATGGACAAGAATAGTGTAGGTAGTCTCCTTAGTAGATCTGCTACATTTTCAAGTGTCCTGCCAATAAAATGCAGTCTTTTGTTAGCCTTCCCCACAACATTTTCTATGTGTTCCTTCTAATTTAAGTTCTTTGTAATTGTAATACCTAGGTATTTTGTTGAATTTACGGCTTTTAGATTAGACTGATTTATCGTGTAACTGAAGTTTAATGAATTCCTTTTAGCACTCATGTAGATGACCTCACACTTTTCGTTATTTAGGGTCAACTGACAATTTTTGCACCATTCAGATATCTTTTCTTAATCGTTTTGCAATTTGTTTTGATCTTCTGATGACTTTATTAGTCAATAAATGACAGCGTCATCTGCAAACAACCTAAGATGGCTGCTCAGATTGTCTCTCAAATCGTTTATATAGATAAGGAACAGCAAAGGGCCTATAACACTACCTTGGGGGATTCCAGAAATCTTTTCTGTTTTACTCTATGACTTTCCATCAATTACTACGACCTGTGACCTCTCTGACAGGAAATCACAAATCCAGTCACATAACTGAGACGATATTACGTAAGCATGCAATTTCACTACAAGCCGCTTGTGAGGTACAGTGTCAAAAGCCTTCTGGAAATCCAGAAATACGGAACTGATCTGAAATCCCTTGTCAGTAGCACTCAACACTTCTTGTGAATAAAGAGCTAGTTGTGTTTCACAGGGACGATGTTTTCTAAACCCATGTTGACTGTGTGTCAATAGAAGTTTTCTTGGAGGTAATTCATAATGTTTGAACACAGTATACGTTCCAAAATCCTGCTGCATATTGACGTTAACCACGTTAACCATATGGGCCAGTAATTTAGTGGATTACTCCTACTTCTACACATCCCTCATTCTTCCATTGCACCCCATCTTTTTACTTATCTCCTTTTCCGTTATCCCCCCCCCCCCCCCCCCCCCCCTCATCTCTCCGCTACCCTCCGTCTAACCTCCTAACTGCACATAGCAGCCCTACCCCCTTTCCCCCTCGTCCCTGCGCACTCCCCAACAGCGTGTCACTGTCGGCCACCCCCGACCCTACTATCCCTTCCCCTCCCCACCCCAGCCTCCTCCTTACCCCTACCCAGTCGCCACTTCCATCATGCACTGGTGCTGCTGCACACAGTGTGTCCTCAGTTGCCTCGACTGCAGTCATGTGTGTGTGACTTGCATTTGCGTGTGTGTGTGTGTGTGTGTGTGTGTGTGTGTGTGTATTCTAATTTTGATGAAGGCCTTACTGGCCGAAAGCTATATTTGTGACAGTCTTTTTGTAGTGTCTATCTTCGACTTAGCATCTCCGCTATATGGTGTGTAGCAACTTCCCTTTTCATAATATTGTTATAGTTTACTTTTAAAATATTTTTAAATGTGTTTCCTGCCACTCAATACTGCCTGTCAGTGGTAAGTAGTAGAGCAGCCTGATTTTTGTAGTTGTTATACTGTATTGTATTTTCCATTGTTTAATCTCAAATACACCTGTTTATTTACTCAGATCGCAGTTGTTTTCATAATTTCATTTATTGTTATTCCAGAATCAAGGAGCAATAAACATAAGAAGACTGTTTGAAATTGAGGCTGAAAGAATTAAAGCAAAAAAATCTGAAACCACAAAACGGAGGCGGTTGGAAAGAGTTTTTGAAATGGATAGGAAGATGGAAAAGGATATATCTTCAAAACAAGAACAGTTGGCATCATCAAACCAAGTGGGAGATCATACTGGAGCTAAAAATGCAGACTCAGCTTATGACAAAGAACGGCACCAAATTGATAATCTACGCATTATTGATCCCTCAATTGGACTGTCAGCTGGTGCGCTCCAGGAATTTGTCCCTGCTACCCAACTGAAGGGACTGGATGACTATGTTCCTGAATCGCAACATTACAATTACTATAAGGATGCTTCTGACTTTCCAGTTGTGATTAAAAGTGAAGAATCTCTCAATTTTCCTAAATACTTGAATGTATTCACTTTTGAAAGAGGAAATGTAATGCCATTTCCAGAACCAAAAACTGGATCAACTGGAGTTTTAAGTGAGTACAGAAAGTAATGATGCCAGACAGTCTCTTAAAGAAATGTCATTTATTCAGCTAGATCTTTTCATCCTTGTCAGTTTCTTCATCTTCTGCTGTTAGTTTTCTCAGTATTCTGTGTTACTTATTCTAGTTTTCATAGTCCTTGCCATTTTTACCCCCAGATGTTCTCAATTGCATTTTGGAATGCCTTGATGGAGAAAATCAAAACATATGGAGCTAAAGAGAGTCAACAGAAAAAGTCAGATTATTTCCTCTTTCAAACTAATATTCTTAAAATGGAATTTTATGTGTATATTCGATAGAGGGATCCTCAGTTAGTGTAATGTAGGACAGCAAAACATGAAGCAGTGAGTCAGAAGGAATTTTCCTCATGTGCTCACCCATGCCACCCTGTCTAACTCGTTATCACAATGCAGCAGCACTATTCAGTGATTGTTGAAGCTCTAGTATTTATTATTTGTGTTTTGTCGTCCCTATTAATTTTTGAACTAATATTGCTTTAGTCCAATTTATAATCACATTGAATGGACAAACAAAATCTTTTGCAAAACTGTTTTTAATGAGAAACAAACTGACATTTTCCATTGAGACGGGCCGTCATGTGAATCACGATGACCAGTACTTGTTTGAAGTGACTCCAACTAAACTCAACTACACAAATTCTGAAAGAAAACTGCAGATGAACATCAAAACACAAAAGAAAATACACTTTCAATTTCAAAGAGAAACCCACAAATAAAATCTACTTTTGTCTGTCAGTTTAAACACCACGTCACATATATCATATCATATATTTTCCACCGAGCGAGGTGGCACAGTGGTTAGCACACTGGACTCGCATGCAGGAGGATGATGGTTCAATCCCACGTTTGGCCATCCTGATTTAGGTTTTCCGTGATTTCCCTAAATCGCTTCAGGCAAATGCCGGGATGGTTCCTTCGAAAGGGCACAGCTGAACTCATTCCCTAATCCGATGAGACCGATGACCTCACAGTTTGGTCTCTTCCCCCAAATAACTCAACCCGACCCATAAATTTTCCCTGACTTCTGCATTTGTAACATCTGCTATATTGCCCTGTTTCTGACCTTCCCATTGTCAGCTGTAATTTCTGTACAGCTCATTGCTCCTTCAGTGTCATTGGTCAACATTGTGGTGTCACTTCTGCTTCCAACTTTTCATATACTTCATTGGCTTCTTAAAATATAAATTAAATCACATACTATGATTTTACACTTTTAATATTGATGCATTCCAATTTATTCTAAATTAATCTGTATGCCCCAGTCCCATGTTTCCCAAAATCCCAAAATTTTTCTTTCCTCCATGCTTCAGCATCACAGGCTTACCTTATATGTATAATGTCATGAACATTATTCCTTAGTTCTGCCTTACTAAACAAATTGATTATTAAATTCCATTTCCCCATTTGTGTGTAATATGGATGTTTGTCTAAGGGCACATATCTCTAACAAGTTAAACTATCTATAATATAATATAAATGAATAGTTAAAAAAATCTACTCACCAAGTGATGACAGGGGAACACACACACACACACACACACACACACACACACACACACACACACACACAGTATTTAACTTCTGGCGGAAGCGTTGAAGGGGAAGGAAGAAGGGTGAAGGAAAAGGACTGGGGAGGTTTAGGGAAAGGGGTACAGTGCAGAAGTCATTCAGAACCCCAGGTCAGTGGAGACTTACCGGATGGGATGAGAAGGAAAGAAGTGAAACTATCTGCTAAATTTCATTGTTATTTTCTATAGTGACAGAGCAAACAGTTTTTTTTTTACATATACATTACTGAAGTAAGTGTTAACAGTTTTATCTCTTCTTCTAATATAGAATTGGTGATACTAGCATTGTGTGACTTTATAAATGCTTGATTGAAACAGCTAATTATCTGTTTAAGATTGTTTAGTTTATAGTCCAGGGTTTTTGAAATGCTTGGCACTTCTTTAAAAATGTCGTGCTCACAATTGAAATTCTTGTCAGTGCTTTAAAAATGTCTGATTATTATCTTCTGATTTATGAAAATTTACCCATTGTAATTAGTGGATGGCCTACTTTTAGATAATCAGATGATTGTGGATTCAGTTTTATGCACCACGTTTTGACAACTGTTCTAGTCATTTTTGTTAGATACTTCGAGTGGTGGATGGATATCAGCCAGGAAACATGTCTGTGAAGGAGCACCTGCTAGATACTTGGTCGGTTGTGAAAGTATTGTGCACAAAAATGTCATCTCTTTTGCAATGAACATTTGTGAGAGATTGGGATATGAACGCTGTGTTTTGTTAGGAATATATTAACAGTTTACGAACTTCCAGCATGGGTCTCAGCCCGAAACTAATCATTGAATGAAAAATAAAATAGTTGTGACTTGAACTGATTTTTTTGTTCTATTAATGTTAATACTTTTTCTGTGCTAGTACAGCTCGTGAACTGACTGAATGTTTAAACTTGCAATTAGTTCTCCATACTGTCAAAATTTCACAGAAACACTCCCCTGATGCTATGATACTAACACCCCTAAGAGGTAGAACTGAGGGAAAGTTCAGTTTTACGATATTCTGAGGAATATTACTGAGAAACCTGGTTCTTTTGTTCCAGTCTGGCATACAGTTTTAACTTCTTGGAAATGTTCATGTTAACATATACTCTGTTGATGACTGTAAACACATAGTCTTAAAAATGAAAACATCAGTGTGGTAGGACAAATTAATTTATTCAGTTTGGTGTAATGCTCTTTATGTGATTAGCATATGTTAGATGGTATATTGACATATTTGCTGCTGATTTTGTTTTCCTTTAAGGGAAGAAATTTTTGGTTTCCAAAATAATCATTGTTTTTTGTTATAGCTCTACTTGTGCATGCTTCAGTCTTAAAGTCTGCGAGCTTTATGGGAATGCTTGAGCTTTGTTGTGTGCTGATCTGAACTACTTTCTGTATGGTTTTTGATGTTTCTAGCAGTGTTACTAGATGTAGGCTTTCTTGTATGTTATAGCTGTGTTTCTGATGTAGGTTAACAATGGTGAGGAGGTTTTCTCTTGTTGCTGGGAATATCTCTATGCAGTACAGTTATATAGTAAATGAACGTGTGTATTTTCATTTTTGTACTAGTAATGATATTTGATAAACCAATCAAATTCAATACAACTCTCTTAGTGTATCACTTCTGGATTCCTATGTGTTGTATAGCTCAAACACCGATCCAAGGCTGATATGTAAATTCTGTTGGCCAGTGCACTGTAGTTAGTTTTTTATGGAGCAAGCACTGGAGACTGACAATACTATTTTTAACTGCAGACTACTTTTTGCTTAATGGGTCATCCCTGCTGCCCATTTTGGCACTTGGTGTGGAGCCTGGTGATGCAGTGCTGGACATGTGTGCAGCACCGGGTGGGAAGTCTTACATGATACTGCAGACGCTTCATCCTAGTAAGTGCCGAAACAGTTTAAAAACGCTTCATAGCACCTGTTGTTTAATTCACTGTTTCAATTTGTGTTTTTTCACTCATTATTAATATCAGACAGTGGAAAGTTCAGGATGGAATAATTAGAGTGTGGAAAGGATAGGTTACTGCTCACCACATAGAGGAGGCATTGTGTTGCAGACAGGCACAATGGAAACAATGCTAGGAAAACAAAGCTTTTGTACAAAGGCCTTCATCGGAAGTAGAAAACACACACACAAGTTCACTGAAGTACAACTCGCATACATGTGACCACTGTCTATCACCCCAGCTAGATTTCTGTTCACCACAGATGCAGTCGTAGTTGGGCCGTATACTTGTAACAGATCACAGAACGTGTGAGCAAAATCCTTGGCTCTGGAGATATCAAGCCAGTTTTCAGAAGCAGCAGTTAAATAAAAGTTAGGGATACAGAAAAGTTTTGGGTGGGGAAGTGGGATTGCAGGGTAGGGGTGGGGGAAGATTCTAGTGTTGCCTATGGGAAAATGGAGGAGTGTAGTGGGGACAGGGTAGGGTAGCTAGGTGCAGCACCAGAAGGCAGTGCTGAGGGGGAGAAGTAGATAAAGGGAAAAGGACTATCTGAGTGTGTTAGTGAGATAGGCAGCAAGTGTAGTAGTGTAGTGGGAGCAGGGAAGTGGATAGGCAAGTGGAGGACTGGATAATGAAGGTTTAGGCCAGGGGTGGTATAGGAACGAAGGATATGTTGCAGAGAGAGTTCTTACCTGTGCAGCTCGGAAAAGCTGGTGTTAGTGGGAAGAATCCATATAGCACAGGCTGTGAAGCAGTGATAAAAGCGAAGAACATTGTGTTGAGCGGCATGTTCAGCAACTCCGTGGCGTAACTTCTCTTTGCCTCAATTTGGCGGGGACATTTGTGTGAACAGACAACTTGTTAGTTGTCATAGCTGTGTAGAATGTGGTGCACAGAAGACGACAGTGGTCATCTGTTTGTGTGTTGTGTGGATGCGTGTGTGTTTTGTACTTCTGATTAAGGACTTTGTCCTAAAGCTGATTATTTGTAGCATTCTTTCCATTGTGCCTGTCTGCAAGTCAGAGGCAATCTATACTTTCCTTATTATCTTTATTTTATTTCTTTATGTGTCATACATACTGTTTGTCTTGGTATTCCTTTTTTAGAATATTTAGTACAAAGTAAAAGTTTTTCTGAAATATTTATACTTACTTTTCTCTCACCAGAGTATCTCGTTTGTAATGATATTCAGCACTCAAGAGTCAGAAGAATTAAGTCAATGTTCAAACAGTATCTATATGACTTTGAGAAATGGGAAAAACAAATCATAATTACTGAAGGTGATGGAAGTGCAATTGGTGAAGAAGACTTGTATGACAAAGTGAGTGTACTTTTGTGTGGTTTCCAGTTTGGTGATTCTCAGAAGACAACAAGCTCCCTCAAGAAAATATTTCCCGACACTGGTACAACATAATATGCAGGAAATATTTAACTGCTGACTCCAATATGTCTAGCTCATCCTTCACCTGCAATCACATAACTGATATAATTGCATGTCCACTGTAAGAATATTGCTGGGAAAATGTCATTATCTGTTATGTTTTCATTTGATAGCATGTATGTTTGAGCCTTTGCTTAATGTCTCATAGATTATGGAAAATTTTATCTCCCTTCTTGAACTAAATGTATTATTGAAATTTCACATACTCTTCTTTCATTTTACAGGTTCTTTGCTCGTCTTTTTCCCTTCCCCTTTGTTTTATTTGCTTCTTTTTATTATTGTTACTGTAATAATAATAAAAACCATTTTCAGTTTACAGCACTGTAGACTGTATATCTCATCTATTTCATATGATTGTTGATTCCCAGTTCTGCCACTTTGACTATATTTACTTGTCCCATGATCTTTTATGTTTTTTTGAGAAGTAATTTTACTCAAAACACATACCTTTCTTAACTACTAGAATAATGTGACCCAGGTTCCAGAGTCATCAGTCTTCTGCCAATCTGTGTGTATGAGCCTATGACCAGCTCTTAAACTCATAAGTACATTTCATTGTTTGACTTTTGTATTTGATAACATTTTTCATGTGTATTCACAATTAAAACTAGGTACAACATTCAACATCACCAAAATGACTGTAGTGATGAAACTCAAGGACTAAAGTGTATTAATGTAATACATTAATTTATTTACATTATAATTACATTTATTCAGACTTTTTATGAAACTTTTACACCACAAAGCTGCAGTTTTCTAATAATGTGCCATAATATTTCATTCAGAATGTCAATATATACATCTCACTACAACATAAAACTGTGAACATTTAGTTTACTGTGCTAAAATTTACTTATATCACAAATTTTTTTAAATTCATATCTTGTGGCGATGAAATGTAATGAAAATAGTCACCAAGTATATAGTCTTAGTATAAATACAAGCATTTCACCAGTTGTAACAATAATGACTTCAAATATTACATTAATGATTTTCAAAACACAGCTGATATACTGGAAATAATGTTGCATGGCAACTAACAGTGTCTTTTACTATTATCAGGGGAAGATGAGTCCTTCTCATGTCTCAGTGCATGTTAGTTAGTTGTAAAATTGATTAAAGTGTAGTAATATGAGGTGACTTTAAAAAGTAAATTACACACTGTTATGGCAAGCCAAGCAAATTTTATTGACTGCTGTAGCACATGTCAAAGTGACACAGATACATGACACTATTTTTCAGCATGGTTACCAAATCTCTGTAAACAACAGTTGTGACATTCTACCGGTCCTTCATTTCCTTGGTAATAGAAATCCGCTCATGTAACCGTTTGAGAAGTGCTCTATCAGTGTCATCATCACTGTAAAATGTCTTTCGTCCTAGATGTTCTTTCAGATTGCAATTGTGATTGCATGGAATATTCACTGGAGCTCAAAAAATGTTGCTAAACAATATTTATTTTATATTTCCCAATATACATAATTAATTACACAATGTCATCTGCTTTTTTTTGAACCAGATCACATAGAGCTTTTATAAAAATCAAAGGTATTTCTGGATATCATGAAACAGCCTGTGAATAATGGTGCACGCCAATTACTTTTCCTGTTATTACAATGGATAGCTTTTCCAAAATTTCTTCCGGTATCAATGTGATCTATACACTGCTTCCCCACCAGCAGTGAAGTTATGAATTTATACATTGTGGTGAAGTTAATTTCTTATAAAAGGTAAACATAACATCAACAAAAATACAGAGTATGTTAGAATGACAAGAAAAATGGTACATGATGACAGGACGCTCTTGACAATGTCTGATGTGGTAGTTCATTAATAATCTCAACAGAGATATCTTGCTCTAAGAACAGGGGTGGAAACCTTATAGTCCTTCCTGACTGGACACTCTGATATTTGAAAGTGGTTTGTCTGGAAAATGTTGCAGTTGGATGTCCTTAGAAAATTGTGGAAGATCCTTTTCTGATTTCATTGTTTCCTGGAGAAGGTAGACTGGTTTATGTCTGTCCACTGACACACTTATGTGTTTGCATTTCCTCTAGATGGTGAAATATTTTTCACACCTTGCTATGTCGGGGAAAGGAACTTCACATGTAGGTTCTAATGGTTTTCTAACCCTGTCACATCTTAGAAAGACTGGGAACATGTCTGTAGGGGTCTAGGAACAAAGACTGATCCTGATGTGCTATATGTAGGTCAACTAGGTTTCAGACGTAACATTTGCTGTGGCAAATCAGATGCAAATGAATCACGGTCAATCTTCGTAGATGGCCCTTCAAAAAATTCACCAGGAAGTCTTATTGTCTTTCCAAATACCATATGTGCAATGGAATGGTTTGATTTCTCTCGTACTGCAGTACGTAGCCCCAGTAGAACAGTAGGTAAGGTTTCTGCCCAGTTAGAAGTGTTATGGGCCATGATTGCAGACTTCAGACTTCTATGTAATTACTCCACCTTGCCATTGCATTGGGGAAGATATGCCATTGTGTGCGGAATTCTCATTTCACATACTATGCCCACATTGTTAAACAATTATGATCTGAACTGTGTTCCGTGGTTGGTGGTTACTTGTGATGGAACGCCAAATCTTACACTCCAGTGCTGGTGGAAGGCCTTTGCTAGTTTTTCAGCTGTGATATCTTCGAGTAGTGTAACTTCCATCCAGGATGTGAAACAATCAATGCTAGTCGTGCAGTACATCATGCCATTAGAAGGAGACAAAGATCCAATGAGGATGGTGTGTACAACTCTGAAACATTCATCAAGTTATACAAATTTGTTAAATTGCGATTTTATTTGGTGAGTGATCTTGGTTTTCTGGTAGCTAACACATGATTAAATCCATTCATCACTTTTTATGTTTAACAAAATAACTCTACTCATTAGGAGTTTCACTGTAGTCCTTATGCCAGAATGAGCTAAACCATGAAAATGGAGAAAAGCTTGAGGAATGTGCGGAAGGGTTTTTGCAGTTTATGTGTTACTCTATTTATATCCGGATCCCGCTCCAGCTACTGCAAGGTCTGGGTGCTGACGAGTCCTCTCCATTTGGCTTGGTCCTCCCACCACTTTTCTTCCTCCATTTGCTGCCAGGTCACACCTCTCCTTTCTTCAGCTATTCTCACTCCCATTTTCCACCGTGTTCTTGGGCGCCCTTTAGGTCTTTTTCCATCCATCTTTAGCTCTTCCATAATTTTGGGGAGTCTCTGCCCACACATCCTCTTAACATACCTGTACCATCTTAGTCTCTTTTTTTCAATTTCTTTTCTCATACTTTCTTGTTTAAGGTCCTTTCTGAAATCTACATTCCTTAGTCTGTCCATTCTTGTTTTTCGCTTAACTGCTCTGAGAAATTTCATTTTCCCTGCTTGCAGTCTGCTCCTGTCCCTTTCTGTTCTTGTCCATGTTTCTCCTCCATAGGTGACAATGGGGAAGTAATAACTCTTATACATAAGGAGTTTTGCTTTTTCTGAAACTTCCGTATTCCAAATCAGGTGTTTTATTGTTTGGTAGAAATTGCCTCCCTTCTGTAACCTCCTATTAATTTCGTTGGTTATTCTTCCATCACTACATATTTCATTCCCTAAATAAGTGAAACTGTCTACCACTTTGAGGGGTTCTCCATTCAAAGTAATATTTCTGTTGATCCCTTTGTCTCTTCCAAATACCATTACTTCACTCTTATCTTTATTTATTTTTAATCCATACCTTTTCATTGTTTCCTTCCATGCATCAAGTTTTAACTGTACATCTACCTCTTTATTGCCCCATATTACCATATAATCTGCAAAAATCATCTTTTTGTCTTTTTCTTTTACTATATCTTTAACTGCCCTATTCATTCCCTCCATCACAACATTAAAAAGTGCAGGAGATAGAATACTTCCTTGTTTAAGTCCTTGTCTTATTTCAAGGTATTCAGAGTTCCCCAATGATGTTCTAAGTCTACAATTGTGTCCTTTGTACATTGTCTGCATTACGTTAATGTAATCTTCTACATATATTTTCTTCATTTCTTCCCAGATTCTTTCCCTGTTAACTGAGTCATATGCCTTTTCTATGTCTATGAAAACCATTATCACCCTTTTGTTATACTCACAACTTCTTTCCATCAGTTGACGGATAGAAAATATTGGTTCGATTGTGCTTCTTCCTTTCCTAAACCCATGCTGTTCTTCACTCAGCTCCTTTTCTATCTTTTCACTTATCCAATTTAGTAAAATTCTTTCAAAAATCTTGGCTGTATGACTCTTAAGGGTTATTCCTCTGTAGTTTTTACAAAGTTTTTTATTGCCTTTTTTGAAGATGGGAACAATGACTCCTCTTCTCCAGTCGTCAGGTATTGTACTATTTCTCCACACACTTGATAGTACTCTATGCAGCCACTGCATTCCCACTGGGCCTGCATGTCCACTGATACTTCATCAGGTACCATTAATTAATGCCAGTTTGATGCACTGGGAGGTGATGCCTTACGTATAGACTTACTGTCAGCTTTCTTGTAGCCTATAAAACGAGTGAAAGGCTAACTTCCAATACAGCAGTCATTTTCCCTATTTGGACTAACTTTTAATTTGTGATTGAGAGGTTGTTTGCAACTTTGGAACCTTAGTGACCTACGGTGCACTAAAAATACAGCTGCAGTTCACCTTGTAGCGGCACCACCGCTTAGGATAGGGAAAGTTAGTTTTGTGCGATACGACAGGTTCTGCTGTGACTACCGATACCTGAATAATAAGACAGTAATGGACGCATACCCCACTCCAAACATATAGGAGATTTTGGATCATTTAGGACAGTGCCTGTACTTTTCTACGATGGATTTGACAAGTGGCTATCATCAGTTAGAGGTGGCTCCAGAGGATTATCCAAAAACTGCTTTCTCTACACCTGGAGGCCATTACCAGTACATTAGAATGCCATTCGGTTTGAAAAACGCTCCGGCAACGTTTCAGAGGTTGCTAGACAGTGTATTGAGGGGTTTGAAACCACGGCAGTGTCTTGTCTATTATAGTGTTTTCAAGTAGTATGGAACAACATGGACAGCGGTTAAGGGAAGTCTTTATGAGGTTAAGAGCAGCTCGTTTGAAGTTGAGCCTGGAAAAGCATCATTTCACGTTAGAAGAAGTGAAATATTTGGGTCACATGATCAGTAAGAATGTAGTCCGAACAGATCCTAAGTTGGTACAGGCTATAAGGAATTTTTGGGAACTGAAAACAGTTAAGGAAGTGCAGTCATTCATCAGACTTTACAATTTCTGTCCAAAGTTCGTGAAGGGTTTTGCAGATTTAGCACAGCCGTTGACACAATTGTTATGGACGGGTGTGAAATTTGAGTGGACAGAAGAGTGTCAGAAAGCGTTTCGACAAACTGAAAGAAATGTTAACACCAAGTCCGGTTCGTGTGTTTCCAGATTTTGAAAAGGAGTTTATACTAGCATGCGATGCATCGAATCGAGCATTAGGGTGTGTCGTTAGTCAGGAAATTGATGGGAAAGAACATCCTGTAGCCTATGTGTCTAGGCAGTTGAATACAGGAGAGAAGAATTACTCAACAACAGAGAGGGAGATGCTTAGTGTAATCTGTGGAATCACATATTTTAAATGTTATTTATATGGGAGAAGATTACGGGTAGTGATGGATCATGCTGCATCGAAATGGTTGTTGGGGTTGAAGGATCTGTCTAGTAGACTCACTCAATGGCCTGTAAGGCTTAGTGAATTCGTCTACGAGGTGGTACACAAGCCTGGGAAGAAACACGGTAATGCGGATGCACTAAGTAGGAAGGTGGCGAAAGTAGAAGTCATAGGTTATGACCTAGCAGTATGGCAAAAATTACAGGACGCGTACAAAGATTGTAAATTGTATCGGACACAGCCACAGTTTAATTTGTATGATGGTCTTCTGTGCAGGGAAACAAAGTTAGGGCGAATTAGTAGTGCCAGCAAAACTGAGGGATGAGGTTTTAAAGGAAGCACATGATCATGTGTTATCCGGTCAAGGAGGGTGTAGAGCGACGAATAGGAGAGCGGCGGAGAGGTATTGGTGGTGAGGTAGGAAAGGAGATGTGGATCATTATGTCAAGAATTGCATACCATGTGCGCAGAGAGCAGATATGAGTCGGAAACAGATACAGCTACAACGATTACCAGAAGCAACATGTCCATTATCTTCCCTGGGGATTGATGTCTTAGGACCTTTTACATGAACACCATCGGGAAACAGATTCGTTCTGACAATAATAGATCATTTTTCAAGGCATGTGGAGATGGTGGCTATGACAAATCAACAGGCAGCGGTGGTCGCGCATGCATTAGTAAATAACTGGATTTTGAAATCTGGTGTACCAGAGACAATAATTACAAACCAAGGGACCAACTTCATGTCAGATTTAATGAAAGAACTATGTAAATTGTTGGACGTAAAGAAGTTGAGGATGAGCACGTTGCATCCACAGGCCAACGGAAGGACAGAATGGGTACACAGAACAATCGAGCAGATGCTGAGTTTTTATGCGGATTCTCACCACCATCAGTGGGACGAGTATTTAAAGCATATTGTATGCGTGTACAATGCAAAAGTCCATACAAATACTGGTTTGTCTCCATATGAGGTAGTGTACGGGCGAAAAATGCCGTCACTGTTTGATTTAGTGAAGGTACAGAAAGGAAGGACCGGTGAATCAATACGTCAATTCACGAGAACAATTCGGGATGTTTGGAAACGAGTACAAAAGGTGAACACAAAGGCTTTCGAAATGCAGGAAGATGCAGTAAAGTGGAAAGGAAGTTTACTGCGGTATAAAGTGGGGCAATGGGTAATGCTGTCCAGCCCCTATATGCATAAAGGGAAAACGAAGAAGTTCCTCACGAGGTTTCAAGGGCCGTACCAAGTTGTTGAAACCACATCTCCTGTTAATGTTAAGCTTCAGCTGCCAACTAGAACGATAATAGTACACATTGGGCGATTACAGCCATTTAAGGGTTGCTCAGATGTGATTCCAGGTGTGTCACAGGAAGAAAAGAGGAAGAAAGAGAGAGTGAAGAGAGGTTCTAAGCGCAGAGAAAACCAGGAAGATAGAGTACAGCATGAAGTACCATACTCTTTATGATCTAGAAAGTAGTAGAGTATTTGTAGTTTCTTTTTTTTTTTTTTCCTCCGTGTCATGTGTCATTGGGTTTCCGTAGATTAATTAGGCATTGTATTTTATATGTGTTTTCGAGTATTGTGAGCCTGCTAGGGGCAGCAGTCCTTTTGTAGAGGGAGGAAGGGTGATGGTGATCCCTGTCCTCAGGTCACTGGAAAGGGAAGCGTAGCATCTGATGTATGTGGAGTGTTGTTGGAGGAGAGATCAAACACAGTTCTGGAGAGATAAATGCGTCGGAGTAAATTTTGCGGCAAAGACATAATAAATATGTGTTGAACGATGTCAGAGTTGTACGATTTCTTATTTAAATTTTTTGTTATCGACTGTGCTGGGTCAGGAAAGTCGTGTTTATTGCACCAGTTTATATAATGTAAATTTAAGGATGAAAGTAGTCACTCAATCGGTGTTGTTTTGCATCTAAAATAGTGAATCTCGGAGGAAAATCTGTGAAGCTACAAATATGGGACACGTGCTGCAGTTATTTTTTAGACACGGGGAAAGAAATTGACTGTTCAAGGACATCATGGAGCCAAAATTGAGCTTGCAACGAGTCGGGATGCATTGGATCTTCGCCATCTACAAGAATTTGGTAGTAGTGGCAAGTTGTTTTGAGCATGGAGTGTTTATGGAAGTGAAACAGGTAGAGCTTGAGGGGAGTGGAATTTTAATCAATGGAACTGAGTGTAACATAATAGGACCAACCTTCCATCTGCCAGCGTCAATTTCAGGAGTCACACAACTGAATGTTACCCAGCCACAGCTGTACTGGCCAGAAACCACTTTAGAGTTTTTGCCAAGGCAAAATCTGACCTTGTTAAATCAAACTCTGGAGCCAAGTCTGTTGAGATCCGTAAACCAGTTTGTTATAGAGCAAAGAGGGGTGTATATCAGCCGAACAGCTTGTTCAACATGTCGCGCAGTATAGGGAAACGCAACGGCAAATAACGGTCATTTTGAGCACCTCTGTACCAAGTGTCATCGCAGCATTAACTTTGTTAAGTGTTGTTTTCTTTCTGATCAGGTGGAGAGCTAATTCCAAAAGGGAACCAAGGGTAGTCAAAGTCCCAGTGGATTGGATACCGAGGGCGTGAGACGAGTAGATGAGGGGTTGATCAAGCAGTGGTCGTCCAGGAAGGAATTTTTACGTTTTGTTTTATGTCAAGGTTTTAGTGGGACACTAGACCACATTTAAGTTTTCTAGTAGTAAGTAAGCCTGTCATAATAGCCAAATCTTACAAGTTTAAGAGTTAGTTAAAGGACGACCCGGGGACCGGGTCTTTCTGAAGAGGGGAATAATGTAGCGGCACCACCATTTAGGATAGGGAAAGTTGGTTTTGTGTGATATTCTGAGCAAAAGTTACAGCTAGGTGCGGGCCGGATTGCAGTAAGTTACACTGACCAGCGGTTGCAAAGTGGAATGGAGGCCACAGGGGCCATTGAACCACTGAAAAGTGTAAACGCAGCGGTTTGCATGTCGCAAGTTACAGGAAGAAGGGGCCCACTGGCGCAACCGGGGTGTGGGGCGTACGTGACTTGGAGTGATGCGTTAGCGAAGCAACAGATGGGGCAACAGAGTCTCAGTCCACAGCGGGTCGTTGGTTCGACCCTCTGAGGCTGACGCAGGGTCCGCAGCCAGCCAGGGCGGGCCACTCTTTGGGTCACTACTGCGGGCAGTCATCTCGTCTCCCGACACACACCAGAGACTTCCCGAGGTGTGGGCCGCAAATTTGGACTCTGGATAGTGGGGGCGGTCGTTGCCGCCACGTTCCCAGCTACGCCAGCCGAAGGAGAAGCAGCAGTGTGGCCAGTCTGCGCCTCCTGGCGGAGCGGTGCTGAGTCAATGGGGACAGTGGCCGCTGAGTTGGCTGCTGGCGCAGCCATCCTGACGTAATTGGAACTCTACAGCTGGCGAACAAGGCCGGCATGACTCAGCGTTGCATTGCACAGATCGCTGGGGCAGTGGTCTCAGCAATGCAGGGCCTGTGACGCAGACCGAGGTGAACGAAGCTCTGTAGTGGAAACAAATAAATCATTTGAAAAGCTCGGCTGAGTTTTAATACGGCACCTCTTGGCACCCACCCACTACATTGGTATCAGTCCTTATAACCTCTTTGGTACTATAGTCCAAAGTGAAGCAAATTTTCTCTCTTCAATTTCAGCAGCATTAAATATGTGTCAGCCTATATATATATATTGATGTGTAGTCATAACTACGTGGATTGTTTATCTTTTTTCTGCTCCACTCTAATGTTGTCAGTTTCTGTAAGCAATTCTACTATGTCATGTTGTGTCATTTGTCTAGGTTTGTTAGTGTACTTAATATACTACAGACTTTTCTTTGATTTATGCATAGTCTGTACTGTATGCTTTTTCTTTTTATAGATTTTGGTTGATGTCCCTTGCACAACTGACAGACATAGTGTTACTGAGAATGACAACAATATATTTAAACCAACAAGAGTGAAGGAACGACTCCGGCTTCCTGAGCTCCAAGCAAAGCTTTTAAGGTACTTTGTGGTGTACTTTGTTATCTCGGTGCAAAGAACCTAATTACTTGACTGTTTTAATACTGTTTGGAATTATTTTTAGCAATGCCTTGAGAATGGTGAGAGTTGGTGGGTCTGTGGTTTATGCAACATGCAGCTTGTCTCCAATCCAGAATGATGGTGTTGTACACATGGCTTTGAGAAAGATCTGGGAAGAGACCAAAGTGCAGGTGGAAATCAGGTAACATCTTCCCTTATTTTTGTGCAGTTTAAGTTTCTGAATAATGTATAGTATATTTGCTATGTAACTCCCTGAAGCAATTCTCAATTTACAAGAAAACACGAAACAAAGGTTAATATTATTGTTGCTATGCAAGAGTGTGTAACATACACATTTTAATATTAGAGTGACTAAGTTTATTGAGTCTTTACTTCCTTGTTCTATTAAAATTTCAGTCATTTGTGTCAGAATTGAGACAAGTGTTGGGAGGCCTGTAATTTATGGGCTATAATCCCTTGTAATTGTAATGATAACGTACAGCCAAGTTTTTGCGGAGGGCAACACACCTCAGAGAAATTGTGAATAACAATAAAAACACTCAACACCCAATAACCATTCAAATTATTATAAAAATTATAACAATTGAAAAGTCAAGAAGGACGAAAAGTTCCCAAAAGCCACAGAGATGTATGAAGATGCTTTATTTGCAGCTACTTGTTTCACATCAGTGTAGACGAGTCTTCAGGTTTGTGTGCCAAGAATACAATCACCATGTAAAAATTTTTTGAAATAGTTGAAATACAGAAGCCTAGTGTTGGCATTAAAAACAATAAAAAAAAGAACGCAGCAAAGCAGTCATAATATGACAACCCATCAATGTGGTTTGACTCTCTAACACGTGTTTGCTAGGTAGATTGCCACAGGGTAGTCATGTTGGGGGGGGGGGGGGGGGCAGGGGGAGGGTGCTTATGTCAGATTGGCTGATGTCTGTCTTACCTCTCTGACCTGGTTTGAGCCTCATTCGCATGTCTGCAAGTGTTGGAGCAATGTGTTTGAGTACACAGTTGGAGAATACACTGACTTGATCTTTCTGTATGGTGAAACCATGGTAATGGAAGAGCTGCTCACCGTCTTTATCAAGAACATTAACCACAATGTATGACTTCATCACATACCCTTTTCACCATAATTAAGCAATGGTTTCGAGAAAGGGGTTCTTTCACTGTCAGCAGGTGTGGCTGTGGAGCTCCAAGGAGATGCCATAGACCTGAAGTGGAGAGTTCATATTGCATCACATTGAAGAGAACCTGTCAACAAGTACACGGGCTAGGTATTCATGAGTGGAACTGTAAAACAAGTGATGTAATGGGTCACACATAATCAATTACTTGTGGAAGTGATCGCTTTACCAACATGTTTTGAGATGGTTGTAGCGCATAAACGGTATGTTTCTGACATGGGTTCTTATTCAAACAATTGCCTTCTCACTCCGCTCTATAAGTCATAGAAGTTTATAATGGGAATTTCCAAACACCCTGTATAACAGTTGTCAGTATTTGTCATTGTTTTTTGTTGAAAGTATTTCTACCATTTCAAAAATTTCACACATGATTTGTATTCTTGATAAATAAACCTGAAGAAGTGTTTATACTGACCTGAAACCAGTAGTTGTGAATAAAGCATCTTCTTATAGCTATGCGGTTTTTGGAAACATCTCGTCATTCTTGACTTTTTAAGTGTTATAATTTTACTGCAAAAAGGTGGGACTTTAAGGAGATGGGACCTGGATAAACTGAAAGAACCAGAGGTTGTACAGAGTTTCAGGGAGAGCATAAGCGAACAATTGACAAGAACGGGGGAAAGAAATACAGTAGAAGAAGAAAGTGTAGCTTTGAGGGATGAAGTAGTGAATGCAGCAGAGGATCAAGTAGGTAAAAAGACGAGGGCTACCAGAAATCCTTGGGTGACAGAAGAAAAATTGAATTTAATTGACGAAAGGAGAAAATATAAAAATGCAGTAAATGAAGCAGGCAAAAAGGAATACAAACGTCTCAAAAATGAGATGGACAGGAAGTGCAAAATGGCTAAGCAGGCATGGCTAGAGGACAAATGTAAGGATGTAGAGGCTTATCTCACTAGGGGTAAGATAGATACTGCCTACAGGAAAATTAAAGAGACCTTTGGAGAAAAGAGAACCACTTGTATGAATATCAAGAGCTCAGATGGAAACCCAGTTCTAAGCAAAGAAGGGAAAGCAGAAAAGTGGAAGGAATATATAGAGGGTCTATACAAGGGCGATGTACTTGAGGGCAGTGTTATAGAAATGGAAGAGGATGTAGATGAAGATGACATGGGAGATATGATACTGCATGAAGAGTTTGATAGAGCACTGAAAGACCTAAGTCGAAACAAGGCCTCGGGAGTAGACAATATTCCATTAGAACTACTGACGGCCTTGGGAGAGCCAGTCCTGACAAAATTCTACCATTTGGTGAGCAAGATGTATGAGACAGGCAAAATACCCTCAGACTCAAGAAAAATATGATAATTCCAATCCCAAAGAAAGCAGGCATTGACAGACTCCTGTTCATAAATGTACTGTCCTCATATTCATGTAAAGATCCATTTTCCACACCTTTACATAAGTTTGATGACTTGAGATAAATGTCACATTTATCTACTGGTGTAGACCGCAGAAATGCAGGCACCGTATTGAGGATGACAGCAATGCAACAAAACAGACCACATTGCTCCTGTTTGTAACAAAAAATTCCAATGGACTATTGCAGATGTTGACATGGATGTCAGTTGTGTATTAGCAATCTCCATTGCATCCAGTAAGCTATTTAATGTTGTCAAGGTTCATAAGAAGGTTTTGTACATGCAAGTCAACACTTGTGCTCCCGTCATTACTCAGCTTGTAAACATATGTGGACTTGAGTTCTCCTCCTTAGTGCCAGTGTCACATACATTAGTCACCTACAATAAACGAAACATTCCGAAATTAGGTAGTTTCTTGGCCCCAGTCACATATACATTTGTGGTTTGTCCGCTGACTTCTCTGGTGGTGAACAGTGCACACACCGAAAATTTGTTTGGTTTGGATGCCTTTAACCTTTTTGGGTTTACTATTCCCAATGAAGTTAATCTTGTCTCTGATCAAGTGCATTATACACAACTCGACTCTTCATGCTCTGACTTTTCCACCCTGTTTTCTGCAGGCTTGGGTTGTGCCCATAATTTCAAAGTCCACATCACCATGAAACCATTGGCCAGACACCGTTTCTTTTAGGCTCGCTCCGTGACCAAGTGAAGACGGAGCTCGACCGCATCACTGCCTCAGTGGTCATCCAACTGATTGCACACAGTGAATGAGCTATCCCCCAAGACACTGTCAAGAAGCCTCGGGACAGTTATGCCTTTGCAGTGATTTCAAAGTTTCTGTCAATGCTCAGTCTATCATTGAAATGTATGTCTTGCCGCACCCTGAAAAACTTTTTGCTAAGCTCGCTGGTGGTCAGTATTTTTCCAAGATCAACCTCTCCAATGCATATTTGCAGCTGCCCATTGATGCTGACCCTCAATGGCTCTTGGTCGTTAACATGCATTTTGGCTTGTATCAATAGTTGCGGTTACCATTTGATGATATTTCAATGGATTTTCGAACAACTTGAGAGGTCTGTACCTGGGCGTGCCAGCTATTTTCATGATATTGTGGTCTCCAGCTCCTCTGTTGCTGAACTTCTCAACAACATATGTACACTCTTTTTTGCATCATGCCACCAGCTTAAAAGACAATTTGGAAAAGTGCTGCTTCCTCCAGCCTTCTAGTGTTTATTTTGGGTTTGAGGTCTAGTGCTGGTATGAAACCCCTTCATCAGAATGTCTCTGCCATTGTGGCTCCTTTGCGTCCTATGTCAGTCAAGGAACTTATGCTTTTTGTAGGTAAGATTGCTTATTATCATCAGTTTTTGCCGGGGTTGATGTCAGTTGCATAACCGTTACATACTTTGTTGCATTAGGTAACATCTTTCCACTGGTTGCAGGTGTACGGAATGGCGTTTTCCAAACTGAAGTCTATGGTACAGTCCGTACTGATCAACATGTAGTGTTAGCAACAAATGCGTCCCAACATGGACTGGGAGCAGTATTAGCTCATAAATATTCTGATGGCTCTGAGTGGCCTACAGCTTACACATCGAAGATGCTTAATTCAGCTCAGACTAGATATTCACAAATAGAGAAAACAGCCCTCGCCATTGTTGCTTTAAAAAAGTTTCATATTTTCCTGTACGGTGTAAAATTCAATCTAATCATGGATCACAAGCTGTTAGTTTTGCTAGTTAAGACAAAGGAGTGCACCACCTTCAGTGTTGGGCACTGTTCCTCTCTCAGTACAGCTACGAATTTCACTCTGCCTCATGGTTAAGAATGCGAATGCTGACTCACACTCCCATTTTCTGGCCAGTCTGGACCCAGTTTTTGATTGGGAGTAGTTCTCTGTTTCCACGTTGATGAATGTGGTCAACAAACTGTTAATGGTTTTCCAATCACTAGTGCTCATGTCATGCAGACAAATGCTACTGATTTGATTTTAGGGAAATGGTACATTGCATACAAAATGGCTGGCCTGAGGTGTCTCCATCGTGGGCAACCGACCCCCTCTGTAAATGCTATGTGTTTTGGCATCATTTCTCTGTCGTTGATGGTGTTCTACTCTTTGGTACGAACTATTCAACTCCTCATGTAGTGGTTCCCTCGGCTCTCTGTTTGGAGATCCTGCAATTTCTG
Source organism: Schistocerca americana (assembly GCF_021461395.2). Classification (NCBI taxonomy): domain Eukaryota; kingdom Metazoa; phylum Arthropoda; class Insecta; order Orthoptera; family Acrididae; genus Schistocerca; species Schistocerca americana. Next base: position 308,531,094 of record NC_060120.1, on the reverse strand, counting down.
CATGCTGATCACTGGGGAGTGTCACGCATCAAGGCACTAGCCCACCATCATGTTTTTTGGCCTGGTTTAGATGGCAACATCACTCATTTGGTTACGGCACATTCTCCAAGCACACTGCAGCAAGTTGCCCTGCGGGCACTCGCTCTGTCTCTGTGGTCACAGCCTTTGGAAGCCTGGGACCGTCTACACATTGATTTTGCCCAGCCATTTCTTAATGCACTCTGGCTAATAGTAGTCAATACATTCTCTTTGTACCCGTATGTTGTTCATTGCCCATCAACTTCTGCCTCTGCCACCGTGGCAGCCCTGTCAAAAATTTTTTCCATCGTAGGACTTCCAGCAACATTGGTCTCTGATAACAGCCCTCAGTTTGTGTCACAGGAGTTTACCTTCTCCTGCAATGCTCGCAGGGTTCGCCACATTTTTGCCCCGCCCTTCCACCTGCAGTCCATCGGTGAGGTTGAAAGATTAGTTGGAATATTTAAAATGCAAATCAAAAAGTACGTGACTTGGTCCCCGTCCGGCATTTCCTTCTTCCTGTCGATTCACGCCACTCACCCGTACCGAACTGTTCCGTGGGTGTCAACCCTGGACGCTTCTGCATCTCCTGGGGCCTGGCCAGGGTCACCAACTCATGCTGTTGTCATCTGTTTCCAGCCCGGGCGACTGTCTGGGCCTGCAGGTTTGGCAGTCGTGCAAAATGGATTCCTGCCATCGTATTCTGACACCATGGCTGCCATTTCTGTGACATCCACACAGAGGGTGACGTCTGAGCATACCATTACGACCTGTTGTGCCTGCGTATGGATGCTCGGACAACCTCGGCCGGGACACCGACATTGCCACGCTAGTATGTGTCACTCAGTGGTATCACGTGATGCGGCTGGGTCACTGCCACAGCATATGAGGGGTCCCCATTCACCAGTGGATGAGTCTGGTGCAGCCTGTCCAATACCGTGCCAGCACCGATGGAGCCGCCATCCACACCAGAGCCATCTCCTCCGCCTCTGCCACCAGCAGTGGGGGCACCACTACCACCACCACCAGGCCCTGGACCTGATGTGGACATGAAGCTCATACCGACATCACTCATCCTACCATATGGATTGATATGGGAAGGCAGACTGTGATGCTGCCCATACCCCAAATACTTCTGACCATACATCTCAATATCAGCACGTCATCTCAGTCAGAGCCTCACGGAGGAAGATGCCATGGACATCTTGTGAATCCGAGCTATTCCCTAAGGTACTAGGAATGAAGTAATGCGCACACACTTAAGCTGTACACATTGGCAGTGTTTTGTCATCCACAAAAGTGCACCATGAAGGAGCCATAATGTGAACTTCCTATAGAGCCTACCAAGGGCGAGTGCCTATTTAAACTCTGCTGTGCTATGCTCATGCTCAGTTATCATGTTATTACTGGTTGCAAACATTTGCCTTATCTTACTATGTTCAGTGGCGTACATGCCACAGTCTAAAAAAGTTGTACTAATGTTCTTAGTCGTGTTGTGTGTCCAAGTTTTTCTTTTCTCTGTCTATTCACTCATTTTCTTCAGCTGCCTTGTATATAAAAAATCCTTAACTGATTTTATTACTTCACTGTTCACTTGCACAATTCTCCTTGCAGTGTATTCATTACACATTATGTTTATCTTATTATAACTGACATATCCTCATGAAGTCTAATGAAAGCTTTAGTATTAGTGTGTATATTCTTCAGTATACTTACCTAGAGACTTACATCAAACCAGTCTTTAGACTGAAGACCATAGCAGCAACAGTTAACAGGCTGAGTCAGTGATTCAGCCGAGTTGAAAGCTGTCTCAAATAGTCATGAATGTTACAGGAAAGTGGTAAGTCATACCCATTTTTCCATTATAAAATTTCTTTTGTCTGTCTCTTAATTAAGTGGTCAGCACACCTGACTTTCGTGCAGATGAGCTGGGTTCAATTCCCCATACTGCCACAGATTCTTTCTTCGTGAAAGGACTCTTAACAGTGTCCACACAATCTCATGATCTCAGTTAAGGAGGTATGTGAATGAGTGGTAGTGGCTCCAAGATCTGGAAAGCTGACAGTGGCTGGGACAGCAGTGTGCTGACCCTGTACCCCTTGATACTGCATCTAAATAATGCCATATGGCAGAGCGTGACGTAGCAGTGAGTTAGCACTCTGTGGTCCTCACCCAACAGCATGTTATGTTTGCATCTAAAACATTAAATGCAGCACAGCAAAATTATTTGCAAATGGAGAATGAGTATCAAAAAGTTTCAAAAGTTTCACATATGTCTATATGGTACTATGTTTCACCTGATCACCAATCACAAGCCCTTCATTTCACTACATGGTCTCCACTCAGAACGTCTTGGTAAAATGTGCAGTGGCTGTATCAGTGGGCATTATTCCTAAGAGATCTATTATTGGCCCACCATACGCACTCAAATGTGGACACTTTTTCCCAGTTGCCATATGTCCCAGATGCAGAGTTTGACAGAAACGACGCACTGTGTTTTGTTTTAGACGCCAGTCAAAGACACCTCCTCACCAAATGCCCAACTATAGTGTGTGAAGTAGCAACAGACACGGACAATGATCACTGCTCTGCCGTGTGTTGTGTGCAGCACAGCACAGCTGGGCACAGTACCCGCTTAAGGGCACAGACCCAGCATGGTGCACTTATTTCTCATTATGAAACTGGTTTAACATAACTGAAGCTTTCATATTGTTCACCGTGGACAACTGTGAATGCCAGGTGGGAATTTTGCCTTCTTTCAACTTCCCAGCTTCTCCTCACTGCAAATTGGGGAATCTGCAGAATGAAGGCATCACTTGTACTGGCCTGCTTTTGATCCCACCAAAGAACAGACACACACTCCAGAACAGCTAGACCTGTGTCCACAATCAGTCAGGCTCATCACAGTGTTTCAGCCACACGCCACACCCTGACCATGCCTGGCAAAGAGTACCTGTTAATTTTGATGGACCATACTGAGGAGCAATGCAGTTCATAGTTTTTGATGGCCACTCCACCTTTTTGAATGTGGCACAGGTGGCCATCAGCACCACAGTAGCTACCATTCATGTCCTCTCCATTATATTTCCAGTAGAAGTGGCACCTTCCATTCTAGTTTTTGACAATGGCTCTTAGTTCACAGCATCTCGTTTCAGGACTTTTGTAAACCTAGTGGTATCAAGCACTTAATCACCACCCCTTTCAATCCAGCATCCAACTTGGAAGCTGAACAGTTGGTCAGGACTTGCAAGTTGACTCCAGGAAAGCAGTCACCAGCTTTCCCATCACCTACCAGTCCACCCTAAAGATGGACATAGTCCAGCTAAAATTTTACATGGGTGCAGACCCCGTTCTCTGCTCTTCGACCTGCTGTGCCCAACTCGGTGATCGACTTGCAAGTTGACTCCAGGAAAGCAGTCACCAGCTTTCCCATCACCTACCAGTCCACCCCAAAGATGGACATAGTCCAGCTGAAATTTTACATGGGTGCAGACCCCGTTCTCTGCTCTTCGACCTGCTGTGCCCAACTCAGTGATCGACTGTCCATGCAGACAGCCATATTACTGCGTGGGCTCAAACTTGTGGTTGAAACCCCAGGTGTAGCCAAGTTGTTGTCATTGGCAGTAAAGGGCAGCAAATTTTTGATCTTGCAGCTGGCCATAAATACCTAGTCGGTAATCGAAATCAGCTCCGGCCACAATGAGACGTTCTCCAGCAGCCAACAAGGCATGACTTATGCAACCACATCCTGGAAAATCCTGCCCGTGAGCCTGTCTGCTACTGCTACAACTTCCGCCCTTGTGTGAGATAGGCGGTCGACAATGACCAGCAATGGGAGCCAATAGAGGTGGAACCATTTCCACCCACTAAGCTGTCTTTCATCTCCCACCAACATCAAAAACCCTCTCTCCAAGTAGTTAATGGATGCTGAGCATTCTTGGACTGAGGTGTCCACGAAGGCCAAACCGTTGTTTCCTTCGCAACCGGGAATGACATCCAGTCTCCTGCAGGTAGGACCAAGCAGCACTCCAGACCAACCCGATCAGCCAGGAGTCCCACAGGTAGCACCGGCCTCTAATTTGGAGCATCACAATGAGGAATTACCGTAGGAGCTTTTGATGGGGATTCCAGCACCTTTCTCTCCCCTTCCACGATGAAGTCAGTGTGGGGTGAGCCATATCTGGTGCCATGTGCTGATTATAGGAGGAAGAGCTTTAGTATCTGACGGTGTTTCGGATTCTCTACCTAGCCTGAGTATCAGTATGGAATACAGGTCAGAGATACTCTGGCTTTGTACCACAGCTGTGTCTTGTAGATGGTGCCGCCACAGCCGCAGGCATGCCATGTGGGCCCATAAAGTGACGTAGGAGTGCTAGTAAATAACGCAGAATGCTAGTAAATAACGCAGCCCTGCAACCACTCTGCAGTTCTTGCTATTCTCTGAAGCCTTCGGCACATGCCATTGATAGTAGTGTAATTGGCTTAGCCTGTATTATGTTTTCAATTCAGGTTACTCCCCGACTGTTTTTGTATACAACTTTCACTGCGCTCTGGATTTCATTTCTGTTTAGCCATTCACTTCATGAATTCCACTGTCACTAAACACAGGAACTGCCTGTTTGTTCCACCAATCTTTGTGCCATCCTAAGCTGTAATAAATCATGATAATATTTGTTAGTGACTTCTTGCCTGATGAGTCTTTCTTTCTAGATTTATAACTAGTTTTACTCTGCACCTTAAGTGTCTATGATTACTAGTTTTTTAAAGTGGTTTAGGACAGTTATGGCCTGTATAATGTCTTTATTGAACATACAAATTTTTGTGGCTGATATCTGTCCCATAAAATCCTTCCAGCTAATTGCCCCATTGTCGTCTAAAATATGTGCCAATACTGAGATAACTGTCCTTTTCGGCCATGTTGAAGTGACCAACATTAGGGCACATATTGTTTTTGGTGGAGGCAGGTACTGAAATGTATTGTATCTCTACTATGGCCTTAAAACCATCAATGTCAGTATTGTAAATTTTACTAGCTCTAAGATGTAACTGATATGCTGTTGCTGTCACTGATGTGCCGTTGAACAAAGAGGAGCAATATTTGGGAATTTGTTAGTGGATTTCAAAGTTATCTAATAGTTGCGATCACATTGTGAATTGGTGACATGCTTCTGATGCCCAAGTTTTCCTGCTTGCAGTTAAGATTAGTTCAGCCTGTGCAGATTGTTTAGGTGATTATGACAATATCCTGTAATTCCACTGTCCAGGAACAACTTGCAGCCTTTCGCACTGGGAACACAGAGCCGGTGTGTCTGGAGCATGTAGCCATCCCGTCTCTTGATGTTCCTAAGCTTCCCAATGACTTCAGTCACCTCTCTCACTTCATGTGTGTGTATTCACAACTGTTTTGCAAACAATTGGGCTTTTTGGAATTTTACAGGCTGCTCACCATTGCAAAGATGTTCCATTACCACTAATAGTTAATCTGTTACTATTGAAAGTAGTGTTAAAGATCTGCTCTATAGCCGTTGACAAACCTCCCACTTTCTGCTACCCATTACTTTTGAAACAAACTGCACAGGCCAAACTGGTGTAGCAGGAAAACAATGACCCACAGAACCTTGGTATCAAACTTCAGTTTGGAAAGTTTTGAAATTGATTGCAGGATGGGTTGGTGACCAGCTCATCCACATTTTTTTCCCATAAAATCATCCATCAAGATGTTTTGTGATTTTAACCATTGCACAATTGTGAATTTCTAGTTTTAGCATCGAGATGTACCTTGGTTTGTACCCTTGATCATCATTAAGTTGTAATAAAAAATTCACCCCCCCCCCCCCCTCTCCCCAGTTATAAGTAGAGTCGCCTTAGACAGTGTGTGCTAAACTTTCAGGATCAAAATTACTCAGTTTAATATATTTTACAGTAATAAGAATCCAATGGTTAAAGAAGTCGTGAGTGAGCAATGTGTGTGAGGTACATATCTGAGAAGTGCTTATGTTTCTCAAAACAAATCACTGGCTATCACATCAAGGTTGTTGGCACAAACTTTTTCAAAATAAAAAAAAAAAATGACAATTTTGTCTGTTGTGTTCACAGTGGAATTTATTGTTGTTTATAGTTCATGACTGATTGTTGAAGATGGGACATTTTTTGTTACAGGAATGTGCAAGTTCATGACTGATTGTTGAAGATGGGACATTTTTTGTTACAGGAATGTGCAGACAAGCATTGAATGTGTGGTGCAGCGTTATATAGCGTCCAGAAATCTGGATAAGCCTACAGATAAATAAGTTTCAAAACAAGTATCATTTCCCATTACGAATTTTTACTCTGCAGCAGAGTGTATGCTGAACTTAGTGCTGGACTGGGACTTGAACCTGGGACCTTCGCCTTTCGTGCGCAAGTTCTCTACTGACAGAGCTATCTGAACACGACTCAACTAGTCTCCCACCCATGACAGGGTGTATACATGGACAAGGAAAAAAAATTCCCGGATTTTTCCTCGATTTGCCGGTTGAAGATACACTTTTTCCACGTTAAGTGATAGTATACTTCTCCCCGGCACTAAAACTTATCAATCCTTTGAATGTTTATGGTTTTATACACCGATGTAGAATTTTCCGGCACTTTAGAAAACGAAACTCAGGGGGAAAAAACAAGTTTTGGAAAGATCTTTGATGTGCAGCAACATGTACGCTACATATTTTCGTGTTACAAAGGTATAAATTCGAATTCCACCAAACACCGCATGTTACTTTCTGAAGCATAGAAATCGAGATTGCAACACGCTTTTGTAAGCCAGTCATTGCTCATGTCACGTGATCTCGCCAGCTGATGACAGCGCAGGACATGTGAGGTAGTCAGCCAATAGCAAGATCACTCTTAAGTAACGTGAACACACAAATAAGAAACGTTAATGGTTTAAATTAATATAAATAGTGTTGCCACAAGAAAAAAGCTTTTACATATAATATTGGTCTCGAAGATTAATAAACTGTAAGAGAAGCTAAGCTTCCACATATGATGTTGACCTTCCAGTAAAATTTTTAATAATGACGTAAATGTCTGATCTTCTGGGTTTGAATTCTTCTAGATGGTGATCCTCAAAGAGTTAATTTTTAAATGAGAGTCAAACGCTCTGTGATTTAAGAAATTCATCGTACATTCTCGCACATAGTTCATCTTGCATAAAAGGAAAGTTACTCTGAAAGTCATGCTTTTCAAACCACCATTTGCAATATTTTCCCATGACCTGTTGGAAATTGGTTCGTTTCAGCAGTTGCCACAGAGCGCCAGATAACAGGCGTCACTGCGCTTGCGCAACTACGGTGATGCAGGAAGCCTGCATGTTCGTACATGTAAAGCATTAAAAGATCTTGCATTATGTCATAAAAGAAACAAGACATCAGAGGATACTTACATCCAGATTCGGATGTAAATTTTCTTGACTACCAGTACTGTTATTATCTCATGTTTGGTTCTTTACTATGACATAATTTCATACAAGCTAGAAGATGGAAAATGTGCACTTGAAATGCGGCGAGCAGTTGAAACTAGCCAACAATGTGAAATTAAACACTTCTTTTCAAATAAATTGACTGCCTCACCATAAAAGATTAATAAAAGCCAAAGCTCTTTAGCAAACTGACAAAAATTAGTTCATTGTTCTGCAAGGCGATTAATGCTTGACTGTCAGAAAGGTGGAAATAAAACCTGAAACTAATAACATATTTTAGCTTTCCATAATTATGCGTACATATTTTAATTCATTTGATATCTCCTGGCCACAGAAATCTGTTTTGTTTTCATTTAATGTGAGACCAATAAATGAAGAGGAAACAGCAGTATCACTAAACGTAAACACAGGTCACGTGGAGACTACCCACCTCCCCACTACAACTCGGACTGCTCTGTGGATCAGCCCCAGATCTCTGATATTTCTGAACCAGGGCAATATTGGATAGTGGCACCCAGCCAAACATCTGTAGCCAGAAGCAGGAGAAGGTACTACTCATACGCAACTCAACTGCACATTCACAAGAGCCTGCCCGCAAACTGCTCAAACGAATCTAATGTAAACAGCTGTCACGTCACGCTCATCAGAGGCAATTTGTTGTTAGGAAGCATTGCATAGTCTTTCTAAAGCCTTTGACACACGTTGCTGTTGGCAGATGCTTGTATGAGCACTGTGTTTTATTGTTGTATATGGCGAATTTCCTTTGCGACTTAAGTTTTATTTTCATTTCTTTTTCTCTCATTCATGTTTTGTTGCTGCAGTATTATTCTGCAGAAGCGGGATACATTAATATCCTTTGTTATGAGTATTGGTTCTTACCAGTCAAAATCACAAAAATTTAACTGAAAACTAAAACAATGAAAAATTCCCAGAATTCTAAAAAATGAACTGTAGATTCTGTACCTTGGCAAATATGATCACCAGATCACACACCTATGAATCTTTCCCTGTTGGGTTACATGAAGTAGTCAGTGTATGAAAGCCCAGTAGAAACTGAAGAGGTAAATCCAGTAAAAACTGAAGAGGAACTGTTAGTAGGGTTGCCTGTCTCTGGGAACAGCTGATGACAGGAATATTTGTGAAAGTGCAGAAAATGTTTTTGTGTTGAAGTGTAATGTATGCATAGAGTCATGTCTTCATTGCTTTATAGATGTGGATTCTTTTTCCTGTGAAAGCAGTTTTGTTCCTCACTGTTCACTGCACTTGTAGACATTTAACACATTGAACCAAGCAAATTTTGATATGTTTGATTACTTTTTTTTCTAGAGATCTGACGTCAGCCCTGGATTCTGCTAGAAGCATTTTCCGTTTCAGCCACAGAAATGGTTCGCGTTATGGTCATCTTGTTCTGCCATTCCTACCATCTAACTTTGGGCCACTGTATTTCTGCAAATTCATGAGGACTGCATGAAGCATAATAATTAGCTGTGAATATTTTGTTAACAAATATTGTTTATTATTGCAAAGTGTTATTTGCACATACACATCACTTGTACACATTTCCACAATATTAAATACAATGTAACTTTAAATAAAATTATCACAAAATAGGAATAAAGCTTGACACTATTTAAATTAAATAAGTCATCAACACCAATAGCAGCTAATCAATTTTGTTCCATGGTTGCTCAACACCTGTTCCAAATATCATGTAGAATATAAAGAGGAAGATATTAACCCCAAATGTTCCATAGAAAATTGCCCTCCACCGAGCAATTGTTTGCTGTGGGAAGAAAAAAAAAAGTATAAATAACAGTGCAGTCAACCTGTTTTCACAATTACATTTCTTGCTAGTTTTTAATTAATAATTCCTGTACTGTAACAAGACACTAAGAGTTACACAATTATGTTTTGGGGGGAGGGGTGTTATTTGAAATTCCTTTGATATTGGGATGGAAACACTGAATGTAAGTTTTGACTGAAAACGTAAATGCAAGAGCAGTGATAGAGCAGATATAAAACTGAATTAGTAGTAACAATGACCACCTGCAACTTTGTAGAAGAGTTCTCATTCGAATGAGACATACATACAACTTAAGAGATGATTGACACCTCTCAAAATATGGAATACCAGAACAGCTGCGTAGTCATAGGCATACGTAGTATTAAAAATTACCCTAGTTTTATGTTCTATGGAGTACTTGCATGACAAATCATTATGTTGTGGAGCAAGTCAGTTCACTTTCAGAAGATAAATTAATTTGTATAAATATGGATGCACACACACACACACACACACACACACACACACACACACACACACACACACACACGTGAGTTAGTAATTCCTACCCACAATCTTTTAGATATTACAAAAGTAGACACAACAATAATAGAAATTGTTCTACAGAATAAAAAGACTTTTCAAGGAGAGAAACTTTATCAATTTGACCTCAAATTTTACTCTGCTGTCTGTCAGGTATTTTATATCACCAGATGATCAAAAATTTTGGTTGCATCACTGTGCATTCATTTTTGTGCTAAAGACAACCTTAATAGGGGATAATAACTCTCATTGTTTCTTCTGGTATAATTATGCACATCATCATTCCTTTAGGCTTCCAGTGGATTATTTACAATGAACTTCATGAGGGAATAAGTATACGGTGAAGCAGTAGTCAATATGCCCAAGTCCTTAAATATAGATCTACAAGATGAATTCGGGTGAATACCACGTAATATTCTGACAGCACATTTTTGAGCAGTGAAGACTTTCTTTCTTAAAGATGAGTTATTTCAGAACATTATTTCACATGATATTACTAAATGAAAATATGCAGAGTATGTCAACTTGCAGATGTTTGTCATCCCTAGATTTTCAATGATTTGATGAGCAAATGTGGTTGAACCATGTTGTTTTAGGAGTGCAAAAAAGTGCTTTTTCCAGTTTACATTTTCTTCACTATAGGCACCTAAAATTTTTAAAGTCTTAACCATGTTCTTATTCCCCACCATGTCTTACAACTACCATTGGTGTAGCACCTCTAGATATATAGAACTGAATATGTTGGATCTTTTTGAAATTGAGAGAGTTTATGTGGAATAATTATTGATTTCTGACAATGTGTGTTTTCCTTGATTTGTTAATAACTTTTCTTAGTAATTTTGAGTCATATTTGTAATTTACTGCTATTTCATGATCTCTAATTGTTATTGGCATCAGATATATTTCCCTTTTCCTTTACATGCTACTTTAACCCTCCAAGTGGCCCGTGTTTTTTTTTTTTTAAATTAGTTTATGCAGAAAGCTATTTTAAAATAATGATATGAATTTACCCAGGAATCGATTAACTTTTATGTCAGTAATTGGTTCATTATAAATTTTATCCCAGGTCATCTCTTGTCAACCATTCTTAAAAACATTAATTATTCTAACTGATTTCCACTGAGGGGTATCTATACTCTAAGGCACAAACATTACAATTAGGGTCCTGCAGTCTATATCCAGTCTGTTGGAAACTTAATTACTGAGATAAAATTACAGGATCCAAAAGAGGATTCTGTATCACTTTTCCTATCAAAATCCTTTAGAAAATCTACATTTAAATTACTACAGGCTATTAACTGCTTGGTGCTGTGTGAGAGCATAGTAAGGACTCCATATTCATTACAAACAGTTCAGAATCTCCCATTGGGGATCTATATAAAGTCACAATTGAAATGAACTATTTTTTCAGTATTAATTGACAAGCACAAACTTCTGCATGCTGATCACAAAAAAGTCTACTTGTCTCAATGTTGTTTCGGAACTTGTGTTCAGTCTTGGGCACAGGCTGGGGCGGTGGCAAAGGGGGGGTGTGTGCTATGGGGGCTATAGCCCCCCCCCCCTCCACGCCAATGGAGCATCATATTACATTGGATAAAATGACTTAAGAAATTAGGGAATATATTACCCCAACAGATTCAATCATTTTTTTATAACTATATAGCAATATAGGTTGCAATGTATTTCAGACACATTTTAACAAAAGAATAAGAGTGACAAATAGCTTACTATTTAAACTAATAAATATCATTTAACTTAAAACTGGTGTCTTATTATTTATTAATGCACATTTTTTTACCCTGAATACCAAAACAATTACCAAAAACTACTTTAAGCAACGCCAAATTTTACCAATTGTCGGTGGAGGACCCCAACTCTCCTTTTTTTAAGCGATATTCCATTCCCCTCACCCCCCCCCCCCCCCCACCCACCCCATTAGCCCCCCCTTGACCGACTTCTAGAATCGCCCCTGGGCACAGGATGTCTATGTTTCTAGAGCTCTCTATTTTGAGAAAACAGACAAGAAACTCCTCTACCTTATCACCCCAACTCCCTACTGTAGCATCAAGAAACTGCACTCATATCGGATTTAATTTCAGCCAGCAGCAGTCTGCCCAACTCAGTGTTCAAACAGCTCACAGCAGTGTTGACCGAGAGCTGGTCCACACTTGCGTGGATAATTGCTACTCCTATTTCATCCAGCGTACCACTAATGCTGTAATTTTCATCTTCAGCCAGGTTGTTTCCTGCTCCACCTACAATAATAACCTGATCCTTTTTTTGTTACAATCCTTACACAAATTCCTTATGTCCTCTGTCACTTGGCTACGGCTAGCATGTGGCTACACAACACTTGTGACACGGTACTCTCTTCCTGATTTCTCCTTTTCCATCTGGTCTACACTCTTACCATGGCTGTTACCTAGCAGGAAGACTCCTTTCTTTTTACTCCCTTTTGGTACCGACCTACGCTTAGTGGGGTACACAAGACTTTTAGTGACAAAACTATCATCTACAGATGAATGAGGCTCTTCCCCTCCTACTTCATATAAAGTTAACTTTACCAGTTCCCATGATCTCTTTTGCCCTTCAACCTACCTTGTTTAAATTTCATGTAATCTAATTCAGCTTGAAAGGCACAAATCTTTTCCCCCTGTTCAGAAATTCTCTCTCTCTCTCTCTCTCTCTCTCTCTTTTTTTATTTATTTATTTTTTTTTATTCATGTCATGCATAGCAACACAGATTATAATAACAGAACTGAATGACTTAACAAATTTTGCCCTGCACAAATTTTATAGTAGGAGTTTAAGTCCAGGGAGAACAAATAAAAAATTTGATGTTTGCTGACAACATTGTAATTCTGTCAAAGACAGCAATGGACATGGAAGAGCAGTTGAACAGAATGGAGAATGTCTTCAAATGAGGATACAAGGTGAACATCAACTAAAGCAAAATGAGGATAATGGAATGCAGTTGAATTAAATCAGGTGATGTTGAGGGAATTACATTAGGAAATTAGACACTTACAGTAGTCGATGAGTGTTATTATTTGGGAAGCAAAATAACTGATGATGACTGAAGTAGAGAGGATAGAAAATGTAGCCTGGCAATGGCAAGAAAAGCAATTCTGAAGAAAAGAAATTTGTTGACATTGAATATAGATTTAAGTGTTAGGAAGTCCTTTATGAAAGTATTTGTATGGAGTGTAGCCAGGTACGGAAGTGAAATATGGACAATAAAGATTTCAGAAAAGAAGAGAACAGATACTTTTGAAATGTGATGCTACAGAAGAATGCTGAAGATTAGATTGGTGGATCACATAACTAATGAGGATTTGTTGTCGTTGTTGTTGTTGTGGTCTTCAGTCCAGAGACTGGTTTGATGCAGCTCTACATGCTACTCTATCCTGTGCAAGCTTTTTCATCTCCCAGTACCTACTGCAACTTACATCTATTTAGTGTATTCATCTCTTGGTCTCCCTCTACGATTTTTAGCCTCCATGCTGCCCTCCGATACTAAATTTGTGGCACAACTTGACTAGAAGAAGGGATCGGTTGGTAGGACATATTTTGAGGCATCAAGAGATTGCCAATTTAGTACTGGAGGGAAGCATGGAGGGTAAAAATTGCAGAGGGAGATCAAGAGATGAATACAATAAGCAGATTCAGAAGGATGTAGGTTTCAGTAATTACTCAGAGATGAAGAGACTTGCACAGGGTAGAGTAGCTGCATCAAACCAGTCTTTGGATTGAAGACCACCACTACCAACACCACCTATCATGAATATTATTTGATGTTAGACAGTGTTATCTATCAGCAGAATACGGCCTACTATGCATGATGTGATTTTACATAATAATTTAAATACAAAATCCTGGATCACAAAATCTTCTATTGCGCTGGGGAAGAAGATATAAAGGCACAGACTTAAGTATAAAATATGATTCATGCAATAACTTTTCCCTATGAAAATTGTTTATTTTTAACTAGTAAGACATACACAGCTACAGGTGGGCACCAGTGCTACCGAAAAACTAAGGTATAACTTTTCCTTTCTACTATAGCAAATAATTAAACATGGTTTCCTATAACATAGATTGCGTAGCCACATATCTATAAAGTCAAACCTAAAGCTAAAAATTGGTTCATCCTGATCTGAATATAATTTCCTTCTGGAGCACTGTACCTTCTTATTTTAATGCAAATAGTGCACTCATTTTTAAACTATTCATCGCAAGGGAACATTTTAAGTTAACTCAGATGCAGGATCTAGTGTTATAAAAATGAACAGAAATTAATAAGATTCTATATGAACTCCAATTCTTCCATACTTACATGTCCTTCAGTGAGGTAGCCCACAAGCACAGGGACAGTAATTCCTGGTATTGTAGCTACAGTATTTGTGATAGCCATCATTGTGCCTGTAACAAAAAAGTCATTATCAATTTAATTTTTTTCTAATACAAAAGTATGTCAGAAATAAATGCCAAAATACTGCATACCATTTTAAATTTTGTACCCATTTCTTTCTAGAATGTGACAGCACATGGAGGCTGAAGACAGCCGATACACAGTATTCTGCAATCAACAGTTTTTATTATGTTGCCAGTGCAAGGTAGCATGTGTGTTTCAGGAGCGTGCCTCACTAAAACTGTACAGTTAACTTTTTTTTTTTTTTTTTTTTTTTTTTTAGATGAAAAGGTTGTCTACACAGAACATTCATCATGAAATGCATCCTGTATAAGGTAACAAATGTATTTCATGGGAAGCTTTGTTTAATTGGATACAGGGATTCAACGAAGGATAAAGAGTATTCAGAAACAGTGGGCATTCTGGTCACCCTGTTAAGTTATCTAGTGATGTCACACTGGAACGTTTGGAAGCAATGATCTGTGAAAATTTTCATTTGAAAATCAATGACTTGGCATGTGCCCTGGAGTACAGTAGGATAAAATACACGATCCTTTGTAAATGGCTGAATTTTAACAAAGTTTGTTCACATTGATTCCCATGCTGGTTGACTGCAGAGCACAAATGGAACAGAATAATCCTATCTATGCAGCACCTCATGTGATCTATGTCCAACTGATTTTTCTTTCTGTTTCATTCATGTATGGAGCCTCTTTGTGCACATTAATTGATCTAATCCTGTCTTCATGATCCCTACAGGAGTGATACATGGAGGCAGTAGTATATCATTTATTAGATTCCTCACATAATAATTGTCCTTGGAACGTTGTTGAGTAGACTATAGAAGTCTAGATGGTGTCTTTATCTTCAAGTGTCTGCCACTTCATGTTTTTCAGTATTTCTATGATACTCTCCTGTGAGTCGCATGCACTTCTACCTTTCATTCTGCCCTTTATATAGTTTCTATATCCCCTGTTAGACCTATTCAGTATATGTTCCACACACTTGTGCAAAATTCTGTGATGGGTCTCAAAAGTTTTTTGTACACAATCTCCTTAGTAAACTGGCAGCATTTTCCCAATGCGCTGCCAATGAAATGAAGTTTGTCACATGATTCATCTATGACTGGGCCTATGTAATTGTTCCATATCATATCCCTACGCATGGAGAGCTGCATCAAATCAGTCTCAGGACTGAAGACCACAACAACAACAACATATCCCTACAGACTACTACCCACATATTAGCATCAGTTGAATGACATCAGTTGTGACTCACTGATAGTGTACTCATATAATACTCTTTACATTTTAGAAATTTTAAAGCACATTGAGAATCACTGCACCACTTTAAAAAAATCTTATAAAGATCTACCTGAATATTAGTGCAGTTTCTTCCAAATAGTACTTCATTATAGATAGCTGCATGACCTGTCAAAATTGTGAGGTTACAATTAAAATTGCCTGCCAAGTTAACAATATACAACATCTACAGCAAAAGTTACAATCCATTTCCAGGAACACCTGAAGTTATTTCTGCATCTGTCTATGACTCTCTATCCGAGACAAGATGCTGCCTCCTTACCACGAAATTCTCAATCCAGCCACAAATTTTAACTTAATACCCCCCCCCCCCCTCCCATGATCATACTTTTGATAATAAGTGTTAGTGTAGAACTGAGTCAAATGCATTTTGGGAGTCAATAAATACTGCAGCTATCTGACTCCTTGGATCCATGACTTTTAGGATGTTACATGAGAATAGCGTGAGTTGAGTTTTGTCTGACCAATGTTTCTGGAATCCATGCTGGTTGGCATGGAGGGACTCATTCTCTTTGAGATACCTCATTACATTTGAGCTCAGAATATATCCTAAGATTCTACAGCAGACGCATGACTTCTGCTACCCTTCTTGTAGATGGGTATGACCTGTGCTTTCTTCCAGCTACTGGGCACAGTTTATTGCTCGAGGGACTTGTGGTATATTATAGTTAAGAGTCCTGCTATCAATATGATGTTGCACTCCCTCTGGCCTGGATGCATGGGATGATTTGGTGGGGAAGGGTGTCATTGAATCCTCTCCCGCACAAGCTGGCCCACAACTACTGTCACTGGTCCTTGGTATTCTGGATAATGCGACTGGAACAGAGTCTATGTCTGAGGTGGTTCCACATACATTCTCCTGAAACAGGTCTGGGGAGCTGGCTGATCGTGACAGTAATTCAACATCCATAGATGACCATTGTCCTGTTGAAACATGGCACTGAGATACTGTCACATAAGGAAAAGGAAGGGACTATAAAGAGTTTAATGTTCCATTAAATTGCGCAGTCATTAGATAAGCTTGGATTATGAGTGGGCAGAGAAGGAAATCCCTTTTCAAAGGAAACATTCTGGCACTTCCCTGGAGCAATTTACAGAAGTAATGGAAAACATAAATCTTGGATGGCTGGACAGGGATTTGAACTGTCGTTCTCCCAAATGCATGTCCAATGAAAATATGTCTGGTGTACCATTGGGCCATCAGAGTTCTTTCAATCATTACCAGCCAACCCCTGAAGTCATACCCAATTGTTCTCCACAGAATGACACCAGGCGTAATACCATACACCGCTACGCCTCTGCGAAATGTATGAATGGGACATCTCCCCACGTCACCAACATGCTCACTGACAATGGTCATCTGGGGCAGTGCCAAACCGCGATTCATCGCTGAGCACAATGTGACACCATTCATCAGTACTGCATGCTTTCGGTAATGGCATCACTCCAAACGCAGCCTACAGATGGGATAGTAATTCCCAAATCTGGCTGCTGCCAGTCTCTAAAGGTGCTGGATGTCACAGACGGTTGCAGGGGGTCCATTACTCGTTCTCAGATGCAGATGTTGAGAGGTTATGGTGTACATTGTACACATTCCTTCTTTGTGATTGTTAGATGTAGCCAACTTGGATCTTGACAGCAAATACAGGATGTATATAGAGTCCAGGAACATTTTAAATTATTTATTGCACAAGAACCAAACATTGTACAGATATCATACATATGTCATTTTGAAGAGTGATCTTGAAAGTTTTTTTTTTTTCATGTATACCGCCACAGAGTAGTTTGGTAATTTGCCGATAGTCAGCGCTAGTCACAAATATGGCGAGCTTTCTGTGTGTTGGAGTTCGCCAAAAACAAGTGTGCTACAGCTGTTCAACGGATGTTTAGAACCAAGTATGGTAAGAAGTTACCAACAAGGAAGGCCATTTACCACTGGTACAACAAAACTGTTATGACAGGTTGCTTCTGCCCGGCAAAGAGAAGCGGATGTCCCAATGTGAGTGAAGTGAATGTGGAGCATGTACGAGAGACATTCATAAGGAGTCCAAAAAAAAAAAAATCGGTGCGTCATGCATCCCGTGAACTCGAAATGGCTCCAATGACTGTGTGGAAAGTCCTGCGACAGAAGCTGTCTATGAAACCATTCAAATTGGAGCTAGTGTAGAAGCTTAATGACAACAACAAAGACAAGCGTTTTGAGTTTTGTTCGCATTTGCAACAACTGAATGAGGATGGGAATAGCATTGTTGATCGCTTAATTTTTAGTGACAAAGCCACTTTTCACACTAATAGGAAAGTGAACAGGCATAATTGTCAAATCTGGGGTACAAAGCCTTCCCATGAATGCACTGAATTTGAGCATCATTCCCCAAAGGTAAATGTTTTTTGTGCCTTGTCACTTCAAAAACTGTACGGGCCATTCTCCTTTGCCAAGAGCACTGTGACTGGATATTCCTACTTGCACATGTGGCTGATGCCTCAAATGCAATCAGACACTCTGTTCATCTTTCAGCAGGATGGGGTTCCACCCCATTTTCATTGTGAAGTTTGTGGGTACCTGAACACGGAGCCGCCGCATCGATGGATCGGCCATGCTGCAGAAGGGGACAGCTGTTTCATGAAATGGACTCCCTGATCACCAGATGTCATTCTGTGTGACTTTTTTCTGTGGGGATACATTAAAGTTCTCATGTATGTACTGCCTCAACCACGTGATGTAGCAGAGCATTGGGAGGGAATACAGGAAGCAACTGCCACAGTCAACGATACCACACTGGGATGGGCATGGCGAGAATTAGATTACCGTATTGACATCTTTTGGGTCACTCATGATTCACATATCAAATGTTTGCAAAAAAAATTTTCAGGGTTTCTCTTCAACATGCAATATGTATGACATCTGTACAATGTTTAGTTCTTCCGCAATAAATAATTGAAAGTGTTCCCTGACTGTATGTACACCCTGTATGACTGCCCTCATGTTCCCTTAAAGTCAAACAATTTGACCACCTGGACAAATGGAGACCCACAATGAAGACCCATTCAAACACTGTCAGGTGCTGACAAAGCTGTCTCCCATGAGTTTAGGGCATCTCTGTGTCTTTCAAAGTGATCACTGAGCATCCAATGCAGTTCACACCCATCATATACCTTACCACCCATTATATAATATACCGGGGCTGGTAGCAACATTAAATATGAACAACACTAATGCATTTGTGTGCCAATTGTAGCAGCTTGAAAATATTATATTAATCAGTACATGCGAATATTCAGAACAGCTGTTGTGTGTCGGTAAAAGTCAGAGCCACTAAGTGCATGTATATTATCTCTGCTCTGCTTCTTACCTAATGTATGGTATAATTATCATTCTGGTTGAGGACTCTGATACAATAACTGGAGGAGAAAGAATCAAGTATTGGAAATTTAGCCATACTGTAAGATATGAATAGGACAAAATAAATCCACAAATCATATTAGTGAGAACTGAAGTAAGAATATTATTTTTTGGTTTTATTAATTAAGGTTTCCATCACAGTTGCGTATAATATTTCTGTTGGTGTCTAGTTTTGAACATCGTCATTCATTCTCAACCCATTACCTTTACATTAGAAGATACAGTGTTATCAACAAAGCATGAAATACAAAATTTTCAATCATTTTGTGTGCACAGATTACAGCAGTGCAATAAATCTTTGAAGACGTACATTATACATTTATTTTTACAGCAGATCAATATAACTAATGTTATCTGACTGTGTTACTTGATGGATGTTATTTGACTGTGTTACTTGATGGGCATCTTTAGTTGTTTATACATAAAAAATTAACAGGTACCTTCAGTTGTTTATTGTGTGTTCATATGCTCTGTCTCTCAGAGACCATAACGTTACAACTAAATATGTAGATATTGTATTGATAAAGGTCTCTGTCATTATTGCACTAGTTTATAAATTATTGATATGTCATTAGCTAAACGATTTACTGAATCATTACTCATTTTTAAAAATGAGCAAAAATAATTGTAATTAAGTTCAGACTGTTTGTTTGTGAATTTGTCCAGCTCTTTTATTTTCCATTTGTATATTTCCCATTCTTCAAGTATGTGTAACTACATTCCTTTAGGTGCGATGTGTAAAATTTTATAGTATTTTCAACATTACATGCTGTATGTTTTGTGCTTGGCAAATGGTGGCTAAAAGCAGTCTTGTTGTTTGGGCTGCTATGTTCTTTGTATCTAGTTATAAAATTCTGATCAGATTGGTCTGTATAAAAATGATCATATGTTCCACATTGTAATCCATACACACCAGATGCATAATACTTTATTTCATTTTTTACAGTTTTATGTTTTACTTTAAACCTTAGTTGACTTGCTGTTTAAAATGCTATTTTTTACTGCTTAGGGAAAGCATGTGCTAACTTTTCCATAATACAGCCATAATATTTCAATTTAATAAACTGTTTTCCTTCTTCACACCGTTTTTTTTCTTTTTCTTTCTGTTTTACACACACACACACACACACACACACACACACACACACACACACACACACACACACACACACTCACTCTGTATTCGATTGGAAATATTTTCTATACAAAATTACATCAACACATGCTACGACAAACATATGTAACTATTAAAAAAGTGCTTTGCCTGTTAAGTATAAAGAAGAGGAATTTTGGGTGAAATGTGAAATTAGGGAAGCCTACGGACTGAAAGACAGGCTGAATTGTTGTATTCATTACTAGCAGTAACATTGTTTTCACAGTTTATGGTTTTTAATGATAAAGTTGATCAAGTCATATTTACATTATGAGATTGAGTTACATGAGAGACATAGTAACAAAATTAATAAATTGATCATGAGTGATGAAGACAAGAAAACACTAGACACTTAACACAAGACAAACTCACTGTTTTGTTGGTAGGGTAGAAAACTTCCATAATACAGGATTTTCTAAAGAGGAAGAGGCTATGTTATAGAAAGATGTGAAATATATTCCCACTGAAGCAATAACAAAAAATAACATAGCTGATATGATAGCTGAGAAAGACAGTCTGTGCACAAATGAAAGTGGTGCATGTTGAAGAAGCAGAGATAGTGGTCCAGGTTCATAAACTGATTACCAAAGAAACACAAAAACACACAGTAATAAAATACACAAGAACAGTAAACTTATTGCTAGCATTAATTGTAAGGTAAATGAAAGTAAAGCAATAACAATAAGAGCTGATAAAGATAGTTCTCTGGTCACTGTCACAGAACATGATTACAATACAAACGTACTACAGTTTTTTTTGTAAATAATGTTACTGCAGAAGTTGACAGAGACCCAACAAAATCATTTCAAGCCACTCTTAAGAAAAAAAGCTGACAGCAAGCAATTTTTGTCACTTTTATATAAGAAACAAAGACTACTAGCACAAATAGCATGTGCGCGCGCGCGCATGCACGCACGCACACACACACACACACACACACACACACACACACACACACACACACACCAGTAAATGCCTTAATAAAGATTCACAAAGAGAACAAAAGTATGCATATTATTATTGATGGAAGAGACGTTCCAATTGCAGAATGAAATAGGTTTTCGTATAAAAAAACTATTCAGATTTTCAGTTAATTTTTTAATATAATTTAATTTCCTATGTAGTAGGGTAACTTTTAGCTGAAAATTTACAAATAATAATAAGAAATTTAATATGCAATGGCACTATGGGAAAGGGTGAACTAACAGAATTTCTTGAACTGTAGGAATTTAGACCCAGTTTTAATTACATTGAATTTGGTGAGGAACTGTGCCAAAAGAAGCGTGGTTTAGCTATGGACAGTCGCCTCACTGGGTTATTGATGGACATATTTATCAATAATATAGAGATGGCGGTGTTTCAGAATAACCCACTGTTGATGCAGAAGATAGTTATGTGCAAAAGCTACATAGATGATATAATTATTGTTATAAAGGGAGGGGAGAAGGACGTGCATGCCATGCACATGACTTTTACCCAGCAATATCATTTAAGAGAAAGAGTCCTAAAGGAAATTAATTTCAGAGACTTAACAGTAACAAGGGCAGCAAATGAGTTAAAATTTTTCCATTTATCATAAACAAGCACACTTGGGTGCAGTAATAAGGGATGACTCCAACAATCCACCACAAGATAAAAAGATGTATTTCTTTGCTGTGGTAGGTTGCCTATGAAAGCTTCCATTGGATGGCTAATTATGCAAACAAGTAGCAGTAGCCAATGGTTTTAACATTATTACAGTGAAGTACTAAATAGCATTTCAAACAGCAGGTCAATTAAGATTTATACAAAGATATAAAATTGTAAAAAATGAAATAAAAAGTATTAAGCATCTGGTGTGCGTAGATTACGGTGTTGAAAATGTGATCATTTACATACAAGTCAAACTGCTTGGAATTCTATGACTAAATACAAGTACTCTTCATGAAGAAACGGTGAAAAACGGCCAAATCAATTGTAATAGTACAAGCTTTGTTAAAACCCCTTTACCTAGGTTTTGACATCTTTAAAAACATCTCCTTCAGAAGAATCAGTGATTTAACACATAAAATGGTTAACATTATACACACCTATATACTACATATATAGGTATAAAATAAAAGTGAAACAAATAACTGACTTACAAAGAATTTCTACTCACTTGTTACGTAATGTTGTAAACGTACATTAAATGTATGGCCATTTGGCACAAATGGAGATCAAGTTCATCTCCATTAAATAATAAAACGACAATATGTCACAGTCATTAGAAAGTGCTTCACAAACACAACTAGTGAACTGACATTGCTCTGGTGTCTCTTGAGGTGAGGAAAATTCAGGGTGTGTGAGGGCAGTGTATATGTAAGCATGGGAAAGAATAGCACTGAGAAAACTAGAATACCATTAAATTATTAAAATAGTGATATACAGAAGAAGGGAAGACTTAGTGCCAGTATAGTAGTATAAAAACATAGACATGCAGCATTTTATTTTGTTATTGGCCAAAAATTGTATGGAACTATTGAATTATGTCAAAAGTAAGCAACTACATGATTTAAATAATGAAATCATCACCAGCGACTTATTTTTTGCCGCTTAGCACAACACTTTTTGGGAATTTATTCTCATTTTCAAGTGTATTTGTGCATTCATTTACATGAATATGTTTGGTGGTGTTTGCACATGTGGTTTTCTGCCTCTTTTGCATCCTTTTGAGGTTAGACTGCAAACGAAACATAAGACAAAATGAATTTTTAAGAATTTTAAAGTGCTTTTGTTAGAAATGATTTTTCGGTTGCCCACTCACGGATATTGTGCCTCCTCCATTATACAGAATATCACACACATGCAAATCATCGCTTGCAATGTTCGTTTACAAAACATGCTAAAAAGAGGATTACATTATATGTATATATAAGGTTCCATATAAAAAACGTATTTTTTGCCACTACTGACTACTAAATTACCAATTTGAGTCTTTCTAATGAGATAATGTACATATTTATGAAAATTGTCTCAGTTATCAGATGCCGGAGAAACATTTGAAGAAATTAATTGATTCACTGTCTTGCTTTACATTGAGAATTTTTTCTCCTTGCTCTTTGTGATGCACAAAAATTTCGAGCTCCTCCATTAAATCCATTGTATGAGATTTTTGGAAGTCGTGGGGTATCTTACGATCTTCTGTGTTTTTGAATAGATGTCCAGTGTTTCTTAAGTGTGTATTGCTGATTTTGAAAATTCCTGCCAGTTCGCCCTATGTAGTAGCTTGAACAAGTTTTACATGTTATTTTGTATATTCCTGAGTCTGAGAATTTGTCTTTTTTGTTGTTTAAGGTGTGTACTAGTTTCTGTTGTTTGCTGTTTGTGGAGAAAGCTACTTTCAATTTATGTGACCTAAGTAGGTTTACTATTTTTTTGAGAAATGTAACCTATGTTAAGGTATGCTAGCCATACATTTGATTGTGTTATTGGTTCTTTCTGAAGAACCAGGAATTTCTTTCTTTTTTGTTATTTGTCTCAGCATCCTGTCAGTCATTTAGGTGGGAAAGTCATTAGCCACTGCAATTTGCTTAATGATGTCTAATTCTTTCTCCTTGTCATCTTTGTTTGTTGGGATTTTGTTTGCTGTGTGTCTCATCATTTTGTATGCAACTTTCTTGTGTACATCTGGGTGACATGATGTGACAGGGATTGTGTTGTTGGAGATTGTCTTTTTTCTGTATATTTTGAAATTGTGCCTGTTGTTTTTGTTTTATATGCACGAGTCTACAATAAAATTAAATCTATTGTTTTTTATATTCAGCTGTTAAATTTATTTTCTTGTGCATATTGTTAAATAAGTTTATGATGTTATTGGTGTCCTTGGTGTCACCATTTGAGTAGCATTAAGGTATCATCTACATATTTTTTGTAGTATACTATGTTTTTTTAAGTAGCCCAATGCAAAGTAGTTTTAGTTGAGGATTATTTCTAGCAACTCTATAAATCCAATAATTTTAGTTTATGAACACTTTTTGTGATTTAATAGGTTCTTCTTATTACTAAAATGGCTTCTTTAGGCACAAAAAGTTTTCACAAGCTAACATTATTGAATTTATAGAGTTGCTAAAAATAATCCTCAACTACAACTACTTTGCACTGAATGGTAACAGTTATCAACAACCATGGGATAGCCATGGGCTCATCCATATCTGGTGCAATAGCAGACATTTTCATAAACCAGTCAGAACAGAAAATATTCTGCAGCTAGGAAACCTGCTTAAAAAATATAGTAGACTACAAAAGATATGTAGATGATACCTTAATGTTACTCAAAGGTGACACCAAGGGCACCAGTAACATCATAAACTTATTTAACAACATGCACTAGAAAATAAATTTCACAGCTGAATGTAAAAAAATAAAAAAAATAAAAAATATAAAACAAAAAAAAAAAAAATAAAAAATAAAAAAAAAATGAATAAAACACTAGCATTAATTTTGTAGACTTGTGCAAAACAACAGGCACAATGTCAAAATATACAGAAAAAAATCTCCAGGAACACAATCCCTGCCACATCATGTCACCCAGATGTACACAAGAAAGTTGCCTGCAAAACGATGATACACACAACAAACAAAATCCCAGCGAACAAAGATGACAGGGAGAAAGAATTAGACATCATTAGCAAATTGCAGGGGCTAATGACTTCCCTAGCTCAACGATAAGCAGAATGCAGAGAAAAATAACATAAAAGAAAGAAATTCCTGGCTCTTTAGAAGGAATCAATAATGCAGTCAAAAGTATGGCTAACATTCCTTACATAAGTAACAGTTCTCAAAAAATAGCAGGCACATGTAGGTCACATAAATTTAAAGTAGCTTTCTCCACAAACAGCAAACAAAAACAGAAACTAGTCCACACCTTAAACAATAAAAAAGATAAATTCTCAGACTCAGGAATATACAAAGTAACATGTAAAACTTGTTCAAGCTACTACTTAGGACAAGCTGGCAGGAATTTTCAAATTAGATACACTGAACACATGAACTGTTACACACATACCCAATTTACAAAATCAGCAATAGCAACACACATAAAAAACACTGGACACTCATTCAAAAACATAGAAGATGATTTTAAGATATGAAATTTTTGTGCATCACAAAAAGCAAGGAGAAAAAATTCCCAGTGAATAGCTCAACAGTGAATCAGTTAATTTCTTCAAATGTTTCTCCTGCATCTGATAACTGTGACAATTTTCATAAATATGTACATTTCCTCATTAGAAAAAAAGTTGTAATCGATGATTTAGCAGTCAATAGTGCTAAAAATAGATTTATTATATACAACCTTATATATACGTATAATGTAATCCAAATTACTGCAACAACTCTGACTGTGTGCAGTCTCTTTGTGAAGCTATATTGCCATAATATCTTTGCAACATATTTTGTAAACAAACAGTATAAGTGATGATCTGCATGTGTGTTATATTCTGTACAATGGACAAGGCACAAAACCTTTAAGTAAACAAACAAAAATACCATTCTAAAAATAGCATTTAAAACCCCTTAAAAATTCACTTTGTCTTATTTTTCGATTGCAGTCTAACTTTGAAAAGATGCAAGAGAGGCAGAAAATCACATATGCTGACACCACCAAACATATTCATGTAAACAAATGCACTTGAAAATGAGAATAAATTCTTAAAAGTGTTATGCTAAGCTTAAAAAAATACAGTTTTTATTATTTAAATCATGAATCACACAGTTGCAGACTTTCCCTGCCGCTGTTGGATAAGCAGCAAGTCATATACTCATAGTTCACTTATTTGTTACATAGTTTAATTCTTAATTTCTTTGCGTGTTTTTGGTACTTGCATTGTTTAATTCATAAATTTGGGGCGTATTATAGTATTTGAGAGTTGTAGCATCGCGTTTTAGTACCTGAATAGTGTAAAATCGCGTAGTCTCCTTCCGCCGCCGAGCAGTGTGTCAGCAGTGCGCAAGTAGCAGCATTACTGCATTTACTAGGCAATCTTGTATTTTAATAACCGTTTAACTTTTGTGTCGAATTGTTTGTGCTCTCTGTAGATTAGTTCAGACGTTCTTTGCACAACAGTTTCTAGCATGGATAGGGACTGCAACTGCTGTGTTCGGATGCAGGCTGAGTTGGCATCCCTTCGCTCCCAGCTTCAGGCAGTGTTGGTTTCGGTCACACAGCTTGGGGCTGTTGCCAATGGGCATCACTATGGGGGTCCGGATGGGGGTTTGTCGGGGACGGCCAGCTCGTCCCACGCATCCCCCGATCGGACTACGACTGTGGCTGCCCGGGATACTGCCCACATTGAGGCTGACCCCTCACCTGTGGTAGAGTGGGAGCTCGTCTCGAGGTGTGGCAGGGAGCGAAAGACATTCCGGAGGGCTGAACTGAAGGCCTCTCCAGTTTAAATGATTAATGGAAAATCTCATATAAAGATGTGAAATGAATACTAACAAAGAGATAGAGGGGCTGGCCAGTACTTACCTCAGCTCAGTACAGCCGGGGAAAAAAAAAAAAAAGGTTCTGTGCCACACACCATGTGAAAAAACTATCCACAGTGCTAGTGCAACACCTAAGAAGTGGGGTCCCTCTCCCTATCCCTCACAAACACCAACCACAACAGAACCTTCAACAAACCCCCCTCATAGCCAACGAACCTAGCCTAGCCACTCTACTCAATCTCCCCATCCCAGCACATACCCCACACAGACCAAATCTCAACTATAACCACAGTCAAATGCCACATATCACCAGTCCCAATTCAGTTCTAAACCTCTCATCCAGATCCTTCTCTCCTCCAGAGACATCTGTTCTATCAAAAGGCTTAACCTTTAGCCCCACGCCTAAATTCAACCACACTGCCCTGGTTAAAGATCTCCTCTCATTCACCCGGAACCTCAATTGGAAATATCACTTCACTACCCAAACACTGCCCCCAAATACTAGACCCAGTGTTGAACCCTGTCGAGAACAGTTCCGACCGCCTTCTCAAAGGGATCCTCCTCCCCTCCCCCAAAACCATCCCTTGCAGACATTTCAGGAATTCCTCACATCCAGTGATGCCTTCCAGTCCTTCTTGAAGAACATCCCGACAACTCTCAACATCACCCCAGCTGAATCCCGTGCCATTAAGGAGCTGAAAATAGACCGCTCTATTGTCATCCTCCCGGCGGATAAAGGCTCCACAACTGTCGTACTTGACCGTGTGGAGTATGTGGCAGAAGGACTGCGTCAACTCTCCGACACCTCAACCTACAAAGCTGTTACCCAGGATCCCATTCCCTCCATCCAGACTGAGCTGCAGAAAATCCTAAAAATCCCAGGTCCCTCACGAGGCCTCACAACGGCTTCCATAGACTTACTCACTCCACCTGAGCCACGTACCCCTACTTTCTACCAATTACCCAAAATCCACAAAGAGAACCATCCTGGCCGTCCCATTGTGGCAGGCTTCAAAGCCCCAACAGAACGTATCTCAGCTCTGGTAGACCAACACCTCCAACCTATCACCCGCAGGCTCCCATCCTACATCAAAGACACAAACTACTTCCTAGAACGCCTCAAATCCATTCCCACTCCTCTCCCACCTGAAACCTTTCTTGTCACCATAGATGCTACATCCCTTTACACAAACATCCCACATACCCATACCTATGGTCTCTCTGCCCTTGAGCACTACCTCTCCCAACACCCACCCGGAGATCTTCCAAAAACCTCGTTCCTTATCACACTTACCAAATTCATCCTCACCCATAATTACTTCACTTTTGAAGGCCAGACCTACAAACAAATCAGGGGAACGGCCATGGGAACCAGGATGGCTCCGTCCTATGCCAACCTCTTCATGGGTCGCATGGAGGAGGCTTTCCTGAAGACCCAACAGCTGCTTCCCCTGGCCTGGTATAGGTTTATACGAGGGCCGTTCAGAAAGTAACCTCCGGTTGATTTAAAAAAATACACCAAGTTAAATAAAAATATTTTAATATATACATCTTTGCACTATTTTTCTACATAGTCTCCATAGCGATTGAGGCACTTATCGTATCTCTTCACAAGCTTTGAAATTCCTTCTGCATAAAAATCACCCGCTTGTGCCTGGAGCCAGCCTGTGACCGCATCTTTGAGCTCTTCGTCGTCATCAAACCGCTGTGACCCGAGCCATTTCTTCAAATGCATGAAGAGGTGATAATCACTTGGCGCCAGGTCTGGGCTGTAAGGTGGATGGTTGATAACGTCCCACTTGAAGGACTCAAGAAGGGCCGTTGTTCTGCGAGCAGAGTGAGGACGGGCGTTATCGTGCAAAAAAACGATACCGGAAGTCAGCATACCACGGCGTTTGTTCTGTATAGCCCGTCGTAACTTTTTTATTGTTTCACAGTACACGTCTTGATTAATGGTCGTACCACGTTCCATGAATTCAACCAACAACACCCCTTTGGCATCCCAAAACACCGTTGCCATCAGTTTTCTGGCAGAAAAATCTTGCGAGGCTTTTCTTGGTTTGGTAGGCGAATTTGAATGTGCCCACATCTTTGATTGTTCTTTTGTCTCAGGGTTCACGTACTTAATCCAGGTTTCATCACCGGTCACGATTCTGTTTAACAATGGTTCTCCTTCGTCCTCATAACGTGACAGAAAGTCTAATGCAGAGGCCATTCTTTGAGTTTTGTGGTGGTCGGTAAGAATTTTGGGCACCCACCGTGCACAGAACTTACGGTAACCCAATCTTGCTGTCACTATCTCGTACAAGAGAGTCTTAGAAATCTGTGGAAAACCAGTAGACAACTCCGACATTGAGAAACGTCGATTTTCACGAACTTTTGCGTCAACTGTCTGAACGAGTTCGTCAGTCACCAATGATGGTCTACCACTCCTCTCTTCATCATGAACATTTTCTCGTCCACTTTTAAATAAACGTACCCATTCACGGACAACTGCTTCACTCATAACTCTTGGTCCGTACACGGCACAAAGCTCACGATGAATAGCTGCTGCAGAATATCCTTTGGCTGTAAAAAACCTTATGACAGCACGCACTTCACATTTGGCGGGGTTTTCTATTGCAGCACACATTTCAAACTGCCACAAAAACTAAACTAGCGCAGGTACGACGTTCACTCGACCACGGCTTGATGCCGACTGACCTGTTGAGTGTGTGAACGCACAGATGGCGTCGCTACTCCCCCCACAACCCGCACTGTGACCAATCGGAGGTTACTTTCTGAACCGCCCTCGTAGATGACATCTTTGTGGTCTGGACTCATCGTGAAGAAACACTCCTTAATTTCCTCCATAACCTCAACTCCTTTTCGAATCTGAATTTCACCTGGTCCTTCTCCAAAACCCAAGCCACCTTCCTGGATGTTGACCTTCATCTTGTTGAAGCTCACATCCACACCTCTGTCCATATCAAACCCACAAACAAACAACAGTACCTTCACTTTGATAGCTGCCATCCATTCCACATCAAACACTCCCTTCCCTACAGCCTAGGTATTCGTGGCAAACGTATCTGCTCCAGTGACGAATCCCTCAACAATTACACCAATAACCTGACCAGTGCTTTCCTCTCCCGCAACTATCCTGCAGACCTTGTCCACAAACAGATCTCCCGTGCAATACATTCCTCCCTGTCCAACAACAATGTTCCTACCCCCAGACCACACAGAAGCATCCCCCTTGTCACCCAATATTATCCTGGCCTCGAAAACATCAACAAATTACTCCGCCAGGGATATGACTTTCTCAAGTCAACCCCTGAAATGAGATCATCCCTTGACAAAATTCTCCCCACACCACCCAGAGTTGCCTTTCATCGCCCCCCTAACCTCCATAACATCCTTGTTAAACCCTACAATATTCCCAGACTACCTTCTCTACCCAGCGATTCCTACCCCTGTAACCGACCCCACTGCAAAACCTGCCCCATGCATCCCCCCACAACCACCTACTCCAGCCCCGCTACTGGTAAAACATACACAATTCAAGGTAGGGCCACGTGTGAAACTACACATGTCATTTATCAACTGACATGCCTGCACTGCACAGCCTTTTACATCGGTATGACAACAACTAAACTGGCTGAGCGCATGAACGGACACAGACGAACTGTCCGCCTAGGAGATGACCAATACCCAGTAGCAGAGCATGCCCTCCAGCATAATTCTAGGGATCTAGGAACCTGCTACACTGTATGTGCCATTTGACTTCTCCCACCCAACACCAGTCCCTCTGAACTGCGGAGATGGGAACTTGCACTCCAACACATCCTTTCATCCCGCCATCCCCCTGGACTGAACCTACGTTAAACAACCTTACTCCCATTTACTCTTCAGTCTTCTCCTCTTTCCCTTTCCTCTTTAGCCATTCACGCATCTTTTCATCCTACATAGTTGTGTTTATCTTTATACTATATACCTCTTTACTTCTGTGTGCATCCTCTTTGGTTTGAAGCTGGCACAGTACTTACAGTAGAATATCTTTGGCTTCCCTCTGACAACCATGCCTCCATCCTTGCTACCCTCCCTGTTTTCCTTTCCCTGTTGCTTCATAACCTGGGTTGTGAGTAACTGAATCTACCTTCCCTTCCTCCCTTTCTTTCCCCTCTCTCCTCCCTGATGAAGGAACATTTGTTCCGAAAGCTAGGAACGTAAATTTTCGGTTCTTTTTTTGTGTATCTATCGGCTGTACTGAGCTGAGGTAAGTACTGGCCAGCCCCTCTATCTCTTTGTTAGTATTGGCCTCTCCAGTTTGTCTGACGAACCAGTTTCAGGCTCTGTCTCAGGCTGATACTGATCTTCAGCTGGACATGGCTGCTTGTCCTGTTCCAGAGGTTGCCCCTCAGTCTGCAAGATCCGGGCGGTCGCAGAGGGTGGGCTTA
This sequence comes from Schistocerca americana, assembly GCF_021461395.2. Lineage (NCBI taxonomy): Eukaryota > Metazoa > Arthropoda > Insecta > Orthoptera > Acrididae > Schistocerca > Schistocerca americana. Next base: position 308,500,122 of record NC_060120.1, on the reverse strand, counting down.
CTGGTAGTTGGAGCTCCAACGTCAGGCGTGTAATGGGACCCCTTAGGGATATGGCAGCAAGAGAGGGGAAGAAAACCAATGTGCACTCCGTGTCCATACCGGGGGGAGTCATTCCAGATGTAGAAAGGGTCCTTCCGGATGCCATGAAGGGTACAGGGTGCACCCATCTGCAGGTGGTCGCTCATGTCGGCACCAATGATGTGTGTCGCTATGGATCGGAGGAAATCCTCTCTGGCTTCCGGCGGCTATCTGATTTGGTGAAGACTGCCAGTCTCGCTAGCGGGATGAAAGCAGAGCTCACCATCTGCAGCATCGTCGACAGGACGGACTGCGGACCTTTGGTACAGAGCCGAGTGGAGGGTCTGAATCAGAGGCTGAGACGGTTCTGCCACCGTGTGAGCTGCAGATTCCTCGACTTGTGCCATAGGGTGGTGGGGTTTCGGGTTCCGCTGGATAGGTCAGGAGTCCACTACACACAGCAAGCAGCTACACGGGTAGCAGGGGTTGTGTGGCGTGGACTGGGCGGTTTTTTAGGTTAGATGGCCTCGGGCAAGTACAGAAAGGGCAACAGCCTCAAAGGGTGCGGGACAAAGTCAGGACATGCGGGGACCAAGCAGCAATTGGTATTGTAATTGTAAACTGTCGAAGCTGCATTGGTAAAGTACCGGAACTTCAAGCGCTGATAGAAAGCACCAAAGCGGAAACCGTTATAGGTACAGAAAGCTGGCTGAAGCCAGAGATAAATTCTGCCGAAATTTTTACAAAGGCACAGACGGTGTTTAGAAAGGATAGATTGCATGCAACCAGTGGTGGCGCATTTGTCGCTGTTAGTAGTAGTTTATCCTGTAGTGAAGTAGATGTGGATAGTTCCTGTGAATTATTATGGGTGGAGGTTATGCTCGACAACCAAGCTAGGTTAATAATTGGCTCCTTTTACCAACCTCCCGACTCAGCAGCATTAGTGGCAGAACAACTGAGAGAAAATTTGGAATACATTTCACATAAATTTTCTCGGCATGTTATAGTCTTAGGTGGAGATTTCAATTTACCAGATATAGACTGGGACACTCAGATGTTTAGGACGGGTGGTAGGGACAGAGCATCGAGTGACATTATACTGAGTTCACTATCCGAAAATTACTTCGAGCAATTAAACAGAGAACCGACTCGTGGAAATAACATCTTGGACCTACTGATAACAAACAGACCCGAAATTTCCGACTCTGTAAGTGCAGAACAGGGAATCAGTGATCATAAAGCCGTTGCTGCATCCCTGAATATGGAAGTTAATAGGAATATAAAAAAAGGGAGGAAGGTTTATCTGTTTAGCAAGAGTAATAGAAGGCAGATTTCAGACTACCTAACACACCAAAATGAAAATTTCTGTTCCGACAATGACAATGTTGAGTGTTTATGGAAAAAGTTCAAGGCAATCGTAAAATGCATTTTAGACAGGTACGTGCTGAGTAAAACTGTGAGGGACGGGAAAAACCCACCGTGGTTCAACAACAAAGTTAGGAAACTACTGCGAAAGCAAAGAGAGCTTCACTCCAAGTTTAAACGCAGCTAAAACCTCTCAGACAAACAGAAGCTAAACGATGTCAAAGTTCGCGTAAGGAGGGCTATGCGTGAAGCATTCAGTGAATTCGAAAGTAAAATTCTATGTACCGACTTGACAGAAAATCCTAGGAAGTTCTGGTCTTACGTTAAATCAGTAAGTGGCTTGAAACAGCAAATCCAGACACTCCGGGATGATGATGGCATTGAAACAGAGGATGACACGCGTAAAGCTGAAATACTAAACACCTTTTTCCAAAGCTGTTTCACAGAGGAAGACCGCACTGCAGTTCCTTCTGTAAATCCACGCACAAACGAAAAAATGGCTGACATCGAAATAAGTGTCCAAGGAATAGAAAAGCAACTGGAATCACTCAACAGAGGAAAGTCCACTGGACCTGACGGGATACCAATTCGATTCTACACAGAGTACGCGAAAGAACTTGCCCCCCTTCTAACAGTCGTGTACCGCAAGTCTGTAGAGGAACGGAAGGTTCCAAATGATTGGAAAAGAGCACAGGTAGTCCCAGTCTTCAAGAAGGGTTGTCGAGCAGATGCGCAAAACTATAGACCTATACCTCTGACGTTGATCTGTTGTAGAATTTTAGAACAAGTTTTTTGCTCGCGTATCATGTCGTTTTTGGAAACCCAGAATCTACTCCGTAGGAGTCAACATGGATTCCGGAAACAGCGATCATGTGAGACCCAACTCGCTCTATTTGTTCATGAGACCCAGAAAATATTAGATACAGGCTCCCAGGTAGATGCTATTTTCCTTGACTTACGGAAGGCGTTCGATAGAGTTCTGCACTGTCGCCTGATACACAAAGTAAGAGCCTACAGAATATCAGACCAGCTGTGTGGCTGGATTGAAGAGTTTTTAGCAAACAGAGCACAGCATGTTGTTATCAATGGAGAGATGTCTACAGACGTTAAAGTAACCTCTGGCGTGCCACTGGGGAGTGTTATGGGACCATTGCTTTTCACAATATATATAAATGACCTAGCAGATAGTGTCGGAAGTTCCATGCGGCTTTTCGTGGATGATGCTGTAGTATACAGAGAAGTTGCAGCATTAGAAAATTGTAGCGAAATGCAGGAAGATCTGCAGCAGATAGGCACTTCATGCAGGGAGTGGCAACTGACCCTTAACATAGACAAATGTAATGTATTGCGAATACATAGAAAGAAGGATCCTTTATTGTATGATTATATGATAGCGGAACAAACACAGATAGCAGTTACTTCTGTAAAATATCTGGGAGTATACGTACGGAACAATTTGAAGTGGAATGATCATATAAAATTAATTGTTGGTAAGGCGGGTACCAGGTTGAGATTCATTGGGAGAGTCCTTAGAAAATGTAGTCCATCAACAAAGGAGGTGGCTTACAAAACACTCGTTCGACCTATACTTGAGTATTGCTCATCAGTGTGGGATCCGTTCCAGTTCGGGTTGACGGAGGAGATAGAGAAGATCCAAAGAAGAGCAGCGCATTTCATCATAGGGTTATTTGGTAACCGTGATAGCGTTACGGAGATGTTTAGCGAACTCAAGTGGCAGACTCTGCACGAGAGGCGCTCTGCATCGCGGTGTAGCTTGCTCACCAGGTTTCGAGAGGGTGCGTTTCTGGATGAGGTGTCGAATATATTGCTTCCCCCTACTTATACCTCCCGAGGAGATCACGAATGTAAAATTAGAGAGATTCGATCGCGCACGGAGGCTTTCCGACAGTCGTTCTTCCCGCGAACCATATGCGACTGGAACAGAAAAGGGAGGTAATGACAGTGGCACGTAAAGTGCCCTCCGCCACATACTGTTGGGTGGCTTGCGGAGTATAAATGTAGATGTAGATGTAGATTTAAAATGAATGAAATTAAAATAATTTAAGGTACATTGTTTGTAAGTGGAAAAGAGGGGAAGGGTTGGGGAATAAGCAAAAAGACGGATAAGAAGGGAGAAGGGGAGATTTAACTATTTACCTACACTGTAACCATCATCATAACTTCATGGAAAAAACACAACAAATACTAATGTTGTTATAAAATACAATAAAAATGTATTTTCAAACATTAGTAACTACATAAAGTGAAGTCTATAGTGAAGACCAACATATAATGACATACAGAAGGACGGAACAAACACTGGTAGCAGTTACTTCTGTAAAATATCTGGGAGTATGCGTGCATAACAATTTGAAGTGGAATGATCATATAAAATTAATTGTTGCTAAGGTGGGTGCCAGCTTGAGATTCATTGGGAGAGTCCTTAGAAAATGTAGTCCATCAACAAAGGAGGTGGCTTACAAAACACTCGTTCGACCTATACTTGAGTATTGCTCATCAGTGTGGGATCCGTATCAGGTCGGGTTGACAGACGAGATAGAGAAGATCCAAAGAAGAGTGGCGTGTTTCGTCACAGGGTTATTTGGTAAGCGTGATAGCGTTACGGAGATGTTTAGCAAGCTCAAGTGGCAGACTCTGCAAGAGAGGTGCTCTGCAACGTGGTGTAGCTTGCTGTCTAGGTTTTGAGAGGGTGCTTTTCAGGATGAGGTGTCGAATATATTGCTTCCACCTACTTATACCTCCCGGGGAGATCAAGAATGTAAAATTAGAGAGATTAGAGCGCACACGGAGGCTTTCCGGCAGTCATTCTTCCCGCGGACCATACGTGACTGGAACAGGAAAGGGAGGTAATGACAGTGGCACGAAAAGTGCCCTCCACCACTGTTATGTTGTTATAAATAAGGCTTGGAAACAGTCTGTAAAAATCTTGTTTTTGGGTTGCAAATATCCATTTGAAGTAAGAATATCCTTGTAAGTGAAATACTTAGAGATTACCAGTTCCTCCAACAAATCTAGTCTATACCCTTTAACTCCATTATGCAAGAGTACTATGGCGATTGTTTGGCAAAAATTGAGTCATATATATTTCCACCTTCCTTGCCTATCACATGTTCTTTGTATCTTATTTTAAAAGATCTCCCTGTATGCCCTCCATAATAATTTTGATTGTACTTTATAGTAACTTTAGTATATGTTCTTGTGGATTTTTCCCATGAATTTATGACATTGGTTACACTGTAATAACTGATTAAATTCCCCCTTCTTCAGACTGATTAGAGATGGCATCCTATGGAAAAGCACAAGAGGTTTCAGAGCTAGTTTTCCTTCCTTTTGGGATTTTGTATCTGAAACACTTCTATAGACAAGTTGCAATATCTCCACTTTTCTAAGGCTGCTACAAACACCAAATTCGATTTGGCATGCCTACCAACAACAAGGGATGCATTTCAATATCATGCATGTAGAACTTACCAGGAAGTTCAAATTTGGATGGGATATGAAAAAGACTCCCTCAAGTCAAGCTGCAAGAAGAATATTGGTGCTCTAACTCCAGTACCAATGAATAAAGAACCAGCTCCATAGACACTACTGAATATGATAAAAAAAACCAACCCCCCCTTGTGGCAACAAATGCAGCTGAAAAAAAGCAGGATTTCCATGTTTCATTGTGGATTTGAATCATGTGGTGATGCACCAGAAATTGAATTCATCATGGAAGAAGACAAGTTAGATGATCCACTACCTACTGGTCGAAGTGACGAATTCTACACATCAACCACACCTGAGCCAAAACAACAAAAATTGATGAATCTATAACTTAAATTTTGTGTGTATCATTAAAATAAAGTTTAAGGCCTATTTTTAAACTGTATTTTGTTGAAATATAAGTATATGTAAAAATGTTGAAAATTTCTGTTTCTCTTTTTAAAAAATACTTATTCCCCATAAATCACATGAATCCCATGATCTAATTGTATATATTGTATACATAATGTCTTCAAGATGATATTACATTCAGGAATAATATTTTTGGCTGTGGATGGTATTTTCAACTTCGGGTCCACTTTCACTAAAATTATTAATGCAACATTTCTGGGCACGTGTAGGGAGTAATTACAAATATTTTGCATGATTCTTGAAGGAAATTCCTTTGTAACATTGGGTATTATGCATTGCACCCAGAACTGCAGTAAAAAAAATGTTAAGTTGGGACCATTGATATATCTAACTTTTTGCACTTTCTTGACAAGTTTGCAAATTTTCAAAGCCTCATATCCCAGTAGCTGTTATGAATTTTCCAACATGTTGTATATGAAACATGCAGGAAATTTAATGCGCTTTAAAACTGATACTGGCATATTTTTGCCTACAGTGCATTGAAAGGAAGCTACAAAGGAAAAACTGAAAAAGGGTCATTTATTAGTGGTTTTTTCATGAAGGTGGATAATGCATAATGAGAAGTAAGTCCAAACTTGGATTTTTCATGAGAGGGGTAATACATACAATATACCTGAAAGTCAAAATTACTCCATCATTTACAATGCAACACTTTTTTCAGGGCTATCTTTACTGAGCTATATGTAAAGCTGTCAAAGGCACCAAAATTTGTGCCCAGGCATTCTTATATGAAACAAGCCCGAGGTTACCAAAGTAAAAGCAGAAGTGTTGAATTCTGTTTTAAAATGTTCCTTCACAAAGGAAGACACAGAACTACTGTTTCAGTTTCATTCTCACACCACTGCAAAGATTAGGACGTATACTGCCTGGCAGAAAAAAGTGAAGCATCCAGAAGACATGGTCAGGTGTCAGTGGGTTATCCTCTGGGATAGGTGGATTGGCCTAGTAATAATAATAATATTTATTTATTAATATGTGCATATGGACCCCGTTGAATCTCGCATTACATTTATGATTCGCTTTTCTAATAGCCCATATAGCTTTCATTCTTTCGCTATGTGCTTTCTTCCTTTCTTCTGACAACTTGGTCCCTGGTCTGTTAGGGACTTAATTCTCTGACTTTACTACTGATCTATTTATCTTCTGATGGTAAAGTTTCCTGTCTAGTATGTCCGATGTTCCTATCTGTAACTTTTCGAAGTCATATTTGACTTCTTCTATCCATGGAATGTTCTTCAGTTTGGCAGTGTATGTCAAAATCTTAAGAGTTAGCCTTGAAAGTGGGACTCTATGAATCTGCCCATAGAATTTCAGTCTTCATTGACGGATATCTGCAGCAAGGTTGGACAGTTCTTCTGTTGCTTTGTGCAATTTGAGTCTATACCCCTCCTTTGTTTTATCTGGTCCCAGCATTTTCCTCGTGATCTTTCTTTCCTCCTTCAAGATGTTGTCCAGATCACCTCTTCTCTTCAGTACCAAGGTTTCACTCACATACAGCACTTCAGGTTTAATCACTGTATTATATTCAGGTTTAATCACTGTATTAGGATGTTTGATCTTTGTATTTCTTGTTGTAGATTTCATGTGTTCTCCCATATGCTCGTTTGAGCTTTTGTAACCAAACTTTCTGTGCTTCTTTTTCCAACCCTGTTGGTTCTATGATCTCACCGAGATATCTGAAGTGTGCAACTTGTTTGATCTGCCCATATTTTGTGTTCAGTTCCCGAGTGTCAAATTTAGTGCAAATGAACTTTGTCTTCTCGAATGAAATTTGTAGTCCAGTTTTCTCAGCGCATTCCTTGAGGACTTCAATCTGTTTGATTGCTGTATTTTCGCAGGCTACTAGTATAGCTAGGTCGTCTGTGAAAGCTAAACAACTGACCTCAATGTCCTCATTCTTTCGTCTGAGTTGAATGGGTTTCCAGTGGTCCTGGGTTTTCGATTCTTTCTTCCATTCTCAGATGACTTTATCCAGAACAAGGTTGAAGAGCAGTGGTGACAATCCATCACCTTGTTGCATACCAGTGTTTATCTCAAAGGGCTCTGACAATTCGCCCATGAATTTCACTTCTGACTTCGTGCCCATGAGTGTCTCCTTGATGAATCTTCATGTTCGATCAAGTCCTTGTTCTTGTAAGATGTTAAAGAGGGACTGTCGACCGACTGAATCGTATGCCTTCTGGAAGTTGTCGAACATACAGATGATCGGAGAGCTTTGGGTTGCTCTATATTTCAATAGCATCTACAAATTGAAAATTCATTCAGTACAAGAATGCCCCAGTTAGAAACTGGCTTGATAGTCACCAATTTTGTTTTCAAGCTGTTCTTGTGTTCTTTGAAGAACGGATGCGGATAGAATTTTGTAGGTCACTTCAAGGAGAGAAATCCCTCTGCAGTTAATGACATCTGTTCTGTCACCTTTCTTGTGTTATGGATGGATGAATGCACATTTCCATTCTTCAGATACCTTTTCTGTTTTCCATATGTCTCTGATGATTTGTGTGAGCTCCTCAAGTGTATTTGGGCCTATGTTCTTCAATAGGTCTGCAAGTACTCTCCCTCTCTCTCTCTCCCCCCATCTCGCCATCTCTATCTCTATCTCTCTCTCTCTAAAAATTATATTAAGATTAATATTATGAAAAGGATAGTTGCTGCTCGTCATATAGTGGAGATGCTTAGTTGCTATTATTATTATTATTATTATTATTATTATCATCTTCATCATTATTATCATCTTTTATTGTATTGTCTCTATGATCAGCAATATATCACATGGACTGCAGTTCACGTCCAAGTTTGCTGAGCTGTCGGTTATTACTCCCCCCCCCCTCCCCCCCCCCCCCCCGCCCCCCTCTCCCCCAAGTAAGTTGTAATTGAAATACCCCTAAGTAAGTTGTAATTGAAATATGTTCTCTGAAGAAGGCTCTATCATCAACTCAACGAACCATGACCAAGCCACATATAGTTTTCATGAATATAAATAAAATTGTGAAATATAGTAATACTACCTACAAAAATAATATTTATGTAATTCCAGCAATGTGGGTATCAGGATCTGCAACTCAATATATTCTGAATTTATTAATTAAGGTTTCCATCAGAGCTGCATGTAATACAGTGTGATTAGCATAATATGAAATACAAAATTTTCTAACATTTTGCATGAACAGATTACAGCAATGCTATTATTTTTGTGTGACATACCTACATTTTTAATGTCTCAGTATATGTAACACATTTGTTTTTACATCAGATCAATATCATCATCATCATGAACGGTTTCGCAGTCCGAGACTGGGTATATTTGGAACATGAGCCTTGCCATCTACTCCTGTTTCCCCACCCTCTTTCTCTGTTCAGTCTAGTCCAGTCGTCACCCCTTTTCTCAACACATTCCTCCACACTTTCAGCTATGTATTCCTTGGTATTCCTCTTGGTCATTTCCTTCACATCCTCATTTCACGTATCTTCTTGAGAATCTTCTTGTTTTCCATTCTCTTTACGTGGTCATGCCATCTTAGCTGTGATGTTTCTACCCTGCTCTGCAAGGGTTCCTCTTTCACTTACCCTTCTATTCCTCATCCTTTCTCTCCTTGTTAATCCTGTCCCACTTTTGAGGAACTTCATTTCACATGCCTGTAATCTGCTTGCATCTCTTTTCTTAATTACCCATGTTTCAGACGCTTAGGTCAGTACTGGGATGTAGTAACTTCTACATATTACTTGTTTGCTTTTTTGTGGGACATCTACAATGCTTCTGCCTGTCTGCCATGTTTACTAATATCATTCTCATTTCTTCCATTTTACTCCATCACACTTCCCAAGTACTTGATGCTTTCCACCTTCTTCAATTATTTACCTTCAATCCTTCTTCCACTAATGGTCCATTTTTCTTTCTAGTTGCAACCAGGGTCTCACATTTGTTTACATTTAATTTCATTCCACATTGTCTCACAGTTTCTTCCCGAGCATCCAGCTCTTCGTGAGTCTCCTCCTCTGTTTCCTCAGATCATCGACTCATCCACAAACACCATTGCTTTCATCTTGTCTTCTCCAGTTTTTTCTGCCACCTTAGCCATTATCTTATCCAAGACCACAATGAAGAGGAAAAGTAACCATGCACTACCTTGTTTCACATCATTTGTTTGCTAAAACCAATCTGTCCTCTCAACTCCCATTTCCACACAACTCAGGCTTCCACAGTGCATGGCCTCCTCTCTGCTTGTTCTCTCTTTTTCCACTCCCTTCTTTTCTAGTGTTTCCCTGACCTTTCTTCTACACACACTATCAAATGCCTTTTATATATCGAGAAAGGCAATCACAGTATCTCCCCCAAATTCATAGCGGTGCTTCTGGAGATGCCTCACTGTGAAGACAAGGGAAACACTTCATCTCCCATGTCTGAAGGTTTAAATTTGTTCCTGACCCTTGTTTGGATTCTGCTTTCCAGGATCTTTTAATATACCATGGCACAATATGGTATCAGTGTGAGTTCATGTTTAGTTGTTTATACATAAAAATTTGACACATGCCTTCAGTTGTTTGTTATGTGTTCATATGCTCCGTCTCTCAGAGATCATAGCGTTACAACTAAATACAAAGATACTGTATTGATAAAGGTCTCAGACATTATCACACTATTTTATAAATTACTGACATGTATTAAGCTAACTGCTTTTCTGAATAATTACTCGTTTTTAAAAGAGTAAAATAGTCATTGTATTTAAATTCAGACTGTTTTTTTGTGAATTTGTCTTCCTCCTTTATCTTCAGTTTACACATTTCCCATTCTTCAAGTATGTCTAACTCCATTCCTCATTGCCTGCTGTATATTTTGTGGTTGACAAGTGGTTGCCAAAAGCAGTTTTGTTTGGGCTGATATGTTTCTTGTATCTTTAAAATCTTGAACATGACTGTAGACAGCAACTGCATAATGCAGTGTTTGTTAGAAAAAGATGAAAAACCACCAAACCCATCGCAATAGTACAAGGTTCATTAAGACGTGTTAAAATGTTGTGTAAGAGAAAAGTAAAACAAATCACTGACTTACAAATAATTTTCACACTTACTGGTTACAGTATATGCATTAATAGTTGTAAATACAAACAACCATCAGCAGTATAAGGGAATAATAAAACCACAAGATATCATGCTGACTGTTATCAGAAAGTGCTTCACAAATGCAACTAGTGATCTGATGTACTGATGTCTCGAGTTGAGAAAAATTTCGGCTGCAAGAGGGCAGTACATTTGAAGGGCTTATTTCAATAGTGGTACAACTACATTTTTGTTTATTTTGAGATACAGAGTCCTAAAGTTAAATGAGCACTGAAAAATCTGGTACACCTGCCTAATATCATGTAGGACCCCTGCAAGAAGTTCTGCAACATGATGTGGTTTGGACTTGGCTAATGTCTGAAATCAAAAGATAGTATTCCTGGAGCCACTCTGAAACAATTCTAGACGTGTTTGGTGTTGCACTGTTCTGCTGAAATTGCCCAAGTTCATCGGAATGCACAATGGACACGAATGGGTGATCAGATAGGATGCTTACACACGTCACCTGTCAGAGTTGTATCTAGATATACCAGGCATCCCATATCGCTCCAACTACACACGCCCCACACCATTAACAGAGCCTCAACCAGCTTGAACAGTCCCCTGCTGACATGCAGGGTCCATGGATTCATGAGGTTGTCTCCATACCTGTACACATCCATCCACTCAATACAATTTGAAACAAAACTCGTCTACCGGGCAACATGTTTCCAGTATTGGTCGTGACAGGGACACATGAGGCATAAAGATTTGTGTCATGTAGTCATCAAGGGTGCACGAGTAGGCCTTCAGCTCCAAAAGCTCTGCTGGCAGTTGATGATGGCCGAACACTGAAACCTGCAGCAGTCTGCAGAAGGCTTGCACTTCTGTCACACTGAGTGAGTCTCTTCAGTCACTGTTGGTCCCCTTCTTGCAGGATCTTTTTCTGGCTGCAGTGATGTCAGAGATTTGATGTTTTACCGGATTCCTGATATTCATGGTACACTCGTGAAATAGTTGTACGTGAAAAAATCTCCACTTCATTGTTACCTCGGAAATGCTGTGTCCCATCACTCATGTGCCGACTATAACACCATGTTCAAATTCACTTAAATCTTGATAACCTACCACTGTAGCAGCAGTAAACAATCTAACAACTGCGCCAAACACTTGTTGTCTTATACAGGTGTTGCCGACCACAGCACTGTATCATGCCTGTTTACATATCTGTGAATTTGCATATGCATGCCTATACCAGTTTCTTTGGCCCTTCAGTGTAGTTCAGTATCATGCTTGAATTTGTCTAGAAGTTCAGATGTTGATGAAGTCTGAAAAAGATGCCATGAAGTGGGGCTGGGAGAAGGATATTGGTGGTCTAACTCCAGTGCCAATGGATAAAGAACCAGCTTCACAGACATTGCTGAACATAATTTCATACCACTGTAGAAAAACTTGTGGCAACAAATACAGCTGAAAAAAAGCAGGATTTCAATGCTCCATTTTATTTTAATTGTATGGTAATACACCAGAGGTTGAATTCAACACAGAAGACATGTTAGATGATCCACTACCTGTTGTGAAAGTGATGACATCAACAACATTTGAGTGAAAACAAGGGAAATTGATGAATTTTTAACTTAAGATTTTGCATATTCCATTAAAATAAAATTTAAGACCTATTTTTAAGTTGTGATTTGTTGCAATATAAGTATACACTTAGGTGACAAAAGTCAAGGGCTAGTGATACGCACATATACAGATGCTGATGGTATTGTGTACACAAGGTAATAAAAGGACAGTGCATTGGTGGAGCTGTCATTTGTACTCAGGTGATTCATGTGAAAAGATTTCCGAGTGATTGTGTCTGGACAATGGGAATTAACAACCTCTGAACACAGAATGGTAGTTGGAGCCAGATATATGGGACATTTCATTTCAGAAATCAAGAGGGAATACAATATTCCAAGATCCAGTGTAAAAAGTGTGCCAAGAATAATAAATTTCAGACTCACCTCTCACCACAAAAATGCAGTGGCTGTCGGCCTTCACTTAATAACTGAGAGCAGCGTTTGAATAGAGTTGTCAGTGCTAACAGACTAGCAACAGAGCATGAAATAACCACAGAAATCAGTGTGGGATGTATTATGAACATATTCATTAGGACAGTGCAGCAAGATTTGGCATTAACAGAGGCAGACAACCGCATGACTTCGACTGCAGTGCCTCTCCTGGGCTTGTGACCATATGGGTTGGATCCTATATGATTGGAAAACTGGTGCCTGGTGAGATGAGTTCCTGATTTCAGTTGGTAAGAGCTGATGGTAGAGTTCAAGTGTGGTGCAGACTCCGTGAAGCCATGGACCCAAGTTGCCAACAAGGCACTGTGCAAGCTGGTGGAAGCTCCATAATGGTGTGCACTGTGTTTACATGGATCATTGACTGGGAATGGTTATGTTCGGCTATGTGGAGACCATTTGCAGCCATTCATGGACTTCATGTTCCCAAATAACGATAGAATTTTTGCAGATGACAATGTGCCATATCACTGGGCCACAACTGTTCATGGTGATCAGTTTGAAGAACATTCTGGACATTCGAGCAAATGATTTGGCCACCCAGATCGCCCAACATGAAGCTCATTGAACATTTATGGAACGTAACTGAGAGATCAGTTCGTGCACAAAATCCTGCACTGGTGACATATTCGCACCTGTGGGTGGCTACAGAGGCAGCATGTTGCAGGGGCTTCCAACATGTTGAGTCCATGCCATGTCAAGTTGTTGCACTATGCTGTGCAAAAGGAGGTCCAGTGCAATATTAGGAGGTATCTCACGACTTTTTGTGTTAAGAGTTTGTGTTTTTCTTTTAAAAAAATACTTATTCCCCAGAAATTACATGAATCTCATTTACTAGGTGTATATGTTGCATACAAAATGTCTTCAAGGTGATATTACATTCAGAAATACTATTTTTGACTGAAGATGGTAACGTTCCTCGCCCACTTTCACTAAAATTCTTAATGCAACATTTCTCAGTGTGTATAGGGAGTAATTAAAAATATTTTGCATGAATCTTGAAGGAAATTAAATCTCCTACAACACTTGTTATTATGCATTGTGCACAAATCTGCAGTAAAAAAAAACATATTAAGGCAAAACCACTAACTTTTTGAGATTTCTTGACATTTTTGCAGATTTTCACAGCCTTGTACCTCATCAGCTTTATGTATTTTCCAACATGCATGTATATGAAACATGCAAGAAATTTAACAGTTTTTAAAACTAATAATAGCGTATTTTTGCCTAAAGTGTACTGGAAGTGAGTGACTGAGGAAAAACTGAAAACAGTGCCATTTCTTAGTGGTTGTTTCAAGGTGGGAGATAATGCAAAGGGGGAGCAGGTCTAAAACTTGGATTTTTCACAACATATCTGAGAATCAAAAGTGTTTCACTGAGCATCTGTCTATAGCCCTATGCTCTGTACACCATGAAGGGACCTCCCATCATGATCTGCTCGACTAGATACATTTATGTTCAGTGGTTGGTCAACTATTTTTCTAAACCTGAGCCACAGCTCTTCTACATATTCATGCCTAGCAAAAAAGGTTTTTAGCTTTTCCTTGAGATGTGACACCACTGCCTCTTTACCTACTATACTGGATAAGTGATTTTTTCTGCTTGTTTTATTGCCATTTGTACTGTCAAAATCATTGTTACAATTGCCTCATGGTCACTGATACTAGTTTCAATGTGGACGTTCTCAAAGAAGGCAGGTGCATTTGTTGCCATTAATATTTTTGGGTTGATACAGAGACCCGAATAAAAGATTATGCCAACCTTGATGCTGTGTTCTGACCATTCAGTCTTGCATGTAGCTTCAGTTTCTATCCCAACAGATTCATGTTTCTTGCCTACTGCAAGAAATACAACAAATCCATTTCTCATTAACCAAACCTTTTGATATCCATTTAGAATTATTCCAAAAACCTCACTGCTATCAATTTTGTTTTAGCCAGCTTTTTTATCTGGTGTTATGAGAGCTCCACTGCTTTTTAGGGGCACTTTTAATTCCAGAACTTTTTGTTACAAATACTTCAGCAGTTGACCACTGAATTGTCTCTTCTGTGAGGGTAATTTAATTGGGTCTTGTGCTAACACTTCAGGGTCTTGGAGGTGGAGGAGTGTTGCCTAGTCTAAAAAATCTCATTGTGCACACCATAATGCTACCCTAATGTGCCTGTATCTTTGATGTGTAAAGCACTCCTAGCCCTTTTAGTGGGACCCTAAAGTTCTTGACCCTGTGGCACGAGCCAAGAAAATCAATAACTAGCTCATCAGAGAACCTTCAAAGGTCTTGTCTGAAAACTTCTACTCAGCTTAGAACTAGGGAGACACAATCAGCTCTTGGGACAATGCTGTAGACAGTGAACTTCATTAAAATCTCATAAGCACAGATTGTCTTCTCAACTTTCTCTGCCACGTGCTGGAATGATCTGAGTATCACCTCAGAGCTCAAATAAGAGGCATCTTTCATTACAACATGTGTCACAATCACCAGCTGGTTGCACCGTGCTCTCTTAGAGGTTGCCGCAACAGCCAGGCTCACCATATGTTTGAACTGCTGATGATTAACAGAACCCCCCACCCTTTTGAATTTGCTACCCCCCCCCCCCTCCCCCATACATGGATCACAGCAGGCTTACCTACAGATGAAGTGATCACACTGGCTCAGTTTCAGTTTTAGCTGGAGGCAGCACTTCAGCCCTGACGGTAAGGGGGATAAGTATGGTACCTAGAATTCTCCCTGTACAGAATCCCTGGGCCTGCCACTGACTTGCTGCACACACAGTCAAACTTTCAAGTACTGATAGGTGCTGTCCTTTTTAGAGGAGGAGATGATAGTACTTAAGGTACCTTTCATATCTGTGTTACATGATGGTTGGTAGTTCAGCTAGTACATCCACTCATGATGGAACTGTTAATTCTGCATCTGAGTATAGCACCTCTGTGGGAACTGCAATAGGCTGTATTCTAAAAACTACCTGGATTCTTGACAAGGCATCATTCTTCTGGATGAAAATGCATGCCCTCGCAAGCAGGGCCAGCACAGAGAGTATTTCAAATGGATAACTGGAAATACTTGGAAATCCACCATACAGCCCCAAATTAGTCTCCACTGGCTACCAACTGGGTGGGCAACACTAAAGATAACATGGCTGTAGTATGAGTGGTCACTTGTTGGAGGCAAGAATAATTCTTTGCTGCAGACTCTGAAGGCCTTGTCAAATGATAGGATGATTTTTGAAACAATATTAGGAGAAGGAAAGATGCTACTCACCATATAGCAGAGATGTTGAGTCACATATAGACACAACAAAATGATTTTCACACTTCAAGCTTTCGGCTAATGGCCTTTGTCAACAATACACACACACACACACACACACACACACACACTCTCTCTCTCTCTCTCTCTCTCTCTCTCTCTCTCTCTCTCTCTCTCTCTCTCTCACGCAAACACAACTCACACACATGACTGCAGTCTCAGGCAACTGAAACCACAGTGCGAGCAGCAGCACCAGTGCATGATAGGAGTAGCAACTGGTTGGGGGAAAGGAGGAGGCTGGGGTGAGGAGGGGGAGGGACAGTATGTGTTTCTTTTGGGGGGGGGGGGCGCACAACTACAGTGGTCATTAGTGCCCAGACTAAATTATGAATGCACTGTGAGGCACAATGTTAAAACAGCAACTGTTGAGGATGGCGGACACTGAAGTGTTGCAGGCAGGGGAGAGGTGGGGAGGAGGGGGGGGGGGGGGGGGGGGGAAGTAGCAGAAAAGGAGAGAAATAAATTTATTTCTCTCTATTGTGTGTGTGTGTGTGTGTGTGTGTGTGTGTGTGTGTGTGTGTGTATGTGTGTGTACTGTTGACAAAGGTCATTAGCCAAAAGCTTTAAGTGTGAAAATCTTCTTGTTGTGCCTATCTGCGACTCAGCATCTCTGCTATATGGTCACATAATATTGTTACATTCCATCCTGGATTTTCCATTGTTTGATGGTTTTTTTAAATTTATAGGTGCAGTATGTTTTCAGAGTGTCACGTTTTGTGACTTATTGACTCACCTGCACATAAAGCCATCACGTAAATATTAAATTTATACCCACAAATAATTACCCATAGTAAGGGATACAGTATATTGTCAAACCCTCTGTAATTTCATAAACCTGGATAGCTTGTGATTAGGAACAGGTCATGACATTTGCCTTCTTTTTTATTTTCACAGAAAGTCTAAGTTTTGCACCTCAGCTATTACAGTATCTGATATGGGATATCATTCCATTTGTTGTTGTTGTGGTCTTCACTCCTGAGACTGGTTTGATGCAGCTCTACATGCTACTCTATCCTGTGCAAGCTTCTTCATCTCCCAGTACCAACTGCAACCTACATCCTCAATCTGCTTAGTGCATTCATCTCTTGGTCTCCCTCTACGATTTTTACTCTCCATGCTGCCCTCCAATACTAAATTGGTGATCCCTTGATACCTCAGAACATGTCCTACGGACCAATCCCTTCTTCTAGTCAAGTTGTGCCACAAACTCCTCTTCACCCCAATTCTATTCAATACCTCCTCATTAGTTACGTGATCTACCTATCCAATCTTCAGCATTCTTGTGTAGCAGCACATTTCGAAAGCTTCTATTCTCTTCTGTAGCACCACATTTCGAAAGCTTCTATTCTCTTCTTGTCCAAACTATTTATCGTCCATGTTTCACTTCCATACACGGCTACACTCCATACGAATACTTTTAGAAACGACTTCCTGACACTTAAATCTATACTCGATGTTAACAAATTTCTCTTCTTCAGAAACGCTTTCCTTGCCATTGCCAGTCTACATTTTATATCCTCTCTACTTCAACCATCATCAGTTATTTTGCTCCCCAAATAGCAAAACTCTTTTACTATTTTAAGTGTCTCATTTCCTAATCTAATTCCCTCAGCATCACCCAACTTAATTTGACTAAATTCCATTATCCTCATTTTGCTTTTGTTGATGTTCATCTTATATCCTCCTTTCAAGACACTGTGCATTCTGTTCCACTGCTCTTCCAAGTCTGTTGCTGTCTCTGACAGAATTACAATATCATCGGTGTACCTCAAAGTTTTTATTTCTTCTCCATGCATTTTAAAACCTACTCCAAATTTTTCTTTTGTTTCCTTTACTGCTTGCTCAATATATAGATTGAATAACATCAGGGAGAGGCTACAACCCTGTCTCACTCCCTTCCCAACCCTGCTCCCCTTTCATGCCCTTCAGCTCTTATAACTGCCATCTGGTTTGTGTACAAATTTGTAAATAGCCTTTCGCTCCCTGTATTTTACCCCTGCCACCTTCAGAATTTCATTTAATTATGTGTAATGTGAGATATCATTCCATTTTATGTCATCTAACAATGAAAGTGAAACGGCTGCCTATTTGATTTTTACATGTTGCTGCCTCCCAGTGGTCAAATATTTTGAATTCAGGCATCATTAAAGAGGCTCCCAGCTTCAATCACTAATTTTCCGTATCACCTGATTCAGTAATTCTTTTTATGTTTATTTTATCCATTATCAGTGATCAGTTTTGCAGTGTACACATTGCAAATTCAATGTCATACATTAAATATGAAGAACAAAAGATTTTTTAATATCTTTATTATAAAAATAATAACATCGTGCTAGGAACCTAAATGATAAAATATGTAATCAATCTAGCAATCTTGCAATGCCAGTCTAACATACCTATAGGATGAGAAAGGAGGAGGAACAGCCTGGCTATTCCTGGAAGTAGATCAAGCAAGATTGAGGGAGGTGACTTAAGTGGGTACTTACTGTATTTAAGATATTGATGGATTGGATCTTTAGTGCTGGAAGTATATAAGCTGGACCCTTTTTGTTCAATAGTTAATAAACTGCATGCATATGTGGACAATGTAGAGCTGAAGACCAGTGGCCGCTCATGCAAAATTTCACATGTGTACTACAATATTACAAAAATGAAGACACTGTGTTTTGCTATGTCATCATGATTGGTGCAGCTTAAAATTGTTACAGTATTAGCTTTACCTAATGCACTAAGAGCAAGTACGTGATTTA
This sequence comes from Schistocerca americana, assembly GCF_021461395.2. Taxonomy (NCBI): domain Eukaryota; kingdom Metazoa; phylum Arthropoda; class Insecta; order Orthoptera; family Acrididae; genus Schistocerca; species Schistocerca americana. Next base: position 308,481,649 of record NC_060120.1, on the reverse strand, counting down.
CATGCTTATGATGTCTGTTATGTTTTGAATAAATGTGTTAATATTTCCTAGATCACTCCCCCTGTACCCCACACATCACCGTTCTCAAATAACAAACATGGAAAGCAAAAAAGTGCATAGCAACCATCACATCCATCAGATCCAACTCTTCCCACACACTTTCATATTAACTTTCCCCGTATACTTTCTTTTTTGCCATCACCTGTAGCCTCTAGACTTACAAGGGTAGTACATGTAATATTATGTATATAATCTGAACTGTTTAAATATATTTAAATTTTATAATTAATAGTCTAACATTGCGATAAAAAATATGATGCATCAATTCATTAAAATGAAGTTCCTGAGAGAACTGCATCACCATCTTTTAAATTAGCATCTTAATGTTAAATATGCTGCCCTAGGTGTGGAAAAAATAACGCTTTATACCACAAGATCTTATAGCAGTTCGCTCACTCACCACCTGGTACATTACAACTGGTACTCACTGCTGCTACCCCTGTTAACGTTAAAAGATGATTTTCAGGCTTCTGTACCTCAGTCAGTAAAAACAAAACCCTTATAGGATCGTTCTGTTATCCGTCTGTCAATCCTTCTCTTAAGACTCCTTTTTTCTCGGGAATGGGTAGACATATCAAGTTGAAATTTGTGTCATGTACTGAGGTCTATGGTCCCTTGGCAGCGTAAAACATTGAAGCTTCTAAATCAGTGCAATCAGGAGCTACAGCTATATATGTCACATATTTTAATACTGGCTAATTCACTCATATAGGGTACTTCCTGTTGGCCTAGAATCATGTAATTTGGCAAGGTGTACAGTTTCACAGTACAAACAAAGGAAAAACCTGAAAACTGTAAATTTGTAATTATATCACATGAAAAACAATCTTTTGGTCATTTGTTATCAGACTGGTTGACTGTTCATCTATCTGCTAAGACCTGCTTTTTCTTAGGAATGGATAGAGGTATCAAGCTGAAATTTATGTCACATACTAAGGACTATGCTTGACTGGCGGTATAATAAACGTTAACTTATAAGTCAATGCAATCAAAAGGTACAGCCATTTATGTTACATAGTTTGATACAATCCAATGTCAAAATTGAAATTAAAACAATCAGAAATTCTGTATTCAGGCTGACTGGGTCACAACCATAAAAATCAAATATCAAGCAAGGGATGACTATTGCTCATACAACACTTTTCAGAATGTATCCATCATCAGACATCCAGGAGCAATTACTGCACATAGATATGGCATTTCAAATTTTATGTGAAACAAACATTCACAGAGTAGTTTGTGAATGTTTCACATACAACTTGAAATGCCATATCTATGTGCAGTAATTGCACCTGGATATCTGATGATGAATAAATTCCAAAATGTGTCATATGAGTAGTAATGTCATTCTTTGCCTGATGTTTGACTTTTACCAGTCACCCAGTCAGCATGAATGGAGAGTTGCTGATTATCATGATAATCGTTGCCTGCCTCCTGCATGACTTTATCTCACTTGTACATTATACATTTGTGAAAATCTTGGAATCCTTGGAACTGATATCTTGCCAGTATCAATGTTGATAAAAGGCAGAAATGGTTGAGATTCTCGATTTCTGGAACGGATAAACTATATACTGATGTAATTAAGTTCATACAGAACCCTCAGTGCGCATTTCCTACTTGAACCTGGTCAAATTTTTTAGGGAACACAACAAACATGAAAAGTTATATTCTGCGATGTTATTGAATTCATCATCATCACCACCGCCACCACCACCACAAACTAAACAATTTACAGTTAAGAAAAATCAAAACAATTAACTTACCAGCAAAGTGAGGTGCAATATCTATATGGTTTCCCAAGTATCCATCAAACATGGCACCCATGAATGTGACTGCAAAGGTCATAAGGATAACTGCTGCAACCTTATTACAGCCAACATAGGTTACAGCAACAAGACAGGCACCTCCTCCTAGAGATGCTGCAATACAGAAGAAATTACTTGTTTGGAAAGGCAATTGTGACTATCATATTTCTAAGTGAAAATGCTAATTGTAAAATTCTGTATTTTTTTCTGAGTATCTTCTTTACACTAAGATTCACATAACACTTTCTGCAGACAATATTGTCACTGTGTGATATTAATTTGGTATTTGTATCTTACAGATTTTCGGAGTTTTACTTCGTATAGGGTATAGTATCACTTCATAACGGGTAATGCAGAGTGTGACATAAATCTAAATACTGCGTTCTGTGATGGTTCAAGGGACATTTTCCAATAACACTGTTCTGTTTATTTACCAGTAAAATACTGTAAGAGGGTCTATTCGGTGGAGCAAGACTGTATTTCAGTTGTTTGGTGGAACATTGTGAGGCAGACGCAATGGAGAAACTCTAAGTTGTAAATAGCCTGAATTATCATTTTCGCCTGTGAGAACACAGCATTGTAAATAACATCGTTGGCTTGTTAATGTTCAATTTTTTTTTTTAATAAACTTGTGTATTCCACGACTTTACTAATGATTTTTTTTCTGATAGTAGACTGGGCTACAGAAGGACATATTTTCAAAGGAGGTGTACTTCTATTGTTAAAAAAAGAAACAACAGCCACCATTGCTGCAAGATATCAGAAAATATTATTTTGTCAATATACGCTCTAGTAAGAAGCTGAATATATACTATAATGGTTAAGAACTGAGAAAAACCTTTTTATGAAATTATGATCGTTATCTTAAAAGGTAAAATTTTTCTCATTTTTGCAACTCACACACATATGACCACAATCTTCGGTAGCTAGAGCCAGATTGCGATCAGCAGGGCATTACGGGAGAGGCAGTTGGGTGGGGGTAAGGGGGAGGCTGAAATGGGGAAGGGGAAGGATAGCAGGGTAGGTGTCAGGGATGGTAAAGTGCTGCTGGGAGTGTGCAGGGATGAGGTGGAGAGTGGGGCAGCTGGGTGGAGTTGGGAGCTTAGACAGAGGGGACAGACGGCAGATTTAGCGGAAAAGGAGAGAAGTAAAAAGACTGTGTGCGTTGGCGGAATAGAAGGCTGTGTAGTGCCGGAATAGGAACAGGGAAGGGACTGGATGGGTAAGAACAATGACTAATGAAGGTTGTGGCCAGGAGGGATTACGAGAATGTAGGATATATTGCAGGGAGAGTACACATAAAATCTGGTGTCGGTGGGAACGATCCAGATAGTACAGGCTGTGAAGCAGTCACTGAAATGAAGGCTGTCGTGTTGGGTGGGATGCTCAGTGACAGGGTGGTCCAATTGTTTCTTGGCCACAGTTTGTCAGTGGCCATTCATGTCAACAGGATGCTTGTTGGTTGTCATGCCCATGTAGAATGCAGCACAGTGGTTGCAGCTTAGCTTGTTTCATTACATCCTGGATTTTCTGAAGGTTTGAAATATGTTTCCTACTTGTGCATACAACTTGTGCATCAAAGGTGTTTGGCTTTGAAAACTTTGTGTGAACTTACTGAATAGTCCTGAAGATGAAATTATGAAATGAAGTTTTGCTTTCATTGAAGTTTTTATTTTAAGCATTCACATTGGCATCGCATAAGGGGAGTCAAATGAAAATGAGATACAAGGAAAAACGTAAGTAAACTGTTTATTATTTCAAAAGTAAATACCATAATTGTTAATACATTTGTCCCATTGTGACACAAGATGGTCAAAGCCTTCAGGGAAAGATATTAGCAGTTGCCTATAGAACTATGATTCTACTTGAGTGTGCATCTCTTCATCCGAATCAAATTGGTGGACAAGAACATATTTCTTGAGGGCTCCAGAAATATGGAAATCACATGGGAACAAAATTGGGACTGTTTGGCAGATATGTAAAGGCTTTCCAGTGGAACTTCTGCAGCTTAATGAAACAACCTTGGCAACATTTGAGCAGGCCATACAGTTCCGATCTCTCCCCATGTGATTTCCATATTTTTGACATCCTGAAGAAAGAAATTCATGGCCATAGATTTGCTTTGGATGAATACGTGCATTTTTTTGGGTATAATCATGCTTCTGTATTATAGCAGAACAAGGTCTAACAGAACCTTTTTCTAAATACGTGAAGTTTACGATACCATTCTAATTCCAGAAATATTTGAACTTGTTTTCATTGTCAAATTATATAAACTTTTCTATGGATACTTTCGAACTTAGTTAGATATTGAACACAAAATTTTTGTGATTGTAAATTTTATTTACATACTGATAGATTAAACCACGCAGAGAAGCACTTTGGAAAGTAGTTAAAATTAGTTTTCACGAATTTATCGGAAAATCTAATTCGAAACAAACTACAATATTTATGTTATTTTTAATGGTCATTCCTAATATCATTCAAAACGTATCTTTTATATGTTGCAAATAGATGTAACATCTTAACAGGAAATATGAAAACTCAATTATTACAAATGTTCAAACTTTTATCATTACGTATCTGTCTTAAAAATCTTTAACTAAATAAATCTGTCTTAAAAATCTTTAACTAAATAAACTATGTGAAATGTATTTTAACAACAGAATGTTCTAGAAAGACCGAGAAATTCTGTTGCTCTATATTATGGTTTGAACAATGCCAGTTGTAGCAGCTGTAACTCGAATAGTTTAGCGGCTACACCTGTGATGTTCTTTGGACACGTGTAACAACAGTGAAGCATAAAAAGTTCTCCAAAACATTAATTTTGATGTCGAACTGTTAATTTTGATGTTGAACTGCGATGTTATGGAAAATGACTTTATGTAACAATGAGAGAACAACAAACATCATGGTTTAATACATGGGTTCCCAAACTGGGGGGGCGTGATGATGTTGCAAGGGGGGCACGGGTGGAGTTAGCAGTATAAACCTAATATTTCTTTTTAATATCGATATTTTAATAAAAATGAATGTGCGGGTATTAATGATAGATTATGATGCTAAATGCAATCGTTTGGCGTCCCACTTCCCACAATCCTATCTCAATAACCTATCCTAGGACATACAGCTTTTGAAGATCACGTTTAGAATGTCACGCTTGGAATGTCACACACAGAGACTCAAAATTATGAAGGCGGTATGCGTTAATTCTAATATATCAGATTTGTAAACAACTTACTTCTGACAATTGGAAAACAGAAAAGTCAGGTATTAACTATTCCGTACATTTGTACACATGAACTGAACATAATCATGTTATAACTTTTAGCTGTAGTAGGCTATGTTCATCAGTGTAATAATCACTTATACTGCATAACTGCAAAAATGCCGTTTTATTACCCTGTCAACCTGCGGATCCCCGTGTGATGCGATTACAGTGACTTTAATAGACTGTATATGCTTCAAATGAACTGGCAGGTTCGTAATTTGTACGCCAGGGTTACGCCCTTTGTCACCAGAAAAATGTGCACGACATAAATGCGAAACTAGTACAAGTGTTCGTTCTGAGCAGGGTACTTCACGCCGTTCTGGAAACATTGGCGTGACTGCTAACAATGAAACATAACCCAGCTAGGTAGACAATGAAGTCCATTAGCGAGGCTTTTTTTTACTACAGCTCTTTCATTCGGATTACTTATCTGACAAAACAGTTATTTTTCTTCTGCCTTTTTGAAATACGGCATAATTTCGTTTGAAATTAGTGTACGTTCTTTGCTGCAATAATGGCTTCTTTTGGCACGAGTACAGAGATAACTGCTTGGCACTGTGCACAGTTTCCAGCGATGTATGAGGTGTATCCATGACCTTACTTAATTACTGTGAAATTTGACAACCAATTCATTGATGTTATCTCAAAACTTATAACATTTCATTTATAAATAATGAAAGATAGGGGGCACGAAAACGATTTTCGCATAAAACCCCAGGCTGCACTGCTCAGAACAGCACCACAGAACAGTTAGCAAATTCTTAGGGTGCCTGTGGGCTGTTTCCGCCCTGCTCAGCCAACAGGTTGCAGACAGACTGTGCACTGACTACGTGCGCTGTGGCTGTGCTTCCCCGTTCTTTGCCCCACTCCTCACAGCCAGTCATCCGAGGTGCCAACAGACGACAGTAGCTTTCCTTTATTTCAGTTGGTTGCTTGCAGTTGTTGACGCATCTGATGAATTGGATTTTGCTGAAATCACATTGAATCTTTCACAGTTGTGCCTCAGTAAAATCAGTGTTAGTGCGAAATTACACTGTTAACTTCTTGTTTTCTTTTTACTTCACCATGAGTGTCGTGAAAAAACGTAAATATAATGATGATTACATCAAATACGGTTTTGCTTCTATACAAAAATATGGTGTTGACCTGCCGCAATGTGTTATTTGCTATGAGGTATTGAGAAATGATTCCACGAGACCACCTCGTCTGGAACGCCATTTGTGGGCAAAGCATGGTGCATTGAAAGAGAAGCTGAAGGAATTTTTTGCTGCAAAATGTGATAATTTGAAACGAATGAAGTTGGACACTGCTGGATCCTTCGCTCAAACATCAGAAAAGGTACTGGAAGCCTTGTATGAGTTATTGCTACTTATTTCAAGGACCAAGAAAAGTCACATTATCGGAGAGACACTAGTTAAATCCTGTTTGTTGAAAGTTGCTGATATTGTTCTTGGGTCAGAAAGTAAACAAAAACTTTCACAAATACCGCTTTCTGACAATACTGTGAAAAGTCGAATTGATGATATGGGTGAAAACATACAAAATCAATTAGTTACGGCCGTCAAACAATCGCAGTTTTTCGCAATACAATTAGACGAGAGTACCGATGTTGCAAATTGCGAATTGTTGCCAACTGCTAGCTTTCGTTCGCTATATAGAAAATGAAGCAATTAAAGAAGAGTTGCTGTTTTCTACGGAGTTAAAGTCAACTTCAAAAGCAATTCATATAATGGCAGCCGTCTCTGAATTCTTTTGTAAAAATGAGTTATCATGGCAGAAACTGATAGGCATATGCACAGGTGGCGCCCTGTCAATGCTTGGATGTTGCTCAGGATTCGTGCAGACGGTCAGAGAAAAAAAACCCTAGTGTTACTGCTATCCACTGTGTAATACACCGTCAAGCATTGGCAGCTAAGACACTTCCAAAGGAACTCAATGATGTCTTGAAACTGTGCATCAAAATTGTGAATCATATTAAAAAGAGTACGTTAAATTCCAGGTTATTTGCAGCTCTTTGTGAAGACTTGAGAGCAGAGTATAAAACACTTATTTCATACAGAAGTACGCTGGCTCTCAAAAGGAAATATGCTAGGAAGATTATTTGAACTTCGAGACAAGTGATGCAGTTTTTGGAAAATAACAAACAAACTGAATTGTATATGGAATTTAGAAAGCCCGGTGTTCATGTTGCATTGGCTGATCTGTCATATATTTTCGAATCTTTAAACACATTCAATTTGAAATTACAAGGTGGAGAGTCAAACATAATTTTTCATCTGGATGCCATCAAAGTATTTACTGATAAGTTGCAACTATGGAAACGTAAAATTTTAGCCTGCACTTATTCCTGCTTTCCCAGATTATTTGGAATCCTGGAAGAAGCCCGATTTCAAAACGATTTTAAGGATACTGATACTAAGAGTAAAATATCGAACCATTTACAGCACGTCATTGATGAATTCGAACAATACTTCTGTAACAGTTGTGATGATAAAATTTATTATAGGTTAGCGACGGATCCATTTCACGTTGACATGGGTGTGTTGCCAGACAGACTACAAGAGGAAGTCTTAGAAATTAAAAATGATTCTGCAGCGAAGTATGACTTTGAGAAGATGGATAAGCCTTTATTTTGGGTGAAATATCTCACAGTGTATCCCAGCACAGCAGAACAAGCACTGAAACTGTATTTACTTATTTGTGCGAAAGAGCATTTTCAGCGGTAGTGGCGATAAAAAATAAGCTTAATAGCAAACTCAGTATTGCCAATGATTTACGTTGCGCAGTTTCTTCTATTCAGCCAAAAATTCAAAATCTTGTAAAAAATATGGAAGTTGATCCTTCACATTGGTTTATTTGTTTGTTTCTTGCCATATGTGAGTGGAAATAATATTTTTATAATAAATACGTTACATTATAAGAGAACTTGTTATTTTCCTCCTAACTATCCTTACATGTAGGTAATACTGTAAAATTACAAAAAACTATTTTGAAGAAACAATATAAAATAAACATAGTGAATCTGATTTAAATATAAATACTGCATGTGATCCTTATGGATTCTGATGTTATGTGTGGTATGTCATTGCAACTAATAATAATATTTCTTCTGGATGAAGACACAGCGAAAGTTTATCCTAGATATGGCAAGCGAAGAGTAGTCCTAAAATCGTATACTGGTGAAGAAATGGTGTGCAGCAAGGGAATGTAATCAAGGTAAGGAAGTTGTTTTATTCATATTTTTTAAAGGTCTGAGTGGTCTGCAAAATTATTTCGTGAAACTTATTTTTTTTATTTTTTGTCTGGTTCTGGGAATTGGGCCTTTGTCACTGTTCGGTAACTGTCGTCGCTGACATAAATGCCAACCTATGCGCAATGACAATGGGGAGCGCTATAGGCATACAAATTAGTGATGTTCGTTAGCACCGTGACTGAGTGACTATTTTTGATAATGAGTGAAAGTAATAAGCTACACTCAACTTAAAATAATGGCCCGCATCCACTAATCCGCAAAGGTCGCAACTCTTTTTCCTTGTTTACCAGGACTTTCTTTGCTTTAGGAGTGGCTTATAATCACTAGACTAGACTGATGACGTAATAACTGCGACTCGATACATTAACAGCCCACCATGTTACATGACGTCACCATCACAAATTTTTCAATAGTTTCTTGATAATTAATAAAAATCTCTATATTTTTTTGGGAGGGGGGAGGCACGGAAGTTTTCTTTTTGGCCGAAGGGGGGCGTGACAAACAAAAGTTTGGGAACCTCTGGTTTAATAGAAAAAATTGAGACTCCAAGCAGACTTATTCAACAACCCTGGACCTATCACAGAGGATTGCACCATACTTCCACTGGACACTGAAGCCAATAAAAAGATAAGTCAATTTCATCTACTTTATTGTGACACTTTTACTTTTGGACTTATAAATACATGGTATTACACCACTGTGTGGTTTGTTTATTGTGTCAATGAAATATAAACTAACAAAGGTAAACAGCGTCATAGCGGGCAACCGCAAACATTTTTCAATGAAGGCATTGACCATCTTCTCTTACAGTGGAATAAATGTATTAATAGTTATGGCAATTACTTTTGAAATAATTAACAGTGTACTTACTTTTGGCTTTCTGTCTCATTTCCATTTGTCTGCCCTTATAGGATTAGGACCGAACAGAAACTGAATTATTTTTTATAGGTACATGCTTAAGAAACTGAATACCATACCACTGTTTCAAAATCCTGTTGGTTTAAGATCTTAAAGTAAGCCATCTTGTGCCTGTATGCCTCAAAAGCTTGTGATGTGGAATATTAAGCTTACACTGAATTCCTTTCAGTTTCTCACAATGAACACGCCAACCATCAAGACAATGGTAAATATTGATCACATATTAGTATGCTTCTTCACCTGAACACTTAAAGCCTTTACACATGCATAATGCATTGTATGAATGTTGCAAGTTCCAGTGTTTGTAAGTTGTTTGCATCGGGTCTTCTGGGCATCACTTTCTAAAAGCCTAAAAACATTTTATTGGCATTATGTCTATCTGAGCCTAGCATAAAGCATTTCTTTAGGGACAGTATAGCTTCGGAAAGAGTTTCACATAATTTTTGATGTAACATTTCATCATACGCTTTGCCAATAAAGAAAGTTCGTAGGTGACACGTTGTCATGCAATGCTTATTCTCTACCAAAATGTAATGCTTGTTTGTAATAGTTTTTTTTATCTTCAACATTGTTTGAGAGTATGAGATTTCCCAGACATTTTGTGGCCAAAATAATTTCATCGATTGAAGGAGAAACCTATGCCAACTTTGAATATAAATGAACATGTGTTATTAGAAAAGATCTGTTCATTTATAATAGATGTCTTACTACAGATAGATAACACAGAAACAAAATAATATATGACACCAAAATAAACATGCACTGTAAGTAAACTAAGTGTAGAAGTTACTTTTAAATTCTGGTAGTGACATAACAGTGGTAGGTTACTATTTCTTACAGTGAAATAATTTGTTGGGTGCTTTCCCTCAGTTACCAGTCACAGGAATGAAGATAACAGGGCAACAGACATGACACACAAACCGGTAAATGCAAAATTAATTGTTATGTTTACATTAAACACATTTGAACATGTGATGCTTGTTGTGGATGGTTTAAAGGTATCTATCTTTTAGGCATAGGCTGATTGTCAAACAATAGTGTATTGTTAATCTTCCAAAATAGAACAGTGACATTCACATATGGACAACAAGAGGATTTAGCTGTCGTACATTTTGAGCAAATCAACACAGCCAGATTAGGAGTCACTTTAGTGACAGAAACTGCTCTAGACCAGGATGACAGGCAACAATTGGTTGTAGACATGGAACAAATCAATGAAACAGTTACAATTGATAGCGTTAACAAATCAAAGAATCTAAGCATTCATGACGAGATGGATATATTTCTTTATTATGTAGACATATAAAAGTATTTTCTACATGCTCAGGCACTATTAAAGACTTTTTTTGTAGGTTGAAGATTAAACCACACTGCCCATTTTATGTTAGACCTCCTCCATACAGTATTGACTCAGCCATTAGTACATAAAGAAATTGAAAGAATGTTACAATGAAACATATTAGAAATGTCCAATAGTTGTTACAACAATCCATTAGTAGTTGCACCAGATGGAATGTACGTATAGTGTTGGATACACAAACTGTAAGTAGAATAATGGAGCCAGAAAGGTATAGCCACCTATAATAGAGAAACTGCTAGCAAAGTTTGAAGGATTAAAGTAAATCAGCACAATGGACCTGGTACCCAGTTATTGGCAGATTGCCTTACATGAAGATTCACGAAGTATACGGCATTCCTGTTTGAAGGGAGGTTGTACCAATTCCAAATGCTACCATATGGATAAAGCAATCGGCATTGAGCTATGAAGTAAATTGTTGTTGTATGTTGATGACATCGTAGTAACATCCACCACATAGGAAGAACACATGCAAACATTGGATAAATTTTTCATAAGATTAAGATTCCAGGATGTCGCCACTAAATTGTCAAAATTGCAATTTGGGAGAAACAAGGTTAAGTTCTTGGAACATGTTGTACATACTTTGAGCATTAAGCTTGAACTACACAGGCGGGTATGATCAGACTGTGCCTAGAATCAACTAACAAAAAAAATAATTCAAGTCATTATTTGGGCTGATGGGACTCTACAAAAAACTCCTTGTCAACTCAGTGCTTAATGCGCCACATCTGATGAGGTTATTAAAACAGAACACTGTATGGAGATGGGATATAAACTGCCATGAAGGAATATGTGATGTGACTGATCACACATTAGAAAGGAAAACCAATAGTTTTCACTAGTAGAATGTTCATTCAACAAGAATGAAATTGTAGCATTACAGTAAAGGAAACATTATCAGTAGTGTGGGCATTCAAGAAACTTAAATACCTACTAATGGGACATGAGACAGTAATACATGCATTCTATAGTGTATTGACATTTCTGTTAAAGAGAAAACTTCAACACAGTAGGCGAACACACTGGGCTCTCTTTCTACAGCAGTTTCTCTATACTATCAAATATATGTAGGGAGAAGATAACATAATATGTGATGCTCTGTCTTGACTACTTGTAGGTCTTCGATCAAACAAAAATGAAAATTTGCTGTTTATTTTCTGAAAGTAAATGCATGAACAAAAACTAGACAGCCACATTTATGAATTGATGCCCTGCCCAGGAACCATACTGATATGACTACAACTGGAAATTGTACAAAGGAATATTGTTTCATAGGAAAAACAATGCATAAAGATAGTTACTATTCATCCCACAATATAGCATTCATTTAATGACTTTGTAAGTACATATCAGATTTGCTCATTTCAGCCCAAAAAAAGTGTGTCATGCACATGAACAAATTTCACTACTTTAAGAATATGAATCATCTAGTTAGAAAAATCCTGAGATCCTGTGAGATGTGTCAGAACATTGAAGTACAAACTATTGGTGTGTGCACACTACGTTGTATCTCATCATTCCACATAATTTGTGGGATATATTGGCCATGGACTTTTATGGTCCTCTGCCTAGGGGCTGAGCGGAATGATGGGGCTGAGGGGAATGATGTATATATTTTTGGTATTGGAATGCTGAGCCAAACTAGCAAAATTATACCCAATAAGAAAGGCAACATCTCATAATATTGTAATGAAATTATGAGATCACTTTAAAAATATGACTAAATCAAGAAACGTGATGTTGGATAATGGAACACAGTTTCTGGCCAATTGTTCAAAGAATTTTTGGTGTGAGAAGGCGTGAACCATATCTTATAAAGAATTTTTGGTGTGGGCAGGTGTGAACCATATCTTAATTTCTAAATTTCAGCCCCAAAGTAATACAGCAGGGCAGGTCATGTGTAAGGTGGGCAGACATTGTCGGACTTACTGCATGGATAGACATTAGAAACCAACAGACAAGGTGACAAAATTTGCAAGGGTATTAAATGAGTTGCCACATTCACTTAGAAAGGTATCCTCATTGGAAACAGTAGGAGAGTTAAAAGAAGGAGAATCACTCCTGAAGTGGGTCAAATGGCCAAGGAGATGCTGGTGCATGGGGGTTACTGAGTAACAATGTGAATAATTTTCTAACAAGAGGGGTTGAGAGAAGAAAAAAATAGATGGGAGAAAGATGCACTCATACAGTATAAGGTAAGGGATTTAGTTTTCATTACGAGTCATAAAAAGAGCCGAAAAGTGTAAAAATTTTAGGTATATTTCACCCTTTATATGAGGGACCATTCTTAACAACTAAGATGCCGCACCAAAAAGCAGCCATTTCAGCTGACTCGAGACAGGAAAGGATAAAGGCACGTACAGTGTTGCAAGACTTAAGAGCCTTCATTATTGACTAAAAGAAGAGTAATAATAATCCTCATATGTTTCAAAATGCCTGTTCTGGGCGCTACAGTCTGGAGCCGAGCGACTGCTACGGTCGCAGGTTCGAATCCTGCCTTGGGCATGGATGTGTGTGATGTCCTTAGGTTAATTTGGTTTAATTAGTTCTAAGTTCTAGGCGACTGATGACCTCAGAAGTTAAGTCGCATAGTGCTCAGAGCCATTTGAAACATTTTTTGTTTCAAAATGGTCTAGTATAATTAGTATGTTGCAAAATCTGAGAAATTTGTTAATTATGGAAGGATATATTAATTACTCAGCTGAGTCAGAAAAGTGTAAAAAGTCATAAATATTCTTATGTTGTGCACCTAGGAAATATAAGAGAAAAGACAGATGTAGGGAAGAGACAATCTGTAATACCGCACTGTTATAGAGCTATGAAGGAGTAGGTTCTGGAAGGAGGCCCCAGGAAAGGGGTGGCTTGTTGTCTAAGCTTAAGGTATTAAAGGTGCCTCTGTGGGTCTTTGTATGCAACTTTCAAATGTTATGTTCTGTTGGAAAGTGAACTAATTGAGTTTATTTTAAAGTTTGGTTTAAAACGGTTGGCGTATCCAAAAAGTCGTGATTGGGTATAAGTTGAAGTGTACTTGGAGACTGCACCACTTGGAAGAGAGACTGTCCTTGGTTGTTGAATATGACTGAAATTGTCGTAGCATGAAGACCACTTAAGGCATGGATAGTGAGGTTGATGTAGAAGCTGATAGTAAAGATCTTGGTAACAAGGAATACCAGAGCAGTCATGGGAATTGTGAGCAATGACAATGGATAAAACTTTGACCTTTCTATGAAGGTCTTATCGTAAAGTACCAGATAATCTAGAGTATTAACCTATACCTACTGATGGGTCATCAGGGAAGATAAATCTTTGTGTAACTTTCAAGGTTGTAGAATTTTGTAATTTATAGGGGGTTGCTCTAATTCTGCAGTATGATTTGTATTTTTTCCATGTGCAGATAATTTTAATCTGAATACATTTTGAGGGGAATAGTATTAGTGAAACTTTCAAGACCAAATGTGGTAACTTGTTTTCTGATAGCTTGGAACTACTGCAGTACATAGACAACGACGATTATATATTTCTAATAGTTGCATTGATGATTTATCTGGTTCATTTAGCGATTCTAGACAACAGTAAAACCACTTATGGTTATACATGATTTTATATATGCTGCATACAGACTTGTGATTAGTCTAAAATGGAAACAGAAAGAGACACTGGCCAGAGTGCAGTTTATAGCTTACAATTAACTTAAGTTATTTTCACATTGGATTATTATGGGTGGAAACTGATTAGTAGTCAAATGCTTGTTCATTTACAAGGGGGTGACAGGTATGAGGGTACAAGATTTCCCAAATGTTTTGTGGCCAAAGTTTCTGAAATAAATCATTTTGTTCATTGAGGGGGAAATTAAGTTCCAATTTTGAATATAAATGAAAAGCACTGTTAGCAGAAGATCAGTTCATTTGTTCACCTACAAACATTGTACAGAGGTTAAAGGTTTAATTATTTCATTGGAAGATTTGTTAATGAGCAGGTCCTGTTTTGTGTGTTTTGTTATTTTCTGAGATCTTCTGCATGAGCTTTGTGCCAATCCATGAATGTTAAAGTGGTGAATGCATCATGATGGGCACAGAGATTGGTGGCAGCAAAGAATCTCTGCATAAAACATGCCATCATGGAATACCAATGACCAGAAGATTAATAATGTAAAAGCTGATGTATATACTTTTGGGTTTTGATTTAGAAGCTTGGAGTTAGTTCATGGTAGAAGTATCTAACTGATTGAGTTCAGATTGCGCTTGTAATAAAAGGCATAATGAAAGCCTTCATACAAATCAGAGCTGTTGAGTTCTGGTTTTGGATATTAACAGAATTCTTGGACAGAAAGAAGAAGAGTTTATCAACTAGTCGGGGGTCCACAGACTGTTCAGAGCTGACGACCAGCGACAAGGTAATTAAAAAACTAATGAACCCTCGAAATTGGTAGTTTCCTCAAAATTCAATGTGTAATATGATGAACGTGCTTGTTCTAACAATGTTTCCAGAAATATGGTGGCGGTCCATCAGTTAGTAGGTATCTCTGTTTCTTAGAAGAAAGCGAAAAATGTTCAGGAACACTATCAAGGAACACCTTAAAAATTTTACAAATATCTTTTGATGAATCCATAGTGTAAATGGAAATTACTGTTTTCATTGTTCAAATCAGAACTATCCTTGGTATTTAAGGTCCGTATTGTTGGCAAACATATCAAACTTGATGGTTGTGTGGTCGAAAATTCTACATGTAACTGATGTTGTCCACATTTAATTTCAAAATTTCACTTATGTTTTATTGAAAGTGAGTGCTAAAAAATTACCTGAAAACCATTTGTCTCAAAATTAACTGATAAAGCACAAACACTGCAAAATAGTTAACTGACATTGACGTTTTTCCTCCATGCAGAGACTTTACTTTTCAAACTGTCTGCCTTCTCAAGCCAGTCACAAAGAAATTTTCATTTCCCCATCTCAAAACATTTATTTTCAATAGTTACCAGTAACAGAAAAGTTGTTGTTTCATTCAATTTACTGTCAAAATTGAACATAGTATCAATGTAGCAGTTTTGTTACTAAAGCGAAATTAGAACAGATTCGCCTGCAACATTTTATTAATAGTAAAAATAGAAACAGTTGTAACAGACGAAGTTTGCCACTAATAACAGTTGTGCAAAATATAAAAACGCTCAAAAAGTGAAAAAGAAACAACCTGTCTCAAATTTCAGAAGGAACTAAGGTTAGATTTTATCTACTTTCATCACTGGAGCATTCCAGAAAGTTGTATGAATGAACATACAAGGAGCATCCAAAATGTAAGTTCTGATGACCAATGAAGAAAACAAAAACATCACTAAGTAAGAAATATTTATGGGAATATTTACATAGATCCACTTGCTACTTCTCAGCAGACACCACCATTGTTGACGCATTTAACGTTCAGAGTTCACCATCAACTGAATGCCCATGTCATAGGAATCTGCCGCCAATATCCAGGGCGATAAAGTCACTTCAGTCTGCAACTCAGTGCCATCATGGAAACATCTTCCTGTCAGAAAACGCTTCAAGAGATGAAAATCACCTGGCACAAGGTTGGGGCTGTAGGGCAGACGGTTGAAGGCCTCCCATCCAACCTGTTTCAACACATCGTCTGTATGGGGTCTTGCATTGTCATACACTAGCATCATGCCTCTTGTCTACATCCCATGTCTTTTGTTCTGGATCTTTGACCTCAGATTTTTCAGTGCCTGACAATACCGATCAGCATTTATGGTCTCCCTCATGGTAAAAACTCACACAGGACACCAAGTCAATCCCAGAAGACAGTGCATATGACTTTTTTGAGACTGTCTGTCTGAATTTGGTCTTCACAGGTGAACAACTATGCTGCCAATACATGGATTGTTATTTTTCTTCTGGTGTGGCATGTGACACCCACGTTTCATACCCAGTAACAATGAGGTTTGATACCCACGTTTCATCCCCAGTAACAATGAGGTTGAGAAACTCATCACTTTTCTCTGTGTGCTGCAGGAATGTCAGCAGTGTGGCCACACATTTGATTTTTTTTGTTCATCTGTCAGTTGTTGCACCCATCTAGCATACACTTTATGGAAACCAAATAGTGAAGTGCTGGTTCTGCAAAATGCTTGCTATACACTTTCCATCAATTCAGGCGTCATATGGGGTGGTCAGTCACTACGGTCTTCACAAATACTGGTTTATCCTTCAGCAAATTGTGTGCACCATTGTCTGACGATACTGTCACTCATAATTTTTGTGATGGATCACTGCTGGGGATTGTTTCTAAGAGTGTGAAAAATCTGATAACTGCATGAATCTTACAGTTCTGAGTGTGCAAAAATCAGATAACTGCATGAATATTGTAGTTTGGGGGAGACAATACCAGAGCATCCATTTTGTCCTCGCACCCTGCAGTAACCCCGCCAACACAGGACAAACTGCATTGCATTATTCCCACATATCTCCTCCTCCTCTCTACTCCTCCACATGCTCATTCCTATCCATCTACTTGTGCCATCCCTGGATGTGTTCAGAACTTACTTTCTAGATGAACCTCGTAAAAACAGAAACTTGAAGACAAAAGTAAATAATTTATTCTCTTCCTAAAAGACCCAAAATCACTGAAATAGGCAACAAAAATTTAAAAAGTGATAAAAACATTTTACAGCATTTAAATAAAGGGTGACTAAAGCTGAAAAAAGTGACTGACTCCTCACTCTATTTATAGTAGAGACGTCATGGGAAATACATTTAGAATGAGCAGGGGTCAAAATCCATTTGGCCATTCCTGTTTCGAAATTCTGCACTTTTCCTAAACTACTACAGGATAATGCTGTGTCAAGTCCTTTGAAAAGGCTGTGACCAGTTTTTTGCCCCAACTTAGATTGTGCACTATGTCTAACAGATTTAAACACTGACAAGACTATAAAATTCCAGCTTTCCTTTGCTGGTTTTGAGAATGGTATAAGGTAGCAACACTTTACAGAGGAATGCCCAGTTCTGACAAGGTATTGTAGTCCTGAATTATCTTTAAAATATGTTTATATAATAGAGGGAAACATTCCACGTGGGAAAAATATATCTAAAAACAAAGGTGATGTGACTTACCGAACGAAAGCGCTGGCAGGTTGATAGACACACAAACAAACACAAACACACACACAAAATTCAAGCTTTCGCAACAAACTGTTGCCTCATCAGGAAAGAGGGAAGGAGAGGGAAAGACGAAAGGATGTGGGTTTTAAGGGAGAGGGTAAGGAGTCATTCCAGTCCCGGGAGCGAAAAGACTTACCTTAGGGGGAAAAAAGGACGGGTATACACTCGCACACACACACATATCCATCCACACATATACAGACACAAGCAGACATCTCACAAGCAGACATATTTAAAGACAAAGAGTTTGGGCAGAGATGTCAGTTGAGGCGGGAGTGAAGAGGCAAAGATGATGTTGAATGACAGGTGAGGTATGAGTGGCGGCAACTTGAAATTAGCGGAGATTGAAGCCTGGTGGGTAACGGGAAGAGAGAATATATTGAAGAGCAAGTTCCCATCTCCGGAGTTCAGATAGGTTGGTGTTGGTGGGAAGTATCCAGATAACCAGGACGGTGTAACACTGTGTCAAGATGTGTGTAACACTGTGTCAAGATGTGCTGGCCGTGCACCAAGGCATGTTTAGCCACAGGGTGATCCTCATTACCAACAAACACTGTCTACCTGTGTCCATTCATGCAAATGGACAGTTTGTTGCTGGTCATTCCCACATAGAATGCATCACAGTGTAGGCAGGTCAGTTGGTAAATCACGTGGGTGCTTTCACATGTGGCTCTGCCTTTGATCATGTACACCTTCCGGGTTACAGGACTGGAGTAAGTGGTGGTGAGAGGGTGCATGGGACAGGTTTTACACTGGGGGCAGTTACAGGGATAGGAGCCAGAGGGTAGGGAAGGTGGTTTGGGGATTTCATAGGGATGAACTAAGAGGTTACGAAGGTTAGGTGGACGGCGGAAAGACACTCTTGGTGGAGTGGGGAGGATTTCATGAAGGATGGATCTCATTTCAGGGCAGGATTTGAGGAAGTCTTATCCCTGCTGGAGAGCCACATTCAGAGTCTGATCCAGTCCTGGAAAGTATCCTGTCACAAGTGGGGCACTTTTGTGGTTCTTCTGTGGGGGATTCTGGGTTCGAGGGGATGAGGAGGTGGCTCTGGTTATTTGCTTCTGTACCAGGTCGGGAGGGTAGTTGCGAGATGCGAAAGCTGTTGTCAGGTTGTGGGTGTAATGGTTCAGGGATTCTGGACTGGAGCAGATTCGTTTGCCGCGAAGACCTAGGCTGTAGGGAAGGGACCGTTTGATGTGGAATGGGTCATACTGTGATGCATTCTATGTGGGAATGACCAGCAACAAACTGTCCATTCGCATGAATGGACACAGGCAGACAGTGTTTGTTGGTAATGAGGATCACCCTGTGGCTAAACATGCCTTGGTGCACGGCCAGCACATCTTGGCACAGTGTTACACCGTCCGGGTTATCTGGATACTTCCCACCAACACCAACCTATCCGAACTCCGGAGATGGGAACTTGCTCTTCAATATATTCTCTCTTCCCGTTACCCACCAGGCCTCAATCTCCGCTAATTTCAAGTTGCCGCCACTCATACCTCACCTGTCATTCAACATCATCTTTGCCTCTTCACTCCCGCCTCAACTGACATCTCTGCCCAAACTCTTTAAATATGTCTGCTTCTGAGATGTCTGCTTGTGTCTGTATATGTGTGGATGGATATGTGTGTGTGTGGGAGCGTATACCCGTCCTTTTTTCCCCCTAAGGTAAGTCTTTCCGCTCCCGGGATTGGAATGACTCCTTACCCTCTCCCCTAAAAACCACATCCTTTCGTCTTTCCCTCTCCTTCCCTCTTTCCTGATGAGGCAACAGTTTGTTGCGAAAGCTTGAATTTTGTGTGTGTGTTTGTGTTTGTTTGTGTGTCTATCAACCTGCCAGCACTTTCGTTCGGTAAAGTTACATCACCTTTGTTTTTAAAATATGTTTAGTTAGTTCCTCATAAACAATTTTTGATCTATTAACAATTTCCTGTAAGCAGCAATGTCTTCAAATAAATTCTGTATTATGGTGGACTCAGTTCCAATGCAATACTTTTCATTGGTAACCTTGTTGGCTGTACCTATGTCTACAGGGCAAATGCATTGTGCTGATCCTGTTTTCCTGAATGTACATTTACTTTTTACCATATTGAATGCTTCTGTGACCTTGCATTTAGCATCGTCTACCAATGTGAAGGCTCAGCACTGGGAGGCCAAGCGAGATAACTGCTTGAAAGCGATCTCAATTAAAAAGGCTTTGTACTAGGCTGGGAGCTACACGATGTTTGTTTATTTACTTGTACAGTGTAGAATAACTGGAGGGCCAAACTGGGTCACAGAACACCTTATCCAGATACCATATCTTAGTCATTTAAGTATATTCACTTCATCTTTTGTGTTAACCTGACATATTATTTCGCAGCGGTATTGTGTTAAGATGCACAGATACACTAACTCCTATTATTTACGTAAATTCCACAGACAAATTTGGTGCACAAAAGTATGAATCTATTGTACATCAATGTCAGAATTTCTTATGAACAGTTTAATTTTATCATTCTCTCTGTCAGATTTTGTCATTAGAGATTAAGTGAAAACAGACATATTATACAGGGTGGTCCATCTGAAGTTTCGGATGAGATTATCTCGGAAACTATACATCGGGTAAAAATAGTGGGTAAGACAAGTTCGTAAGCTCAAAGGGGGACATCAAATGATACTACACGTGACCAACAGCCCCCGCACCCTTGGGTGGGGTGGGAGGCAGCTTTTAAATCTTAAATGGAAACCCCCATTTTTTATTGCAGATTCGGATTCTTCGTAAAAAAGTAATCAAGTTTTGTCTGAAACATTTTTTAAAACCATTGACAGATGGTGCTAAAATCGAGAGAAACTAAAATTGGCAAAAAAACTCCAATTTATTTAGAATTATCTGAGAAAGACACATCAAATCGATAAAAAATGTGCATCAGTTCTTTTGTTGTGCTAAATTAAGCTTTTTTTGTACAAAATGTACTGTATCCTACTTTTAGTGTTACCCAGGAACAATGACATAGACGTAGTAGAATGATGTTCCCATGGGGTGCTTCATTAGTGTGGGTCCCCTTGCCTCTCACAATTTGGGGTGCTTAATTAATGGAATTAGCCATGTAAAAATTGTCCAAAATTATCCCCATTTGCTTCATCAATCGTCTGCAAAAGTTGTCCACAGTTTTGAGCAGCACATCCCCTGGTATGGTTGGACACACTCTTCAAATGCATTGCTCCATATCATTTCGTGTTGTGGGCTGTCTTTCCAGGAGATGTTAGGTCTGGCGAACGTGAAGGCCAATGAATTGGTCCACCACATCCTATCCACCGACCAGGGTACCATAAATTTAAAATGTTCCGCACATTTTTAGAATAATGGGGAGCTGCTCTGTCCTGTTGGAACCACATTCATTGCCTAGTTTCCAAATCAACATCTTCCATTAGCTCCAACAAATCATCACGGATAAGTTGTAAATAAGATTCCGCAGTAACAGTTAACACAAGTAAAGAGTTTGACAGAGCACTGAAAGACCTGAGTCAAAACAAGGCCCCCGGAGTAGACAATATTCCATTGGAACTACTGACGGTCTTGGGAGAGCCAGTCCTGACAAAACTCTACCATCTGGTGAGCAAGATGCATGAAACAGGCGAAATACCCTCAGACTTCAAGAAGAATATAATAATTCCAATCTCAAAGAAAGCAGGTGTTGACAGATGTGAAAATTACCGAACTATCAGTTTAATAAGTCACAGCTGCAAAATACTAACACGAATTCTTTACAGACGAATGGAAAAACTAGTAGAAGCCGACCTCGGGGAAGATCAGTTTGGATTCCGTAGAAACACTGGAACACGTGAGGCAATACTCACCTTACGACTAATCTTAGAAGAAAGATTAAGGAAAGGCAAACCTACGTTTCTAGCATTTGTAGACTTAGAGAAAGATTTTGACAATGTTGACTGGAATACTCTCTTTCAAATTCTAAAGGTGGCAGGGGTAAAATACAGGTAGCGAAAGGCTATTTACAATTTGTACAGAAACCAGATGGCAGTTATAAGAGTCGAGGGTCATGAAAGGGAAGCAGTGGTTGGGAAGGGAGTGAGACAGGGTTGTAGCCTCTCCCCGATGTTGTTCAATCTGTATGTTGAGCAAGCAGTAAAGGAAACAAAAGAAAAATTTGGAGTAGGTATTAAAATTCATGGAGAAGAAATAAAAACTTTGAGGTTCGCCAATGACATTGTAATTCTGTCAGAGACAGCAAAGGACTTGGAAGAGCAGTTGAATGGAATGGACAGTGTCTTGAAAGGAGGATATAAGATGAACATCAACAAAAGCAAAACAAGGATAATGGAATGTAATCTAATTAAGTCGGGTGATGCTGAGGGAATTAGATTAGGAAATGAGACACTTAAAGTAGTAAAGGAGTTTTGCTATTTGGGGAGCAAAATAACTGATGATGGTCAAAGTAGAGAGGATATAAAATGTAGACTGGCAATGGCAAGGAAAGCGTTTCTGAAGGAGAGAAATTTGTTAACATCGAGTATAGATTTAAGTGTCAGGAAGTCATTTCTGAAAGTATTTGTATGGAGTGTAGCCATGCATGGAAGTGAAACATGGACGATAAATAGTTTGGACAAGAAGAGAATAGAAGCTTTCGAAATGTGATGCTACAGAAGAATGCTGAAGATTAGATGGGTAGATCACATAACTAATGAGGAAGTATTGAATAGGATTGGGGAGAAGGGAAGTTTGTGGCACAACTTGACCAGAAGAAGGGATCGGTTGGTAGGACATGTTCTGAGGCATCAAGGGATCACCAATTTAGTATTGGAGGGCAGCCTGGAGGGTAAAAATCATAGAGGGAGACCAAGAGATGAATACACTAAGCAGATTCAGAAGGATGTAGGTTGCAGTAGGTACTGGGAAACGAAAAAGCTTGCACAGGATAGAGTAGCATGGAGAGCTGCATCAAACCAGTCTCAGGACTGAAGACCACAACAACAACAACAACAACAACAACAACAACAGTAACATTTCGGTAAAAAAAAATACAGTCCTATCAAGTAACCGTTTAAAATTCCACACCAGACCATTAACGACCATTTGTGTTGATTGTAAATGGGTTTGTGCCAGTATGGATTGACAGGGGACCAATAATGACAATCATGACGTTGTTTTTGAATGTGGCTTCATCGGTGAACATAACATATCTAAAAAAATTATTGTCACCTCTTATCACTTCCAAGGCCCATTGGCAGAAATGCACGGGTATTTGCAATATCTTTCAGCGTTAATGGCTGTGTCAGTGTGATGTGATACGCATGCTATTTAT
Organism: Schistocerca americana; assembly: GCF_021461395.2. NCBI lineage: Eukaryota > Metazoa > Arthropoda > Insecta > Orthoptera > Acrididae > Schistocerca > Schistocerca americana. The sequence continues at coordinate 308,458,515 of NC_060120.1, read as the reverse complement.
GTGCCTTCAAAATCCTCAAAACAGTTGATTTTTCTATTCCAGTTTGTCTCTGAATTGCACAACTACTCATTTCTGAATCCAGTTGAACACAGGTAAGAAAGGTAAGGGTATGAGTGTCATTTTCATTGTATTTGCGATAACAATGTGGATTGTGCATGTATCCACTTCGAGCTCGTTGAGTGCAATTTCGAATAATGTTTTCGCTTGGATTTTGTGTCTGGGAAACTATCTGCATACAATTGCGCAGCTGCAGCGTAATTGTCATGGCATTCACCTAAAATTAACATCATATCAACAATCTCTGTAGGAGGATAGTGAGCCGTGTTGCACTAAAGAATAATTTACTTTCATCAGTTGATGTTTACGGTTCAAAACCAGAAAGTGAAGTGACATCTGATCACATTGCACCGACATTTATACTGAGCCACAGTTCGCAGTTTGGGCATGGCAGTGCCACAGTCGGCTGAGTAATGCAATTGTGAAGAGTTCCCTAATGAGATTTTAATACCATTCCGCATCCCTCCATCATAAACTGTGGTGGGTAGGATACATTTTGTAAAAAAAAAATTAATTTTTCTCTATTTTAGCACCATCTGTCAATGGTTTAAAAAAATGTTTCAGACAAAACTTGATTATCTTTTTATGGATAATCCGAATCTGCAATAAAAAATGGGGGTTCCCATTTAAGATTTAAAAGATGCCTCCTGCCCCACCCAAGGGTGTGGGGCTGGGGGTCACGTTTATTATCATTTGATGTCCCCCTTTGAGCTTACGAACTTGTCTTACCCACTATTTTTACCGATGTATAGTTTCCTACATAATCTCATCCGAAACATCAGATGGACCACCCTATGTATGAGGTAGCGTATGCTTATGCGGCAGTTGTGACTGAGACAATTTAGGTAACCGTGATACAAGGAGCCACATTTGTATAATGCTCATAATATATTATGGTACATAAATGTATGTCTAAATCAACCAGCAACCTTAAATGAAGGTGAACATAGGTGTACTCACATATTGATGTGGCAATCTTCCTATAACCAGTTTGTGAAATCACACCCTTGTCTTCAAGGGCTTCAAGTGATTTGCCCAGAATTAAGGTGAAAAGCCACATGCAGAAATAAGGGAGTGCAGATAGGCCAGCATTCTGAAAATGAAGTATTATACTGAATATACAACAATGACTGGTTTGACAAAACAACATTATGTGAAAGGATTCTTACCTTTTTAATTGGGAAGTGCAAAATATGCTTCATGTATGATGGCAGTTGCATCAGCAACATGTACCAACCCACATTGCCACAGAAATGACACACAAGAATGGCATAGAAAGGCATTGAAGTAAACATTGCTTTCCATGGAACGTGGCGTGTCTGCAAGAAGAAAAAAATAGTTCATATGATAGCCCATTGTACCAATTATTTTATCGCTGAAAGCTCCTCCTGCTAGTTTATTGTAAAAAAGATGCGTAAATCTAACATAAAAGTCTCATACACTGATTTCAGTAAGCCATTTCATAAATAATGAAAGTAAGTACTTGATAAAAGCATTAAATACATAGTAATTAATGTAAAATTTGGGATGGATTTCTGAATTTTGCAACTTTTCTGGCTTGTGCACGTGGGAGCGCTATATGCAAGATATTCTTCATTCCCGTCACCCACCCAGGCCTCAACATTCCCTATCCCCCATCTCCAGTTGCCTCTTATGCCCTTCTTTGCTCCCACTCCAGCCTCACACAAGCCTTCTATCCCCCCAGTAAACATAAATAATCCTTTCCCCTTCTCTGCCACCCCACCCACCCCTCTCCACAACACAGCCTTCCTACATTGTGTCTAGCAGCCTACTATTATATCCCTGCTACGTTCCTGCACACTGTCACATGCAGCACACAGCATCTTCCCCTGCCCTTAGCCTTCTATGCCTTCCCCTCCTTGCTCTACATCTCTTCTGTAAACCCCACTACCCACCTCAGCAAAGATCACTAATTTCTGCTGCCAGGAGCCAGGCCTTAGCACCAGGAGATGACAGTGATCATATGTGTGTGAGTTGTGCATGTACGAGGGTCATTCAGAACGTAAAGAATGTTTTGTTTTGACACGTGACCACATCCCCCACCACCACTGACCTTGGTACTCATCTGCTTCAGTTTGTCAGCTGCTACAATCCATTATGGTTGCTTACTGCTTAGCTGTGTGACTTTAAAATGTGTGACAAAATGGATGATTGTTACCCACTTTTTACATGTGCAAAAAGTCCAACTCATCAAAATTTATGCACAGATAATGATGGTGTATGGTAATGTGATGAATGTAGTGTCAGTTTGGAAGTGGTGTATCATGTTTAAAGGTGGACAGAAGAATGTTCATGCTGAAGAAATTACTCAGACCGGTTCTTACTGGTGTCTAATAGACTCAAAACAAAGATCCAAGAAGATAGGCATTTTACAACTATCGCTCTGCACTCATTCTTCCCAGACATTTCAAGAACTGTGTTGTATGTGCAGAACTGGGCTATAAAAAAATGTGTACCCTGTGGGTTCCTCGAATTTTGTCAAATGAACACAAAACTAAACAAATGGCAGCTGCATTGACATTTCTTAATTGTTATGAAAAAGGTGGCGATAAAATTTTTGAATCACATTGTCACTGGTGATGAGACTTGAACACCACACAAAAACAAAGTGCCAGTCAATGGAATAGCATCATTCACAATCCCCGAATGAAACTGAAAAAAGCAAAACAAATTCTGAGCACCAGAAAGATTGTGGCTATGGTGTTTTGGCATCTTAAGGATGTCCTGCTCATTGACTACTATGCCTAGAGGTGAGACCATGAATTCAGCGGCCTAGCGTCAGACACTTCGATGACCTTGCTGCACCATTAAAAACAAGGGACGGGGACTGCTAACCAGTGGAGTCATCCTCTTTCACAATAATGCATGTCTGCATTGAGTGGGATTGATGCAGAACTAGCTTCAAATATTTCAACATCCACCATACAGTCCAGACCTAGCCCCAAGTGATTATCACTTGAGATTGGTTTGATGCAGCTGTCCATGCTACTCTATCCTGTGCAAGCCTCTTCATCTCTGCGTAACTAATGAATTGATTATCAGTTATTCCCCAAATTCAAGGATTTTTTTGAGTGGACAGTGCTATGGAACTGACGATGAACATAAAGAAGCCATTAATCAATAGTTTGACAACTTGGTGGCAACTGAGGATGCAGAAGGCATAGTATAGGTGGTAAAGAGGTATGAAAAGTGCCTAAATTCGAACAGTGACTATGTAGAAAAGTAGCATGGGTATCACATTGTATATAAAACACATTTTTGTTTCATTATATCAAAAATTTATGTAGAAAAAAATGTTCTTTACCTTCTGAGTGACCTTCATATAAACGTGTACATTTTTCTGAATTGATGAAGGATTTTGTCTTATAGTTTAGCCTACTTTTAAATGTGCCAGCACGCCATTCAATGCTTCTTCTCTGCGGTGAATATCGATTCATCCTAATTCATACTGTTGGTGATTTACATGATTTTTTTTTCTTTATGTATTAGTTCTACAACCTCTTTTCGGAGCTACAAAATTCAATAAACAGAATAACAGATACAAGTCGGCTTAAGATTACAGTGTTCCAAAGGATGCATTTTGTGCCACTTAAATATGTCTGTAAATGATGGAGTGAGGATTCCTGCATATTTTTAGGACTTTACATATCAACGTGCATGAGAATACTTGTCACTTGAATACATTATTTTATACAATTGTACTAGTGTTTCAAAACTTACTAAAAATAAAATACCTAATGCAAAGCAGTTCGCATCCTGTGCGTAAAATCTAGTGCAGGGAAATACGCAGGACCATTCTATTACTGTCATTGCTATCCTAATGATGAATAACTGCTTTAGCCTGCCTGTGCACAGATGTGCATGGCTATTGATGAGATCTCCAGTTCAAAGCCTAGTTTGGTACAACTCTCCATATCCAGGGTTGCCACAAGTTTCCCCAAGTCAAATTCCCTGATATTTCCCTGATTTCCAGACAAGTTTTAGCATTTTTCCCTGACAAATTCTGAGATCTCAAGGGTAAGTAATGGCATAAGTTGATGAAAAAATGTAAGGACTTCTGTATTTCTAAATGTGCAAGCAAAAATCTTAAGTACTAACATCAACATCCTTTGTAATTAACTGTTTTTTAGATAGAGAAAGCAAGCCAAATGGTATATATGTTTCATTAAGACCAGTGATGTTATTTTATTTCAATAAAGCGAAACACATTTGGTGACAACAACACACATTTTGTTTGAGTCGTGAGACAGATTTAAAATACCGTTACTGCTTTCAGAAATAACCTAAAAAAAAGTAGGCCTCTTGAAAGAAATGTATAAGGTAGGGAAAAGTTGTGTAAACCAACACTATAGGTGACTGCCAATAAAATGTTTGTTCTACTACGTTTGTTATTGTCGGTTGTTACCCACTGTGTTATGTCTATTATTCTACAGGTACTGCATTATTTTGCTTTCAAGAAATATATGAGTACATAGTGTATAAACTGCCAGCGACTGCCACAATTTTCTTCTCCTTATCATCCATACTTTCTAATATATAAACTACTTTCAATGTGCCAAAATGTACTAGAATAAATAAAATAAAAAAAATAAAAAAAAAATACCGCACTGTACAATGTACATGCAGCGAGACAGTTGCAGTTCCTGCAATCCATCGCCCATGGCCTCTGGCCTGCTGAGGAGCACCACAGCCCTGGGTCCATGGATAACCATGAAACTCCTCTACGCCACACACAGACATACCCAGCCTGCGGGCAGATCCGTGAGACTAGATCTGACAGGTAGGGCCTGCACATTTGTGGGAAACTATGCGCTTCAGATCGGCAAGGCCAATCCGTTAAAAATACCCCCAGAAATGGCCTGCAGTTTTGGCCAGTCATGGAAGTCCACTCTTGTGGCCAGCTATTCATGTGTCACAGACACAATGTTGATGAAATGAGACTGTGGTGATCACCCACACAACAGATAACTTAAGCAAATACTCTGAGAATTGATACCAATGAGGATAGGTAGCAATTCACCATAAAGATACTCTCTGAGCCTTAGACACGCACACAGAAAAGACAATCACACTCTCACAACTAAATTTTTTGCCATAGCCTTTGTCAGAAAACGAGGGTGCACACACATTCACACAATCACTCAGACACAACTCATGCACACTGACTGTTGTCTCCAGCCACTGTGTCAAAAAGCTCTGATAATCAGATCCAAGCAAACCACTCCTCATGCCTCCCCCCCTCCTATGTCTCATTGGCAGTTGCAAGTAGTGGTGGCAGCACTGACTGCAAGGTCAGGGGGGGGGGGGGGGGAGTGGGAAGGGAGAAGTAGTAAGAATAAGAGAGTACAGAAGCGGTGCACATACTCAACTGTGCCCTGCCAGCGACAAAGCACGACATCTCAGTAAACAAACAATTTCATGCTACTGAGGCAAAAGCAAAATTTTTCCAGTTTTTTTTTTCTGATATGTTTGAAATTATTTGATTTTGAGAACTTGTGGCAACTCTGATACTAATCAATCCTGCATTAGTCTTCATCTCTGTGTATTTACTACATTCATCCAATCACAATTACCACTGGGGAGTATATGTATTGCCACACCAAAATGTAAGAATCCCATGGTACCTGAGGCTTCTCCATTATATCCAGATGTCAATGGTGCACAATACTCTTATTGCACACTTCTCAGTATCTCCACTATATGGTGAGTAGTAACTATCCTTATCATAATATTGTTAGTTCTGAAGAATAAATACTTTTTTCACCTTAGTTGCAATGCTTCAGAAGATAAACCATAAGACAGAACTTAATGAAAGTATTCAAGCAATCCTGTCTGAGACATATTTCTGAGTGCAGAGCAGGAAAAACTTAGGTTCCAAATGCTAGTGCACCTCATTAACCATCTGGTCCACCAGGAACTTTGCACATTGAGTCTCATCCAGTATATGCCAACTAATCTCTACTTAGGGTACCTGTAAGTATTTTCATTTGTTTGGAACTGCATAATAAGAGTATTTACAAGCTTAAAGGTTAAGTTGTTGTCTGTGAGCAGTTGTATGCCTGTTCCATTATTCTCCTGTTTGTGTCTGCTATGGATGTATTTCAGCCCTTTAAAGGTATCCTTGTGTCATCAATAAACACAGTGTTTGAAGAGTTCTGCAATGTCCTCAGTGAATTGTTTACATAAACCAATAACAGGAGTCAGTCAAGTACTGATTCTTGTGGTGCACCGTATCTAATGTTTCCCAACCCTGAATTTAATTTTGTTCTTGTTGTACCATTTACTAATGTGACCTGACTACATCCATGCAATATATCCTTTAATGCTATAACATTTTAGTTTTCAAAGCAGAAATTTATGATCTACACACTCAAAGGGCCTTGTCAAGATCACAGAGATGCCAACATGGTAATTTTTATTATTTGGCTCTATCAGAATTTAGTGAGATCATATATTGGCTTCTCCATACAGAAGACTTTACAGAAGCCGAACTGAGCTGTTGTTAGAAGGTTATTCTCAGAAAGATGGTTCAGTATTCTGTTCGAAGCTACCTTCTCAAAGAAATGTTGTGAAGATGGAAAGGAAATGAGATTAGGCCATAATTCAAGGTCAGTCACTTATCTTACTTTTGTATATTTGTGTTACTACTGTATACTTTAGTCTTTTAGGAAATACACCTTGATTCATTGAATGGTTACAAAGGCACAAGATTTTAGTACTGCTGATAAGATACCGTCATGGCCAGGAGAGACCTACTGCCTTTTGTGATCTCTTTCCAAGATGAGTTGTCAAACTGACAATTAAAATTAGTGAAGAACAGCTAGACCACAATGATTATTTTATTTAAAATGACTAGCTTTAGAAATTGTGCTTATTACATGACTTAAAATAAGGTAATTTATACTTATTAAAATCAAAAAGTCATTACCCATCAGCTAAAGTTGACAATGTCCAGAACAGTCAGGAGACCCAAGTCACTGAAGCTGCTGCTGTTGGATAGGCAGGATTACATTATATAGATCTGGTGAGGGCATGTTTGTGCTGTATGATGTCAACTTAAGCCAATGAGGAATGGTCTACATAAATTACAAAAAACGGATGTTCATCTGAGTAAGTTTTTTGGATATGTTTTCGATGAACCGTTCTTTTGTAACCCTGTAAGCTTTGGTCTCTTCTGTAATCCCACGGGTAGTATCAATGCATGACCCCGTACTATTAATACACTTTGTTACACCTATGTCCAGCGGGTTCACTGGAACAGTATGTCTGGCCAGCAGGCTATGTGAACCCATCAGCTGGCCGTTTTAAGACAGAGCTGGCCATTTTAAGACCGAGCGACTACAGGCACACTCTCACTTCAGTTTGATAGCAAAAATTTATTCCTCTCTGCGGCTGACTGAAGCACTGACGACAACTCTACAATACAGTTGTTATATCTGGATATACTGTGGACTGATTATGTTATTTGTTCATGACACCTGGGCCTGCTTGGGATCTGTGTATAGTGACATCCACTTAACATTATTAAGTTCTAGTTTGGTGGATTGTGATACCATTTCAGCCAAGTGATTGATTTCAGCCATGCCTATGAGTTGTACCTGTCACCATAATTCAAGTTGTGTTTACTCTGTTGTCATATGCATTCCTGGAAAATTCACAGGATCAACAGTTCTTATGAACCATGAGTCACTTATTCTGTGTTTCAGTGCATTCAATGAAGTGTTAATAAATTACTTTTGTGATCTAAAGTGGGAAAACAAAAGTCTTCCTCTACAATTTTTAACCCCCCCCCCCTTTTTTTCCCAAGCTTTCCGCCATCACCAAATTAACTGTTCCTTGGTGCCTCAGAATGTGTCTATCAACCTAGTTCTTCTTTTAGTCCAGGGCTCTTTTGTCTTCAATTTTATTCAGGACCTATTCATTACTTATTCAGTCTGCCCATCTAATCTTCAGCATTGTTCTGTAACACTGCATTTCAAAAGATCTAGTCTCATCTTTTTAACATACATATTTCATTTCTGTCTAGATTACAGTCCAGACAGATACTTTAAGGAAAGATTTTCTAATACTGTAATTTACATTTTGTATACGATACTTGTGCTGTGTTCACACTAGGATCAAAATTCACCAGCTGAGCTACACGAAGCATATAGTCTGATATGACACAGATTTATATCAGCAACAGAACTCTGCACTAAGTCTGGTAATTTCAGCAGATAGAAAGCACAGAATGATGCTGGAGAAAAACATTTGAAATATGGAGCATCCATAATGTGCTTGATGATATGCAGCCCACTTTAGCCCAAAGACACTGATTCAGTTGGCAGAACAAAGATGCTGAATATCTATCTACACATGAACAGGTATAGCTGCAGGGTGTGAGATATCAAAAGATCAGATGCTGTGACTGAGCATAAGCTCGATGGCACTGGGTGAACATATGGTGTCAGCCTGATGAAGAGTGGCATCTCTGGGTCATTCTACTTTACCACACCTAAACCTGAACAAACTAAAAATTGTGTCATGTAAAAACTATTTCCAATGGAAGGGTTCCCCTCCACAATGTTTCACCATTATGCACCTATTTCCTGACAGCTTAAGTGGGAGGAGCAGATTTATACCATAGGCATTATGATCACCAGACTAGATCTCATTTCTTTCTGTGTTCTCAAACATGTGTAGACATTTGAGATACCTCAAAGTATTTCCCAGATCCAACCTATGGTACAAATGGTGCTCACAAAAAGAGATTTTCTGAAATACTGTAACCAACCCTTCTCACTCCTGGAAATCCCAGAACAATTAACTCAGCTGATTGAAATATGAGTCCTTGTCTTTCACTAGTTTGTTCCCAGTGAGCCTGTTCTTGTGAGAAGCAATCATCTCTGATATGGGTGGTAACAGTGACTGATGTATTTTAATAACAAATCTTTATTTAAAAAACATTACAGTGTCTCTTGTTTCCCTTCACTCTGATGATGATGATGGTGATGACGATGATGATGATCTTAACATTCTGTCTTCCTTGTTTCTCCTATTCACAAGAATGCATTAACACCTTGCAGCTGATCAGTTTCACAGACAAATGTAGTCTAGCTCAGCACAAAGCCTTGAGGAAGGCCATTCGCAATAGTAGCCAAAATGTTGGACAGTTTTATATACTGACAATGCAGTCAACATCCCAGAAGAATTTTACTGGCAGTGACAATGGCCACGGAAGCTTTATGCTTACCAATGCATCAAAGCCCACAAAAAAGCCTTCATAATTTCTTGAGGAATAATTACAACATGATTAAAACATATCATCACTTTTCAACTCAGTCTACATTTTGATCAAAGGAAGTGTGTCCATGTTTTATTAATATCTGAATTGTACATGAAAAAATATTCAGATGGACTCCATAGTTGCTTATACAACAAATCTTTCACTTCAGCAACACTTCATAAATTCTTGCCACTAACGTCTCCTAGAAGGGTTTACACTTGCTAGAGCAGCAAAACAAGTAAGATGTGTTTGACATTCAAAATGAAGATTTCCAAGTTTTTGCAAAGTTAATTCCCATCAGAATGGTTCTTTTTAATCTGACTGCAAAATTCAAACAGTTGTCAAGTCAATGACAATAAGACTCATCGTCTACTGTGTACCTCTGATCATACAATATTACAGGATTTCCAAAAGCAGTGAAATATGTAAGTCAAATACAAATTTTCATAGATTTAGTTTAAAAAGTGATTGCATAATGAAATATTTCCTTAAAAACATTCTTCCCCTCTTTCACCCCCTTATGGTTTGAATTTCCAAAAACAGCGAAACATTTTTTTTTGAAAATTTATAGCTGAGAAGCCAAATTCAAATTTTCATAGATGTAGCATTAAAAATACTTCACAATGAAGTATTTTCGTAAAATATTTCATCCCCTACTTCTTCACCCCATGGGGGTGGAATTTCGAAATATCCCGTTTTAAATGACACCTATACCACAAGACCAGCACCCTCTCGAAATTTCAAGTTTCTGTTGTTAGCGGTTTGGGCTGAGAAGTGATGAGTGAGTGAGTGAGTCGGTCAATCAGTTGGAACACTGCCTTTCATATATTAAGATTGTGTATAATCAAGATACACAGTATGTATTATAGAACAGCAGTATGTATTTAAAATGTTTTGCAGTATTTAGAAAGTTGTCTTAATTTTTATGTAGCTTTCCTTGTAAGAATGTTACATGTCCTGTAAATGTACATTGTGAAAGTTTGTTGTATATAAAAAGTAATGATTTTCTCTTACAGTGCAAAATTGTAACAGGATATATTATCTGAGATACTGCAATAATACAATGTATTTATTTAATTAACTTCCAAACTAAAAAATAAAACTAGTGGTATGAAGGACTGGAAGTAATAACAAAGAAAAAAAATTAAACAGAGTAAAAATAAATTAAACAGTTCACTCAGAAGATAAGTTCACATAGAATTCCCGGTATTTTACATTGAGGTAGTTCCACAAATCCCCAATTTTTTTCTGTCCAGAGAGGAAGAAGCTCTTTATGCACCAAAGGAAACCTCATAGCAGGTATAGGGATGTTAATTTGAGGCTGATTTTCTCTTTGTGTTTTTAGCAGAGAATGACATACCCAAAGTTCAATGACATTATGACTAAAATGCAGATATACTGTATTTTGATCATCTGCCTTGATATTCAACTACATAACGAGTAATTTTCCAGTTTGAGTCACACTTTGTAATCCCTTCAAGGACATTGACAACAACAAAGTATTCTGGATCATTTCCTTTATAATGAGAGATGTACTTAAACAAGCTTCAGGTGTTACACATTTCCATTCATAAGTAACCATTACATCCAGTACTCTTATTTTTTTCCCCAGTTAATGCAAAAGTATGGTTCCAGGGAACAAAGATACGCCATGAAACAACAAATTTTTGCCCTATTGTTACAACATGTCCTTTCAAAACAAGATAGTTGTCTAAAAGTATCATTGTCCATTTGTTGTTTTCCCAAATCAATGGCCAAACTAAACAAATTATTCTATATACAATTCTTATGTTATAATGGTACGCATGTCAGCATCAGTAAAAGAAAATGTAATGGTGTATGCAGATGATAAATCCCTCATTATAAGCAGTAGCTCAATAAATGATATAGAAACAAGAACTATCATGGACATAGAAAGGGCAAATGGATATTTAAATGAAAACAAAATATTTGTAAATCAAAAGAAAACAACTTACATGGAAATACTTGCAAAGTGAACAACAAATGAAGTGGAACTAAATATAAGATTTTTAGGCACATTACTAACAGAAGTTGACAGTTACAAGTTCCTGAGATTAACAATAGACAGACTTATGATCTAGTAAAATAATATGGAAAAGATCAGCTCAAACATAAGTAGCAAAGTATTTTTGATAAATAAAATGTTCCACACTGTTTATGTACACTCATGCTCATAAATTAAGGATAATGCTGTTACATGGTGAAATAATGCTCTGGTGGGCAGTTTGCGGGTTTAAATCACCTTGGGGTATGACCATGCAGTGCATTTGACCTGTGGTCATCGCACGGTGGTGCTGGCAGCAGTCCACATATGTACAGGTGTGTTGGTGCCTGTCAGAATACGGTGCAGCGAGTGAGTGTGCAGACATTTTCAGACGTGCTAACGGTGACTGTGTGTTGAAAATGGCTCAAAGAACACATATTGATGATGTTATGAGGGGTAGAATGCTAGGGTGACTGGAGGCTGGTCGAACACAGTATGCAACCAAGTGTGATCTCAAGATTATGGCAATGATTCCAGCAGACAGGATATGTGTCCAGGCACTACAGTACGGGACATCCACAGTGTACAACACCACAAGAAGACCAATATCTCACCATCAGTGCCCGCAGATGGCCACGGAGTACTGCAGGTAGCCTTGCTCGGGACCTTACCGCAGCCACTGGAACAGTTGTCTCCAGACACACAATCTACAGATGACTGAAAAGACATGGTTTATTCACCTGGCAACCTGCAAGGTGCATTCCACTGACCCCTCGTCACAGGAGACCCCGTAAAGCCTGGTGTCAAGAACACAGTACATGGTCACTGGAACAGTGGTCCCAGGTTATGTTCACGGACGAGTCCAGGTATAGTCTGAACAGTGATTCTAGCCAGGTTTTCATCTGGTGTAAACCAGGAACCAGATAGCAACCCCTTAATGTCCTTGAAAGGGAACTGTATGGAGGTCATGGTTTGATGATGTGGGGTGGGATTATGATTGGTGCACGTACACCCCTGCATGCCTTTGACAGAGGAACTGTAACAGGTCAGGTGTATTGGAACGTCATTTTGCACCAGTATGTCCACCTTTCCAGGGGTGCAGTGGGTCTCACCTTCCTCCTGATGGATGATAACGCATGGCCCCACCGAGCTGCCATCATGGAGGAATACCTTGAAACAGAAGATATCAGGCGAATGGAGTGACCTGCCTCTTCTCCAGACCTAAACCCCATTGAGCACATCTGGGTTGCTCTCAGTCGACGTATCGCTGCACATCTTCAAACCCCTAAAACACTTCAGGAGCTCCGACAGGCACTGTTGCAAGAATGTGAGGCTACACCCCAGAAGCTGCTCGACCACCTGATTCAGAGTATGCCAACCCATTGTGCGGCCTGTGTACGTGTGCATGGTGATCATATCCCATTTGATGTCGGGGTACAGGTGCAGGAAACAGTGGCATTTTGTAGCACATGTGTTTCAGGATGGTTTTCTCAACTTATCACCAATACCGTGGACTTACAGATGTGTGTTGCGTGTGTTTCCTATGTGCCTATGATATTAGCACCAATTTTTTGTAGTGCCACGTTGTGTAGCACCACATTCTGCAATTATCCTTAATTTGTGAGCATGAGTGTAGATCACTGTTAGATGTACTGTGTGTGGCAATGCGCACCCAAATGTTCATGCCTGCCACTCATTTCTCCTAGCAGCAGAAGATGCATCTGCACATACCCAGAGTTATATTCATAGCTAACACCCTACTAGCATGGACTTTCTCCAGCTGCTTCTTTGTGATATGTGGGTTTTCCTTGGCAAAACGTGTGGCTGGAATGTTATCCCCAAGGCTGACACTCTTCTTGTAGACACTGAGCAAGTGACTCTGAATGTCACCACTGAGTGATATGTAATGTTTAATCATGTGACAGATAACTTAACAGCTTGCCACACAGTGCTGCTAGATATGTGAACGAGCAGCCAGTAGACCATGTACTGGAAAGTTGGCCTCATGTGACCACACAGTGCGAGCATTGTAGGCTACTTCTATAGTCAGCAAGAACAGTCAGCCTACCCTTCTTAGTTGTAATTGGGCACCCAAAGTGCCCTTTCCTAGACAGTTATTCCATGAACTGCTTCTTGATTACCACTACATTAACATTAGTAAGGATGACCGCCCCCCTCCTCCAAATCTCACCAAACAGTACAGATTGCATGCCCATGCGAGTGTGTTTGAGAGGCCTCACAGGCTCTCAACAAGTCACCTACCCAAGTGCATGTGCCTATTAGCACATGAAGTAATGTCATTGTATTAACGCTTTGCATGAACTTATAGTTACATTCATTCACAGTCTGATGTAGTTATTATTGAACATTGCACCCCTTTCCTTTGTGGGAATATAAATTCATGTAGATATGACCCACTTAAAACACTCAGAGAGTAATATTGTACATAGTGTTTTCAGCGTGCAGTTGCAAATCATGGAGAGAGGTCTCATGCAATGCACCGGTTTTGTTCTCTGCTCTGCAAATGTGAACCTGTAATTGGGCCTTAATTTCAGTCTGTTAATGGTATTTTGTTACAGGTCAGCACACAGTGACATGACCATTGTACATGTGTCTTTCCCTAGATTTTGCATAACTCTCGGCAACATTGTTGGTGGCATGCCTCCATGTTAATTTGTTATATAACCCCTGTGGTAGATATATCTTATTCAATAAATACTGTTTGCATGTCAATGCATTTATTTCGGTTTTCATCTTTCCATAGCACATGCTCAGTCTTCAGCAATCTGCTTGTATGGTATTTCTAACTATGCTAGCAGGTGGAAAACCAAATTCCTACATATTCCATTCCAGATTTATCATACTGTATAATAATGTTGGGTAGGGCAGAAAATGTGCATATGAACAGACTGCTAAAAAAAGGAAAATAAAATCAGATGTACTGGAAGGCTATCACCAAGCAAGTCCTGTAAACTCAAATTCAAAGAATACAAAATTATTACTTACATTATGTATATATTTGAAACTATCATGTACCTCAAATTAAATTGTACACCAATGCTAAACAGTGAATTATACAATTACAGAATAAATGTAAAAGATGACTGTCACATCAACAGTATCTGACAACAACTGGCTGATAAAGACCACACTAGAGCAGTCTACTTATTATACAACAGATTACCAAGCAGTTTAAAAAGTATAACAGCACTACCAGTGTCCAAAATAAAACTAAGAGAGTACTTAAAAACAGCATGTTTGTACAGTGTTAAGAAATATTTTTAGACCAGTCCAAAAGAATTAGAAAATAATATCTTGAGAACTGCTAAATACACTGTATCAGTGAAGAGTAAACATAAAAATTTTTCTTATGTCTCATCCATTGCAATAGAAAGGAGGAGGAGGAGGAGATTAGTGTTTAACGTCCCGTCGACAACGAGGTCATTAGAGACGGAGCGCAAGCTCGGGTGAGGGAAGGATGGGGAAGGAAATCGGCCGTGCCCTTCCAAAGGAACCATCCCGGCATTTGCCTGAAGCGATTTAGGGAAATCACGGAAAACCTAAATCAGGATGGCCGGAGACGGGATTGAACCGTCGTCCTCCCGAATAGAAATTGAAACTGGTTGCTTACATGTATCAAATTAAACTAATATTGAAATTTTTATACTGCCTGTGTTTTCATTAATTATTTTACATATGGGTATAAGTCTATTGTAAATAATAATAGATGTGCTCAAAATGTAATTTACCTTGTACCTGTAATTGTAAATGTACACTGATGTATCCAATATATATCTAAACAGGAATAAAAAGATGAATAAATAAATAAATATGTAAATAAATAAACAACATTTTTGCATGTAACACTTTTAATATAGTTCTTTTTTTCCAGGCATGTCTTTACCAACTACAGAAATGTAAGATTTTCTACAGCTCCTCATACTTTTCTTGCCAGTCTGGTTCCAATTTGGTGGATCCATTTTCCTTTCTATGCTAAAATTTAATGACACAATATCCTTTGGAAAGAAACTTACATTAGCAACACCCATCATTTTCACTAATTTACTATGTTCTTCCAGGATGGTCAACATTACAACAACAAATAGCTCAACTTGTTGACAGAAAAAAGATACCTGTAGCTATGGTTGCATGTCTCATATGATGTACCACTTTATTCCAGTGGAAACACAACTTTGCCAAAAATGTTATATACAACCTTCTTTGAGGGAGGTCTTCATTATTGTCTATTATTTCTCTGTTGTGTTAATTATAGAACAAACTTCAGTTAAACTTTATCGTAATTTGTGAGTAGCATGTGAATGACATTGGCAGCCTGGTAATGTCATGCACTACAAAAAATCTGAAAACATGGTATAGCAAAACTTACTGAATGGTGTACCCTGTCACCAGTTGTATCCATTATCATATTCCTCTCCTCCTCAGTGATGAAGTACTGTTGTTCAGGAGTGTCTTTTATGAGGCAGATCCAGAGTACAAGCCAGATTGAAGCTAGAGCTCCCATAATATAGAAGACCCATTCCCAACCTAAATAGCCAGCAATGACTCCAGATAAGGGGAAGGATATCACAGTACCCAGTGCTGTACCTGCAACAGAAGTAAACAAAGCTAAAATGTTAAAAAGACAAATCACTGATTAGACTTGTAAAATTAACAGTAGTGTGTTTAAAGATGATCTTATACTGGATGCACTGAGCAATACACAGGAACATAAACAAGAAATGGAACACTGTGATTCACTTTAAAACCTTGTGGTTTTCTTACGGGAATGTGTGCCCACAAAACTCGTTATACTGTCCCACAACTTACTTAAATTAACCACTTGTGTCAACAGAATATTGCTGTGTACTATTGGCCAACTGAAAAGCCACAACAGCAACACAAACTTCATTGAAAGGAGTCAAATGAAGAAGAAGATTCCTTGCAAATAAGGCCAATTGACAACTATCAAGTACACTTCCTGTGAGAAAACTGATGAAAATGGTTGTTTTTCTTAACTGTGAATGATGAGATGGAAATTTCTTCTACAAAAATGATAAATAAGTTTCAATAATCATCTGAACAAGAAGAATTAGTTGTTAAGCTAGTTGTATTTTTTTGTAGATCATTCATATCATTACTAATGTGGAAAAAGAGAATATTCTGGCTATTTAATTAATCTGCTTCTGTATACTGAAACAAATCATTTCTAGTCCATTTTCAGCACTGTAGTTGAAAGTTGGCTTGGCCAATTTCCAGTGAATGGGAGGAAGAGGGTTTTGTTCAGCTTGAAGAGAATCAGCTGGATTTTCCCTAATCCTTCTAAACAGTTGGCTTTACAGGGAGAGAAATTTCCAAAGATGAACTTTGCAGAAAGGGTTCTTAATGTTCTGTTGAGGGAAGCACTTTTCAGGTGTGCAGTAAGCAGTAACAGGGGAGTGGCCAATAACAATGCATACTTTTCGCTGTTGGTTTCTGACTGGCAGAAAGGCCAATGTTTTAAAAATTTTGTAAAATGATAGGGTGATCACAAAATAAGAAAAGTTGGCCCTCGGGCCTCATGAAGTGTAGAAATGGTGTGCCTTCTGAGACAGAGATTGTGTCTTTATCGTGTATATCGGAAACTGGCAGTAGGTGATCTTTCTCGATCAACCAAGTGACTGAGTTCAATATGTAAGACTGAGAGAACTCCGAAGGGCATTCCTGTGTGTGGACTGTGATTTCTGCTTAGGCATTTTCCTTTTGCTCTTTGCAAATGGTGAGGAGTAACTGTGAGTGGTGAGAAGTTTTACGTGTGCACTTTTATAGTAAAATAAGGATTCTGAGCAAACATCAAGATATTTGCTAGCTGGAATTGGTGGTTAGAGAAAGAAGTGACAGACTTGGCTAGAGTTATCTGATGCTAGTAAACTTCATCCATATCCCTGAAAATCTGAGAGGGATGTTCATGAGTAACCTTTCCCTGTTGACACTGAACTCAGTAATTATCAATGGCAGTTGACAATAGGCAGTATGAGGTGATTTATTGAACTGTTAGCAGTGAACATTTCCAATCCAGCGGTCACATATAGGAATCTTATCTGAAAATAATTACATAATGTTTGACTTGTCGAATTTACACCTGTCTTGCAGGCCAAAACAAGGCTCGCAACCCTTATTTAATATGACTGGATAGTGTGCCACAGTAGGCAATTAATCCAGGTCCACCAAAAACATTTCCAATTATATCCATGGAAACAGCTTGTCGCGTCATTGATCTTGCATGCTACACTTCTATAAGAATATGTGGATTCTGGCTAAGGTTGCGAGTGTGCCTTCTCATTATATCACAGAAGCCGGAGAGTAGATGGAAGGAATATTTCAGTATGGTTGCGTTCTGATCATTTCGTGTCGAGTTCACATAACAAGATATTTAGGTTAATTACACAAAAGTGTGTAGTTATTTTTCACTATATAAGTTAAAAATTTTTAAATATTAACTTTTCTATTAAATAGAATGGTGCTGACTAGAACACACTTTTCCAACTTGTATCCAAATTTACTTTGTTATTTTATGCTTGGTGTTTTAGATTGCTAAGGGAAAATCAATGATTTTGATACCAGCATTATTTACTCCTACCTGTGCTTGTGTCAGTTTTAATTAAAATTAATTAATGTCACTATTTTCTTTTATAATAATAATAATAATGGACTTCATTGTTTATTATGAGTAGAATAACATAGTGAAATTAAAAGTTGTATAATATGTTGATGCTGGACACAACCTCTTTGTAAAACTGATACAAATGAATACCATTCCTAATTACATTAATACTATATGTCCATTGTTCTCAATAAAGGTTATGATATAAGGGGAAGAAAAAAGGTTTATGCATTAGGTACAAACTCAGTCCAGGCACCTTTTGGATGGTAAAATAAGAGCAGTATAAGAGCGACACTGCATTTGTTTCTGAAAAGATGGAAACTCAAATAATTATGAATAGGAATTAGCTCCTTTCTAAACTTTATTAGATAGTTCAGCTGTAGAGTAAATTATGTATGACTTAGCCTGATTAAATGAGACCCTGTAAATGTTAATACTATGAGTTAAAATGAACAGTAGCTTGTCAGGCATGTAAAGTCTAATATTTTAATCACACAACATGGAAAAGTACAGTAATAGTAATGTTAGTTCACTATTATAAAGTGGATAGTTGAGACAGATAGGAAGACCTCAGATCTTGTAGCCACTCCAAAATAGTCATTTAATTCATCTCCATTTTATTGTCTTGTCTACAAGATTACTGATGCCCCTCATGTAATGAGAGGGGATCTACTAAAGTCCATGAAGCATTCCGTAGATGCTCTCCACACTGCAGGCGTTCACCAACTTCGATCTGAATGCAGCAATGTCTATGTTGGTCAAATCGGGGAACAGATTAACACTCACATAATGGAGAATGATCTTTAGGACACAGGAAATCTGCAACAGCTGAACACTATCTTTTGAACTGTAACAGTCTATCAGTTTTCAGAAGCTCTTCCTCACCAGACACAGATGCAACAGTAGAAAAATGGAGGCAATTGAACATGGACCTTGGTTACATATTGCCAACGGTCCAACTGCCAGTGACCCCACTCCAGAGGGACATGTATGTTCAGCAGACAGCAACTCCTCAAGACCAAGATTCAACAGCAGAAATAAGTGACCACAAGAGAATACTACATGGCATCAATGTCTTGCTAGCTCTGGGTACAAGCTGCCATTGTGTGCCCATCATCTACCAGGGCAGCACAGGAAACAGACTTTTGTACAACCATCCCTCCTCAGATGTCTTCACTTTGAATTGCCCAATTAAATTCCAGGATTGTGATGTCCAGTGTCACATGACAATCGAAAAAGGATGGTATGTATGAGAGATCACATCCAGAACCCAGCAGTTTGATCATCCTGAAGAAAATCATTGTAAAATTAATTAAAATATTGGTTTTATAGTTATTTTTATGGTTCAAAATTAGGTGATCAAATACCCAAAAGGATTTTATTCAAATGGACACTGACCATGAGAGTCTTCATACTATGCCTTATACTTACTGTCATGTTCTGAGTTCTTATGATTGTCTATCAGAAATGTTGACGTTAGTCCACAATCTACATCTCAGTATTTTCACATAAACATCATCCAGATAGCCACAAGACATGTGAAGGTGCAGCGGAACCGACTAAGCAGTTTCTATCGATTACCGCCGGTGCCGTGGTGGGGATAGCAGTTGCACGTGGTCTGCCTTTGTTCAGTCGTTGACCCCATTTCAGAAGCCAACATGGTCTGGTTTTGCTGTTTGCACTTATTATGAAAACAACAGACCTGTGATCACTACACAATGAGCTTTTCGGTGACAGTTCAAGATTCCACGCAACAATGTCATTCCTAATGCAAACACAATTCGGTCTTGGGTTCAGCAATTGGAGGAAACTGGTAGCACACTAAGAATAGATACACATGGCCAACGCAGATCTATCAGAACACCAGAAAATGTGCAGCGGGTGAGAATAGCAGTTCAACAATTGCCACAATGTTCTGCTCGACAACATGCTGTTGCATTGGGGATTTCAGACCGCAGTTTGAGAAGGATTCTGCAATGAGATTTGAAGTTCCATCCTTTCAAAATAATGATTGTTCAATAATTATGCCCAGCAGGCTATGCCAACCATCAAAATCTGTGTAAGGAAATGCTTGCTCAGATTCCTCCGAATGCAGCTTTCTTTGGTAGTGATGAGGCACATTTTCAACTTAGGTGTTGCATGAATAAGGAAAACTTTCGGTACTGGGCTGAAAATAACCTGCAAATTATTCAAATTATTCATGAAAGACTCCAACATTCTCCTAAAGTGACAGTGAGGTGTGTCATATCACAATTTGGCATGGTAGGCCCTTACTTTTTCGAGGAGGAAGGAGTGACCGTGACAGTGAGTTCCATACATTATGTTTCAATGTTGCAAAATTTTCTGCAACCCAGAATGGACAAGATTGTTGAAGAACATGGACTGGGGGACTTGTGGTTCCAACAGGATGGAGCCACTGCTCACACAGCTCGAATTTCACTTGATGTTTTGAGAGAAATGTTTCCGGGACACCTCGTCTCTTTGAGGGATGATGATGAGTGGCCTGTGCCATCACCAGATTTGAGCATTTGTGATTACTTTCTTTGAGGATATTTGAAGGAACGGTTTCCAAAAGGCGCCCTCACATCCCACCATAGTTAAAAGAGCGGATTACTGATGAAGGAATGCCATACCCCGCAATATGCGTGCAACAGCTGCTCGAAACTTCAGGGATCGTCTACAACAATGTGTTGATGCTAATGGTCGCCATCTTGAGGACATTATTTTCAAAACTAAGTGTATGTAAAATGGTATATTGTACTAATTTATAAAATAAAAACATTTTTTCTCTATACATCCAGATTTACTTTTTATTGCTCCTTAAAACTGCTTAGTCAGTTCTGCCACACCCTGCACATTAATGGGTGCACATGGCAATTTTCACAGTTATGATATGAAACAGGTCCAGTCATTTGTGTTAGTCCTGAAGGAACAATAACATATTACTACATAATATTTGGAAATAACAAGCTCCCTATCATCACAAATTAAATGACAAAAATAGTTTAATATTGCTTTCACCCTCTTTCTTTATGTTAATAATATATATCTTGGCTATAGTAATCAGTGATGGGTACAGACTAAAAGAATTTTTCACAAGCACTGCAATTCAAAACACTATGCATCGTTATAATTTAGGGATAAATACTGATCAGCAGAAATATGTAAGTGTCTTTTAATTGCACGTGTCTGCAATTTAACATGTCTTCTTTACAGTTAAGTAGCAATCTGTCTTTTCCTACATTGTTGAAATATTACACTAATTTGATATAACTTCCATGTGTACTAGCAGTCCAATTGTTTCCACACAAAGCACAGTAAAAATACTCTAACTTGTGAATTTATGTTAATGTTTATCTTCTTGGTGGCATTAAGGTGACAAATTTATGAATGTTTTTCTTAGGCTAATAACACAACAAAAGAGCTGAAAATACAAAACAGATTTTAAATAGTTAGAATAAAATTTTGTTGCGTTACATAAGTTTACAACAGAACTCTCATTGTACACAAAATACAGGCAGCGATAAGGAAGTATGCCTAACAAGTAAATACAGTCTGTTATGACTCAACTGTGCAGTTTTAAACAGAAATATGGGAACAAAACGTAATTTCGTATTACACACAGAGAGTGGACAAAAATATGGAAACACCACAAATACAACACATTACCAGGCCTACTACACTGTAGGAAAACCATTGGCATATAAAAAAGCTTCCAGTCATAAGGATAAACAAAAATATTCCAGTCATATGGATAAATAAAGGTATTGCAATACTCTAACATGTTAATTTATGTTAATGTTTATCTTCTTGGTGGCATTAAGGTGACAAATACAAAACAGATTTTAAATAGTTAGAATAAAATTTTGTTGCGTTACATAAGTTTGCAACAGAACTCTCATTGTACACAAAATACAGGCAGCGATAAGGAAGTATGCCTAACAAGTAAATACAGCCTGTTATGACTCAACTGTGCAGTTTTAAACAGAAATATGGGAACAAAACGTAATTTCGTATTACACACAGAGTGTGGACAAAAATATGGAAACACCACAAATATAACACATTACCAGGCCCACTACGCTGTAGGAAAACCATTGGCATATAAAAAAGCTTCCAGTCATAAGGATAAACAAAAATATTCCAGTCATATGGATAAATAAAGGTATTGTACAGTTTTCAAGGGAATCTTACACCATTTTATCTGAAAAACAGTGCCAGGTTCAAGTAATGATCATAGCTGCCAGGTTCAAGTAATGATCATAGCGGCAGATAGCGATTATGCAACCTTCCTTCCAAAGTAGACCACAAAGGTTTAATAATATTTATAAATGGTGACTGTGATGCTCACAGAAATGTGACAATTCATCCTTTTGTTCACAAAACCAATCCTGGATGATGTAAGATGTGTACAAACAGAAATCTTGTGGTTTTGGAACACAGAATCCCCACTGAGGAACAAACATCATATCATCGAATGGACCTGATCAGCCAAAACAGTCACATCATCACTGGCAGTAATGTGACCTTGCAGAGTAACTATTGGGCTCATGAAATATTACATTATAGCTGTCCAAAGCACCGCTGAACCCCCGCCATATTTCACTCTTGGGACACAAACTCGGCCAGAAGTTGGAAACAATATGAAACAATACATATCTGACCAAATGACTTTCTTCCATTGCTCTGTAGTCAAGGTTTTATGGCTTTGGCACCACATTTTCCTGTTATAGGAATTTGCATCACTGATGACTGGTGTTGGAATCCAGCTTGCACTGCAACTGCCAGGTTATGCAACTTATAATGCCAACATCAATGTTATTTAATGGGATAGATCAAAAATCTACTCACCAAGTGGCAGCAGAACACACACATAAAAGACTGTTGTAATTGGCAAGCTTTTGGAGCCAGTGGCTCTTTCTTAAGGCAGATGGGTTGAAGGGGAAGGAAGATGAGTGAAGAAAAAGGACTGAAGAGTTCTACGAAAAGGGGTAGATTTTGGGAAAGTCACCCAGAACTGTGGTTCAGGGGAGACTTACTGTTCATAGGGATGGTCTAGGATGTTGTTGAGGCTTCCTGGGAGATGAAACACCACTTTAGGATGAATGACCATTGCCAAACTGTAGCTAAGAGCAAAGTTCACAGCCCCATGTAACCACATACAGCTGAACATAACATGCTTGATTTCAATGGTTGCTTCACTAACCAAGCCATCTGTATCCTCCCCTCAACAACCACCTTTTCTGAACTGTGCAGATGGGAACTAATCTTACAACACATTCTCTGCTCCTGAACTATTCCCAGCCTCAACCTATGATAACCTACTGTCCCCACACCCTCCACCCAACAGTTTGCACCTCCTCTGTCCTATCACCTCCTCTTTATTGTTGTCTCCTGACCTCCTCTGCCAATGTGCCTGCTCATCTTTCCCCTTCTCTGCTCCCCTCCTTGTTTGCTCCCCATTCCCCACTCCCTTCTCCCCTCTTCTCAGCCGCACTTCCTCCTGACACTGCACCTATTGGCTGTCTAGCACCTGCACACTCTGCCAGACAGTGCTCTTCTCTTCCACCATCTGTAACCTGCTACCCCTTCCCGGCCTCTGCCAGATTGCTGCTTCCATTTTACATGACGGCTGCATTCCGGGCCGAGCCACCAGAGATGGTGCTCGTATGTGTGAGGTGTGCTTGCTTGTGTTTATGTAGATGTGTGTTTCCTTTTCTGAAGAAAGCTTTCGCCAAAAGCCAATGTGTATGTGCCTTTCTGTTGTGCCTGTCTGCAACTCAACATGTTATCTTTAGGGTAAGTAGCAAACTATCTTTTCCTTATATTGTTATTAAATGTGACTTCTGTTTAACCATGTGCTTTGATACAACACCTAGTTAACATCTAGTTAATAATTTATGTTACTATAATTAATGTATGTATGTAACTTCAGAAGTAAATTTCTGTAAAAGTATGGGAATGTTAAAACTATTCTTGTAGAATGGTTCATGCATAAGGAAAGTACATTTGTAATAACGGCTGGAGGGACATCCCTCCTAAATGAGACCCACAATGGTGGGGAGAGAGAAGGTGGGTTTGGTGATCAAACTGCAAGGTTCCTTTGTGGCACAAGTTAATTGGTGGCTAGCATGCAAAGTGTTCGCATCTTGTGTGCTGAACGAGGCAAGAAGAGCAGCAAGATTACTTAATATAGCCTCAGATGTGAAAGAAATTTGGCTCATTATTCATGGCCTATATTGGTTAGCTCTATACTATGAAAATCAAACACTAATAGGAAAATTTTCAGAGCTTGCTATACAGAAACAGTCATGGATACTTTTGCTGCCTTTTTGAGTAGCCACAGGAAATCGCCACAGCCACCACCTTCATCTCAGTCAGTTAAGTACTGTAAATTTTCATAGACTAGTTATGTGGTTCCTTATCCAATAACAAGTTGTGTTCTTTAAACTTTGCATTGAGCACCCATATTTTATCCTTAAGTCATTTACCTAGACAGGGACCAAGTGCTGCGATATTTCTAAGTATCCTATTTTATTGAACTGAAAAAAATTTGATTTCTGTAACAGCATTTAATAACACTTGTGGAGTAGCAGCTTTCTTTGACTCTTGTTTCTGAAGTACTCTCGCATGTTTTTCGTAGAAGAATAGTTATAGTTTAACTAAATTATAAGTGCCAAAGAAAGATCTAAAGTGTTGATGCTCTTCATGGGCACACAGCCGGATTTTATTGTCCTGACAACACAATATTTCGATGGTTCAACTGGCCACCATCTCCAGGTGAGACTGCAGGTGCACAATCACATTGGAACTGAGGTAACATCAGATATGCTGCCCTATGTAATCATTTATCTGTAATGATAATTAACTGTTATACAGATAATAAGTGTTACTGAGTGCCAGTTGTTGCCAAGACAGTTTAATACTCTTTCTGAGTTGTTCATACCAAACCTCTAGTATACTGCTTGCTAAAGTGTACTACTGCCACCTGTCCTATAAGCAAAAACTGTATTTCAATATCAGGCAAAGCAAATACAAATAGTTACTTTCTTTATGAACAGTGCTAGGACTCAGTTCAAATTTGCTTAATTAGGCTGGCAGCTGTTGCCTTTTACTTTAGTGCAACTTACTTTTTTTTACTATTAGACTCTTGGTTCAATCCCCACTTGTTTTGCTACTGCTTCCTTTTAATAGAAATATTCCAAGAGTCGCAAAATTAGTTCCATACCTTGTCCATTACATACAGTCATGATCATCTTCAAATGCTTTCACACGAGTAACATTATCAGTGTATTGCTAATTCAGTAGTAGAAGTGGTACTGTTCATTCAGCTCTGCAGTGACTTTTACAGCTGTTGTCCCCTTATTTTTTGTCACATTCCTTGTGACTTAGTAGATGATGTTTTTCTACTTTCCCTGTACATGTTATAAATCTTCGATGCAGTACCTCTTGAAACACCAAACACTTGGGCTACTTTGGTTAAAGAAGCACCTACCATATGAGCACTAACAATGTGCCCATGTTTGAGTTCAATTAGTTCTGACATGATGCACTCACAACTACACAGAAAATTGTTGTTCTGACCACAACTAGCACACACAGTGTATTAAGGACACTGCACAGGTGCCATTCGGGTCAAATACAACAGTGCAACCTATAGGCTTGGCTAGCATCTGCATTTATGTTCAATTATTCATTTCTCACTGTGTTTCCATATATTATGTCCAACTCCTGTATATGTGGAGGAGAAAAGTAATTACCATAATAAATGTGAAAAACATAAGAATGGAATTACACTATGATTTATTTACTCCATGCAAATGGTATGAAAACTGCAAATTAAGAAGTCAGTTCCTTTTGAAATATCTTTAGTGCACAAAACTGTAAATTATGTAGTCAGTTAATCTGGAGATGCTTGTGGTGCACAAAATAGTGTTCTCACTTTTCTTATTAGTTTGTGATAACATCTGGTAGTATGTTACATACCTGCATATATGATGGCAGTAAGGACAGCACGGTCATGAGGTGGAGCCCAGTGAGAGATCATAACATGCATCGCTGGGAAAGTCAAACCCTGTAACACAAAAACATTACCTTACAAGACAAAGTGGAATTTTTTCAGAGAGCTGGCTGCGGAAAACTATTTACCCAGAAATGCAAAAGGAATTACCTTTGAAATAAATACAACTGCACATCAAATTGTTGGTCAGCTCAACGTGTGTTGTTCTGTGAAACAGAGTTGCCTGTATTACCTTTTTAAGT
This sequence comes from Schistocerca americana, assembly GCF_021461395.2. Lineage (NCBI taxonomy): Eukaryota > Metazoa > Arthropoda > Insecta > Orthoptera > Acrididae > Schistocerca > Schistocerca americana. The sequence goes on along the minus strand of NC_060120.1, from coordinate 308,432,265 downwards.
AGTTGTGTTGTGTTCATTTCATTTAATATGATAAACTAGAACACTATGCCATCATATACTTTTTTGTGTGAGCATCAGAGGTTTGTAGCCTATCACTGATGTTATTCAATCTATGCATCGAGCAAGCTGTAAAGGAAGCCAATGAGAAACTTGAAAAGGAAATAAAGTTCAAGGAGAACAAATAAAAACTTTGCAGTTTGCTGATGACACTGAAATTCGGACACTTAAGGACTCTAAGGAGCACTTGAACAGAATAGATAGTGTCTTGAGAAGAGATTACAAGATGTACATCAAAAACAGAGGTAATTGAATGCAGTCGAAATAAATCAGACCATGCTGAGGGAATTAGATTAGGAAATGAGACACTAAAAGTAGTAGACTGTAGCATCGAGAGTCAGTACGCAATAGCATTTATTGCACTACTTTGCAGTATGGCTCGTAGCTTTGGAGCTGTTGGTGGTGATAGAAACAGCAACTTGTATCTTTGCATGACTCATTCGCACCTGTCGCTAGCTTAGCCGTGGGAAGCGGTACCTGTGTCAATTCGAGCGACAGAATATTCGAGCCCCTAAGAATCTAAATAAACAGTATTAAATATTATTAAATCTTGTTCAAAGTCAGTATACTGCCCTTTGTTATTAAAAAGAAGATTGTGTAAAAAATCTCAGCTTTCTAGCTGGCATACTTTCAGATTTAGAAAATATTACCAAAACACCCCAAACTGACACTTGGAAGCATAAAGTTAGTTAGGATTGATAACAGTTTGTCTTTTATTATCATTTGGAATCATTACTCAACTTCATAAAATGGCAGAAGAATTTATATAGATTTTCATAATTAAAAAAAAGTTAAATACTTTTCATTTTTCGTAATATAAAATTCAGGAAAGATTATTATTCAGTTAATATGCTGTTGTGTAAGTAAATGAGAGTGAGTGAGAATGTGTATGTGAGATACATGTAAAGATTCAATATTATATGATGTACAGCATTACGTAACTATGTTATGAGAAAGTGTTAAGCAAGCAAGAAAGCAAGCAATTTCCCCACCGTGCTGATGACGTATGTCCAAGAGTATTTGCTTTTGTAAGAAGGCAGCCAGAGTAGCCATTTGCAGGGTAATAGTTTTCTAAAGTTATTTCAAGATTAGTTTGCTTTTCGTTTGGTTTTGTTAAACATTTTATTAATATTTGCATGATGAAGTGACGTAAATGCATCTGCAAATGTTGACTGGTGTAAGACAGTTTTAGCTCAAAAAAGAACTCAAAGGATTGTTTTGACTGACTGGTCATTTTGAACAACAACCAGAGTTAAGCATTTCCAGCACACTGCAAGTAGTTATAGGCCATGGAAGGAATGGCAGTGGGTCAGTCGCTAGTCAGCTATCGGATGTGCAGGTCATGTTGAATGCTTCTGTCTTTATTATGTGTAAAATGAAGAAATAATTGGCTTCTCATGTCCAAATTGTGTGGCCGTAATAGCGGTTGCATTTACAGACAGTTTTGTGAAGTTTGGAAGTTTTTGGATTGTTTTGTTGGAAAGAGAACCATGTGTGAGCTTTTGGCCTTAGTAAAAATTCCACGTGGCATGTTTCACATTAGTTTATGGAATATTTGGCGAGCAATTTCTTGATTAGAAATCCACTGAAAGGGACTGAATGTTAAACCCATATACTGTATATGACTGTAAATCACGTAATAATTCGGGTCGGACTTAGTACATTTCTGGCTGCCTTGTGTGTGCACTGGGTTGGATGAACTGTGAGCTGAGGACAGTGATATTATTCATTAATTGAATTTGGGCTGATGACAAGTGTTTAATTTTGAACCTAAAGAAATAAAAGAACTCGTTGCAGAGTTTTACCATTTTTCTAAAGAAATGAAGCAATCACCCTCCACCCGAAATTTTTTATAGGATATTACAGGACAGCTTGCTACCAGAGTTTACGCTGACTTTGTAAATGTAAGTATTGATGGTGTTTTTCTTCGACACTGCTTTTAACATCGTCTGAACAGTACCTATGTATGCAGGAAAATGGGCTGGTGATCTGACGCCGTACTGAGGTAGGTGGAACTTTTGTCGGAACAGTATGCCGAAGGTAAGTGATCAATCATCTTACGCCACAATCTGAACCCGCTATGCCGCAAGACGAGTATTGTTATTTGGGCAACAGTTAACACATGGTGGCCAAAGTAAGGAAGATATAAAATGCAAACTGGCAGTAGCAAGAAAAGCATTTCTGAAAAAGAGGAATCTGTTAAGTTAGAATATAAATTTAAGTGTTAGGAAGTCTTTTCTGAAGGAATTTGTCTGGAATGAATGGAGGTGAAATGTGAATGATAAGCAGTTCAAGAAGAGATAGAGGCTTTTGAAATGTGGTGCTATAGAAGAATGCTTTAGATCAGATGGATAGATTGCTTGACTAATGAGATGGTGCTGAAGTGAACTGGGGAGAAAAGAAATTTGTGGCACAACTTAACTACAGGAAGGGATTGGTCAATAGGACACATTCTGAGGCATCAAGTAACTCTGGGTAATGTATTGGTGGGAGGCATGGAGAATAAGAATTGTAGGGGGAGACAAAGGATGAACACAGGAAACAGGTCCAAATTGATGTAGGTTGCAATAGTTACTTGGAGACGAAGAGGCTTGCCAAGGTTAGACTATCATGGAGAGCAGCATCGAACCAGTCTTTGGATGGAATACCATGGCAACAATACTCCAAGGATGACTGATTCTCTTGTTGTTGTTGTTGTTGTTGTTGTTGTGGTCTTCAGTCCAGAGACTGTTTTGATGCAGCTCTCCATGCTATTCTATCCTGCGCAAGCTTCTTTGTCTCCAAATAACTACTGCAACCTACATGCTGCTGAATCTGCTTAGTGTATTCATCTCATGATCACCCTCTATGATTTTTACCCTCCACACTACACTCTAATACTAAATTGGTGATCCCTTGATGCCTCAGAACATGTCCTACCAATCGATCCCTTCTTCTAGTCAAATTGTGCCACAAATTCCTCTTCTCCCATATTCTGTTAAGTACCTCCTGATTAGTTATGTGATCTGCCCATCTAATCTTCAGCATTCTTCTGTAGCACCACATTTCGATAGCTTCTATTCTCTTCTTGCCTTAACTATTTATCTTCCATGTTTCACTACCATACATGGCTACACTCCATACACATACTTTCAGAAATGACTTCCTGACACTTAAATCTATACTCAGTGTTAACAAATTATTGGGCTCTACATTAAGTTCAAATGGCTCTGAGCACTATGGGACTCAACCTACATTAAGTGTCTCATTTCCTAATCTAATTCCCTCAGCATCACCTGATTTAATTTGACTACATTCCATTATCCTCGTTTTGCTTTTGTTGGTGTTCATTTTATATCCTCCTTTCAACACACTGTCCATTTGGTTCAGTTGCTCTTCCAGGTCCTTTACTGTCTCTGACAGAATTACAATGTCATCGGCAAACCTCAAAGTATTTATTCCTTCTCCATGGATTTTTATTCCCACTCCAAAATTTTCTTTTGTTTCCTTCACTGCTTGCTCAATATACAGATTGAATAACATCGGGGAGAGGCTACAACCCTGTCTCACTCCCTTCCCAACCACTGCTTCCCTTTCACGCCTCTTGACTCTTGTAACTGACATCTGGTTTCTATACAAATTGTAAATAGCCTTTCGCTCCCTGTATTTTAACCCTGCCACTCTCAGAATTTGAAAGAGAATATTGCAGTCAACATTGTCAAAAGCTTTCTCTAAGTCTACAAATGTTAGAAATGTGGGTTTGCCTTTCCTTAATCAATCTTCTAAGATAATTCATAGGATCAGTACTGCCTCACGTGTTCCAACATTTCTACGGAATCCAAACTGATCTTTCCTGAGGTCAGCTTCTACCAGTTTTTCCATTTGTCTGTAAAGAATTCGTGTTAGTATCTTGCATCCATCACTTATTAAACTGATAGTTTGGATATTTTCACACCTGACAACACCTGCTTTCTTTGGGATTGGAATTACTATATTCTTCTTGAAGTCTGAGGGTATTTCACCTGTCTCATACATACTGCTCACCAGATGGTAGAGTTTTTTTTTCTTATTAAAAGAAACTGATTTGGAAATGGAAAGAATTTGCCCACAAGCCAGCATATCTCCTTCACCTTTGAGCTACACTTTCTAAGGATAGTCTGGCACCAGCCTTCCCCAAATCTAGACATATGTGAACACACCACTATAGATTGTTATGGACCAGAAACTTCTGTATATTTACAGGTTGTATCTGATACAAGTGACTGACTGGCTATGATTTAATCAAACGGTATTGATGTGTTATGTCTGTTTATGTGCATTAAATTATTTTTATTTATATTTAAGGTTACATCTCACTCTTTGCACCAGTTGGTGATAATCTGCAAGTGTCTCTACACTTCATTCTTACTGCATTACGTCATACCAGACAATACCTTCACTCCTGACAATGTCACCTCATTAAGTATGACATACTGAGTTCTGTTTACTGTCAGCCTTGACTCCAATGACGTATTTTTTTGGATATTCCACATTCTCCTATTTTATTTACTACGTGACAATGCAGACCTGTACTGAGGGCTTTGGAAAATACATCATCAGCCGAAGATCTGCATTGTACTGCCTTCTGGACCTCATGAACAAACAGTGCAAGCTAGATTCCAAGTGGTCATGGTTTGTGGTAACTGTGTTTATTCTCACTGGAGATTTATTTGGCATGTATGCGACCATAACATGTATATCATGTAGGTTCCAATAAAAATATGATTCAGTGAAAGTGAGTAACAATTAAAAGTGTATAGAGGATGTGTGGGTAAACATTCTTAGACAAGAAAATTGGGATCTGGGAAGCAAATTTCATAATATACACAATCTTGGGAATGTTTTTTGACATTGATGTCATGAAGTAATGCATAATGATAATAATCAAATTTCTATGATGTACATATCCTACATTTCCTGATCCTCCATCAGCCAGTATTGCTGATCATTTTTTCAAATCATTTATGCTTACATTATCAGTATTAATTAGACTGATAACTTTTGAATTTGCTTCCATGATACTATTTTCATCTCTTATTTGCACACATATTTTACAATTACTTGCACATTGCTGTAGTACATAATGAAGTGTAAATTACTTGTATTGTTCATAACAAAAATTGTACAGCTCACAAAATCTGTTCACGCAGGTGGGAACCACCTACCTTCACACCTAACATGAGCATATGACAAATAGCTACAATCCTGTCAACTAAGCCACATCTGTATCCTGTGAAGTCTTATAAACAAATTTCTTTTGAGTTCTCCAGATGGACTAGTCACAAGAATCAGTGTCAGGTGATCCTGTGGCCAGGATATAGGGCTTCCTCTTCCAATTCAACACTAAGTAAATGTAGCACTGAGATGCTCATGCACTGATAGTAGGTGGTGCTCCATCATATTGCAAGATGTATTTGCACAAAGAACTATGGGCACATCTTTCAACTGAGGTAAAAGATTTTGCAGGAAGTGATAGTGCAAGTAGCTGTTCAAGTAGCAAGGCAGGAGCTGCATACAAATGAGATGGTTATTTATAAAGCCAATCCCAACATTTACAGAAAACTGCACTTGGTGATGCACCACAAGCTATAGCATAAGCTCTGATGATCACACACAATTATTCCTGCCATTGAAAAGACTATTGTGAATGAGTGAGGCAATGTCTATAAATGCAAGAAGTGGAGGAAATCTGGTTGAGTAACAAGGTGCTGAGATAACCACTGGCAACACTGGACTCATAGGTTCAATTCTGCTTTTCTCAAATCACAGAGTCATCTTGTATGAAATATGTGAAATTGTTACTCATGGAGCACCTACCACACTCATGAAGCATCTACCACACACTACTCTTGGATGCTCCCATGCATGTGCAATAGCATGGTATTTGTGATAGGATTCTTTGTAAACTGTTTCACAATTTTGTTACTGAAACTAGGTGCAAGTGTGAACCTAATGTTTCTAGGTCCTTCTTTCCATGATGTTAACAAATCAGTCCACTGTGACTGCCGATCTATAGATGGGAACACTTGTCTTGTTAGGAGATGTCTGTTGGGAAATCATTCCCTGTAAAGCTTTTCAGTGTACAAGAGCACTGCCTTGAACTTTCCCATTAACAAGATGAAATCCCACAAGCTCTGCAAGACCGTACCGATACTGTTCCATTTTGATGTCCAGCACTTGCTATGGAAGTTTTGTTGTGTGACCATGAGAACAACAGAATATCTTGTGCACAAATCATAAAATCAAAACAAATCAGGAAGGATTGCCAATTTTTCCATCCAAAAAAAAAAAAAACATTTAAAATTTTTATCTTCATAAAAATGGGATCAGAAAACAATTTTTCCATTTTCAAATATTTGTTTCCTCTTTTTCAAATCACAATGGAAAAAAAAACATTTTCCATGAACTTTATGACAATACAATTAAAAGCCAAAAGGTATTCTGTGTCAACAGCATACACAAAGCTTGTTCTCTCTCACTTTCATTGAACACAAACAGCAAAGTCTATATGTTTGTTTGAAAATTAGCGCATGATTTCCTAATTTGACAAGTCACATGTCCTCTAGTACTGCTTTCTTTGTTCCCAGAAATCTTAGTGGCCTCCTTTTCTGTTTTAAAAACGAACGTCCACTGTCTTGTGAGTCACTGCCAAAAACTCTGTTGATCTTGATATTTTCTAATTATAAGGTACAAAACATAAAAGCATCAACATTTGACAAGACAAGAAAGTAGCAAAAAATCCAATGTCACCATTTGTGGGAATGCTGACTGATTGAACAGAGATCTTATAATCAACTGAATTTGTCAATACCGTCCATGATCTCACTGTGTCTGTCAACAGCAGGCAGAAAGTTCACCATAAAATTAGTACCAAACATTGTTTTATAGAGATTGTTGCATTGTCATTAGGATGTTTGATGTGAGAATAGTCACATGTGTTGTTCATCCACAATATGACAGCAGTCCTAGTACAGACATGAGATGTAGCATTGGGAAATCACATCACATGCTGGCTTGTTAAAATTCACCGCTCACCAACTTACATCTCCATTTCATAATTTCAGGCCTCACTGAGGCAACAGAATAAATTTCATTTTTCTGCAGCACTTTCATTAGATTCAGGGCGATAAAAAAATGATGACACTGCCTGTGAGGTGCAAATATTGAATAATGGTGAGGACAATCAATTTCTCTAGAGGTACAAGGTGTCCGGCAAATGAGTCCCTGATTTGATATCTTGAAAACTAAGATTGATAGACTAGTGCAACAAACAGTACGTTTATTGTGAAAGCAGTAAGAATTTTATACAGAAAGTTTGGATTAATTTGGAAAGTTGCTAACAGATGGCACTGTATATGCAACATGTAGTGCCTATAAACAGTGCACCACAGCTCAGAACAATCAGTTCATAACTGAAACATGAAAGAAGCTTAATGTGGGGCCTTGCCCATTTATCTCATATAGGGTGCCTCAGGGATGCTGCATTCTTGGAATGCTGTATAACTGTGGTGTCACCGCCAGACACCACACTTGCTAGGTGGTAGCCTTTAAATCGGCCGCGGTCCATTAGTATACGCCGGACCCGCGTGTCGCCACTGTCAGTGATAGCAGACCGAGCGCCACCACACAGCAGGTCTAGAGAGACGTACTGGACTCGCCCCAGTTGTACAGCCGACGTTCATAGCAATGGTTCACTGACAACTACGCTCTCATTTGCCGAGACGATAGTTAGCATAGCCTTCAGCTACATTTGCTACGACCTAGCAAGGCACCGTATTCAATTGATATTGAGATTCTATTAATGTATCATCAAGAGCGATGTTCTACAAATGTGGATTAAAGTTAAGTATTCCAGAAGCTACGTACTTTTCTTTATAGCATTCATTACGTATCCTGTTTCAGACCTCACGCCAGCCTGCGTGAGTTTAAGCGCATGCCTCTCGGCTTCCTCTCATTGTGTCTAGGCTGTCTTGTCTAGACACAACACTAACAATTAAAAACAAATAACATTAGTAGTTTTATTTCAATAAAGCAGATTGACAATACTTAACTTTGAATTTAGAACTAGTGTTGCAAGCGATGGGCGACAGGCAATACAAATCAGAGTCCTGTGATATATGCAATGTTCAGACAAGTCTGTCACACAGTTTGTGGATCACTACTAACTGTTCTCATAGCACTCTCTGCTAGGCCATGCTACTACTCTGTGAATACTTTTCACTAACGTCCAGCTGAGGCTGGCAGGACAGGTGCTTATATTCACTTCTTGCAGAGGTTGCTCTGGGGGCAGTGCAGTCCTTGTCAGCAGGCTATTGGCTGCAAAGACTGTTTACAGAGTATGAGCTTAATTATGCATGCTGATATTGCATGAGCTGCACAGTGTACAACACCAACTGACAGAAGTTTAACAAAGTATTGCGGAACTCCTGCATAAAATTCATAAATATTCCTGTGTTGTACTCATCTATAGAGCGTAGTTTTTGAGATATTTAATTCTGAAATCAGGGACTCCTTTCCTGGACATACTGCGTATTGAATACTGAGGATACATAAATACATTTTCTGCAGCAACAGAGAGATGTGCCAATGCAGGAGTGGCACCATACTGTCTTTTCTGACCAATCCCAGTTCCCTATACAGCATCACGATACATGCGTGGAGCCTCTGAGGACAATGAACATTGCCAGACTGCATCTGTCATCATCATATAGGCCCAGCACAGATGTGATGGTATGGGGTATCACCGGGTACAAAACACAGTCTTCTCCAGTTCATATAATTGGGACAGTAGGTGATATATTTCATAAGTCTTAAGGGCAGTGTGTATTCCCCATCTTCAAGGTCTCATGACATTACCTTTCAACACGGTCACATGTTCCACATGCTGTCTGGCCTACCTCTACACAGAGGATATTAGACTGTTGCTCTGGCCAGCACATTCAACAGATTTCTTACCCAGAGAAAAAATATGGTCATGGATTGGCAAGGAACTGGCATGCTCCTATTTGCCAGACACTACAACTAATGAACCCTGGCAATGAGTTGAAGCAGTGTGGAATGATGTACGGTACCCATTTCTGTTTCCAAGATCAGTTCAGCTTGATACACAGCTTTGCTAGAGATGTTATTGCTGCCAGAAGCAGCAGCTCAGTGTGTTATGAGTTTCACACCCTGTGTAGCCCACATCACAAATTTAATAATGTCTTCTACCTACTGTACTCTTTAAGCACTACAAGTAAAATTTCATATTTTTTATCCTTTCTGGTGGCAGCGTATTTTCACCATGAGGCTATATCATGGAGTAGTTTGAGGAGTAATTTCTGAATCCTGTGAGGTTGTGTCCACTTGCTTTCTACAGTATGTTGACAACACCTTCATAATATGCCTTCATGGTGAAAATATACTGCAGCAATTCATTGACTAGATGGATAGTGTCAGCCCCAACATTAAATTCACTGACAAGATGGAGAGGAACAGCAAGCTTCTATTCTTGGATTTTTTAATTGAGCAGATGGGAGGAGGCACACTGAACAGTACTGAAATACCAAGAGTTTTCACCTTCCTGTACATAAGAAAGTGATCCTGAACACATCAGTATACAGAGCAAATATTATTTCTGATGACGATAATCTGGAGTCTGAATTTCAGCATTTGATGTGCATTTTTAGGAAAAATGGTTACCGCACGGGAGAAACTGCATAAGCTTTTAGGTTCCACTAACAAATGATGCCTCGTGAATTGGCAGAAGAGGCTAAGCCAGCTGCATTTCTTTCATAATGTGGAGCAATTACTAGTAAGACAGACATATGCTGAAGACACATGAACTGAGAGTAGTGTTCCAGTCCATCTCCAAGATAAGAAATATACACTATGTGATCAAAAGTATCCGGTTACCCCCCAAAACATACATTTTTCATATTAGGTGCATTTTGCTGCCACCTACTGCCAGATACTCCATATCAGCGACCTCAGTAGTCATTAGACATTATGATAGAGCAAGACGAGGTGCTCCGCGGAACTCACGGACTTCGAACATGGTCAGGTGATTGGGTCTCACTTGTGTCATATGTCTGTACATGAGATTTCCACACTCCTAAACATCCCCTACGTCCACTGTTTCCAATGAGATAGTGAAGTGGAAACGTGAAGGGATGCGTACAGCACAAAAGCATACAAGCCAACCTCATCTGTTGAGTGACAGAGACCACTGACAGTTGAAGAGGGTCGTAATGTGTAATAGGCAGTTATCTATCCAGAACATCACAAATGAATTCCAAACTGCATCCTGATCCACTGCAAGTACTATGACAGTTAGGCGGGAGGTGAGAAAACTTGGATTTCATGGTCGAGCAGCTGCTCATAAGCCACACATCACATCAGTAAATGCCAAATGACACCTGGCTTGGTGTAAGGAGCATAAATATTGGATGACTGAACAGTGAAAAAATGTTGTGTGGAGTGACAAATCATGGTACACAATGTGGTGATCTGATGGTAGGGTGTGGGTATGGCGAATGCCCGGTGAACGTCATCTGCCAGTGTGTGTAGTGCCAACAGTAAAATTCAGAGGTGGTGGTGTTATGGCGTGATCGTGTTTTTCATAGAGGAGGCTCACATCCCTTGTTGTTTTGCATGGCACTATAATAGCACAGGCCTACATTGATGTTTTAAACACCTTCTTGCTTCCCACTGTTGAATAGCAATAGGGGGATGGTGATTCCATCTTTCAACATGATTGAGCACTTGTTCATAATGCACGGACTGTGGCGGAGTGGTTACATGACAATAATATTTCTGTAATGGACTGGCCTGCACAGACTCCTGCCCTGAATCCTACAGATCACCTTTGGGATGATTTGGAACGCCGACTTTGTGCCAGGCCTCACCAACCAACATTGATACCTCTCCTCAGTGTAGTACTCCGTGAAGAATGGGCTGCCATTCCCCAAGAAACCTTCCAGCACCCAATTAAATGTATGCCTGTGAGATTGGAAGCTGTCATCAAGGCTAAAGGTGGGCCAGCTCCACACTGAATTCCAGAATTACCAATGGAGGGCACCACGAACTTGTAAGTCACTTTTATCCAGGTGTCCAGGTACTTTTGATCAGATAGTGTATTATGTCCCGTTGAAGACAGCATAAGTCTTTGAGTTCCCAGTGTGTTTGGTGTCCCCTGTGATGACTGGGTGTTGTGTGCTGTCCTTAGGTTAGTTAGGTTTAAGTAGTTCTAAGTTCTAGGGGACTGATGACCATAGATGTTAAGTCCCATAGTGCTCAGAGCCATTTGAACCATTTGTCCCCTGTGAATGTGGCACTATTTACAAGGGTAAACTGCTCACACTGCTGTTGAGCATTGCGCATTCATGGCATATTAAACAAAAGGGACTTCACAAGTCAATCATTGGCGAACACTGCCTAGAAAACAGGTACAGAATAACATTAAGAAAGATGAAGGTTTGTCTCAAACACCATCTTTTGGGATTCTATTAAAAAAGTGGCAGAAATAAGAATAAATAGCATCAGAGACCAGGGGTACACACTTAGTAGGGTGTGGAGATGAGCTCTAGACATTAAATACAAACAAAGCCAAAGATTTGACACTTTTAAGAAGGTGAGAGTGGTTGCTGCAAATGTGGTGTTGGTCCCTCATTCTACATGGCGCCATTTGGCCCCACAGTGGGATGGAGCTGCTATAAGCTGCCCAACTTGCCTTCCACACTTGTGTCACTTTGGACCTCTCTGGAAGGTTTCTTTGTATCCATATGACCAGAATACCATACCTGGCCCTGTAGTCAGTATTTTAACTCCTGATGATGACGGCAGAGGCAGCTGTTGAAAGTTCAAGTACTTTATATGAAGTTTGTAAACTGAGAAGATTTTAATGACGTAATGAAGTTCAGTTTTCAGTCCCATTCTGTTTCTGCTTACATAAAAAAAACTTACCACTTAATATTCAGTGTCACTCACTTTTATTTGTGGATGACACATGTATAATCACTGATACTAACAGTACTGACAAAATTCCTCAAAATGTCGTAAATACCTTTGAAAAATTACATCCAAGGTTTAATTCAAATGGGTCAAAATTAAACATGGCAAAACTCAGTTAACATAGCTTAAAACAAAATATGCAAGCGATAGAGAGCACTGGGTGCACCAGACTACAAATTGTTGCTCATGTCGGCACCAATGACTCCTGCCGTCTGGGTTCAGAGGTCATCCTCAGTTCGTACAGGCGGTTGGCAGAATTGGTGAAGGCAGAAAGCCTCGCTCGCGGGGTAGAATCAGAGCTAACTATTTGTAGTATCGTTCCCAGAACCGATCGCGGTCCTCTGGTTTGGAGCCGAGTGGAAGGCTTAAACCAGAGGCTCAGACGATTCTGCGGAGATCTGGGGTGCAAATTTCTCGACCTCCGCTATCAGGTGGAGAAATGTAGGGTCCCCCTGAATAGGTCAGGCATGCACTACATGCCGAAGTGGCTACAAGGGTAGCCGAGTATGTGTGGATTGCACATGGGGGTTTTTTAGGTTAGAGAATTCCCTCCCTAGGCCCGACAAGACGCCTCCTGAGACACGGCAAGGTAGGAGTAGGCAAAATGCAACAGGGAATAACAATATTAATGTGCTAATAGTAAACTGCAGGAGCATCTATAGAAAGATCCCAGAACTGCTCTCATTAATAAACGGTCACAACGCCCATATAGTACTAGGGACAGAAAGTTGGCTGAAACCAGACGTAAACAGTAATGAAATCCTAAACTCAGATTGGAATGTATACCGCAGAGACAGGCTGGACAGTGAAGGGGGAGGCATGTTTATAGTGATAAGAAGTGCAATAGTATTGAAGGAAATTGACGGAGATCCGAAATGTGAAATGATTTGGGTGAAGGTCACGGTTAAAGCAGGCTCAGACATGGTAATTGGATGTCTCAGCAGCTGTTGTGGCTGAGTACCTGAAGGATAATTTGGATAATGCTCCATTAAATTTCGGGAATGCAGCCGCATAAATTCTGCTTCTTCTTCTAATATTTCGGCTGTATATCTTTCAGCCATCTTCAGAGAGAGCCGTACGACTGACGCTCCAGCGCTCGCTCCATCCTTTTAAACTCGCGGACCGCGCCACTGCGCATGCGGCCACAGATGAACAAGGCGCCAGTGATGTTGATCGGCGGCAAAGACTTAACATATGCATGAGTTACGTCTGTGGCTGCGCATTCGACGATGTATTACTGGGAGCTGAACTGTAGCGACGTCTTTGTAAGTTCAATATTGAAAGTGCCGGATTCCATGATCTATCTAATGTGAAACCGCTGTCTCTATTAATTAAATTCTTCGCCAAGCGGATTTCAATGGCCTCTTTTACTACGGAGTCCCAGAAAGATGAAACAGAAGTCAGAATTTCGACATTTTCATATACCATAGAGTGACCTGAATCAATACAATGCTCTGCCACGGCCGATTTACTGGGTTGTAAGAGCCGAGTGTACCTGCGATGTTCCGTACACCTCTCTTGGACTGTACGATTCGTTTGTCCGATATATGAAAGGCCACATTCACATGGTATTTTGTAAACTCCAGGTTTGCGGAGTAGTAAGTCATCTTTAACGGAACCCGGGAGTGCAGCCGTCTTCGCCGGTGGACGAAAAATCACTTTTACTTTATGTTTAGTGAGGATCCGTCCTATTTTGGATGAAAGGCTTCCCACATACGGCAGGACAGCCATGGATTTAAATGTTTCCTCGTCATCTTCTGCATTCCTTACGGACACCTTAGGTTTTATTTGTAGTGCCTTACGTATCTGTTGTGGAGAATACCCGTTGTCCTCAAAAACTCTCTTCAAATGTAAAAGTTCGTCTTTTAAACTACTTTCATCAGATATGACGTGTGCTCGGTGTACCAAAGTTCTTAGAACACTACTCGTCTGCGAAGGATGGTGACAGCTATTTGCATGTAAATATAAGTCCGTATGGGTCGGTTTCCGATATACTGCATGACCCAGAGTGCCATCTTCTTTACGCCGAACCAAGACATCCAAAAATGGAAGACATCCCTCATTTTCCACTTCCATTGTAAACTGAATTTGTCCATGGATGGAATTCAGATGGTTTAAGAAGTCCTGCAATTTGTCCTCGCCATGGGGCCACACTACAAAGGTGTCGTCAACGTACCTCCAAAAAACTGTAGGCTTCAAACTAGCAGACTCCAGGGCCTTCTCCTCGAAATCCTCCATAAATAAATTGGCCACCAAGGGTGACAAAGGACTACCCATGGCAACACCATCAGTCTGTTCAAAAAAGTCATTATTGAATAAAAAGTATGTGGAGGTCGTCACATGGTGAAACAAAGCTAAAATCTCCTTATCAAAACTTTTTCCAATGAGATCTAAAGATTCAGAGAGAAGTACCTTAGTAAATAGCGACACTACATCAAAGCTGACTAATAGATCAGAGGTGTTCAGTTTCAAAGATTTTAATTTGCCAATGAAATCTGCAGAGTTCCTTATATGATGATCACATTTTCCCACAAGCGGCCTCAATAGTGACGCCAGGTGCTTGGCACAATCATAGTTGGGAGAACCAATATTGCTCACGATAGGACGTAGAGGAACGTCTTTCTTATGGATCTTTGGGAGACCATAAAGCCTTGGAGGCATTGCACCACTTGGTTTCAGTCTTCGTATGACTTCCGGTGGAAATGGGGAGGCATTCAAAAGCGACGCCGTCTTCCTTACCACCTTGTTGGTGGGGTCCTTACTGATCTTCCGGTACATACTATCATTCAGTAAGCTGTATATCTTATCATGGTAGTCGTCACGGGACATTAAAACAGTGGCATTACCTTTATCAGCAGGGAGAACCACCGTTTCGGTATCTTGGCGGAGCATACGTAGTGCAGTCCTCTCTGCCACTGATATATTGCTTCTTTGGGGGCGAGCCTTAATAACAGCTCGACAAGTTTCGCGTCTTATTTCATCTGCAGAATCCGTAGAGAGTGGTCGAACAGCTTCTTCAACGGCACTGATGAATGCAGGTATAGGCAAAACCTTTGGCGTGGGTGCAAAATTCAGTCCTTTGCTTAAGACCATCATCGTAGCGTCGTCCAAATCTCTATCCGTCATATTAATGACGGAGCGTCGAATGATACTTTCTTGCTGTGGAGATGGCTCAAGTCGGCTGAACTTTGCAGTCTGTCTTGATGTCGCTACCTCACGAACCCAGTCTGATTTGGCCCATGTTGTACTGGATAGAGGGTACAACATGGGCCAAATCAGACTGGGTTCATGAGGTAGCGACATCAAGACAGACTGCAAAGTTCAGCCGACTTGAGCCATCTCCACAGCAAGAAAGTATCATTCGACGCTCCGTCATTAATATGACGGATAGAGATTTGGACGACGCTACGATGATGGTCTTAAGCAAAGGACTGAATTTTGCACCCACGCCAAAGGTTTTGCCTATACCTGCATTCATCAGTGCCATTGAAGAAGCTGTTCGACCACTCTCTACGGATTCTGCAGATGAAATAAGACGCGAAACTTGTCGAGCTGTTATTAAGGCTCGCCCCCAAAGAAGCAATATATCAGTGGCAGAGAGGACTGCACTACGTATGCTCCGCCAAGATACCGAAACGGTGGTTCTCCCTGCTGATAGAGGTAATGCCACTGTTTTAATGTCCCGTGACGACTACCATGATAAGATATACAGCTTACTGAATGATAGTATGTACCGGAAGATCAGTAAGGACCCCACCAACAAGGTGGTAAGGAAGACGGCGTCGCTTTTGAATGCCTCCCCATTTCCACCGGAAGTCATACGAAGACTGAAACCAAGTGGTGCAATGCCTCCAAGGCTTTATGGTCTCCCAAAGATCCATAAGAAAGACGTTCCTCTACGTCCTATCGTGAGCAATATTGGTTCTCCCAACTATGATTGTGCCAAGCACCTGGCGTCACTATTGAGGCCGCTTGTGGGAAAATGTGATCATCATATAAGGAACTCTGCAGATTTCATTGGCAAATTAAAATCTTTGAAACTGAACACCTCTGATCTATTAGTCAGCTTTGATGTAGTGTCGCTATTTACTAAGGTACTTCTCTCTGAATCTTTAGATCTCATTGGAAAAAGTTTTGATAAGGAGATTTTAGCTTTGTTTCACCATGTGACGACCTCCACATACTTTTTATTCAATAACGACTTTTTTGAACAGACTGATGGTGTTGCCATGGGTAGTCCTTTGTCACCCTTGGTGGCCAATTTATTTATGGAGGATTTCGAGGAGAAGGCCCTGGAGTCTGCTAGTTTGAAGCCTACAGTTTTTTGGAGGTACGTTGACGACACCTTTGTAGTGTGGCCCCATGGCGAGGACAAATTGCAGGACTTCTTAAACCATCTGAATTCCATCCATGGACAAATTCAGTTTACAATGGAAGTGGAAAATGAGGGATGTCTTCCATTTTTGGATGTCTTGGTTCGGCGTAAAGAAGATGGCACTCTGGGTCATGCAGTATATCGGAAACCGACCCATACGGACTTATATTTACATGCAAATAGCTGTCACCATCCTTCGCAGACGAGTAGTGTTCTAAGAACTTTGGTACACCGAGCACACGTCATATCTGATGAAAGTAGTTTAAAAGACGAACTCTTACATTTGAAGAGAGTTTTTGAGGACAACGGGTATTCTCCACAACAGATACGTAAGGCACTACAAATAAAACCTAAGGTGTCCGTAAGGAATGCAGAAGATGACGAGGAAACATTTAAATCCATGGCTGTCCTGCCGTATGTGGGAAGCCTTTCATCCAAAATAGGACGGATCCTCACTAAACATAAAGTAAAAGTGATTTTTCGTCCACCGGTGAAGACGGCTGCACTCCTGGGTTCCGTTAAAGATGACTTACTACTCCGCAAACCTGGAGTTTACAAAATACCATGTGAATGTGGCCTTTCATATATCGGACAAACGAATCGTACAGTCCAAGAGAGGTGTACGGAACATCGCAGGTACACTCGGCTCTTACAACCCAGTAAATCGGCCGTGGCAGAGCATTGTATTGATTCAGGTCACTCTATGGTATATGAAAATGTCGAAATTCTGACTTCTGTTTCATCTTTCTGGGACTCCGTAGTAAAAGAGGCCATTGAAATCCGCTTGGCGAAGAATTTAATTAATAGAGACAGCGGTTTCACATTAGATAGATCATGGAATCCGGCACTTTCAATATTGAACTTACAAAGACGTCGCTACAGTTCAGCTCCCAGTAATACATCGTCGAATGCGCAGCCACAGACGTAACTCATGCATATGTTACGTCTTTGCCGCCGATCAACATCACTGGCGCCTTGTTCATCTGTGGCCGCATGCGCAGTGGCGCGGTCCGCGAGTTTAAAAGGATGGAGCGAGCGCTGGAGCGTCAGTCGTACGGCTCTCTCTGAAGATGGCTGAAAGATATACAGCCGAAATATTAGAAGAAGAAGCAGAATTTATGCGGCTGCATTCCCAAAATTTAATGGAGCAGTCTTTGCGCCGCGAAAACCTGAAGATTCACAATTTGGATAATATTTCGATTAGATTTCCCCACCATGTTATAGTTCTGGGTGGAGATTTTAATTTGCCAGATATAGACTGGGAGACTCAAACGTTCATAACGGGTGGCAGGGACAAAGAATCCAGTGAATTTTTTTTAAAGTGCTTTATCTGAAAAATACCTTGAGCAGTTAAACAGAGGACCGACTTGTGGTGATAACATATTAGACCTTCTGGTGACAAACATACCTGAACTATTTGAAACAGTTAACGCAGAACAGGGAATCAGCGATCATAAAGTGGTTACGGCATCGATGATTTCAGCCGTAAATAGAAATATTAAAAAAGGTAGGAAGATTTTTCTGTAAAGCAAAAGTGACAAAAAACAGATTACAGTGTACCTGATGGCTCAACACAAAAGTTTTGTCTCAAGTACAGATAGTGTTGAGGATCAGTGGACAAAGTTCAAAACCATCGTACAATATGCGTCACATGAGTATGTGCCAAGCAAGATCACAAGAGATGGAAAAGAGCCACCGTGGTACAACAACTGAGTTAGAAAACTGCTGCGGAAGCAAAGGGAACTTCACAGCAAACATAAACATAGCCAAAGCCTTGCAGACAAACAAAAATTATGCGAAGCGAAATGTACTGTGAGGAGGGCTATGCGAGAGGCATTCAATGAATTCGAAAGTAAAGTTCTATGTACTGACTTGGCAGCAAATCCTAAGAAATTTTGGTCTTATGTCAAAGCGTTAGGTAGATCAAAACAAAATGTCCAGACACTCTGTGACCAAAATGGTACTGAAACAGAGGATGACAGACTAAAGGCCGAAATACTAAATATCTTTTTCCAAAGCTGTTTCACAGAGGAAGACTGCACTGTAGTTCCTTCTCTAGATTGTCGTACAGATGGCAAAATGGTAGATATCAAAATAGATGACAGAGGTATAGAGAAACAATTAAAATCGCTCAAAAGAGGAAAGGCCGCTGGACCTGATGGGATACCAGTTCGATTTTACACAGAGTACGCGAAGGAACTTGCCCCCTTCTTGCAGCAGTGTACCGCAGGTCTCTAGAAGAGCGTAGCATTCCAAAGGATTGGAAAAGGGCACAGGTCATCCCCATTTTCAAGAAGGGATGTCGAACAGATGTGCAGAACTATAGACCTATATCTCTAATGTCGATCAGTTGTAGAATTTTGGAACACGTATTATGTTCGAGTATAATGACTTTTCTGGAGACTAGAAATCTACTCTGTAGGAATCAGCATGGGTTTTGAAAAAGACGGCTGTGTGAAACCCAGCTCGCGGTATTCGTCCACGAGACTCAGAGGGCCATAGACACGGGTTCACAGGTAGATGCCGTGTTTCTTGACTTCCGCAAGGCGTTCGGTACAGTTCCCCACAGTCGTTTAATGAACAAAGTAAGAGCATATGGACTATCAGACCAATTGTGTGATTGGGTTGAAGAGTTCCTAGATAACAGAACGCAGCATGTTATTCTCAATGGAGAGAAGTCTTCCGAAGTAAGAGTGATTTCAGGTGTGCCGCAGGGGAGTGTCATAGGACCGTTGCTATTCACAATATACATGAATGACCTTGTGGATGACATCGGAAGTTCACTGAGGCTTTTTGCAGATGATGCTGTGGTGTATCGAGAGGTTGTAACAATGGAAAATTATACTGAAATGCAGGAGGATCTGCAACGAATTGACGCATGGTGCAGGGAATGGCAATTGAATCTATATGTAGACAAGTGTAATGTGCTGGGAATACATAGAAAGATATATCCCATATCATTTATCTACAAAATAGCAGGTCAGCAACTGGAAGCAGTTAATTCCATAAATTATCTGGGGGTATGCATTAGGAGTGATTTAAAATGGAATGATCATATAAAGTTGATCGTCGGCAGAGCAGATGCCAGACTGAGATTCATTGGAAGAATCCTAAGGAAATACAATCCGAAAACAAAGGAAGTAGGTTACAGTACACTTGTTCGCCCACTGCTTGAATACTGCTCAGCAGTGTGGGATCCGTACCAGATAGGGTTGATAGAAGAGTTAGAGAAGATCCAACGGAGAGCAGCGCGCTTCGTTACAGGATCATTTAGTAATCCCGAAAGCGTTACAGAGAAGATAGATAAACTCCAGTGGAAGACTCTGCAGGAGAGACACTCAGTAGCTCGGTATGGGCTTTTGTTAAAGTTTCGAGAACATACCTTCACCGAAGAGTCAAGCAGTATATTGCTCCCTCCTATGTATATCTCATGAAGAGACCATGAGGATAAAATCTGTCACCCAAAAATTGTGTTAATCAACAAAAATATCGCCAAATGGCAATGGTTCAATACCTTTAAAATATTCTCTCAATATTCTATCATTTGTAGACCAAATGGCAAAATATCACCTAGTCCCGTTACGCAGGCGGTACTCAGTTATGAAAACTGATTCTGATATGGAACAATGGGGAGGGATTTGTGGGGATTGGAAGTGGTGCAGGATGACAGCACATTCTATAGTTCATTCGTTTCTAAGAGTTTTTTTCAGTGAGCTGCTTAAATTCAACCAAGTCGACTATGCCCTGCATCCTTCCCTCCTCCTTTCATCCAAAA
Source organism: Schistocerca americana (assembly GCF_021461395.2). NCBI lineage: Eukaryota > Metazoa > Arthropoda > Insecta > Orthoptera > Acrididae > Schistocerca > Schistocerca americana. Next base: position 308,412,049 of record NC_060120.1, on the reverse strand, counting down.
TCTATTTTATGCTCTTGTGATACTGTAATAACCGAAACCTCCATACACAATAAAATCATAAAATATACATGCATTCATGTGCTATCAAATGACTAAAAATGCACAGTTAATGGAAAACCATGCAATGTCAGAATTCAATATTTTGTTATGATGCATTTTATTTTAAAACAATGTACAACACCCAGTTTTTCCAAATTCTCCACTGACTTGGGGTAGCTTTGTGTGTTTGTTTAGCCACTGAGCTAGCCATCCCTGGATTCTGGAGGTGAGGTGGTTTGAATCCATCCACCGGCAACCTTGAAATGGTTTTCTGTGGTTTACTATTTTCTGTTTAGGCAAATGCCGTGGTTGGGCCTTTATTGCATGCCACAGCCAATTTCTTATGAATATCTTTCTTTGCTGACAGATTCTGATTTCCTTAGACAAGCAGCCCCTCTGTTTAAATGAAAAGAGCAGCATCAAAAATAAACCAAACATTTCTTTGGAGACTCCTGGCACCAAAAGCTATATGATAAACAAATAATAATCCAAATCCTCTTCGTTTATGCTCATGAATTTATCTGTCAAGATATGCAGAAAATGATCTTCCTTACATTACATGATGTGAGAGATGCATACTTAAATGAGGAAATCTGGGAAAGTGTAATAATTCCAGATCATTTGCATTTTTGCCATCAAAAACTGTTCTAAATTTTCTGTCAAACAGAGATCTCTTTATCCCAAAAGCCCTATTGGTAATAATCAGTGTCTTCATGAAGATGACATCTTCATGATCTGGACTCACAGTGAAGAAGAACTCTAGAATTTCCTCTCCAACCTCAACTCCTTTGGTTCCATCAGATTCACCTGGTCCTACTCCAAATCCCATGCCACTTTCCTTGACATTGACCTCCACCTGTCCAATGGCCAGCTTCACACGTCCGTCCACATCAAACCCACCAACAAGCAACAGTACCTCCATTATGACAGCTGCCACCCATTCCACATCAAACGGTCCCTTCCCTACAGCCTAGGTCTTCGTGGAAAACGAATCTGCTCCAGTCCGGAATCCCTGAACCATTACACCAACAACCTGAAAACAGCTTTCGCATCCTGCAACGACCCTCCCAACCTGTTACAGAAGCAAATTACCATAGCCACTTCCTCATCCCCTCAAACCCAGAACCTCCCACAGAAGAACCTCAAAAGTGCCCCACTTGTGACAGGATACTTTCTGGGACTGGATCAGACTCTGAATGTGGCTCTCCAGCAGGGATACGACTTCCTCAAATCCTGCCCTGAAATGAGATCCATCCTTCATGAAATCCTCCCCACTCCATCAAGAGTGTCTTTCCGCCATCCACCTAACCTTAATAACCTCTTGGTTCATCCCTTTGAAATCCCCAAACCACCTTCCCTACCCTCTGGCTCCTACCCTTGTAACTGCCCCTGGTGTAAAACCTGTCCCATTCACCCTCCCACCACCACCTACTCCAGTCCTGTGACCCGGAAGGTATACATGATCAAAGGCAGAGCCACGTGTGAAAGCACCCACGTGATTTACCAACTGACCTGCCTACACTGTGAAGCTTTCTATGTGGGAATGACCAGCAACAAACTGTCCATTCGCATTAGTGGACACAGGCAGACGGTGTTTGTTGGTAATGAGGATCACCCTGTGGCTAAACATGCCTTGGTGCACGGCCAGCACATCTTGGCACAGTGTTACACCGTCCGGGTTATCTGAATACTTCCCACTAACACCAACCTGTCAGAACTCCGGAGATGGGAACTTGCCCTTCAGTATATCCTCTCTTCTCGTTACCCACCAGGCCTCAACCTCCGCTAATTTCAAGTTGCCGCCACTCATACCTCACCTGTCATTCAACAACATCTTTGCCTCTGTACTTCCGCCTCGACTGACATCTCTGCCCAAACTCTTTGCCTTTACAAATGTCTGCTTGTGTCTGTGTATGTGCGGATGGATATGTGTGTGTGTACGAGTGTATACCTGTCCTTTTTTCCCCCTAAGGTAAGTCTTTCCGCTCCCGAGATTGGAATGACTCCTTACCCTCTCCCTTAAAATCCACATCCTTTCGTCTTTCCCTCTCCTTCCCTCTTTGCTGATGAAGCAACTGTTGGTTGCGAAAGCTTGAATTTTGTGTGTATGTTTGTGTGTCTATCAACATGCCAGCGCTTTCGTTTGGTAAGTCACATCATCTTTGTTTTTAGATATATTTTTCCATGTGGAATGTTTCCCTCTATTTATATATATATATATATATATATATATATATATATATATATATATATATATATATATATATATATATATGGATACTATAACCACCTACATAACACTTCTGTAGGGATCACAAAGATAAGATGAGGCTCATTACCACACACACAAAGGCATTTAAGCAATTGTTCTTCCCACACTACACATGCAAATGGAATGGGAAGAAGCCAATAATAACTGGTATAATGTGAATTTGCCTATGCCAGACTCTCAATGAATATGTATGTGTATAGGTGTAGATGTGGAGTACTTACCCCACCAAGGCCCTCGAGCACACGCAGCACAACCAGGCAGTAGAAATGGAAGTAGGCCGCGGGTGGCGTGAGCACAGTGCCCAGCACATTGATGGCAACGGCAGTGAACATGACCCAGCGCGCGCTGTATACCTCAGCCATCCGGCCGCCAGGCAGCTCGCTCACCATGTACCCCCAGAAGTAGGCACCCAGCAGGAGGCCTTGCTGCGTCTCAGACCAATTGAATGGCCCATCCTGTGTGACATATTTCTCATTTAATGTGCGGCCATGTAGGATCACACAACCACCCACCTGCCTTTGTCAAACAGTGCACTACATAAGCTCACCAGGCAAAATGTTAATCATCTCCTTATAAATAGTTCACTGGTTGTTTTGGAGAGATGAAGATCATGTAAAGTGGTATCAGGCGGTCATATGACCCTTCACTATTACTGATATAAGGTATGGCTGCAATAATGTAAAAACACACCTACTGAGGAGACATTTTATTCTATGCCTACTAGTGTCATTTAGGTATATGGTTTTGTTTTAGGTGATCTATGACTGTGATGTTTCTATTGACTAATGAATGTTTTTTATACTTTTTAGGTTTCTGTACCTCCATCAGTAAAAATGGAGCTCTTACAGGATTGCTTTGTTGTCCATCTGTCTGACCTTCTGTTAAGACCCCTTTTTCTCATGAACAGGTAGGCCTATCACATTTAAATTCATGTCACATACTGGGGCCTATGATGCCTTGGCAGTAAAATAAACATTAGCTTTTAAGTCAATGCAGTCAAAAGGTATGGCCATGACCTAGAATCATGAAATTAGCCAAGAAGTGAGATGTCACAGTACAACTAAAGGGAAAAATCTGATAATTGTTAATTTGTAATTATATCACAGGAAAAAAATATTTCTATTGTCATTTGTAATCCAATGTCAAAACTTGAAATTAAAGCAGCCAGAAGTCGTGCATTCAGGCTGACTGGGCCGCAACAGAAAAAGTCCAATAATAGGAAAGGAATGACTTTATTGCTCATATGACACACATTGGACTAGTCTGCAAATGTTTCTTTCACATACAACTTGAAACATTGTATTTGCATGCAGTAATTACTCCTGGATATCTAAAATGATGGATGATTTCCAAAATGCACCCTATGAGCAGTAAAGTCTTTCCTTGCCTGATATTTGACATTTACCACTGTGACCCAGAACTGCTTATTATTATAATCATAATGGTCACCTGCCTCCTCCATGACTTTATGTCACTTGTATATTTTTTAAATTAAAACATTCTCAAAAATCTTGGAATCCATGGGACCAATATCTTGCTCATATCAATGTCTATAACAGACAAAAATAATTGAGATTCTTGATTCTCAGAATGGATGAACTGTCTATGTATGTAATTAAGTTTCTACGGAAGCCTCAATGCGTGAGTCCTATTCACACCTTCGCACCTGGCTTTTTTTTCCCCAGTGCATAACAACTAAAATCTATGAAGATAGAATACTCATGTAAAAGAGGGTATAAGAATTATAAGGTCTGTGATCTCAACCTGAATGGTAACAATTTTCTACATCTTTAAAACTGTCTTGTAACACAAATTAGAGAACACCTTGTTATGAAGGCACACTGTCATTTTTTGTGAGTGCATGCAGAGATAAGTCTAGAACAGGCAGTTCTCAGAGACAGACATAAGCAGTCAGTTGTCTTTTGCAAAGGCAGACACAAAGAGGCAGAATTTGGCAGTATAAGCAGGAAGTAACTCTACTCAAACCAACTTTCACTGTCTTCAGATGGATGAATTTTGATAAGAACAATTTGGGAGAATGGACCCACATACTGCGTGCTTAACTCAACAAAAATGTGTGAGTGATGCTGTACTGATCAATACATTGGCCACTTACAGATAAAAGGTGTATCTTCCACCCAACTACAACTAATGCCAAGAATATTTCATTCCTCCTCTTTTCCCTATCATTTAACACATCTAGTACAGGGTCCTCTATGTCAGGTTTAGGCAAATCTTGTTATATTATTTAACTTTGTGGCTGAATGCCCTTCCTGGCATTACAGTCATCCAGATAACTTAAGGAAGAGAAGCTGTGTGCACCACCACTCTGTGATTCTTGTATATGTTATGTTATATTATATTATATTATATCTAGTACATATTATATTTTAACAGTTTGTGTATCGTATTCTCTGACGCAGAATTTGGGGATCAGCCTAGCATTTAACTAAACAAGTGCGGGAAATCACCTAAAAATCACACTCAGACTGGCTGATCCGAGTTTTGCTCCCTGTCTCACAAGATAGTGCACTGTGTCATGCTATTCAAGCCAGGTCATAGTGAGAACATTTGATTACTTTAGCTATACTTTGCAACAGGGTTTGAAATGAAACTACAAATATATGGTTGAAAAGGTTTGATGTCCTTACTTGTGTTCAAAACCTTCCTAATTCCAATTTAATAATGTGTCAGATTACATGTTGTTCATGTTAACAAGATTATTATTTGACTGTGCACTAAGAGTGTCACAGTAGGAGACAGTCATTTCAACTTCAGAGCATTAAAGTCTGATCATTAATATGAAAGGATCATTATTCATGAGTAATAGAATCAGTCAAATTTTTGTAAGGCCTTCAGCCATTTTTATTGTTTTGCTTAACTTGGAATATAATTTCTGTGTGTGTGTGTGTGTGTGTGTGTGTGTGTGTTAAACATTTGCAATCAGTTTAGAGTCATCTGCGATGCTTTTGCTTGCTTATTCCTATTATGTCATAGAAGATGTGTTAGGCAAGACTTAGCTGTTCTATTCAAATACATTATAGTTTTGAAATGTACAAAGATTTCCTTAGTATTCAAGAAAGACAAGGTTTTCATGTGGAATACCTAGTGGTATGTGTACCGGCTTCTGTTCCAGAATGTATGTGCTGCACTGCACAGTAACTACATAACATTCTGAGCTAAATGTTTGTAGGTAACAAGTGTAAAAAAAAGTAAAGCCCTTTGACTGATGGCCAAAATGTTCAGTGTATTGTAAATCTTCTGAGTATTTTAGTCTTTACTTGAAAGTGAAATAGTACTGATAGGTCATGGTTAACAAAACATTAAGGCTTTTCAGTATGAAATGTGTTGTTTATAGTTGATGTAGCAATAAGGCCACAAAATTCAAGTCTTTATGAACTTTGAGAACAGTAATGTCCTTTTGAACTGTAAATGTCATGTTCTGTGGAGCAATAAGGAAAGTGTAATACTGAAATGTTTGTGCAATAGATACATATGATGAGTGCTAACAACTTCAGTGTATTCAAAAAGTTCTCAGATTTTTTGAACATACACTAACTGGAATAGTAAATAATAACCAACGCATACGGAGTCAGTTAAATGTACTTAACTATCACAGATTTTGATGACTTCAGAAATAAAATACAAACAGTTTAGCACTATGTAATAAAAAAAGCTTTTAATGAAATCCAGTGAAAATACATGCATCAGAGGGCCATTAGATAGTGAAGTGCTGTGTATGTACCCATCAGGGCATTGTGTGGAATCAGCACAGTTAGATGCGGAATGTGACAGAATGGCTAAAAGGGGTTATCGTGTTTGGATGTGCCCATGACCAATGACAATCGGTTTCAAACTCAACAGGAATTGCTGCTGTCAGTGAATGCATATCCATCTCAACCAGTTCCCAAGCAACCATTGCTTGCAGTGGCATATAAAGGTGCACACTCTTCAATGAGGCAGCAATACAGAAACTGGACAGAATTTGACTGGAGCAATGTGTTCCAAAGAGTTGCTATTTTGCCTCTGTTCAAACAATGCAAAAATGATGCAAGGTATCAGAGTACGCTGATGGACCAAGGAGTGTACTGTACAGAGAGTATATTTCAATCCAGATGTTGTTCTGTGATGTTTTGGGGGTGTTTTCTTATCATGTCATGGGCCCAATCTTTCATATTACTGAGAATATGAACAATGATGTTTAATTAAATATTTTTGGTGACCAAATGCACAGTACTGTTTTGAACAGCAGGTGAAACACAGCACTCAATATCCCTGCAATTTCGTTGCCTTATGGGGCACGATCATCTCTGAGTGGGTCCAGCTGGCTGTGGCATTGGTTTTCTTTTAATTCTGCAGTTTTTAGACATGTACCTGATAGTAAGTAAAACAGTCAGTGACATGAAGTTTGTCTGCAGTAGCAAGCAGCTTTGCTAAGCATTGTTGTATTGGGGGCAGCTTGGTCTTTCCTTTCACTAGGGCTACATTAGGTTAGGGTCTGTGCATGTCACCTGGCCAATGTAGGAGGTATCAGGAACTTTTATCGTTAATTCCAAATTTCTTCTACTTAAATTTACACTTTCAGTACTCATATACTGACTATTGTGGTCTACATGTGAAATAGAATCAATACCTTAGCAGAAGGTCTTTGTTCTTGGGAAATACGCTGACCAACGAGTCTCCCCATTCTGTGTCTGAGTGACTAATGAGGAGTGTAAGGATGGAATCACTTGCTGGCTTTGGTATGAAGCCAGAGCATCAGACTGGTGGTCTTCCTGGCTCTGGTTCTCAACTATTCTTTCCTACTCACTCTTGGACTCTGTTCTGGAGCAAAACAATGTCTCCCAAGACTACCCTGACTGTCTGGTAGTCTGTTTTTCTACCTCAGGGTACACCTGACAGTGTAGTGACATTTCAGAATGTAATAAGATGTCCTTAAATATGCCAAACTTCCTTTAGATCCCCACAATGCTGAACACCCTCACATTCACTTCTGACACTCAGGACAGTTCTCTACGTATTTTAACTCATCAGTGACTCAGTCCATATCATTGAATTTTTAAATGCTGTGCACAAATTTCAAAGAAGCAAATGCCCAGATAGGGATGAAATACTAGCGTAACTCTAACGGGTTTCAGTCAAAGAGCAGAGCAAGCAGTAACAAGTCCATGAATGACATGAATGAAAATTGAAAATTTCCATCAGGTTTTGAAAGAAAGAAAAATAAAAAACACTATCAAGCTTCCAAAGATAGTAATTATGGATGACTGTGGAATAATCACACAGCCACAAAATACTAACATGTATTCTTTATATAAGAATACAAGGGAAACGAGACATCAATTTAGTTTTAGAAGAAATAGGGGCATTAGAAATGCACTTTAGTGCTGCTGCTGCTACTACTAACAAACAGCAGATTTAGGAAAAACAAGGAAACATACTCTAAATTCATAGATTTGGGAAGGCATTTAGAATAAAACATACTCCATTCTTCGACAGTGTGTTGACAATTACTAGGATAGAAGAGTAAACTTTTCTCTTCATGAACAACAGAGTGGAGATGTTAGCCATGATGGGAAGGGACAAGAGCTCAAAACCAGGAAAGCTATAAGGCAGGGGGTTCTTTACTGTCACTAATGAAATTTAATTTCTGTATATTAAAGAGGCAATGAGAGAAGTGAAGGAGTAAGTTGATATGGGAATTGGTTGATGACATAGCAGTAATTGCCAAAAGTGAACTGAATTAGCCACTGTTGTTGTGTTCTTCAGTCCTGAGACTGGTTTGATGCAGCTCTCCATGCTACTCTATCCTGTGCAAGCTTCTTCATCTCCCAGTACCTACTGCAACCTACATACTTCTGAATCTGCTTGGTGTATTCATCTCTTGGTCTCCCTCTATGATTTTTACCCTCCACGCTGCCCTCCAATACTAAATTTGTAATCCCTTGATGCCTCAGAACATGTCCTACCAACCGATCCCTTCTTCTAGTCAAGTTGTGCCACAAACTCCTCTTCTCCCCAATCCCATTCAACACCTCCTCATTAGTTATGTGATCTACCCATCTAGTCTTACGCAATCTTCTGTAGCACCACATTTCGAAAGCTTCTATTCTCTTCTTGTCCAAACTATTTATCGTCCATGTTTCACTTCCATACATGGCTACACTCCATACAAATACTTTCAGAAACGACTTTCTGACACTTAAATCTATACTCAATGTTAACAAATTTCTCTTCTTCAGAAATGCTTTTCTTGCCATTGCCAGTCTACATTTTATATCCTCTCTACGTCGACCATCATCAGTTACTTTCTCCCCAAATAGCAAAACTCCTTTACTACTTCAAGTGTGTCATTTTCTAATCTAACTCCCTCAGCATCACCCGAGTTAACTCGACTACATTCCATTAACCTCGTTTTGCTTTTGTTGATGTTCATCTTATATCCTCCTTTCGAGACACTATCCATTCCGTTCAACTGCTCTTCCAAGTCCTTTGCTGTCTCTGACAGAATTACAATGTCATCAGCGAACCTCAAAGTTTTTATTTCTTCTCCATGGATTTTAATACCTACTCCGAATTTTTCTTTTGTTTCCTTTACTGCTTGCTCAATATATAGGTTGAATAACATCGGGGAGAGACTACAACCCTGTCTCACTCCCTTCCCAACCACTGCTTCCCTTTCATGCCCTTCAACTCTTATAACTGCCATTTGGTTTCTATACAAATTGTAAATAGCCTTTCGCTCCCTGTATTTTACCCCTGCCACCTGCAGAATTTGAAAGAGAGTATTCCAGTCAACATTGTCAAAAGCTTTCTCTTAGTCTACAAATGCTAGAAACGTAGGTTTGCCTTTCCTTAATCTAGCTTCTAAGATAAGTCATAGGGTCAGTATTGCCTCATGTGTTCCAACATTTCTACGGAATCCAAACTGATCTTCCCCGAGGTCGGCTTCTACCAGTTTTTCCATTCGTCTGTAAAGAATTCGCATTAGTATTTTGCAGCTGTGACTTATTAAACTGATAGTTCAGTAATTTTCACATCTGTCAACACCTGCTTTCTTTGGGATTGGAAGTATTATATTCTTCTTGAAGCCTGTGTCATACATCTTGCTCACCAGATGGTAGAGTTTTGTCAGGACTGGCTCTCCCAAGGCCGTCAGTAGTTCTAATGGAATGTTGTCTACTCCCGGGGCCTTGTTTCGACTCAGGTCTTTCAGTGCTCTGTCAAACTCTTCACGCAGTATCATATCTCCCATTTCATCTTCATCTACACCCTCTTCCATTTCCATAATATTGTCCTCAAGTACATCGCCCTTGTATAGACCCTCTATATACTCCTTACACCTTTCTGCTTTCCCTTCTTTGCTTAGAACTGGGTTTCCATCTGAGCTCTTGATATTCATACAAGTGGTTCTCTTTTCTCCAAAGGTCTCTTTAATTTTCCTGTAGGCAGTATCTATCTTACCCCTAGTGAGATAAGCCTCTACATCCTTACATTTATCCTCTAGCCATCCCTGCTTAGCCATTTTGCACTTCCTGTCGATCTCATTTTTGAGACGTTTGTATTCCTTTTTACCTGCTTCACTTACTGCAGTTTTGTATTTTCTCCTTTTATCAATTAAATTCAATATTTCTTCTGTTACCCAAGGATTTCTACTAGCCCTCGTCTTTTTACCTACTTGATCCTCTGCTGTCTTCACTACTTCTCCCTCAAAGCTACTCATTCTTCTTCTACTGTATTTAGTTCCCCCATTGCTGCCATTTGTTCCCTTACACTCTCCCTGAAACTCTGTACAACCTCTGGTTTAGTCAGTTTATCCAGGTCCCATCTCCTTGAATTCCCACCTGGTATAGCCACTAACAAACAGGAATGTGTGGTGGCTTATAGATATAATATGAACATTAACAAAAAGAAAACAAAAGTAATGGTGTGGATGGCAGATGGTCATACTGGATGGCTAAACATTAAACTTGGATTAGAGACTCTTGAAGAGGTGAATGAATCTTGCCATCTAAGAAGTAGAATTGATAAAGAATGAAGATGCATGAAAGACTTTGTTGCAAAACAAATGGTTTTCCTACAAAAGAAACAGCTGTTAATGTCCAGAGATATAAAAATCAAGACCAGAAAAAACATTCATGAAAAGCCGCTTTTTAAGGGTGCTAAATGCAGACACTGGGGAGACTGAAATCAAATAATTGGAAGGTGTAACAAGGAACTGTTCAAGATCAAACTCATTGATTGGGTAAGGAATGAAGATGTCCTGCTACAAGTCATCAAGAAGGAAAGCTTAGTAAAGAACATTATCTGTCAAAAACATCAAATGGCTGAGCAAATATTAAGACTTTAGTCATTGCTGGAAACTATAGTTGAAAAGATGATGGAAGGAATGGATAGCAGGAGTAGGCTAGATCCGACTATACAGTGTGATTTTTTCCACCGTGTACCAGCTCTAGGGATTGATCAATGAGAGGAAGAGGAACAAAAATGAGCTAATGAACTTATGTCCAGAAATGTATGGTTTCCATGCTACAGACCATTTATTCAGTCATAAGAGACTATGGTCTAATATGTGCTGTAACATGCAGTCACAGTTACAGTATGCATTCCTCCTAGAGGGTGGTACTGTTCCTCATACATCATGCCCTAGTGCCCTCTTTTGCCATAGTAATTGGTAATGCTGTGTCCGATTCCTTCTCTTGCTGACTCACCTTGTGGTGTGTGTACATAATGGTTCTGTATTCGAATTGGGAGCTTGCCAACATGGTGTTTACTTATGGAAAGGCAAATGACAACAGGCAGCTGGCAGCAAGGTTGTACCAAGAGACCTATCCTCACCAACAACAACACAGCATTCAATGTTTACAACAGTATTTCACCATTTGTCTGAGATACAGTTGTTTCAACAAGCAGGAAATGATTAAGGGCATACCCAAAATGTTTGGACACCAGACTTGGGGTGAAAATGTGATTAACACCGTGGAAGCAATGAGGCAGTTGGCCTGCCAGTACAGGACAAGCCAGGTGACCATGTGGAACATTCTGCATGCCAATTGTTACTACCCTTATCACTTACAGCATGTGTAGGGATTACTAGTGACAGACTTTCCGCATCAGGAGCAGTTTTGTCACTGGATTCTTCACCAGGCAACCGTGATTCTGGGATTTGTGTCACCCATCCTATTCACAGATGAGGCCACCTTTCCATAACAGTCATCTGTGGGATAGTGTGCAGAACCCCCATGGTATGGTGACAGTGAATCATCAGCATCGGTGCAGCTGGAATCTGTGGTCCATGATAATTGGTGACCTGTTTTGGGACCAGTTTTCCTTCCATATCGCCTAACATGCTGGAACTATTGGCGTTTCTTGCGGGTGACTTTGCTTCCCCTGCTACACGATGGTGCTCCAGCCCACTTCACCATTAACATTTGGATGCATCTCATTTGTATCTTCCCTGGTTGATGGATCAGAAGAGGGAGTCCAGTTGCACGGCCTGCTCATTCACCAGATTTCAATATGCCGAGCCCATTCCAGATGTGGAGACAGAATATGCTACAGCACATACACACATATGTTGAGGCACATGGAAACGATTTTCAACACATTCTGTAACTGTGACTGCACGGTACAGTGCCTATTAGACAACAGTCTCTGTAACAATGTATGATTGAATAAATGGTCTCTAGCATGGAAACCATACATATCTGGACATAATTTCATTAGACCTTTTTTGTTCTGTATCCTCCTATCAACCAATCATTACAGTTTGTACACGGTGGAAAGAATCACCCTGTATAAAACAATTTGTCAATGATATAGGATGCATTAACAACTCTAACGAAGTGTATAGCTAATAAATCAAATAACTGGAAAATTGAATCAAAACAACATTTTGGTTGATGACCAGAACATTAAGTGAAAATTGTATAGCTGAACTTGTTCAAGTAACAATGTGCAACACACAATTGCAAAAAAAAAAGCTTATCTGTAACTATAGCTACCAGTGTTAATGTATGAAAAACCATGAGAGCACAACCAGAAGCACACACTGGTACAGATGAAAGAACACTAAAAGTGTAAACACTTTTTCTGTGGGTTCCACCAACTATAAACCCATTACAGATGGGTCTTTCCTGGTCGGAGCAACAGAAGGCAACTATTGTCTTAAACGAATGGCCTCTGTCAGTCATATCAAGGTATCCAGCGACAAAGTCATATCGAGCTTGTAAGGACGTGTTTACTAGCTTCCACTCATACAAACTCATAACCCAACAAGGGAAAAGTAGCAACAGTCAGCCTTGCCCCCATCAAACACAGTACACAGCCAGCCCTGCCCACAACAAACATCATACAGGCCACAACGTAAATTTTATTGAACATTTTTTTATACTCTTTGCCTCGGCGCCAGTCTCAGTTGTGCCAAATCGCTGATGGTTGATTTCCTAACATTTGTGTAGAACTTTACATTTTTGGTTGTCACCTCTCCACAATTCTAATGGAAAACTTGCCCACTGATCGGAATGGACCAGCTGACCTAATGAAAGAGATCTGCAGGCAACATTCATAAGTTCTCAACACTGAGAAAATTTACAGTACTTTGTTAGGGCTTATGAGAGGGTGTACTTTGACACACAGCAGATGGCCATGACATACTATGTGTATACAACAGCCATGAAGATCTTGCAGCTCAGTGCTATGCGGAGTGGAACTGTGAGTGCAGAACTTCCTAGGTTAGCCCAGGAGTTTAACACTGACTTCATGTACCTTAAAGAATCATACTTTAAAAATCGGAAATTAATATGTTTACCTTTCCCTGGACAACTGTGTAATAGGAGATAGAGGGGCTATCATTGCTATGATGACAATGGATATCACGTGGCACATTAATTAATCAGACAGTTATGGAACAGACATTTTGTAATGTTAAAGATCATCAAGAGTACAGAGGCATGGGTACTGGTGTCATTGTACGCACAGTAATCCCACACGATTCAACTATACACAAACACAATTCAAGAGACAGCACTTTACTAAAGAGCGAAGAACATGATCACTGTAACTTCCTCGCAGATTAAAACTGTGTGCTGGACCGAGACTCGAACTCAGGACCTTTGCCTTTCGCAGGAAAGTGCTCTACCGACTGAGCTACCCAAGTACGACTCACGACCTGTCCTCACAGCTTTAATTCCGCCAGTACCTCGTCTCCTACCTTCCAAACTATGCAGAAGCTCTCCTGTATACCTTGCAGAACTAACACTCCTGGAAGAAAGGATATTGCGGAGACATGGCTTAGCCACACCCTGGTGGATGTTTCCAGAATGAAATTTTCACTCTGCAGCGGAGTGTGCGTTGATATGAAACTTCCTGGCAGATTAAAACTGTGCGCCGGACCGAGACTCAAACTCGGGACCTTTGCCTTTCTCAGGCAAGTGCTCTATCAATTGAGCTACCCAAGCATGACTCACGACCCGTCCCACCAGCTTTAATTCATATCAACGCACACTCTGCTGCAGAGTGAAAATTTCATTCTGGAAACATCCCCCAGGCTGTGGCTAAGCCATGTATCCACAAAATCTTTTCTTCCAGGAGTGTTAGTTCTGCAAGGTATGGAGAAGAGCTTCTGCAAAGTTTGGAAGGTAGGAGATGAGGTACTGGCAGAATTAAAGCTGTGAGGACGGGTTGTGAATCGTTTTTGGGTAGCTCAGTTGGTAGAGCACTTGCTCGCAAAAGGCAAAGGTCCCGAGTTTGAGTCTCGGTCTGACACACAGTTTTAATTTGCCAGGAAGTTTCATATCAGTGCACACTCTGCTGCAGAGTGAAAATTTCATTCTGAAAACATCCCCCAGGCTGTGGCTAAGCCATGTCTCCACAATATCCTTTCTTCCAAGAGTGCTAGTTCTGCAAGGTATGCGGGAGAGCTTCTGCGAAGTTTGGAAGGTAGAAGACGAGGTACTGGCGGAATTAAAGCTGTGAGGACGGCTTGTGAATCGTTCTTGGGTAGCTCGGTTGGTTGAGCACTTGCTCGCAAAAGGCAAAGGTCCCGAGTTCAAGTCTCAGTCCGGCACACAGTTTTAATCTGCCAGGAAGTTTCATATCAGCGCACACTCCGCTGCAGAGTGAAAATTTCATTATGATCATTGTAGCTGACATCAATGCCAGATCCACCTTGTGGCAGTGTGGTTGGACTGATGACCTAGATAAGATTGTTAACATTGGATTGATGACTGAGGTAAGATCATTAATGACACCCTAAGGGGGAACAACCTGTACATAATCAAGATATATAATAAATGCAGGTGGCAGCAGCAATATAGACATAACCATAGCTAATGTTGTAGCTATAAATGCAGACACAGATTGAAATGTTCACCTGAATGTAATGACACCCTAAGTGTAAACAACCTGTCCATTATCAACAAAGAAGAACAACCACCTACATATACAGGAAATGCAAGTGGCAGAAGCAATACAGACATAAGTAAATTAACCATACAGTTATAAATATAAACACAGGCTGGAGTGTTCATCTGAATGTAATGACAAGTGATTATAATGCAATCATCACTGACACACAGACTAAAACAGATCATACACCATCAACAAAATATATTAAGCAGAGGGAAGTGCAGATGTAAGGACACACAGACTTCAGCAAATATTACAGACTGCCCAATGAAAATACATACTGTTCTTCCCTAACCAGTATAAGACTGTTCTCTATGGAGCTCTGAATTATCTTGACTAAGACAGGATGTGAAACGCAACAGAAGGCCTTCCCAGGGGGCAATCAACACAAGAAACAGGCTGATTTGATTACAAGAATACAGGGGTGCAAAAAATACATTCCTAATTGTTCTAATCATGGCTAGGTAAGAACACTAGGAACACTATGTCACATCACATATACAATATGTGAGTATATTAAGAGTTCTGATATAAAGAAGGTTGTGACTCTTCAAGCTAGAGAAGGCTATTTACAAGTGTAGGTGAGAATGCACTCAATTCATTAGATAACAAATTAGAGGCTACTGGCATTTTCTGTGCCCTGTCAAAAGCCATTGACTGTGTGAGTCACAGCATTCTCTTAAGTAAATTAGAATATTATGGTATCCCTGGCAGTGCTGCAAAACAGTTCGAGTCTTACTTAACTAATTGGAAACAAAGGTTGTCATTCTGAAATACATATGGAGTAAGCAGTCAATCTTCATCAGATTGGGAATTAATTACATGTAGTGTTCCTCAAGAATTTATCTTGGGTATTTTGCTTTTTCTTGTGTACCGCAATGACCCCTCGTCCGCTACATTGCCAAATGCTAAGTTTGTTTTATTTGCAGATGATACAAACATTGCAGTAAATAGCAAGTCAAGCACAGATTTAGAAATGGCTGCTAATCAAATTTTCACTGACTTTAATAAATGGGGTAAAGCTAATTCACTGTCATTAAACTTTGAAAAGACCCACTACATGCAGTTCAGAACCTGTACAAGATTTCCTACCAGCGTGCGTATAACATATGAAAACATGTGAATAGAAGAGGTCAACAGCATTAAATTTCTGGGATTACAACTCGATAATAATTTCAGTTGGGAAGGGTTGACCAAAGAATTGCTGAAGCACCTAAACAGATCTGTATTTGCAATGCAAATGATGTCAGAGTAGGAGCTATAAATATTAAAAATGCATGGTTTGGTTACTTTCATTCTATTATGCCATATGGGATCACATTTTGGGGTAACTTGTCAAACCAAGAAAAAGTTTTTAAATGCAAAAGCATGTAATAAGACTCATTTGTGGTGTAAATTCAAGAATGTCATGCAGAAACCTGTTCAAGGTATTCTAACCACTGCTTCTCTCATCGGACCACATGTACATTAAATTCCAGGTTGAAATGGGAATCAGACAGACCATGACTTATAGAAATCCCAGGAAAACAGACTGGGAGACATATAGTAGGGACCTTGACTTAGGCTTATCAGAAATTAAAACCACGGTAAGGAAGCCAGTAGAATTTGAGGAAGTAGCAGAGGCTGTTACCTTTGCCATAGTGACCTCATATCAGGACAACTGCACAATCACCAGGAATGCACAAATAGGAGTGTTCCGTGGTAGAATAACAAATTGTAAACGCAAAGAAAACAGGTATGGAGACTGTTTAATATTGCGAGACGCAAAGGACAATGGGCTAAATATCGTGAGGCCCTTGTCAGTTACAACCTTGCAATAAGACAAGCAAAGGAGGCATCCTGGAAGGCATTCTGTGAGGAAGTGGAAGGCACAGCTGCACAAGCCACACTTCATAAGCTTCTCACTGGAGTACCAACTAATCCAGGAGGTACGTTGAGGAAGGAGGATGGGGAATATACAAAGACAGCACATGAGACCCTGGAATTGCTCCTCAAAACTCACTTTCCTCAATATGGTCTGCCAGATAACACAGACCAGTATGTGACCCCAGAGAGACAACGGTTCTCAGACACTCGAAGAGAGGACTGGGAAGCGGCCAAGGAGTGTGTCAACTTCAACAAAATCCAGTGGGCGGTGGGAAAATTCCAGCCATTCAAGTCACCTGGCCCAGATGGAATTTTTCCAGCTCTCCTGCAACAGGCAGGAGGAAAGCTTATAAGAATCCTATGCAGGCTATTTAGGGTTAGCTTAGCAGTAGGAATCACTCCCAATGTTTGGAGGGCAGTGAAAGTTGTCTTCATTCCAAAGCCAGGGAGAATTGATCATACCAAGGCCAAGGATATGAGACCAATCAGTCTGTCCTCCTGCATTCTCAAAACACTGGAAAAACTGGTTAATGTATGCGTTGGGGAGAGGAGGCTATGTAGGGTCTCTCTACACCTGAACCAACACGCATACCAACCAGGTAAATCATGTGAAACAGCTCTCCACCAACTTGTCGGGAAGGTGGAAAAAGCACTTCATTTCCAAGAAATAGCCCTCTGCATCTTCCTGGATATCGAGGGGGCCCTTAGTAACACGACCTTCGATTCCATGGTAAGGGCAGCAGAGGTGCATGATCTGGGGACCACTATATGTAGGTGGACCAGAGCCATGCTTAGTGGAAGGAAGGTAGAGGCTACCATGATGAATGAAAAGATGGTAATTAAGACCACTAGAGGCTGCCCACAACGAGGAGTTTTGTCTCCTCTATTGTGGAATCTAGTGGTGAACGAACTCATTGAGGAACTAAATTCCGGACAATGCTTCTGCCAAGGATGCGCAGATGACCTTGTCATAGTAATACTTGGCAAATTCACTGACACAGTCAGGAATATGGCACAAGGAGGGTTGGACATTGTGCAGAAATGGTGCATTAAACAGGATCTGAGAGTTAATCCTAAGAAGACTGTTGTGGTGCCATTTACGAAGAGACATATTCAGCATGCAAGTTGGAATCTAAAGCTCTTCGATGAAACTCTACCTGTGAAGGGGACAGTGAAATATCGAAGGGTAACCTTGGATGAGAAGCTAACTTGGACCCATCACATTAAGAGTATCTGCTCCAAGGCAAAAAGCACTTTAGTGAGTACTAGGAGGGCTTGTGGCAAAAACTGGGGCCTAAGCCCCAGGGGTATGCACTGGATATACACCACAGTGGTTAGACCTAGGATTTCCTATGGGGCCGTAGTGTGGTGGAAGAAGGTAGAACAGCGGACTGCTGCTAAAGAGCTCACTAAGGTGCAGAGATTGGCCTCCTTAGCCATAACGGGTGGAATTAGCAGCACACCAACCGCTGGAATGGAAGCCATGCTGGACATGCCTCCACTTCACCTTTGGGTTAAGATGGAGGCAGCAGCTGGGGCATACAGACTTAAAATTGGCTAAAACTGGGTCTCATTTGGATATCCAGACTCACATACTAACATAGTGAGTGAGGTAAATATAGGTATGGCTGGGGAAATGCCCGCTGACTATATAATAACTCCTAACTGCTTCGACAAGCCTTACAACATAATAATTGGAAGTAGGGAGCAGTGGAAGAAAACAGTTCGACACTGCACGGGGGACATCGTTTGGTTCACCGATGGGTCGAAAACAGATCAAGGCGTTGGGGCAGAGTTGTACGGGGTTCAGCCAAGACTGGAGAGCAGCATCTCTCTAGGGAAACTGGCCTCTGTATTCCAAGCCAAAATTACTGCAATCAGGGCATGCGTGAAGGAGAATATGAGTAGGTGCTACAATGATTGTAGCATCTACATCTATTCAGACAGCCAGGCAGCCCTGAAATCATTGGCAGCTCCTGCAACAAGATCTAAGATTGTTGCATATTGCCACAGGGCTCTGGTGGAGCTAGGGGGAAGCAATAGGGTGTACCTAGTGTGGGTCCTTGGCCACTCAGGGAGCTGTGGCAATGAACAAGCCGATAGATTGGCTAGGATGGGGGCAACAACTCCATTTATTGGACCAGAACCTGTCTTGACAATCACCAAGGCTATGATCAAATTAGAACTATGGAACTGGCTTAGGAAACAGCACATAGGATACTGGACCAAGGTCCATAAACAAAAATATGGTAAGGTAATGATGCCCAAGCCATGTTTTAAAAGAAGTTCTGTAATCCTGATATTGAACAGGAAAGAGATCAAACTCATTTTCGGGACAACTAGACCTGAAGAAATTGTGTCTAACAAAAAACTGGTAGAGGGACTCCTTGCACTATTTAAGGGCACTGGTTGGCTTTACTAGATATACAGGGAGTGATACCGCACAATAAACCTAGTTTCGGTGCGGGCAGTGGTGGGTTAGACCTAAGCTGTTTTAGCTCTCCTGTTAAAATCAAATCAAATCAAAAATCAACCACTGCTTCTCAGTAAATTTATTCCTTAATGAAATTTGTTGAAAATAATATGTCCTTGTTTCCAGCCAATAGCTCAATATATAGTATCAATAGTAGGAGTAAGAACAATCTACATAGACCCAAAATCAATTACCTGGGTCCAAAAAGGGGTCCAATATTCAGGAACACGTATTTTCAATAAAATGCCAGCAACCATTGAAAACTTTGTTTCCAGTAAATCACATTTTAAACAGAGTTTGAAAGACTTTTTGCTAGGTAGCTCCTCCTACACTACAGATGAATATCTTAACAGGGTCTGTTACACCAGCTTAAGTAAACTGTCTGTTAGATTTCAGTTTTGACAGCACTTGCCCACAACAGTCAAGATCAGGTCTTTTGTGTATGATAATTTCATTAAAAATGCTTAACTGTGTTTCATTCTGACATTGCATTAATTCTGTAAATATTAACAATTCCAGTTTACTATACTGTATTCACATATTTTCACAATCTCCTGACAAATGATCAGGGAACTGAGTATTATATTAAGATATTCTATGTTTTTTATGTTATTCCTTCTGATATGTTTCATACCCATGAGAACCATGTCATTCTTGGGTCTACGGAATGAAAACTGAATTGAATCTCTCTGATCTAATCTGAGGAATACCATACAAAACAATTCCAGAAAAATTAACTCCCTTCTTGTTAACAAATTTAATAAATGATGCCCTGAGGCTGTGTTGGGGCACCTGTAGTCCGGAAAACAGCTAAGGCAGCAATTATTAAAAAAACTGCAGATAGGGATCTATCAGAACCAAAATCATACCAACCAATTTGCTTGTTAAGTATATTGAGTAATTTCCATGAGAGGCTTCAGTAGTAATCGCCTCCAGGCTCACAGGGAACTCCATGACCTTAGTCAACAGCTCATTGGCTTTAGAACAGGGAAATCTATTTAATTAATTAGGCTTTCCAAATTGTAGGCCAGACATAGCTGGTATCCTTGATAATATTTGGTGGCCAAAAATGTTTGCATGATTTCGAGGACTAGAGGTACCCAGATCCAGTTTCAGAGACTACTTGTAGGAACAGAATGGAAGAGTGGTAAGTTTGTCAAAGGTAGTCAAACCAATTACCAAACGATGTTGTGAGGTAACAGGTGAGCTTTAGTGCCCTGAGGGTATTCTAAGTTCAGAGTTGGCGTGGCCGCGCTGGGGCCTCTCGGTGGGCCATGGCTCGTCGGCGGCCACGTGGTGCTGAATGTTAGCTGGGGTCCAGGCCGACAGCATGGCTGGGAATTCCATGGTGACACTGTGTCAATGAAGGAGTCATGCCGGGAGTGCCAAAGATGGCGCACTTTGTGAAACCATAATGGCAGACATTTCGCAGTTCATATAGAAATTAATAATAGCCAGAAGAATCACGATACCTTAAAAAGAAACATGTACATTACCATTATTTGCACGATGATTCTGATGGTGTAATCATATTTTCAATACCTTTATTAGTTTAAAATTTAGTATCTGACTGAAAACTATACAAGTAACACCCAGCAATGAATCTCCAAAATCTAAATGGTTCATCCGATTTTGTCGATCAATGTGTCTTTAGAAAGCTATTAGTGTAAACCTAAATTGTTATAAATTAAAGGCACGTAACTTGAATAGTACATGAGTTATTGGAGGTCAAAGTGGCCGATTACTATCTATCATGTCTGGCCATAAGTACTCCACAGTTACACGAAAAAATGGTAGCAGCATGCTTATAAATGTAGTTATTCATCTATGTCTTTGTTTATATCCAATATATACTATTCACGAAGAAATTGCTCAATTACTTACTGTGTTTTAGAAAGCACAGAGACATTAGGCTATGGGCCTACCTTTTGTTTCTACTTCTTTGATATATGTTTATTTGATTTATTTATTAAATTAAAAGGAAGGTCAGCGTTGGCCATAATATTGATGGTTTATTGATATCAAAATCGATTTTCAATCACATAGTGATCAATTTCAGTGCTGTGGTGTACAAATTAAACTCTAGGCACTGGTATCAAGTTATTATCAGTAAACTGCAATATTGTGATCGTTTCTCAGTTTTGGTTACTGATAATAACTTGATACCAGTTAAAAGATGATTACCTGAAGATTTGCAGTGGGATCTTGTCTATAGTCCATGTGATTCCTTGGTCAAATTTCTAGAATTTGTAGAAAAATTAGAGAGGGCTTTGAAGTTCAAACCTCAGAGCAAACCGGGTGGTAGTTATCAAACTAACGGAGGCTTAGTATTGGTCTCGCCAGCAGTTGAAGTTAAAAATGTATCTGCGGAGGTAGATGATTTCAGTTTAAAGGAGCAGAGTAATGGTAATTTATGTAATGATGTAAAAGCAACTGGTATTGATACTTTGGGGGAAGCAATTTACACGTTTCTAGTCACGAATGAAGGTGAAACGAAACGTATTGATGAATGTGTGGATTTAAAACATTTGTCAGAGTGTGAATGTAAGAATGTATGTAAAATAGGATTGGGGGGTTAATCTGGATGAAAGGTGTGTAGAAATGGCAGTGTGTGCTGATTTTTGTCCAATCACAGTGGAATGTAGCAAGTCTGGAAGTCTCAAAACTGTACAACAAGGTAGCAACAATTTGTAAGATGTAGTGGCCAAGGATAAAGTTGTGTACGATTCTCATATAGTTAATTTGTCGACGGAGGAAAGTAAGGTTTCTGATGTGAATTTTTGTAGTGATCTAAATGGTGTATCAGTGGATAAGGTTGCTGAGATGAGTATTTGTGGTGATGATGGCTTAGGCATCGATGAATTATTTCAGGAAGATAAAGTGTTTAACAGTGAATTGAAGTGTAATTTTGTTGAGGCTGCAAGTGTCAATATTTTGGAGGGGAAAAACAGTAAAGTTGTGCATGCTGTGGGTAGTGAATCGGCAAAATGTGTGGAAGAACTGACAGAAAATTTAGAGAGGGCTGAAGTAAATAGTGTGTATGGGGTTAGTTTGTGTAATGAAGTTCCTAAAAATTGCTATATGAAGGAGTGTGATTCTAGTGAGACTGATTGGTGCTGGTACGGTAGAACGTTACAGTCGTTGCTGCTGCATATGTGGAAACGAGAGAAGTTTAAAATTGCTAAGGGTATATAGAGAAAGGGGCGAAGTGAAAAGCTTTTCTAATCTGTAATTAGTGGTAGTAATTTTGGAGGGATAATTTATGTTTATTTGGAGATTCATTAGTAATTTGTTAGTTTATTGTGGCACTATACGTGTGCATGAGGGGGAAGTTTAGGCACTGAGGGTGCGTGGAGGTCAGTGACCTCATGGATTTACGTATAATATGTATTGATTTATGCTATGTATAAGAATGTGGCAAAGAATTTAGTGGTCAATTTGAAAGGTATTAAAATTGTAATTACACATGCAATTTTGGTGCATGGAGGTAGGAAAGATTTATTAAAGTCAATTAAGCAGAACTTATGGGAATTTGAGCTTACTGTGATTCAGTCATTTGCCTTGTGACTTTGTTCCTAAAGTATCGTTTTCTGCTGGAGGGAATCTTTAGCGAGATTCCTGGTTGGTTTTGGGAAATGGTTTGTTGAGGGGTTTCCACTTATGGTTTTCGTTGTAGACAAATTTGTCATGATAAACAGTGGAACTCGGGATTCAGAGGCAGACACGATTTCTGCAAGGGACTTGGTCAAAAGACTGATGTTATTTTATCAATACTTCATGCAAAAATCCACGTGAACATGTGTAGTACGACAGAAAAAAAAAATTGTGCAAGAAGGTGCCTTAGTGCTCAGTGGGTGGCACAGGAAGTGCTTACAAAATTGCACATAAGTGAAAATACATTTAAAAATTTTATTTCTTGTCCAAACATTGTTTTTGGATAACTGAAATGCAGGCATTTATTTAATATGCCATTTCATTTTATTGATAATTTGTGTTAGTGTAAGTTGCTGGATAAACTGAAAGAACCAGAGGTTGTACAGAGTTTCAGGGAGAGCATAAGGGAACAATTGACAGGAATGGGAGAAAGAAATACAGTAGAAGAAGAATGGGTAGCTCTGAGGGATGAAGTAGTGAAGGCAGCAGAGGATCAAGTAGGTAAAAAGACGAGGGCTAGTAGAAATCCTTGGGTAACAGAAGAAATATTGAATTTAATTGATAAAAGGAGAAAATACAAAACTGCAGTAAGTGAAGCAGGCAAAAAGGAATACAAACGTCTCAAAAATAAGATCGACAGGAAGTGCAAAATGGCTAAGCAGGGATGGCTAGAGGACAAATGTAAGGATGTAGAGGCTTATCTCTCAAGGGATAAGATAGATACTGCCTACAGGAAAATTAAAGAGACCTTTGGATAAAAGAGAACAACTTGCATGAATAGCAAAAGCTCAGATGGAAACCCAGGGTCTATACAGTGCCGATGTACTTGAGGACAATATTATGGAAATGGAAGAGGAGGTAGATGAAGATGAAATGGGAGATACGACACTGCGTGAAGAGTTTGACAGAGCACTGAAAGACCTGAGTCGAAATAAGGCCCCAGGAGTAGACAACATTCCATTAGAACTACTGACGGCCTTGGGAGGGCCTGTCCTGACAAAAGTCTACCATCTGGTGAGCAAGATGTATGAGACAGGCAAAATTCCCTCAGACTTCAAGAAGAATATAATAATCCCAATCCCAAAGAAAGCAGGTGTTGACAGATGTGAAAATTACTGAACTATCAGTTTAATAAGTCACAGCTGCAAAATACTAATGTGAATTCTTTACAGACGAATGGAAAAACTGGTAGAAGCCAACCTTGGGGAAGATTAGTTTGGATTCCACAGACATGTTGGAACATGTGAGGCAATACTCACCCTACGACTTATCTTAGAAGAAAGATTGAGGAAAGCCAAACCTACATTTCTAGCATTTGTAGACTTAGAGAAAGCTTTTGACAATGTTGAGTGGAATACTCTCTTTCAAATTCTGAAGGTGGCAGGGGAGGGTAAAAATCATAGAGGGAGACCAAGAGATTAATACACTAAGCAGATTCAGAAGGATGTAGGCTGCAGTAGGTACTGGGAGATGAAGAAGCTTGGACAGGATAGAGTAGCATGGAGAGCTGCATCAAACCAGTCTTAGGACTGAAGATCACAACAACAACAACAACAACAAGTTTATTTCGAAATTAATGCTGGTCCCACACCACTATGGCCTTGCACTTTGATCACTATATTCTGTTCTTTGATATTTGTTTTATATGTACTTGTATGAATTGAAGGGTGATACTTCTGAACATTCTGGCAGCCAGAATGTTAATAAGTGGAGGTGTGAGAGGTAACGGGCGAGTTGTGGTGCCCTGAGGGTATTCTAAGTTCACAGTTGGCATGGCCACGCTGGGGCCTCTCAGCGGGCTGCGGCTTGACGGCGACTATGTGGTGCTGAATGTTAGCCGGGGACCAGGCCAGGCCGACAACGTGGCTGGGAATTGCATGGTGACACTGTGTCGATGAAGGAGACATGCCAGGAGTGCCAAAGATGGTGGAATTTGTGAAACCATAATGGCACATATTTCACAGTTCATATAGAAATTAATAATAGCCAGAGGAAAATGATACCTTAAAAACAAACATGTACGTTACCATTATTTCCATGACAATTCTGATGGTGTAATCAGATTTTCAATATCTTTATTAGTTTAAAGTTTAGTATCTGACTGTAAATTATACAAGTACCACCCAGCAACGAATCTCCAAAATCTAAATGATTCATCCAATTTTGTCGATCGTCATAAAGCTATTAGTGTAAACATAAATTGGTATAAGTTAAAAGCATGTAACTTGAATAGTACATTAGGTGTTGGAGGTTGAAGTGGCTGATTCCTATCGATCACGTCAGGCCATAAGTACTCCACAGTTACATGAAACAACAGTAGCAGCATGCTTATAAATATATTTATTCATATATGTCTTTATTTATATGTGATGTACACTATTCGTGAAGAAATTAGTCAACTATTTACTGTGTTTTATAAAGCACAGAGACATTAGGCTACTGGCCTACCTTTTGTTTCTATTCCTCTGATATATGTTTATTTGATTTATATATTTAATAATGTGTGTTAGAGCGTGTTTATGGTCCAGCTGTAAAAATATTTATTTAATTTCAAGTTATTTAAATGTAAATCCAGTTTTTAAAATGTGTTTCAAAATGTTACTGAGTGTGCGTTGGCTTGGAGACATAACGGGAGTGCTATCACCAGTCACAGCGCCCATTACTAGGGGAGGCGACTACCGAAGTGAATGGAGGGTGAGTTCTGGACAGTGCGGCATGAGGGACAGTTGCACAGGACACGGAGAGGGTCCTGGACAGTATGGGAGAGGACACGAGAGAGTGCTGGACAGTACGGCGCAATGAATGCATGGTCGTGGGAGATAGAAATATTTCATACTGCCAACTTGTGCACTTGTGAGATTTCTGTGGCTTCTGCAATGAAGACGTAGTATGCGTTTAGAAGAGAATATCTCATGCACTATGTTGTTGTTCATAACTAATTACGTGAAATAGGAATCTATTGTTTTCCTGTTATTCAACTTATATTTTATTAATTGTTGGACCATCGACACCAATAAGTGTTTTACAGTAATAAAGGGCATTCTTAAAGGTACTTCTGCTATCGTTCTCATCATTTAAAGTCATTAAAATAGTACCTGCATAAATTATTTAATTGCAATCTTCCATATTTAAATGTTTATGTTACATTCAAAATTCACAATTGCCAAGTGATAGGAAACTTCAACCATTCAATTCTTGTGTATATTTGTATCGTATACTGTAGACTCAGCAGTATTTGGCTTGTGATGTGGTACGTAGTTGAGGGTCACCACCACATCATTTATTCTTATTTGAAAGCCCACAATGTCTACAAGGCTCTATATCTCCTCACCCATCATCTGAGATACCACAACTGAACCTCTCTCGAATTTAACTGAGGGAGATTAACGCTCAGATAGGATTCTTGAACATGCTGATGACCTGTTAGCTGTCAAATCAGCCAAGAAAACACCATTGGCAGAAAACAAGGCCAGTGGTATACTACAAACAATGGTGAAACCAAAACAAATTATCCACAGCAGCACAGAAAACAGCATATACAATACTCTTGGGATCACTATAAAGACACGCAGCTATTACAGTTAACAACAAAAACATAAAACTTGAAGTTGTAACTCAGTAATTGGGAGTGCATATTGACAGACAACATAGCTTCGACAAACACATACGACTAATCATGAACAAAGCTGAAAGTATACTTTCCGGACTAGCCAGAGTAAATTCGACACAATACAGATTATTACTTACACACATAAGAATGTGCCACTGTGCACTTTTTGAGTAAGTATCAAGCTTTGCAGCTAGTACATGGGCACATACACTCACCCTTGTCATGAACACAATCATTGTTATTCAGGGGCAGAGGAGTGTGCTTCTTATACTATCTGATGTGTTCAGCTCCACATCAGTTGATACTGTATGTGGTGCTATCAATATACCCAATAAATGTAACTATCAGATATAGAGTTCCAACAAACTGGGTGAAGGTGGGTAGGCCTGAGAGTGTTGCATCACTGGGCAGCATACAGATGGCAGGTGCCAACTAAAAATTGGAGTGTGGATACTTGGCAAAAAGAGTGCAATGAAAGTGGTAAGGACTGTCAAGTCTATTCACTTTTCCCCAAAATCCAGGAGCAGTTACGGATGCATCATGTCGTTCCAGGCCGAAGTATGGTTAATTTTGTGACTGGATATGGCCTTCATCCCATGCATTTGCAGCATGTGTCACTTTCAGAAAGCAATCGATGCATAGGCAGGGAAACTGGTTCGCCAGAACACTTCCTTTTGAAGGGCATCAGATAGAAGCATTTACATAGCAGCACAGCACACACAACAGAAAATACACTACACAATGCACTCAGGAGTCCGGGTGCATGGACATAACTCCACACAATTGCTAACAATGTCTCAAAAGCAGAATGTGAGATATATAAACACACTCATCAATACAGAACGTGCAGGAAATAATGAAAGGGTGACATAGATAGTTTAAGTAGCTCCAGTATGACGATGAAACCAGTGACAGTGACAACACTGACACAACACACATACACAACACATATACAACACAAAACATATACAACAATTAGCAGGAACATCACTCACATTTCATTTCACATGAATGTAATTAAAGGTAGAAGTAATTAGAATAGTATGTAAATGGATATTGTTCTAGAATCAACATTACACCTGTATACATCATTGTAAAGTAATAATATAAACAAACTCATCACCACAAATGAAATAATATGAATGTAATGTCAATGTAATATAAAGTAACACACAAACATGCAGCAGTAATTAACACTGTATTATCATACAACAGTGATACATCATGGATCTCTCACGATATATACAAAATTAAGAAGTACACTCCTCAAAGAAACTAGTTTTATGATACAAATATGTATTTACAAGATTAATATTAGGTTAGTCATGGTTTGTAATTTTTTTTACAGTCACGTAAGATCTCCATATAACGCAATTAAGTTAGATTGTAGCAGGATATTGTTCGAAAATCACGCAAAATTTGTTACTTACTAACCTAGTAGTTGTTGTGTAACTGAACAAACATTATTCCATCCAAGCTAACAAACAACAGCAATATATATTAGACTAGTGAACCCACCAATGTTTCACAACTGCTAAATATGTATGGGAATTGGATACACATCCTAAACTCCTTCACCACCTTCTGTTGGCCCATCTCCTCTCTCCCCTCTTTCTGTCAACTTCTTCCTCCCCCCCCCCCCCCCCCCCTCTGTTCATCTCTTCATGCCTCCTCTTTATGTCTATTTCCATCCCCACCCCACCATCCACCCCCTTTTACCCCTCTATGTCAACCTGAGCTTTGCTTATTATTATTATTGCAAAAGACACCTTGACTGGAAATTGAAGTCACATAAAATGAATGGGGCCATCTGTTAGGATTATTGGTATACAGGGTATGAGAGACACCCCTCCAGGTGCTGGCTCTCAAAAGCTATCAGCTTCAGTGACAGGTCCAGTATTTTGCATAGTTTTAATCTGGGGATAGGTGGGATTACAAAGCTTCAGCTGATTCAGATTCTGTAGTAGTACTCTAGCCATAAGCCGAAAAGCCATAAATACAAATTCCCAGTTTTCTGTAAAACTGACAGTGAGGAACAAAGGAAACAGCACATATTGTATGTACAATTTTTTTATGAAAATACACTACTGGCTATTAAAATTGCTACACCAAGAAGAGATGCAGATGATAAACGGGTATTCATTGTTGTTGTTGTTGTGGTCTTCAGTCCTAAGACTGGTTTGATGCAGCTCTTCACACTACTCTATCCTGTGCAAGCTTCTTCATCTCCCAGTACTTACTGCAACCTACATCCTTCTGAATCTGCTTAGTGTATTCATCTCTTGGTCTCCCTCTACAATTTTTACCCTCCACGCTGTCCTCCAGTACTAAATTGGTGATCCTTTGATGCCTCAGAACATGTCCTACCAACCGATCCCTTCTTCTAGTCAAGTTGTGCCACAAACTCCTCTTCTCCCCAATTCTGTTCAATACTTCCTCATTAGTTATGTGATCTACCCATCTAATCTTCAGCATTCTTTTGTAGCACCACATTTCGAAAGCTTCTATTCTCTTCTTGTCTAAACTATTTATCATCCATGATTCACTTCCATACATGGCTACTCTCCATACAAATACTTTCAGAAACGGCTTCCTGACACTTAAATGAATACTCGATGTTGACAAATTTCTCTTTTTCAGAAACGCTTTCCTTGCCATTGCCAGTCTACATTTTATATCCTCTCTACTTTGACCATCAACAGTTATTTTGCTCCCCAAATAGCAAAACTCCTTTACTACTTTAAGTGTCTCATTTCCTAATCTAATTCCCTCAGCATCACCCAACTTAATTTGACTACATTCCATTATCCTCGTTTTGATTTTGTTGATGTTCATCTTATATCCACCTTTTAAGACACTGTCCATTCCGTTCAACTGCTCTTCCAAGTCCTTTGCTGTCTCTGACAGAATTACAATGTCATCGGCAAACCTCAAAGTATTTATTCCTTCTCCATTGATTTTTATTCAGACTCCAAATTCTACTTTTGTTTTCTTTACGGCTTGCTCAATATACAGATTGAATAACATCGGGGAGAGGCTACAACCCTGTCTCACTCCCTTCCCAACCACTGCTTCCCTTTCATGCCCCTCGACTCTTATAACTGCCATCTGGCTTCTCTACAAATTGCAAATAGCGTTTCGCTCCCTGTATTTTACCCCTGCCACCTTTAGAATTTGAGAGAGAGTCTTCCAGTCAACACTGTCAAAAGCTTTCTCTAAGTCTACAAATTCCAGAAATGTAGGTTTGGCTTTCCTTAATCTTTCTTCTAAGATAAGTCATAAGGTCTATATTGCCTCACGTGTTCCAATATTTCTATGGAATCCGAACTGATCTTCCCCGAGGTCGGCTTCTACCAGTTTTTCCATTCGCCTGTAAAGAATTCGCGTTAGTATTTGGCAGCTGTGACCTATTAAACTGATAGTTCGGTAATTTTCACATCTGTCAACACCTGCTTTCTTTGCAATTGTAATTATTATATTCTTCTTGAAGTCTGAGGGAGTTTCACCTGTCTCATACAGCTTGCTCAGCAGATGGTAGAGTTTTGTCATGACTGGCTCTCCCAAGGCCGTCAGTAGTTCTAATGGAATGTTGTCTACTCCTGGGTCCTTGTTTCAACTCAGGTCTTTCAGTGATCTGTCAAACTCTTCGCACAGTGTTGTATCTCCCATTCCATCGTCATCTACATCCTCTTCCATTTCCATAATATTGTCCTCAAGTACATCGCCCTTGTATAGACCGTCTATATACTCCTTACACCTTTCTGCTTTCCCTTCTTTGCTTAGAACTGGGTTTCCATCTGAGCTCTTGATATTCATACAAGTAGTTCTCTTTCCTCCAAAGGTCCCTTTAATTTTCCTGTAGGCAATATCTATCTTACCCCTGGTGATATGTGCCTCTACATCCTTACATTTGTCCTCTAGCCATCCCTGCTTAGCCATTTTGCACTTCCTGTTGATCTCATTTTTGAGACGTTTGTATTCCTTTTTGCCTGCTTCATTTACTGCATTTTTATATTTTAACCTTTCATCAATTAAATTCAATATTTCTTCTGTTAACCATGGATTTCTACTAGCCCTTGTCTTTTTACCTACTTGATCCTCTGCTGCCTTCACTACTTCATCCCTCAGAGCTACCTAATATTCTTTTACTGTATTTCTTTCTCCCATTCCTGCCAATTGTTCCCTTATGCTCTCTCTGAAACTCTGTACAACCTCTGGTTTAGTCAGTTTATCCAGGTCTCATCTCCTTAAATTCCCACCTTTTTACAGTTTCTTCAGTTTTAATCTACAGTTCATAACCAATAGATTGTGGTCAGAGTCCACATCTGCCCCTGAAAATGTCTTACAATTTAAAACCTGGTTACTAAATCTCTGTCTTACCATTAGATAATCTATCTGATACCTTCTAGTACCTCCAGGATTCTTCCATGTATACAACCTTCTTTTATGATTCTTGAACCAAGTGTTAACTATGATTAAGTTATGCTCTCTGCAAAGTTCTACCAGACGGCTTCCTCTTTCATTTCTTACCCCCAATCCATAATCACCTAGTATGTTTCCACCTCCCTTTTCCTACTCTCGAATTCCAGTCACCCATGACTACTAAATTTTTGTCTCCCTTCACTACCTGAATAATTTCTTTTATCTCATCATACATTTCATCAATTTCTTCATCATTTGCAGAGCTAGTTGGCATGTAAACTTGTACTACTGTAGTAGGTGTGGGCTTCATGTCTATATTGGCCACAATAATGCGTTCACTATGCTGCTTGTAGTAGCTTACCCGCACTCCTATTTTTTTATTCATTATTAAACCTACTCCTGCATTACCCCTATTTGATTTTGTATTTATAACCCTGTATTCACCTGGCCAAAAGTCTTGGTCTTCCTGCCACCGAACTTCACTAATTCTCACTATATCTAACTTTAACCTATCCACTTCCCTTTTTAAATTTTCTAACCTACCTGCCCGATTAAGGGATCTGACATTCCACGCTCCGATCCGTAGAATGCCAGTTTTCTTTCTCCTGATAACGACGTCCTCTTAAGTACTCCCCGCCTGGAGATCCGAATGGGGGACTATTTTACCTCCGGAATATTTTACCCAAGAGGACGCCATTGTCATTTAACCATACAGTAAAGCTGCATGCCCTCGGACAAAATTACGGCTGTAGTTTCCCCTTGCTCTCAGCCGTTCGCAGTACCAGAACAGCAAGGCTGTTTTGGTTAGTGTTACAAGGCCAGATCAATCAATCATCCAGACTGTGGCCCCTGCAACTACTGAAAAGGCTGCTGCCCCTCTTCAGGAACCACACATTTGTCTGGCCTCTCAACAGATACCCCTCCGTTGTGGTTGCACCTAAGGTACGGCCATCTGTATCGCTGAGGCACACAAGCCTCCCCACCAACGGCAAGGCCCATGTTTCATGGAGAGGGGGGGAGGAGGGGGCAGGTATTCATTTGACAAATATATTATACTAGAACTGACATGTGATTACATTTTCACGTAATTTGGGTGCATAGATCCTGAGAAATCGGTACCCAGAACAACCACCTCTGCCCGTAATAACGGCCTTGATACGCCTGGGCATTGAGTCAAACAGAGCTTGGATGGCGTGTACAGGTACAGCTGCCCATGCAGCTTCAACACGATACCACAGTTCATCAAGAGTAGGGACTGGCATATTGTGACGGGCCAGTTGCTCGGCCACCACTGACCAGACGTTTTCAGTTGGTGAGAGATCTGGAGAATGTGCTGGCCAGGGCAGGAGTCAAACATTTTCTGTATCCAGAAAGGCCCGTACAGGACCTGCAACATGCGGTTGTGCATTATTCTGCTGAAATGTAGGGTTTCGCAGGGATTGAATGAAAGGTAGAGCCACAGGTCGTAACACATCTGAAATGTAATGTCCACAGTTTAAAGTGCTGTCAATGTGAACAAGAGGTGACTGAGACCTGTAACCAATGGCACCCCATACCATCACGCCGGGTGATACGCCAGTATGGCGATGACGAATACGCGCTTCCAGTGTGTGTTCACCGCGATGTCGCCAAACATGGATGCAACCATCATGATGCTGTAGAGAGAACCTGGATTCAACCGAAAAAATGACGTTTTGCCATTCATGCACCCAGGTCGTCGTTGAGTACACCATCGCAGGCGCTCCTGTCTGTGATGCAGCGTCAAGGGTAACCACAGCCATGGTCTCCGAGCTGATAGTCCATGCTGCTGCAAACTTTGTTGAACTGTTCGTGCAGATGGTTGTTGTCTTGCAAATGTCCCCATCTGTTGACTCAGGGATCGAGACGTGGCATTACAGCCATGCAGATAAGATGCCTGTCATCTCGACTGCTAGTGATACGAGGCCATTGGGATCCAGCACAGCATTCCGCATCATCCTCCTGAACCCACCAATTCCATATTTTGCTAACATTCATTGGATCTTGACCAATGCAAGTAGCAATGTCACGATACGATAAACCACAATCGCGATAGGCTAGAATACAACCTTTATCAAAGTCGGAAATGTGATGGTACGCATTTCTCCTCCTTACACGAGGCATCACAACAACGTTTCACCAGGCAACGCCGGTCAACTGCTGTTTGTGTATGAGAAATCAGCTGGGATATTTCCTCATGTCAGCACGTTGTAGGTGTTGCCACTGGCGCCAATCTTGTGTGAATGTTCTGAAAAGCCTATGTCTATCCAAATGTTCATTAGAGTATTGTGCGAGAATTTGAAGTGTGTCGGTCAAGAGCTTCTCAACATTTTTGATAACAAAGTTTCCCCTGTATATATTACACATATAGTTATGTATTATATATATTACAAAAATATATAGCCCATATTTGCCTGGATGTTTACTAGATTATTGTGTAAAAAATTGAAATAAATTTGGTTGATATCTGAGTATCATGTAAAAATTGGAAGTAAGCAGGTCAAGAACTCTTCAAGATTTTTGTTAAGAACATTACCCATTGATATGGTATATGATATTAAAAAATATGTAGTCCATGTCCATCCAAACAGTTGTTAGAGTATTGTGTAAAACTTTGAAGTAAATCAGCACGCATTTTTCCAGATTTTTGACAACAATCTGAAACAACAAATTCTCTAAGTTCCCTTCTCACACCTCTCATGGAAAAAAAAAATTAATATAGAGCAATGAAATTTTGGGATTACATTTTCTAGGTGACGTATTTTAAGTAAGGCCAGATGTTAATGTAAGGCCAGATGTTAATGTAAGCACAAGATGAGCCATTGCAAATGTGAAATGCTGTTACATTAAAAGCTGGTGTAACCACAAGACAGTTGAATGTAAGTAAGCAAACGTGCATGTATTGTGTTGTACAGGTGCCGGATATCAGTTTGTGGGCTGGAGCTCCACGCCTGTTGCACTTGGTCAGTCAATACAGGGAAAGTTAATGCTGTTTGTGATGTACTAGATTGGAGACAGACCTGTTAATTGAAGAGGCCAAAGCAACATGCCAAAGCTCTATAGAGCATGTTGGGTTACAACAGAAGTATGTGGGTGAGTGATATTCCATTGGAAAACACCCCTGAAATGCTGTTGCGAACGGCAGCATGACA
The DNA here is from genome assembly GCF_021461395.2 of Schistocerca americana. Taxonomy (NCBI): domain Eukaryota; kingdom Metazoa; phylum Arthropoda; class Insecta; order Orthoptera; family Acrididae; genus Schistocerca; species Schistocerca americana. The sequence goes on along the minus strand of NC_060120.1, from coordinate 308,378,135 downwards.
AGTCGAATCACCAGATCGATGTACAATTTTGCAGTCAGAATGCATGGGATTAACACTAGAGTGCTCCTGTTGTCATACAAAATTGCATGCCAGTCCGTAACTCCAGGTGTAGGTCAAGTGCATCTAACACATAGACAGGTTGGTTGCAGACACTCACCTAGCCTTCTTCTAACCTACACACGACCAAGATTGGTACCTAGGCAGAACCAGCTTTCATCAGATCTTCACCCTGCCCTCCAATGAGCCCTCGCTTAACACCATTGAAGTAGCAACTGGCAGTAGTTTTGGGTCAGTGGAATGCACACTTCAGGGCATCTAACTTGGAACTGTACTTGAGGTAACTGATTTGTAGCAGTTTGCTGTGTCACTGTGGCGCCAACTGGTGGTCCAATTGCTGCAGCATGATGCACTACAGTCATATACTGAACGCTGGAATGGGGTTAACATTGTGAGGAATAAAATAAAATGAAAAAAAAGTTGGATTCAGTGGGAATTGAACCTGGGCCAACAAATTATCAATGTACGCTTACTCCACTTACCCACAATGTCAGCACAAGGACAGTACTTTAAAGATGCTCTCTTACTATGTACTTGCACAATATGCTACAAGCAAATTCAAAGAAAACTACTGACCTGGTGCTATGAACAACATAGCACTCACGGTGCCAGAAGGTATGATGTCACAACAGAGCATGGGTATTAGAAAACAGGCAGATGCATTGCTTCTCTGAGTTGACCATAGCACAGCTGGCCATTATATAAGCACTTGACAGTGGTTTTTAGTTATTATGGAGAGAGCACTACAAAACATGTTTTCATCCATTTTATTTGCATATCAGCATGCATTCAAAGAGAAATTTGTGCAATTTCTGGCTCTTATTCGAAGAATCATGCGGTAATTTCAGTGAGACTTCTGGCAAGCATTCTAAGTGAAATGGAATTATTTTAGTGCGCTATTTACTGTGTGCTGCAGCACATTAGTACATGATGCCTGGCTGCCTTTGGGGTCAGTAGCAGAACACCTAGGAATCTCCATGCACCAGTGAGGCTCAGAATGGAATTTGAGGAGACTTATGGTGTGACAGGGATAAGAGGTCAGAGAAATGGGCTTGCAACAAGTACAAAAAGTTTTAATTGAGGGTGTATGGGGCATGTGAAGAGGCAGTGCCACCAGCCTTGGAGTAATAGAGGTTGTGAGAGCTACCAGCAGTTCAGTCAGTTCAGGGGTGGTATGGACAAGAAACAATATTGCAGGAATAATGGTAGGGAGGGTCTGGGGAGTAATAAACACCGATGAAACTTGAAAGGGAAGTCCAGACCTGCTGAAAGGCATTCCCAGTAAAAACAAATGCAATGCATACGAATGCAGGTGGTGAGAAGTATATGATTTTGTTGGACACTGGAGTGATTGTATCAGTGGCCTCAAGAGATTTAGTGTGTAAAAGCCAATGGGACCCGCAATACTATAATTTGCATGGGGTGGCTGATAATTGTACATGGCCACTGGGATCTGTAACAGTGGAATTTTAGTTACAGGCAACCAAGTTAAGGCAGTGTGTGGAAGTTATGTCTAGTATAAGCGAGGGCTAAAGCATGACCCTAGAGTTAGAGTTTCTGCATCAACATCAAGCCATAACTGACCTCCTATGGTGTGTGATGGAACATAGTGCAAGGACATTTTGGCTAGAGAAAGTTGTCATGAGTGTTAATCGCCGGCCCGACTGGCCGAGCGGTTCTAGGCACTACAGTCTGGAACTGCGTGACCGTTACGGTCGCAGGTTTGAATCCTGCCTCGGGCATGGATTTCTGTGACGTCCTTAGGTTAGTTAGATTTAAGTAGTTCTACATTCTAGGGGACTGATGACCCCAGCAGTTAAGTCCCATAGTGCTCAGAGCCATTTGAACCATTTTTGAGTGTTAATCTCTTCCGAGGAGCATCTGTTGTACAATTCAGTCCATGACATTAAGGCTTTATTCACATGACTGTGCATTGAGTGGCACTGGGAAGCTGCTGTAAGTGAATTTGGATCCTGATTTACCAGTAGATATGTAGTGTATAGTGAGGTGTTAAACACAGCATGTTGTTTAGTAAGTTGCAGCACTTTATGCATACAGGAAAGGTACAGAGGCAAGGTGATACCCATCAGTGTCGATCATTTTGGCACCAAGGATGTTACAGCATATGTTAGTGTTGATGTTTGAAATTCCAGAGCAGGAAGATTGCTGCACAGAAGGCGTTAACTATGAAATGGCACTGGGTGCTACTAACACTGCATGTTGTGAGAAGGTGAAGCACTTGAAAGGAACAGAAAGGGCATGAATGGAAGAGCCATGGCTAGAATTCCAATACTTGTTCTTTCTGAGAGAGCCACTGCCTGCAATGCCCATGAAACAACACAGGACTATGATGAGGAACGAAGCATTGGTGTACCAGAGGCCATATAGAATATCACAGTCTCTGCACCCAATTTTGGAGGAGTTTGTCAATCAACATTTGGTTGACAGTATAACAGAAGAGAGTACTAGCTCCTGGGAGGTGGGAATTGTGATTGTACCGAAGAAGACCACAGGCGGATCGAGGAAGTATCAGTTTTGCTGTAACTACCGCCATTTGAACAGTAAGATTATGACAGATGGTTTCGCCATTCCAAACGTCACTGAAACCATTGATAATCGTGGGCAGTGCTGGTATTTCTTGGCAATGAACCTCAAGAGTGGCTACCATCAGTTAGAGGCATGTCCCGAGGATAAGGTGATGACTGTGTTTTCAGTACCCTAGGGACATTACCAGTATAGGAGGATGCTGTTTGCATTACAAAAAGCATCAGCAGCATTCTAGTAGTTGTTGAGTAGAGTACCAAAAGGACTGAAGCCTCATCAGTGTTTAGTTAATCTGGGTGACATAATCGTTTTTTTAAGACAATATAGGCAACATCTAAGGAAAGTATTCAGGAGGTTACAGGCAGCTCATTTGATACAGACTACTGAAAAATGTCACTTTGCATTGGTAGAAGTAAATTACTTAGGTCATGTAATTACTAAGGATGGTATAAGGACCGATCCAAGTTTGATACAAGCAGTTCAGGATTTTCCATTGCCAGGAACAAGCAAAGTTGCAGTCTTTTCTGAGCCTCACAAATTATTACAGAAAATTCATGAAAAAGTTTGAAGATATAGCACAACTACTTACTCAATTACTAAGAATAGGTATTAAATTTGTGTGGCCTCAGGAGTGTCAGAAAGCAAAGTTAAAAGAAGTACTGATGCTGAGTCTAGTGTACGTGTTTCCAGATTTTTGTAAGCAATCTACATTGTCATGTGATGCATCAAATCATGGTCTCTCCAGATAGTGAACGGAGCTGAGATGAATTATTTTACCATGGAGAGAGAGAGGTGTTTAGCATGGTGTATGCAGTAAAGTACTTCTGGTGTTATCTGTGTGGGTGGAAGTAGTAACTGACATTGCTGCTTTGAAGTTTTGACAGGATGGGCGTTAAAACTCAGTGAATCTGAGTATACCATTCACGTCCAATATACGACTTGAAATTATTCCATGTTGCAGCCTCCTTGTGCCTAAACTTCATTGGGGGTATATAGTATTGCCTGTGATGATTGTGATACGGAGTACATAGGCCAGGCAGGAAGAAGTTTTGAGACCCATTTTAAGGAGCACATCAGCGACCCAGGCTCAAAATCGGCCATAGGTGCGCATTTGCGGGAAACGGGTCACCATATCACTGGTATCCATAACAACATGCGGGTGTTACACTTGGAAAATAAAGGCAACACCCTTAATGTTTTGGAAGAGGTTGAGATCTTCAGAGTTCTGAAGAAATCCCCTCGCTCCTCACTTAATGCCCAGACCGATCTGAGGCACAAGGGTCTTTTAGAAAATTTTGATTACTTAAACAGGTAGCCTTACCCCTATAGCTTACTTGTTAGTAGGTTCTGTCCTATATATTTTTATGCATACTCCGGGCCTTATGCATTCAGAACCACCACATTTATTATTCTTATGGTTTTAACTAACTGCCATGTTTTATATTAGCCACCTAATATGGTGTTAGACTTTTTTTTAAAAAACAAACAAACAAACAAACAAACATAGGGAATTGTTTATCAAATGTTCAGCACCCCCACTCTTCACACCTTGTACACGTCATCCAGCCTCTGGCGATCCTCGCGCCACTGCGTGAGCGCTTTCTGGGTTTTGGCCAGTTAGTCGGGCCATGTCCGCTGCCACACGGCTCCTCTCAGCTTGCATGGTCATTGCCGCTTGCATCATTTAAAAAATTTTTAAAAAAGATTTTTAAATTTTAACTACTGCTTTCACCAGATGACGGTATATTGGATGTGAATGGTGGGGAGTGGCTACAGGGCAGTGTTCAACGTTACCGTGTTATAAATCGTGTATATTGCCTGAGGATGCACCGATAAGTGGTGTGAAACCAGTCGTAGATTTAATAAAAATCATTGATACAGCCAGTGCAGAATTTTCTTTGAAGAATCTGAGTATGAAGTAATCCACAACCCAGAGAGGAAACATGGAAATGTGGATGCACTGAGGAGGAATACAGTGTTGATACAAGCACTAGGTGAAGACCTTGCTGAGTGGCATGCAGAACAGAGTGCTGATGGAGAGTGTACGCTTTACAGCAAGCAGCACCAGTTTAGCATGTGTGATGGATTATTGTGTAGGAAGGCAAGATTAGGACCATGGGTGGTTGTACCAATGAAGTTATGGAAGAGGTACTGAGGGAAATGCATGAACACATTTTATATGGCCATGGAGGCAGCAGGGCAATGAATTTGAGGGTGGCAGAGAAGTACTGGTGGAGAGAAAGAAAAAGTGATGTCAATTCATATGTCAAGAATTGTATGTAGTGTGCAGATTTGAGTCGGAAACAAGTACTGTTGCAGAGTTTGCCAGGATCAATGGAAACATTTGGTTTTATTGGAGCAGAAGAGTTGAGGTAGTTCATCCAACCTCAGTGGAGACTCATTTTGTGCTGGCTATAAGAGACAATTTTTATTGATACTTTGAGATGGTGCTGATGTTGGATCAGTGGACAATCACAGCTGCGCAAGCATTCATGAGTAGGTGGTTGTTGAAGATTGGGGTGCTGGAGATAATAATTATGGATCAAAAGATGAACATCAAGTTGGACCTAGTGAAGCAGTTGTGTTGGTTGTTGAAAGTGAAAAAATTAAGAACTACTCTACTTCATCCTGAATTAAACTGAAGGACGGAGCAGGTTCATCAGATGATTGGGAGGATGCTTAGTTAATATGTGAACCCCCACCATACAAACTGGGACACTAACACCAAATTATCGCCATTAAAAGAGGTTTATGGAAAAAAGATGATGTCATGGTTCAATATGATTAAGCAGAAAGGAAACAAGAACAGAGAGTCAGTCAGAGAATTTGGGATAATGGTTTGAGAAGTTTGAAAGAAGTCAAACAAGCAAACACCAAAGCACAGGAAAAGCAAGAGGAGGCTGTAAAATGTATGTGAAGTTCATCTCAGTACAAGGTGGACCAATGGGTGAGGATGACTCTAAAAGGGAAGATGAAGATGTTTGTGACATGGTACCATGGCCCATACCAAGTGATTGAAACCATGTCACCTGTGAATGTGAAGCTACAGTTGCAAATTAGATCAATGACTGTACATGTCAGAGATTTAAGACTGTTCAAGGGCACGCCAGAAGCAATTCCAGGGAGAATATTAGTGCAATCAAGGAATGAAGCAAATCGTAAGCAAGAGAATGAGCAAAAGGAGGAGGAGGTGCATCTACCTTCTACACTGTATACACTAAGGCCGAGGAAGCAGCCAATATGATTTGTGTTTTATTATCATTCTTCTTGCAATTTTGGTTGTTTTCTTTTTGTGTGTTGTCTATGTTATTAAAGTAATTTTTGGTACGGTCTTGTGTGTATTTTAGGGTAAGGATTGTCTTTAGTTACTTGGTAAGAGGTGCTGTTCAGAGATAGCAGGCTTCTGGGATGAGGGGAGGTGATAATGGTGTCTGTCCTCAGATTGCCAGTTGGAGAAGGTGAGGGAATAAGAATGCTAGTTTTACAGGTGCTGAGTGGAGGTCCTGTGAGATCATAATTTGGATGGAGGAATTTTTGTTTTCCAGGGAGCAGGATGTGGTATTATCTAAGTCACAAACAGTTATTAAGCTTGGTATTGAATATGTGGGACCTGCAGAAGAAGATAAGGAGGTTGGAAGAGGTGTGTTTGAGTTTACAGATTTTAGCAAGTAGTAATGGAAAGGGAAGTGTAGGAGAAGAGAAGAAATTGCTCATGGCATATGTACTTTTGAAGGCGCAGATGCAGGAAGTCGTAGGAACCATACTACACATTACGAAGGATGAAAAGTGGATGGATAGATGCTGTAGGCAGGATACTCAAGATAATATTTGGGACATCAGATGCAAACGATGTACGCAAGCTGAATAGCATGGCAGAAGGGAATAGAATGGGTGTGGAGTGGCATTTGTACAGATTGTGAGTTTGGAAAGTGGCGCGTTGAACAAGACACACATGTTTCGACAGCCAACTAGGGAAGTAATGGATTATGCCAAAGCATCAGCTACCATTCTAAACCGAGATTTAGAGGCAGTTGAAGCACAGTTGCAAGTATTAGATGCAAGAATAACGCTAATGATACTATTGCAATCACTAGGGATCGTATCTGGGATGCAAGAGTGGAGTTGACTAGGTTGCAGTAAGCCATTCATCATGCGTTTTATGGGTGACTGAGTCTGGTCTAATCGTCACCTGAGCAATATCTGAAGGGGTTGAGAAAGGTATGAAAGGCATTTCTATCAGATCTACCTGAACAGTTAGCAGTGGAATCCAGCACCTAGAACCTGCCTTTCTACTACCATGTAGAAACAGTGGAAGTAAAAACAGATAGTGCATGATTGTAACCATGCCAGGAAAGGTAGCAGTGGCAGCCAGGTACGCGTTGTTTAAATGTTACATGGTGTATACCTACCCCTAAGGCTATAGATAGTGTGGAAGCCTGTGCAAGTGAATGAGGATGGGATGTTAGTGATGGCAGAAGATGGGGACCAACATTTGGTAATGATTGAGGGTGAGCTACAACAATGCCAAAGTGAAGTGGTCACCATATGCTCTACTCATAAGATCCAGATGGGTGAGGGATACTTGCCATACAACTGTTCAGGCGCAAGGCAGAGGTTCAGCCATGCTGAAAAGAGTTTATGTAACCAAACCTATACTCCAACAAGCAGGTTTACACTGGGTGTACTCTGTGTATCACGACATGATAGTGGTTTTTAAGTTGCTGCGAACAAGGGAAGCTCATAGGAGCAAGATATTTAGAGTTAAGAGGCAATGAGTTGCATTTATCAGCTACAATGACAGGAGTTATTCTTTTAAAGGTAACAGAACCACAGCTGTATTGGCTGGATGAGCCTTTCGAGATGTTTCCTAAGCTAAATCTTACCTTCCTAAGCGATATCTGGGAACCAAGCCTAGCCCATTCACTAAGACAGTTGATACTCATATGAGGGATTGATCACTGCAAAACAACTAATGCAGCAGGAGAAACAATAGATGGTAGATGATGGGTAATCGTGATTTTCAGTGTCGTGATTCTTAGCACCACAGTGACTCCGATTTTACTCTGCATAGCTTCTATTTCTCTGAGATGTGAGCCATTCAGAAACTTGATCCATGGACAGTTAAAGTTGCAGTGGACTGGATTCCCTGAGTGAGAGACAGAGAATAAATTTGTAGAACTTGAAAAAGATGGAGAGCAGCCATTAAGATTGATGTAGTAGGTATATACCGTTTAAAAATTGCTGGTCTAGTAGTGTGTACTCATTTTATAGATCAGATATGTAAGCAGTCGCTGTGAAGAACTGGTCCTGAGCAAGACCTGAGGGGCCAGGTCTTCCCCATGGACGGGAGGCAGTGTAGTGTCACTACTCAGTTTTTGGTGACGAGAAGTGGTAGGAAAGCCGCCGCAAAGTATTGTGGTAGCAACTGCAGGCCACTAAGTGCAGTGTGGCGACTCATGGGTCAGTATAACTTGTACACAAAAGGATAGCTGTACTCAACAGAAACTTGCAATGTTCAGCAGTAATAGTCAAAGGAGGCAGGGTGATGTCACCACACCATGACAAGACGCTTGTTGTGAGCTACATGATCAGAGGCTGGATAACAGTGCAGCAATGATGCCTCAGAGCCATATAAATAACTCTGCATGTTGAGGCAGCTTCATAAAAAATCCAGCAGCACCACAACGACGCCAAGTCCATGCCAGACTACGAGAAAACTGGGCACCACCAGCTGCACCCATGGGTTCTATACAGGGTCAGGTCAGATGCCGCCAGCACTGAATCTTCTTGTGGGACTTGGCGCCATAATGTTGGACCTACCAACCGCACCTGTTGTCACCAGACTCCTGCCAGAGGGCAGCGAGTCGTATTCTGTGCACAACAGTCTCCACCGATCTTCGCAGTGGATGCATGCGGGGTTTAATGAACTTATATTCGGAAATGCATGGTTTCCATGACAGAGACCATTTATCAGTCACCCAGTGTTACAGAGACTGCAGTCTAATACATGCTGTACTATGCAGCCACAGTTACAGTATTTGTTGAAAATGGTTTCCATGTGCCTCAGAGCATTCGTGTACAAGCTGTGGCCGTGTTCTGTCTCTCACGTTCACACCAGCCAGGCTGCATACGAACAGCGTCAATGGCAGAATGAATACACTGCTCCAGTGTCTCCACATCTGGAATGGGCTCAGCATACACGATACTTCTGAGATGGCCCCATAACCAGATGTCGCACTGTTTGAAATCTGGCAAACGAGGAGGCCGTGCAACTGGACCCCCTCTTCTGATCCATCAACCAGGGAAGATATGAATTGGATGCATCCGGATAGTAATGGTGAAGTGGGCTGGAGCACCATCATGTAGCAGCCACATAACCCTTCAAATCTCAATGGCACTTCTTCCAGCAGGGGAAGCAAAGTCACCCGCACGAAACGCCGATAGTTCCGGCCTGTTAGGCGACGTGGAAGGAAGATGTCCCAAAATACTGTCGCCAATTATCCCAACCCACACATTCCAGCTACATCGATGTAGATGATTCGCTGTCACCATACCATGGGGCTCTGCATATTATCCCACAGATGACTGTTATGAAAATTGAAGATACCACTCCACGTAAAGGTGGCAGGGTCTGTGAATAGAATGGATGGCACAAATCCCTGATTCACAGTTGTCTGGTGAAGAAATCAGTGACAAAACTGCCCGCAAAGTGGAAAGTCTGTTGTAGTAAGACTTGCACACTCTGTAAATGATAAGGGTTGTAACTATTGTCAAGGAGACTGTTCCACACGGTCGGCTGGTTTACTCTGCACTGGCTTGCCAACTGCCCGGTACTGACACGGTGGTCGCCTCCTACAGTGTTAATCACATTTTCCTCAAGTCTGGAGTCCGAACATTTCGGATAAGTCCTTCATAATTTTCTTCTTCCTGAAATGACCCTGTCTCAGACAAACGGCAAAACATTGTTGGAAACATTGAAATGCTGTGGTTGTTGTCAGCAAGGATAGATCTCCTGAAACAACCTTGCTGCCCACTGCCTGTTGCCATTTGCCTTTCCATAAGTAAACGCCATGGCAGCAAGCTCTCGATTCGAATAGGGAATCATTTTGTACAACGCTGTATCACATCCACTACTATGTGAGTCACAAGAGAAGTGAATCGGTCACATCATTACCAATTATTATGGCAGGAGAGGATGAGGAACAGTACCACCCTCTAGGACACCATGCATGCTGTTACTGTAAAGGAGAAATGTCAAAAAATCTCAAAAGTTGTTGAGCAATTTACCTCATATTTTTACTTGCTACTCTAACAAACGCTTGGATGGACAGATTATATATTTAATATATATAATATTTAAATGCCTATATAATAGATAACAGGGAAAATTGTTGGCACAAATCTCTAAAAGTTCTTGACCAGTTTACTTCAAATTTATACACAATACACTAATAAATACTAATATGGACATGGGCTGTGTATCTTCTAACTAACGATGTTAAGGTTTTCTGTTAAAACCAATTTATAGAAAGAAAATCCTGTGCTCTGCTCTTGCTGTGAATATGTGCAGTTTTGTTTTCTTTCTCCCAATCAGTTCTAACTACGACAGCAGGGCATTTATACAATTATAAAAATTGTTTCCACCATACATATTCCCTCTCTTATACATATTTTTAAACAAAAGAATTGTACACTCAACAATGTGCTGTTTTATTTTATTCCTCATAGTTGTTCTTCACAGAAAACAGAAAAGATATATTTATGGCTTATCAGCTTATGGTAAGAATACTACTACCGAATCTGTATTTGGAATAACAATGAACAAGACTCAAGATAGAGGGAGAGGATTAAATGGACAGAGGAAGGAGGGGGGGGGGAGGTGATGGACAGACAAAGGAAAAGGATGAGGAGACGGAGAAAGAGAGGGGGAAGAGGACATGGACAGAGAGAGGGGCAGAAGGAGATAACGACATACAGTGGTGGAATTATTTATTGCATCGCCAATTATTACTTCGTAATTTTGCCTTTGGTGGCTGTTTGCTTCAGGTTATACCAGTCCATTGTTGTTTAATCATCGATTACATATTCACCCATTCACCCTTTACTGTTTCACTTCATATAACATTTTTTCCCAACAATATCCAACTCCTTGTTGCCATTGTTGTCATGTACAATGAAGCAGTGTTCATATAGTCTTTTTGTGTTGACACAAAGAAGTGAAAATATGGCCTGGCCAGTGGAATCAACGCCAAAGAAGAAAGCTGCTATACGTACTTATGGGTCAGTTGGTCTCGGCACAAGACAGGTATCCAATATGTTTTAATCACACTACAATTTCGAAGTTACTGAAAAAATACGAGGAGAAAGGGAATGTCGATCGCGAGAAAGGAACAGGTAGCAAAAGGGCGTCTACTGTCAAAAAAGTTAGGATACAGAGATTTCGTTGCAGATTAAATCTGTGTGCCGGCCCGAGACTCGAACTCGGGAACTTCGCCTTTCGCGGGCAAGCACGAGAACTTCTGTGAAGTTTGGAAGGTAGGGGACCAAGTACTGGTGGAAGTGGAACTGTGAGGAGAGGTCGTGAGTGGTGGTTGGGTAGCTCAGCCGGTAGAGTACTTGTCTGTGAAATGCAAAGGTCCCGAGTTCAAATCTAGGTCCGCCATACAGATTTAATCTGCAAGGAAGTTTGCCGGCCGCGGTGGTCTAGCGGTTCTAGGCACTCAGTCCAGAACTGCGCGACTGCTACGGTCGATAGGTTCGAATCCTGCCTCGGGCATGGATGTGTGTGATGTCCTTAGGTTAGTTAGGTTTAAGTAGTTCTAAGTTCTAGGGGACTGATGACCACAGATGTTAAGTCCCATAGTGCTCAGAGCCATTTGAACCATTTTTTTTCTGCAAGGAAGTTTGATATCAGCGCTCATACGGCTGCAGAGTGAAAATTTCATACAAGATATGCAACTGAAAAGACTTTCTCTTGGGGATAACTGCCTGTCATCAATTAAACTATTACGTGCGACTGGGAAGAAATTTATGACTTCTCAGTAACCAGTGGAACTGTTAGAAACAGACTGCTGGAAGCTGTATCCTCTTGTCCATCGACACAGAAAGAAGCATTTACTGACGAAAAGAATGCGACAACACCGTCTGAAATGGGCAAAAGCACACGTGAAATGGGCGCCGGAGATGTAGAACAGAATAATATTTTCAGATGAGTCTAAATTTAATCTGTGTGCCTCCGAGGGCAAAGTGTTTGTGCATTGCAGAATAGATTAAGAAGTTTTGCCTAAGTGTATAACACAAACAGTCAAGCATCCAGCAACAAAGATTGTTTGGGGATGCATGTCTATGCACTGAGTAGGCTGTCTCGATTTCATATATGGCACAGTCAAACGCAAATGTATACATCAGCAGCCTTGAAAGGAAGCTTATGATCACAAGAAGAGAACAGTTTGGAGATGTTTCCAGTGCATTTTACGGAATGATTCTGCTCCTTGCTGCAGAGCTTTGAAGGTAAGTCCTGTGATCAATGTCTGTGTCAAGCGTGAAGCAGATGATGTTCCAACTTAATTGTTACGCATTTCTACATTTCAGTTAAAAACTTTCCTTGGGCAGAGTGGAGTTCAAAGGTTCGAATGGCCTGGAAATAGCTCCGATTTCAATCCTATTGAGAACTGCTGAAAGGTTATCGAAAATGCTGTCGAAAAATTGAGCCACTGAATAGACAGGAACTACTGGAGATTCTTGTGCTTATGTGGTTTTTTGAACTGAGTGAGGAATAAATTTAGAAGTTAATTCTGTCATTGCCTACACGATGCAAAGCGGTGGTTAAGGCACGTGGAGGACCGACAAAGTATTGAGTGGCAATAGTGGATTCAGATGAGATAACTGTGTATGCACGAACACTAAAAACTACCAGTGTTATGTCGTAAAATTGAATAAAAAAAACATATCAGACGACACATTCACTTCCAGCTGGTTCCTTAAGAAAGCATTAAAATGTAAATAACAACTTATTTTATAGAAATAAATCAAGAGAATAAAATAAAATCGATACAAACTACTGTGTATATTTGCTTCCTATAGACACAAAATTTACCTAAGATATTCAACGATTAAAACAAAAATACTGAATTACAGAAGGTGATGCAATAAATAATTCGATCACGGTGTATCAAATTCCCATACATATCTATCAATTGCGAAGCACTGCCGGATTCGTTAGTCCAAAAGAAGAATGTCGGGACGTTTTACTGTAACTGCAATGGAGCGTGATCATGTACAGGGTGGTTATAATTAAACTTTCGCTATCTGAGGGGTCCCTATGAAAAACGAGTGATCGTAGGACAATGTAACTTCGTGGAAACATTTGTAAGGACATGCGGAAGACAAATAACGAATAAACAGTTCGAAAGAAGCACACTCTAATTTCCATATGAGGTGGTAACATTTTTTAATTGCGTTTATGTTTACGTCTCAGGTTAAAACGTTGCTCGATTTGACGACCACCTGTCTCCACGACAGCCAGGATGCCGCACTAGAGATACTATTCCACAGTTGTTCGCACCAATTTTCCAACGGTGGATCACGAAATGTTCAAGCATCGTGGCATAGCTCGTGCACTGTTGTTAGACTGCACACTGCGCCCAGCATTCTCAGTCATGGCAACAGCAACTTCTTCAACAATTTGAGGCGCAATTAGCCGTCGGCTTCTCCAAGGAGCAATTCCCAAATCGCCAGTTAACTGGAACTTCCGAATCATGTTCTTCAATCCCTGTTCGGAAACAGGGCCTCTCCGTATTCCTTTAATGCGGCGATAAGACGTGAAGAACAGAAGCATTGTTGCTATTGTTTTGTTAAATTAGCTTTAGGAACGGCGTCAACGGCAAGTCATGACCCTAACGCTACGAATAACGCAAACGCTGCAGCGCACTATCTGCACATCATTCCTATAAAGTAGGGTACTCTTTGGTAAACAGTTTTCCGCCCATACTGGATCATGTAGGGAAAGTTTTATTATAACCATCCTATACATTCTGCCTTGTTGGTCAGGTTCGTGCAATTTGGCGAACCGCGCGGAACTTTACAACCGTTAGTCCCGCACTGTGCATGGCCACACAGGGCGTGCACAGCTGACCTGTCGCGGACCTTTCCGGTAGAGTTGATATGGAAACGCTGATTGGGATATCGCTAAGGCCTCTGTAGTATATCGTAAAATACAGCAAACAGTGTAGTAGCTCCCTGTGAACATGCGACTCACTCTGCGTGCACGAGGAACTTGTCGGTGAGGCGTAAAATAACTAACGAACATCGGTAAGAGAAGGCACGGCGCACAGTCTTGTGTGGCGTTGGGCGCGGAAGCGACAGGTTTCAATTTGCGTCGTTGCTGTCTTTGCATAGCTTCTGGAACCTCTCCAGGGAGGCAGGTGTGTTGGCGTAATCATTAACCGTCAAGGTCATGGGCAAGCAAGTTCATTACGATCTGTAGCTACGTAGCCTCGTTAGCACTACAACTGACGAGGCTCTCAGTGAATATTTACTCAGAAGGAAAGGTTCTCAGGGGTGCGATCGATTTTTTTAACGTTGACGTTGACTTAGGATAGGATCTTAGGGATTTCCCTGCAGCCAATCGCCCTGGTGGGCCTTCGTTTGCGAGTAATCGACGAAAAAACAAAAGAGTGTGTAATTTTTCTTGATACTCTCGCGCTTTAAAAATAGGAGAATTGCAAAGAGCAATGGCGTAGCGTAATAGTTACTTTACATTCCACATATGCCGAAGGTTGTGGGTTTGAATCTTGTCAGGTACACTAACTGTATCTGGCGAGCCGCTGGAGTCTGCGCGTGCAACTGCTTGATTGGCTAACTTCGATGCTAATTAACTGGGAAAGGCACAACGTATCGAAATTTTTTTCTTAACAGTTATTGCTCAGCTGAAACTTTCCTGCAACACTCTTACAAGCTTTTCACGTCATTTCTGACCACTCTGAATCAGTAACAGTCAAATGAAAACGAGAAACATGGAAAAAGTAAGTATACCGTATATTATGTACTGAAAACGCAGTCGCCATAACTGTTAATACATTTATCCCACTGCGATACTAGACGATCAATGCCTTCATGGAAAAATATTTGCAGTAGCCTACGGAATCATAACTGTACCCAGGTTTGCACCTCTTCGTCCGAATCAAATCGACAGCCATGAAAGTATGTAAATCGAATGGGGAGATATCACGACTGAATGGAGGATGTGTAAGGGCTTACGAACGAAACTTCTGCTGCGTAGTCGAAACAGACTTGGCAACAGACCAAGTTGCAGAATTTCGCTCGTAAGCCCTTCCTCATCCTCCATAGGGTCCCGACCTCTGCCTATGTGATTTCTGTACGTCTGGAGGCCTGAAGAAAGACATTCGTGGCCTTCGATTTGCTTCATACGTAGAGGTCCGCATCTCGTGGTCTTGCTGTAGCGTTCTCGCTTCCCGCGCACGGGGTCTCGGGTTCGATTCCCGGCAGGGTCAGGGACTTTTCCCTGCCTCGAGATGACTGGGTGTTGTGTCGCCTTCATCCCCATTACTGTCGGAGGAAGGCAAGGGCAAACTGCCTCCGCTAGGACCTTGCGTAGTCGGCGGTGCGGGTCAGCCGCGTCGTCCCCTACGGTCCCCGGAGTATGGGACCTCAAACACTTTTCCGTGACAGCACTGAGCGTCTTGTCTCTCAGTAGTATTAACTGCTATGGCAACCTGTTTTGAAATAATTAACACTGTATTTAGTTTTTTCGATCGTTTGAGTGCCCGTTAGAGTACTGTTGCTGGCAGTACGGAAACGTCTACGCCGGAATCAATCAAAAATCGAAGATTTGTGTTGCAGTCAGTATGAGCAGAAGATGAGATGATTTAGCCTCCTCACACAGCGCTGTGCGAAATGAGGAGCATACCAGTTCTCCGTCTGAACTTCAGCAGACTGTTGAGAAAGAACATGCCGGCGCGCATTTTTTCGCGTTCTGCTTGTATTTATAACGATACCAACACACGGCATGTTTCTATGTATGCCGCGGAGAGTTTGATCAGCTTCTCTATCGCGTCCAAGTTCATAGTTTCGAATCCGGCTGCTAGTTATAAAAGCAGTTTTTCCGGAGGGGAAAGTACGCAGTGTGATCAAAAAGTAACAGGAAATTTTTTTAACTTCGCGAGCTTTATACATCCGATTTTCAATTTATTTAACTTATTGGTACACTTCCTGATGCATGTTTGCATTTTCAGCTGTTCTGAATATTTAGTTTATTGTTGACAGTCGAAAAGGTTATTTGTGTTTTCGAGTGATCGTCGAAGATAGAGCAAAGAATTTGCATTAAATTTTGCTTGAAAATGGAATAAAGTGCAGCACAGTATTCGAAATGTTGACTGTGACTTTTGGCGAATCTAGTATGAGTAAGACAAGTTTACGACTGGTATAAACGTTTCAAAGAGGGTCGAGAAGACGTTGAGGACGACTACCGCCCTCGTCGCCCTAGCACATCAATTACGAATAAGCATGTGGAAAAAGTAAAGAAAATGTTTCTGGAAAATCGCCAAATCACTATCGGAGAGGTTGTTGATGATGTCGGCATATCCTTTGACTCATGCCAAGCAATTTTTCGAATGTTCTAGGCATGAAACCTTCTGCAGCAAAGTTTGTTCGCCGCGCGGGCTAGGGCGCCCTGTCACGGTTCGCGCGGCTCCTCCCGACTGAGGTTCGAGTCCTCCCTCGGGCATGGGTGTGTGTGTTGTCCTTAGCGTAAGTTAGTTTACGTTAAATTGAGTAGTGTGTAAGCTTAGGGACCGATGACCTCAGCAGTTTGAGCCCATAAGATCTTACCACAAATTTCCAAAAGTTGTTCCGAAATTATTGAACTTCGACAAAAAACGACGTCGCGCAGACATCGCTCAGTAATTGCTGGATGAAGTAGACAACGATCGAGAACTTCTAAACAAGGTTATAACCGGTGACGAAACATGAGTATACGGGTACGATGTCGAAACCATGCCCCAATCGTCCCAATGGAAACTGCCTGAAGAGCCAACACCGAAAAATATTCGACAAGTTCGATCCCATGTAAAGGTTCTTCTCACTGTTTTCTTCGATTAAAATGAGATAGTGCATCATGAGTTCCTCCCTTACGCTCGTATCGGCAATAAGGAATACTACGTGCACATTATGCGCCGTCTATGTGCAGCAATCCGAAGAAAACAACGAGAATTGTGACAAAACCGCTCGTGGAACACCACGATAATGCTCCATTTCACATTTCAAAGCTTGTTCGTGCTTTTTTGGCAAAAAACGACACCCCTAGGTTGCCTCAGCTACTGCATTCGGCGGACATGAAAGGACGTCATTTTGCAACTATTGATGAAATAAAAACATAATCGCTCAAAAATGGTTCAAATGTCTCTGAGCACTATGGGACTTAACATCTGAGGTCATCAGTCCCCTAGAACTTCGAACCTAACTAACCTAAGGACATCACACAAATCCATGCCCGAGGCAGGATTCGAAGCTGCTACCGTAGCGGTCGCGCGGTTCCAGATTGAAGCGCCTAGAACCGCTCGGCCACCACGCCCGGCAACAGAATCGCCAAAGGAGCTGAACAACATAACGAAAAGTGAGTTCCAGAAGTGCTTCCAAAACTGGAAAGAGCACTGACACACGGGTGTTTTATCTGAAGGGGATTACTTTGACGGGGACAAAGTTAATGTCGATGAATAAGTAAAGGTTCTTTAAGAGAAACAAAAATTCCCATTACTCTTTGATCACCTCTCGTATGCCCTCTTCAGAAGAGAGCAAAACTGTGACATATATGAACTGACTGGGCGTCTTAATTTCTACGATTCTGTCAGCCATAGAAGCCATTGCTTCGAGACTTACCAGGACGTGCTGAAAAGTAATTCATACGGATGTCTTATTCTTATGTTAACAAAGGCTCTTTTATTTAAATGAACTTTTAAGAGTTTTCACATAAAAAATTGTGAAGTATTACTTTTCATCACGCCCTCGTACATCTTGCCTAGCAGCCAGTACAGCACACACAGTGTTTGGCAGTCGTTGAAGAAATGTAGTTCTTAAAAAATCATCTGCTACTTGCGTTAAGGCAAGAGCACGCATCTTGTTGAGTAAATTAAATGGGTGTTTGTCCTCTAGTTTTACTTCAGTTAGGAATTTTGTAGCTTTATGAGACTCTAATTCTTCAAAAATCTCAGATAATTCGTCCCCCCCCCCCCTCTTTAATCTGTGCACGGGGAAGATGAGGCGGAAGATATGATACTGCGAGAAGAATTTAACAGAGCAGTGAAAGATTTAAGTCGAAACAAAGTCCCGAGAGAGACGACATTCCGTCAGAACTACTGGAGCCTTGGAGAACCAGCCATAAAACTCTTCCATCTGGCGTGCAAGATGTATGAGACAGACAAAGTGCCCTCAGACTTCAAGAACAACGTAATAACCCCAATTCCAAAGAAAGCATCTGCTGACAAGTGCGAAAATTAACGAACCATCAGTTTAATAAGTCATGGATACAAAATACTAACACGAATTCTTTACAGAAGAATGGACAAACTGGTAGAAGGCGACCTCGGGGAATATCAGTTTGGATTCCAGGGAAATGTAGCAACACACGAGGCAATACTGACCGTGCGATTTATCTAAGAAGACAGGTTAAGGAACGGCAAACCTATGTTTATAGCACTTGTAAACTTCGAGAAAGCTTTTGACAATGCTGGCTGCAACACTCTCTTTGAAATTGTGAAGATAGCAGGGGTAAAATACAGAGAGCGAAACACTATTTATAACTTGCACAGAAACCAGCGGCAGTTATAAGAGTCAAGGGTCATGAAAGGAAAGCAGTTGTTCAGAAGGGAATGAGACAGGGTTGTAGCTTATTTCCAATATTATTCAATCTGTACAATGAGCAAGCAGTGAAGGAAACCAAAGAAAAAACTGGAGTAGTAATTAAACTTCAGGGAGAAGAAATAAAAACTGTGAGGTTTGCCGATGACACTTTAATTCTTTCAGAGACAGCAGAGGCTTGGAAGAGCTGTTGAACGGAATGAACAGCGTCTTGAAAGAAAAAAAAGAAAAACATCAACAAAAGCAAAACATGGATAATGGAATACAGTCGAATTAAATCAGGCGATTCTGACGAAATTAGATTACTAAACGGGACACTTAAAGTAGTAGATGAGTTTTGTTATTTGGGCAGCAAAATAACTGATGATGGTCGAAGTAAAGAGGATAAAAAATGTAGACTGGCAATGGCTGAAGAAATTTGTTAACATCGAAAAAAAAGGTTCAAATGGCTCTAATCACTATGGGACTTAACATCTGAGGTCATCAGTTCCCTAGACTTAGAACTACTTAAACCTAACCAACCTAAGGACATCACACACATCCATGCCCGAGGCAGGATTCGAACCTGCGACCGTAGTAACATCGCGGTTCTGGACTGAAGCGCCTAGAACCGCTCGGCCACAGCGGCTGGCCTTTAACATCAAATGTAGACTTAAATGGGTAAGATATTTGTCTGGAATCGAATGTAGACTTAAGTGGGTAAGATCTTTGTCTGGAGTGTAGCCATGTATGGAAGTGAAACCTTGACCACAAAAACAACATGAGAATAGGTGCTTTTGAAATGTGGTGCTACAGAAGAATGCTAAAGATTAGATGGGTACATCAAGCAACTAATGAGTAGCTACTGAACAGAATTGGGGAGACACGAAATTTGGGGCACAATTTGACTAAAATATGGGTTCATTTGATATGGCACATTCTGAAACATTAAAGGATCACCTGTGTGTGTGTGTGTGTGTGTGTGTGTGTGTGTGTGTGTGTGTGGAGGGGGGGGGGGAATATTAGAAGGCAGAAAATTGGAAATTTGTGGGATCAAACTGCTGAGGTCATCAGTCCCTAAGCTTACACACCACTTAAACTAAGTTACACCAAGGACAACACACACACCCATGCCCGAGGGAGGACTCGAATCTCCGACGGGAGGGAACCGCGCAATCCGTGATAAGGCGCCCCAGACCGCGCGGCTATCCCGCGCAAGAAGACGGACCAAGGGATGAATAAAGTAAGCAGATTCAGAAGGATGTAAATTGCAGTAGTTATCCGCAGATGACGAGCTTTGCACAGGATAAAGTAGCGTGGAGAACTCCATCAATCCAGTCTTTATATTGACGACCACAACAACAACGGGGAAGCTGATAAAGGTCTGGATATGAAATCCAAAATTAATTCATCAACTTCGCTACCTAGTGATCCCAAAGCGTAATAACATTTCGTCGCTTCACTGCTTGTATTTGCTATAACAAATTGAGATTCGACTCGCAAATACCATATTTTCACATCTTTCCAGGAAAAAGGTGGTATTTTCACAGCCACTCGAGATATTTGCATCCGGGCGTCGTTTAATGGTAGGTTTGCCAGCAAAATCGAAATATGTTTGTGATTTCTGTGCACTGGCAATCACATTAGGGCCACCAGTTGGTGTGGTTCTGCTAAAAATAAATATTTATCTTACCCACAGAACAAAATTACAATAAATTCACGTACAGTATATATATTATTGGTGTTTTGCCCTTAAAGAGCGCAGTTAGACTAAACTACATGACCAATTCCTTTTGCTGCCTTCCTTGCTGCCCAAACTTCCCTCATTTGCTCGCTGTGTTTCTGTCTCCGATCCTCTGTCCACGCTTCTTGTCGGCTTCGTGTCTTCGGCTTCATCTTGGTTGCATTTCTAGTTGCCCATATTTCTTTCATCTTCCGGCTGTGATCTTGTTTGCGTTCTTCGGTCCATTTTACGCCTGTATTTGTCACAGTGTATCTCATGTAGTTTATTTTTCTTAACGATGTTTCTGAATTTTATTCTGTAGTTTATTGTGTCTGGTGTGATGTTGAATTGGTTCAGGTCGTTTTTTTACCTCTGCCAGCCATTTGTTGTTTCTAGTGGTTACTCAGTCAAAGATCTGTTTGGTCAGTCTGTGTGATGGCATTCTGCATAGGTGTCCTTAGAAATGTAGTATGCGTTTTCTTTTCTTTTCTGTGATTGTCTCCGTATGTTTGTATAGTTCATCTGTAGGGTTCTTGTTGTTGCCGCGAGGGGCAGCCGTGCGGTCAAAGGCACCTTGCCAGGGCTCGCGCCGCTACCCCCATCGGAGGTTCGAGTCCTCCCCGGGCATGGGTGTGTGTTGTCCTTAGCCTAAGTTAGTTTAATTTAGATTAAGTAGTGTGTGAGCCTAGGGACCTATGGCCTTAGCAGTTTGGTCCCATAGGAACTTACCATCATTGTTGTTAGTTGCGCCAAATATTTTCCTAAGTATTTTCCGTTCTACTTTTTCTAGTTGTCTGATACGTGTATGCCCTAGGATTAGTGTGGTCTCTGCTGCATACAGTGCTTCGGGGAGCACCACCGTGTCGTGGTGACGTAATTTGGCTTTTTGTGAGTTAGACTTCTTGTTGTAATTATTCCACACTACTGTGTATGCCTTGTTCAATTTAGTTTTTCTTTCTTCGTTTGAGTCTCTATTATGTCCGCTCATTTGTAGTGTTTCACCGAGGTATTTGAAGTTTGCCGTTTTGTAAATCGTGCCGTACTTTGTGTTCAGAGATGAGAGTTTCTTTGTGCTCATAAACTGTCTCTTTTCGTAAGAGATCTGTAGTCCAGTTTTGTAATCGATTTCTTGTAGTTTTTCAATAACTTCTTTTGTTTCGTTTATACCTTTCGTGACAGTCGCCAGATCGTCTACAAAAGCCAGGCATTTAATCTGTAGGTTTCCTAAGGTGATATTTCGCATTCTTTTATTACCTTATCTAACACTAGATTGAAAAGGAGAGGTGAGAGGCCATCGTCTTGTCGGACACCTGTGCGAATTTCAAAGGGCTATGATAGTTCCCCATAGAACTTTACTTTGGAGGTCGTGTTGGTCAAGGTTTGCTCTGTGATAGTCCGTGTTTTGTTGTCTACTTTGTATTCAGCTAGAATTCTGAAAAGAGTTTTTCGGTCGCTAAAGTCGTACGCCTTTTTGAAGTAGACTAAGGTAATGATCAGTTTCTGTTTGTGTTGTAAAATCATTTTCAGGTTCCAAATTTGCTCCGCACAAGATCGCCCTTTACGGAAGCCTGCTTGGTATTCCCCAATTAAGTGGTTGGTCTGACATTCTAGTCTGTTTAGTAAAGCTTTAGAGAGGATCTTGTATGTGACCGGTAGTAGGGATATTCCTCTGTAGTTGTTCGGGTCAGTCTTGTCACCTTTTTTGTGTAGTGGGTGTATCAGGGTAGTCTTCCAGTCGTCAGGAATTTTCATGGTTTCCCAAATATCTTCCAAGATCCTATGGGTGTTTTTGGTGAGTTTTGGGTCTTGTAACTTCCAGATTTCCACGATGATGCCGTCTTCTCCTGGTGCTATACGAATCTTGAGCAACTTGATTATTTCTTTAACTTCTTCTAGTGTTGGAGGTTCACTATCTGGATTGTACGGGCTCGTTTCTGCCATCAGTTCTTCCATGTCCGTGTTGAGGAGTTTTTCAAAGTACTTTGCCAGAATGTCACAATTGTTGTCGGTATTGGTTTCTAGGGTTCCATTCGGTCTTCTGAAGCACAAGTTGGGTGATTGATATCCAGTCACATTTTCTCTGAACGTTCTGTAGAAGTTTCTTGTATTGTTCTGCGTGAAGTCCGATTCGATCTCCATCAGTCGCCGTTTATCATACTGTCGTTTTTCACTGCGAATGATTTTGCTTAATTGTTTCTGTGTTTTCAGGAAGTTCATCCAATTCTCTGAGGATTTATAGCTACTAAATTTTATCCATGCACTGATTCTTTGGTCGATAGCTTGGTCGCATGTGTGGTTCCACCAATGGTGTTTCCTTGTGCGTGGTGCTTGTGCTAGTTCCATGGCCTCTCGGATTCTTCCTGAAAGTTGTGTCCAGTCTGTCGTTTTCACCATTTTAGTTTTGTCTAATATTTGATGGAGAAGGGAAGAAAGGGGGATGGCTGGTACTGGTGGGGTGGTGGGGGGGGGGGGAGAGGGGGAGACAGGCGGGGAGCGCGCCGTAGGGGGCTGGGGAGGGAGGAAGGACGGAGAAACAGTCGAGGAGGGGGTGCAGAGACTCAGGGGGGAGGAGGTAAAACCACTATGGGGGAAGGAGGAGAGAGGAAACAGGGCGGGCTATGGGGAGGGGGGTGAAAACAAGGCCAGTCTACAGTTGGTAGGAAGAGTAGAGGTCACATCGAAGTTCATCATCCTGGAGGGGGAGGTGCTGGAAATTGCCTTGATGAGGGAGATGGAGGTTGTGGAGGTGGAGTGAGGGAGGGATACAGCAGATAGAGGCACAGTAATAGGCGGGGGGTGGAGAGGAAGGAGGACACCAGGGGGTGAGGGGCATCACACCTGTGAACAGTGTAAAGGATGCGGATATGTTGGAGAAAAGGAGGAGGTGGGGAAAGGGGATGAGATCATAGGGGAGTCATGTGGGGGATGGAAGGCAGATACAGAAGGCAAGACAGAGTGCATGGTGTTCTAGGATTTGGAGGGCCTTATAAAAGTGGGGAGGGGCGAAGATCCAGGCAATGCTGGCATAACAGAGGATAGGACAGATGAGGAATTTGTAGGTGTGGAGGATGGGGGAAGGATGCAATCCTCACATCTGGCCAGACAGGAGTTTCAGGAGGTGGTTTCTGCTGGATGGTCACGAGATGAGGGGTCCAGGTGAGGTGTTGGTCGAGAGTGAGGCCAAGGTATCTCAGGGTGGGGGTGACCTGAATGGGACAACCATAAAGGATGAGGTAGAAATCATGGAGATGGAAGGAGCAGGTGGTGCAGCCTATGATGATTGCCTGGGTTTTCGAGGGGTTGATATGAAGGAACTACTTGTTGCACCAAGTGGGGAACTGGTCAAGGTGGGTTTGGAGGGCGCATTGGGATGATTATTATTATTATTAGTATTAGTATTATTCAAGTGAAGATCGGCGGGAGGCTACTACCCTGTGCTTCAGTGATAGCTTGCTATCCTATTACCACGACCCCCTTCCCACATAACGCTATTAGCTAGACTACTAACGAAAATATCCACCCTACATCCAGAAGTTATTGACGAAACTGGAGGGAGATACTGTCTAGTGCTCGATCAATACCAACTCAAACTGTTTAAATAAACAATATACTGCACTGTGTACAAAATAAAGAATTACGTCATTCCTGTCTGACAGCTCGGCACAGACTGAAGCTCCCTCACGAGTAGTGGATGGGAGGGGATGTGCAGTAGTGAGGGAGGGATGGTGGTGGGGATGGGGATGGCAAAGAGCGCCATCTAGTGGTGGTGTTGTGAACTAGATCAGTTGGTCTCCGAATCTCAAGGTGAGCACACAGAATTTGATATTCCTGCCAATAAATTTGAATTTCCCGCCATTTCCAGGGGTGGTTGGGGAAGGGACCCACTTGGCAGCTAGGGACAACCCGTGACATCATCAGGGGGTGGACAGTAATTAACTGATCAATTTCATTAATTTGCGTAATTGATTTGACATCAATTTGATACCAAAAGTGCACCAGAAACCCCATGATGCCACTACTCAGGATTGGTGATCACGAAATAGACGAAATTAAGAAATTATGCTACCTAGTCAGCAAAATAACCCATGACAGATGGAGCAAGGATGACACAGAATGCAAACTGGCACTGGTAAAAAGGGCATTCCTGACCAAGAGAAGTCTACTAGTATCAAACATACATCTTAATGTGAGAAAGAAGTTCCTGAGAATGTATGTTTGGAGCAGAGCATTGTATGGCAATGAGACCTTGACTTTGGGAAAACCGGAACAGATGAGAATAGAAACATTTGAGATGAGGTGCTACAGAAGAATGTTGAAAATTAGGTGGATTGATAAGGTAGGAGATGAGGAGTTTCTCCAAAAAATCGTCGAGAAAAGACATATACGGAAAACAGGGAGGAGAAGAAGGGGCAGGATGACAGGGCATGTATTAAGACATCAGGGAATAACTTCCAGGGTACCAGAGAGACGTGTAGAGGGTAAAAGCTGTGAGGAAGACAGAGATTGGGATACATCCAGCAAATAATTGACGACGTAGGTTGCTGGTGCTGCTCTGAGATAAGGTTGGCAGAGGAGCGGAATTTGTGGCAGGCCACATCAGACCAGTCGAAGACTGAAGACTCACAAATTTTGTCTCACGGGAGGGATGGGTGGGAGGACGGGGGGCTGGACGTGGCGATAGGAAGGGCATGGGATAAGGCTAGGAAAAAAAGGATATAACTGCTGACTGAGTACGCGAATATGTTTTGTGGCAGCGTAACTCACCACGTGCAAATTATCCAGATGATACTCACAGTATTTCAGAATAACAGCACTCAGCGATCCAATAAACTCTGTGCATAATTTAAACCCTTTTCGAAACTTTTTCTCGTTGATACCCCCAAAAATTTGTGAGAGAAAAAATTTATCGCTTACTGCATTTTCACCGTTTCTGCTGTAACTATTCACTCTTCTCGCAACACTATTTGTAGTCAGTATATACATACACCAATGAGAGTCACATAAAATTATATCTTTGTACGACACACAGTACAGTAGGTATGACATTTTATTCATGATAGTTCGAAGAATCGAATCTATTGGGGCTGTTGAGGAGGAAGGGGATACTGGTACTGACAGAAATCGACGGATACCCATTAATGCACTTTTGTGGGCAAGTCAAACTTCCGTGTCAACTAATTTATGTTTTACAGGTTTATTGCTGCTTATGTAATATGTGCTACTTGTGGGCAGCCCTCCCTTAATTGAAAATGAAATACAAACCTTTTCGTCAAGAAGTATTGCAAAGTTCTCGAAAGGAAATAGTGTTTTTAAGCCGACGACTGGTAATTTCCAGCAGTCTTCGCGAATTCAGTTTTCTTTTAAGCTGCTAGAAACAAAAAACCAAAAGACTTTGTGCCGACAGCTTGTCTTGTCAAATTGCCTGAAATGTTTTTTTTTGGCCAGTGTCTTGACAAAAACCAGACTCCCTCTCCACACACACACACACACACACACACACACACACACAAGGATCAGCTGAACCTCTGTGCTAGTGCCAGTGTCAGTATTTTTGCAGAGATTACTTTATCCCTCGGTAGAACACACTCACCGCACAACAGATTGGAAACGTTCCGTTTCGTCATGAACGATAAGCGCTTCTTACTTGCTGTATAATTATATGTGATGCTTCACTGGAATCACACACGGATGCTGCAAACATTCACACAAGTAACACCTGTGAACGTGGACTTTTACGTCTTTATTCGATCAGATGCTTGCAATGGCAAAATGTTTCGCGTGGAAAGCTTCTTCCCTCCATGCGACTTCCTCGCCGATTCTGCAGAGAACCACCTCATTTCTTATCCTGCCAGGCTACCTAAATTGCAACATCCTTCTAGAGCAGTGGTAGTCAAGCCGGTTGCTAGGGCCCAATAGCTGGCGTTCCAGTTTTCATAATGGGCGGTATGCGGTTTGAAAACATTTTCACTGGTTTCTCATAAAATTATGACACGAAGTATTTGGTAAGTAATTATTAGTATACGCTTGAACTTTCTGCAACTCTCCTTAATAAACTTCTTAAAGTAAAGGTACTTCCCTACGTTATACAGTAAATCACCATTACTGTGGAACCGGTGGGCGGATACAAAAATTGCACAACTAATAAATATACCAAAGTGGTCAGCAGGTGAAACAGGTTGACTACTCCTGTTCTATAGCACCACATCTCAAACGCCTGAAATCCCTGATTTTCTGGTTTTCTCATACCGATGACTCACAACTATAAAATGCTGTGCTCCAAATGTACATTCTCAGAAATCTCTTCCTCAAATTAACTCTGTGTTTGATACCGGTAGACAACTCTTGACCAAGAATGTCCTTTTTTCCTGTGCTAGTCTACTTTTTATGTGATCCATGCTTCGTCGGCCTTGTGTTAGTTTGCTTCCAAGTTAGTACAATACTCCGTCCACTCCGCGATCACCAATTTTGATGTTAAGTTTCTCGCTATTCTCGTTTCTGGTATTTTTCATTACATCTGTTTTTATCTGATTACTGTCAATCCATATTCTGTAGTGATTAGATGATTGGAGTGATTAGACTGTTTAGTTCATTCACATTCATCCAGGACAGTAACATCATTAGCGGATCTTAGCGCTGATATAGTTTCACATTGAGTTTTAATCCCACTCCTGAGCCTTTCTTTTATTTCCAGAATTGCTTTCTCGATGTACATATTGAACAGTAGGTGCGAAAAACTACGAGAGGCATCCGTAAATAATGCAACACATTTTTTTTTATGAAAGTTGGTTTATTTTATTCACGATTCCAGTACACCACGTTATTCCCTACTCTTTTGGGTACAAAACTCTATTTTTCAACACAATCTCCGTTCAGTGCGACTGCCTTACGCCGCCTCACTGAGAGGGCCTGTATGCCCGCACGGTGCCACTCTACTGGCCGACGTCGCAGCCAGCATCTTGCTGCATCGATAACCTGCCCACCAACCTCTTACTGCTTCCCGCAGACCGCACCCTTCATTGGGACAAACAAATGGCAGTCGGAAGTTGCGAGATACAGACTGTAGGGCGGATGAGGAAGGACAGTTCAATGAAGCTTAGTCGTGTGCGCAGTTTTGCTTGACGCCTCGCGTTGCCATGGGGAAGGAGAAGTTGGTTTGATTTTTTGTGGCGATGAACATACTGAAGACGTTTCTTCAGTTTCCTTATAGCAGCACAATACACCTCAGAGTTAAATCGCTCCACCGTGAGGAAGAACATCAAACAGTACTAAGCCTTCAGAGTTTCAGGAGACAGACGCCTTGACTTTACCGGCCGAGAGTGCGGCTCTAAACTTTTTCTTCAGAGGCAAGGTGGTGTCGCGTAACTCCCTCGACTCCCGTTTTGTTTCCGTTTCGAAGTGATGAACCCACGTTTCATCGCCTGTGATGATGTTCAACAAAAAATTGTCACGATGGGCCTTGTAAAGCGCAAACAATTCCGCACAGATGGCCCTTCGTTGCTTCTGTAAGACGACGACGAACCCAGGGGGCGTACACATTTGAATGATGGACGAGTGTGCCAGCGCTACCAACGGAGACGCCCAGGTCAACAGCGAAGCGTTTGATTGTGAAATTCGATCACCTCGAATGAGAGTGTCCGCACGTTCCAACACTGCAGCACAGACAGCTGTGCGCGACCGGCCGGCACGCGGGAGATCGGACGGGTTTGCGCGACCTTGGTGTGCGACGATAACAGGCGCCTCGCCCAACGATTCACCGTGCTTCTGTACACAGTCAGGTCTCCTAGGACCTTCTGCAAGCTCCTACGAATATCTGCGATGCTCTAGCTTTTCGCCAAAGAAACTCAATAGCAGCTCTCTGCTTGGAATGCAACTCCGTTACAGGCGCCATTCTGGAGGCTACGTATAGCGCCGCCATCTGTAGGAACTTCATGAAACTATAGGAGCTGAAGTAGGCACATTCCACAACGTTCCACAACAAACTTCGCATTTTTTCAACCAAAATTAGCCGAGAAAAAAGTGTTGCATTACTTATTGAACGCTCCCCATAATCCCTGTCACACGCCCTTTTTAATCTGGGCATCTTGTTCTTGGTCCTCCAGTCTTATTGTTCCCTCCTGATTTTGTACATAATGTACGTTATCCGTCTTTCCGTGCTTACACCTTTTCTTTCCGTGCTTACACCTATTTTTCAGAAAAGTATACTTTTCTTTAAAAAAAGTTTCATCTTCAGATTACTAAATGCGAAGGCTAGAAGCATATACTTGGTACACTTTGAAGTTTTTATCGATTTTCTTTTTTATTCGAGACACGAGTTTAGAAGTGAGAGGTGGGAGGGCAGACTGCTCCTGTTCTGTAATTCTCATATTTCTAGGCACGTATCTTCTTCGTTATCGTGATGACAAGTTTTTTTTTTGTTTCATGGAGATATGATGGTACACCTCTGCTTCATACTTTTAGACTACATCCACCGTTAACATATAATCGAAATGTATCACGTAAACTAAAAACTACAATATAGGGCGCAGACCCACCTATCAAGTTTCCAAACATCAAAAGTTCAAAAACAAACAGGATTAACAGTTTACGTAGTTTTAGCACGACCAGTGTGACGAGAGAAATAAACCGTTCAAAATCAAGAAAAGGAATCCTTTGCAGCCACTGAATTGAAATTTCTGAGAAAAACGGCATTGCCAGGAAGAGGTTTGGACAAGACATTATCTTTGAGAATACAGACTAAAATGTCTCATCGAGTTAGAATAATTGAACGCTTTAGGCATCCACGAAAACATCTAAATTGCACATCGAGAGGAAAGAGATCAGTGGCTCGGCCAATCGAGTGATGAAATACGATAGAAACGGTTCACGAAGTATATTACTGGAACGGATGATGATGAGGTATGCTATTTCATAATTATGAACATTAGTTTAGAAACAATCTTCTAGGTTTCAGATGTCGCAATGATTGAAATATCTCATTGATTAATGCCAAGTTGTTTCCCCTTAGTGCTCAGTAAAGCTTTGGCAGCGTAACAAGTCGTCTGTTTCTACCACATCAATCTCCTCCTGCACTACTATCACACATCCTGTAATACAGAGTTTAGATGTACTCTTGCCACGATGTGTGTGTCCCTTTCCAAAGATTTCCCACCTATTATTGGTAGGTTAACATTCGTACCTATCTGTACTTATAATACGAAATATCCATACTCAGGCGCTAATCGTAAATAAATAAATAAAACACCTTTTTAGAGTATTAATGTAGTCGCTGGAAGCTGAAAATATAACGTAAAAGTCTATTAACTGTACACTCGGTGGCTCGAATCTCGACAGTTGCAGTTTCTTTACTTCTATTTAAAGTCCACAATTGTTAACAAATAGAAATATTAAACAGCAGATATTGAGATATAATTTATTTTTTATTTTGATCACTGGTCGTATGAAAATAAACTAAAATTTGATACAGGCATGCGAAATGCCTTTTTGTTAAACGAAAAAAATTATATACGTTAGTAATACTGTTCAATCTTTAGAACTCAAATAGTATTTTATAATTGTATTTTAAGAAAATACAAGGGAGCAGATGCTTAAGATCCCCTTGTCAGACACAGCTAGAATAGCTTCGTATGTTTGCAGAAGATTATGCGACAAGTGTTCCGTGAAGCAGCAACTAGGTCTACGATAGGACTTGCTCCTTACTCCTGATCAGCAAAACGAAACCAAATCACTACGCGTCGGTTGAGGAACATAGAGTAAGAGATCAAGGGACGCACAAGTTTCGTCGTCAAAATGCACGGTTAATCTTTCTGGAGACGGCACTTAAGAAATCCCTGCTCTGCCGTAAGATAAATGAAACTGCGGAAAGAAATGCGTATTGCGAACCTGCTTCGCCCTCATGCCATTACGTTAGCAATGTTTGTAGGTCTTAAAATAAGTTGGCGTGGCGGAAGGGGGCGTAACGTTTTAATACAGCAGAAGTGGAACGAGGAGTACAAATAGCCGAGCCGTTTCACAGCCCAGCCGGCTTGCAACACGACGCTGGCCGCATGCCGGCTCCAGCCGGGGGGCACGCCAGTCCACAGTGCTCTAGGCACCAGCTCCGCGCTGCTTTGCTACCCCAATAACAGCTACAGCGAAAATGTGTTTTGGACGCACCAGTTCATTCAGCAGTTTGAGGGCAGGATACAGTATAACAACAGCATCCTAAAACGAACATCTCAGCCGCCCGGACCGCCGTGCCTGAGAAAGCGCCGCTTCCGGAAGGGCAGGTGGGCCGGCCCCGGAGCGAATCAAATGGTTCAAATGGCTCTGAGCACTACTTAAACCTAAGGACAAAAAATGGTTCAAATGGCTCTGAGCACTATGGGACTTAACATCTTAGGTCATCAGTCCCCTAGAACTTAGAATTACTTAAACCTAACTAACCTAAGGACATCACACAACACCCAGCCATCACGAGGCAGAGAAAATCCCTGACCCCGCCGGGAATCGAACCCGGGAACCCGGGGGTGGGAAGCGAGAACGCTACCGCACGACCACGAGATGCGGGCTACCTAAGGACATCACACACATCCATGCCCGAGGCAAGATTCGAACCTGCGACCGTCGCAGCAGCGCGGTTCCGGACTGAAGCGCCTAGAACCGCTCGGCCACAGCGGCCGGTCCGGAGCGAATCCGCCGGGCGTATTAACGGCGGGGATCGGTACGCCGGTTGGCAAGGATGTCGTTTTTTAGGCGGTTTCTCACATACCACTAGGTTAATAGGGGCTCGTGCCCAAGTCCCGCCCCAGTCAGACCGTTCGCGAACATTTACAATACCCGGGGGGTCATGGGCTACGCCTTAAATTAACCGTGGCAGATCCGTCAGTAATCATATCAATCCTGCACCGATGCGGGACAAAGGTGTAAGAAAAAAGTGGTTCAAATGGCTCTGAGCACTGTGGGACTTAACGTCTGAGGTCATCAGTCCCCTAGAACATAGAACTACTTAAACCTAAGGACATTACACACATCCATGCCCGAGGCAGGATTCGAACCTGCGACCGTAGCGGTCGCGCGGTTCCAGACTGAAGCGCCTAGAACCGCTGGGCCACAACGGCCGGCTAAGGTACAAGAAAAACAGAAGATCCAAAAAGAAACATCTCATTTATAAACCGCGCTAACTGTGTGATCTGTAACGCAATTCATTTACCACTTGCAGTACAACATCTTTGTAGTAACAGTAGTCGCAAATCTAACTGTGATATCTATGGTGTCACCGCAAGGCACCACACTGGCTAGGTTGTAGGCTTCAAGTCGGCCGCGGTCCGCCAGTGCACATCGGACCCGCGAGTCGCCACTGCCGACGCTAGCAGACCGAGCACCGCCACTCGGCTGGTCTTACGAGACAAGCTAGCGCACTGGCCAGTTCTACAGCCGACTTTAATAGGAATGGTTCTCTTGTTATAGCTTCAGAGATCTCATTTGCAGAGACGGTAGTTAGCACAGCCTTCAGCTAAGTCAGTAGCTACGATCTAGCCAGGCGCCACACACAGTTCATGCACTGGCAATTGATCAATATGTGTGAAGCAATCAGAATTGTAAAGAAGTTTTCGCAGTTCAGTCTATAACTGCACTTTTAAATATTATTGTACAAAGATCGACGTTCACCGCTGATGCTGAATTAAAGCTAAGTATTTAATTGTATTCGTGTCTACTACTTTCTAATTACCTAAGATGTTCCAGATACATCCCGCCAAGTATAGTTCATTGATCCTCACGTCAGCCTACGTGACCAACGCGTGCATTTAATGGGCACGCCGAGTCAAATTGCGTCACTCAGCCAGGTCACCCTTTTTCCATGAGGCCCATAGCTCCGCCTCATACACATCAATATCAACGCAGATTCATAAAATTTTCTAATATATATAGTCTACACAATTAATTTACTATGTTATCCTGTTTTCGGCTTACAAGGCCATCATCAGATTTTAATTGACTATAGTCATCAAACAACGTATAATATTGGTGAATAACATTGGAAAAGATGTTATGTTATGTTAACCGGGGACCTAGAAACGACGGAGAGGCTCCGTCCCCGCCGCAGCCGCAGTGGTCCGCAACCCCACGACGACTACCGCAGTCCACTTCACCCCTCCGCCACCCCACACCGAAACCTGGGTTATTGTGCGGTTCTGTCCCCGGTGGACCCCTACGGAACGTCTCACACCAGACGAGTGTAACCCCTATGTTTGCGTGGTAGAGTAATGGTGGTGTACGCGTACGTGGAGAACTTGTTTGCGCAGCAATCGCCGACATGGAAAAGATGTTACTCGTCTAAAGTAAGGTACGAAAAAAAAGTAAATGTAATCATTGCTAGTGCAGTGAAAATGAAATTAAAGATGTTAAAGTTGAACGTTAAATAAATATGAAGGGAACAAACCAGAGAAACATTAACACTAAACTCGAAAAAGCAGAGCCTATATAACAATTTAAATTAAATTAAACTTGAAGAGGTATTACACAGGGGCGGTGGTACAGAAACAGGGCAAAAGATAAGAGTTGACAACAGTAATAACAAAGTACAGGGAATACACAGACAATCACAAAAAAATGGCTCTGAGCACTATGCGACTTAACGTCTGAGGTCGTCAGTCGCCTAGAACTTAGAACTACTTAAACCTAACTAACCTAAGGACATCACACACATCCATGCCCGAGGCAGGATTCGAACCTGCGACCGTAGTGGTCGCCCGGCTCCAGGCTGTAGCGCCTAGAACCGCACGGCCACTCTGGCCGGCAGACAATCACAATAAAATAAATAAACACAGGAAAAATGAAGCAACACGATGGAACAGACGGTGTGGGAAGCATTCGAAAGGCGCGAGGATTAAGTGAAGTTTAAAAGAGCGAACGTGCTGAGCTGTGTTTGGTCATTTAATACCAAATCAGCACAGTGGGTCAGACGTTGATGATTCCGAGTGATTCCAACAGATTAACTTTTTGACTCTTGTTTGCTAAGTGGAGGACATGGAACTGCGGGTGGTAGCTGTCGCTCTCACTCAGTACATATTCAGCTAATGTGGAGCCACAATTCTGCAACCTCAGCTGTGTTCACGTTGAAACGACGTAGTTTCTAAGCTTCTGCTCCGTTGACCAACATAAAATTTATCACAATCAGGATAAACAATTTTGTAGACCCCACTGTTTCTAGTAATTGTGTCTTATCATAACTGTTGAAAATACACTGGGTTGTGGTGTTCCTCGCATAGTAGGAAATTCTACAGTTGCAGGTTTTCAACGTTCTGGTTATACTCTGTGATACCTATCCTAAGTATGGAATTGTACACCACTCCCTGCAAACATTGGAATAAAGAGCAGAAAGAGCCTAGAGGAGTGATATACTTTTAAATTTTTGTTTCCTATGCAAGATCCACTCAATTAGGCGGGTCGTAGCCACTGGTTGAGGCAATAAATGTTACTGTGTATAATTATGCTTTGAAATATTCTTTGGACATTTGAACAGTTAAGAAATGGCTCACGTCGATTGGAAAGCTGTATATTTGCGTGTTGCCCGAAGTTGTGAGCAAGAAGCTATTACTTCATTTGTAGTTGTCTTTTCTCTGTACATCTTGAAATAATGTGTTTGTGTACGGAAGTCAATGGTTGGACCTAAGAAGTTTATGGATTTGTTGCCAATCTCCATTCCAGACTGGAAGTTTTTATGTTGAATATTTAAATTATGAGAAAAAGGTTGAGCTATTTTGCAGCGACCGTCCACTTACATGCAACATCATCTACGTATCTGAACTAGTATTTCATATTTGGTCTCAAAGGATCTTTAGCCAAGAAATGTTGTTGCTTCCACGCTTCCCATTTTGATATCTCTTGTTAATTTTGTTTTTTTCGATGGTGAAACAGATTTTATGAGGCAATGCTCCTGAACCGTTTACGAGAGATTAAGTACTATAAACGGAATAAACTTACAGAGACATGAAAAATCAGTATGACTACACTGTTAATTACACAAAAGTTTGGAGACACTTGTATAAGTACGGCAGAAGTAAAGTATATGTTAATGCAAAAGTAGCGTGTAACTCACAATCGTCACTTGTATGATTCCGTTTGCTAATAGCTATGAGAGGGAACTTATATCGATTATGTGATTGTCGCCTGTCTGGATACCTTTCCTACTTCAGATGTAGTCGGGTTGCATAAAACGAATCGGTAGGCGCAGCTGAATCACTCTCTATATACAGGGTGACATTTATTGAACTATATGAAAAAAATGTAAAATACTTACACGCATCGGCGTGCACACACTTTATCCAACATTTAAACGTCGCTACACATAATCGGATTTAGGTTATGTCATGTTCGATATGGCTGCCATCATTGGCGATGATGTGGCACAGACGAATAGCGAAATTCTGAATGACCCGCAGAAGTGTCGGAACCTCGATGCTGTCAATGACCTCCTGAATGGCTGTTTTCAGCTCAGCAATGGTTTCGGGGTTTTTGCTATACTCCTTTTCTTTAATATAGCTCTACAAAATGAAGTCAAATGTGTTCAGATCCGGAGAATTGGCGGCCTATCGAGACCCATGCCAGTGGCCTCTACCCCCAGAGCCAGAATTCCGTCCCCAATTACTCGCCGTGCGGGGTAGCCGCGCGGTCTGGTCGCCTTGCCGTGGTTCGCGCTGCTGCCCCCGCCGGAGGTTCTAGTCCTCCATTGGGCATGGGTGTGTGTGTGTGTTGTCCTTCGCGTAAGTTAGTTAGTTTGATCAAGTATTGTGTAAGCCTAGGGACCGATGGCCTCAACAGTTTGGTCCTACAGGAGCTTCCCACAAAATTTTTCCCAAAGTGTTCCTCGTGGATATCAGTCTGCTGTTTCAATGGGATCGAGCACCCGCTTTGCATGAATCACACCCTGTCGAAATCAGGGTCACTTTGGATAATGGGGATGAAATCATCTTGCATAACCTTCACGTAGCATTTGGTAGTCGCCGTGCTATCAAGGAATATCGTACCGATTATTCCGTGACTGGACATTGCACAGTCGCCCGTTGAGTGTGGAGAGACTTCGCGACCGCGAAATGCGGATTCTGTCCTCCACATGCGCCAAATTTGCTTATTGAGGAACCCATCGAAATGAAAGTGAGCTGCGTCCCTAACACAAACCATATTCACATACGCACGTGCCACGACAGTGCTCTTGGAAGAGAGCTGTGGCGGCGATGTGGCTCTGTTGTTGTTCCCGCGTAGTGACTTGCGAAGATGGAAAAAATCGAGACTCAAGCAGTGATTAAGTACTTCGTAAAGAAAGGCATGAAAGCAAAGGACACTCATGCCGATTTCCAGAATACGCTGGGGGACTCTGCTCCTTCATATTCACCTGCTGCCAAGTGGACAAATGAATTTAAATTTAGTTGTGGAGCTTAGACGATGATCCGCGTAGTGGTCGGCCAAGATGTGGCACTGCTTCGGAAATCATTGCAAAAGTGTACAAAAGGGCCATGGAGGATCGCCGAGAAAGTGCGTGCAATTGCTCACACTTGCCAGGTGTTATCTGAGAGGGTATATCACATATTAACTTAAGAATCAGAAACGAAAAAATTATCTGCAAGATGGGTGCCGCGACTCTTGACGCTGGATCAAAAACGCATGAGAGTGGACATATTGGAACAATGTTTGTCCCGTTTTAGGAGACGAACGAAATTTTTTGCTACGGTTTGTGACCACACATGAAATTTTGATGCACCGTTATAGCCCAGAGACAAAACAACAGTCAAAGCAGTGGAAACATGCTGATTCTCCGCCACCAAGGAAAGCAAAGAGAATTCCTTCTTCGTCGGGAAAGGTCATGGCATCAGTGTTCTGGGATGCGAAGTGGAGTCTGTTTGTAGATTATCTCCCCATTGGGCAAACAATTGCTGGAGAATGCCATGCTAACCTCCTGGACAAATTGCAACAAAAGATACGCGAAAAAAGACCTGGTTTAGCAAGGAAGAATGTCATCTTCCATCAAGACAATGCGCGCCCGCACCCATGTGCCGTCGGCATGGCAGAATTACACGAACTAAGGCATGAATTGATGCCACACCCGCCTTATTCACCTGATATGGCTCCGTCAGATTTCCAACTCTTCCCAAAACTGAAAATTTTTCTTGGTGGACGAATATTCACTTCAAAGGAAGAATTGATAGCCGGAGTTGACAACTATTTTGAAGGCATGGAGGAAACTCATTTTCGAGATAGGATCAAGGCACTGGATCATCGTTGGACCAAGTGCATCAATCTACAAGGAGGACTACATTGGAAAATAAAAAAAGTTCTAGTGATATAAGTACTTTTTTTCTATTCCGTTCCGAGAACTTTTCAAACCATCCCCGCAATTCCCATCATGCCCCGCGGCCAACCGTGCAGTTTGAACGTAGTAACGCAAACCGTTCCAGTACTTGTCACCCTGTAAACGACACAGCAGGAAACGTATGAAGTTCCATGAGGTTTTTCACGGACGATGCTACTGTACAGAGAAAAGTCGCGACGCTAGAAAATTGTAGTAAAATGCAGAAAATCCTGCAGGTATCGATGCTTTCTGCAGGGAGCGACAGCTGCCGCTCAGCACAACATATGTAACGGACTGCTTGTACGTCGACAGAAGGAGGCTTTACTGTACGATTACACGATTGCAGAACAGTCACTGGAAGCAGTTATTTCCATAGAATATCTACGAGTATGCGTACGGAGCGATTTGATGTGCAGCAATCACATAAAATTATTTGCGGGTAAGGCAGATGCCAGACTAAGATTCTTTGGAAGAATCCTCAGGAAACCTAAGGATCTTCAAAGGAAGCAGCTTACAAAACACTCGTTCGATCAGTACTTGAATATTGCCCGTCAGTATGGGATCCGTAACAGATACGACTGATAGAGGAAATACAGAAGATAGAAAGAAGAGGCGCACGTTTCGTTAGAGGTTCATTTAGTAAGCGCGAAAGCTTGACGGAGATACTAAGCCAATTCCAGTGGCAGACACTGCGATAGAGGCGTTCTGCATCACGGTATTGTCTACTGTTAAGTTCCGAAAGCGTACGTTCTTGGAGGAGTCCACCAATATGTTGTTTCCTCCTGCGTACATCCTCCGAAAACTTCGGAGGCTTATCAGCAATCGTTTTATTTTTCGCGAACTACACGCAACTGGAACAGGAAGAGGGGATTTATACTGCTACACAAAGTAGCCTCCGAAACACACCATAAAGTGGCTTCCGGGGTATAGATGCATATGTAGATGTAGAGGATACACTATATCGTACTTTTCATTTATAATGATCAAATTATTCTACGAAGAAGCGACGGGAGAATCAGTTAAAATCTCGAAGACTGCTTGCGCAGCGATTAGTTTCGCGTGACTGGAAAAGAGCGCAGGTCGCTCCTGCTTTCAAAACTGGTAAAAGATCGGATGTACATAGTTATAGGCCAATATTGCTGGTGATTGTCTGCTGGAGGATCTCTGAATATCTTCCAGGTTCAGGTATTATGACGACCTTGGAGGAAAAGAAGATTCTGTTAAAGAACCACCACGGATTCAGGAAAAACCACTAGCGTAAATCACAACTTGCTTAATTCCTACACAATACCTTGCAAACAGTGTACAAAGTAGAACTTATATCCCGTCTCCTTTGATTTCCGAATGGCATTCCATACTGAACCACATTGTGGTCCAACAACCATGATGTAGAGCGTCTTGTTCGATGAATTTTTTACTAGTGGAACTCAAGACGTTATAATGGATCGTGAATTTTCAACAGAAACTAAAGCAGAATGTTCTCAAAATACTTGATGGTATCTGTATAATTGAACACCAATATTCTAAATGAATGTGTCAATGCCTGACATTAGCTGACATTGTTGCTTGAATTACTAGTAATCTGTCGCTGACCATCACAACGAGAAATTTAGTGAGGAAGTGAGCTCATAACGAATACGGCAAAATCGGAAAATAAAACTCCATAAGCGAGATAATTTTCGAGGATCAGTTGCTTATAAAATAGTTTGTATCGGTCCCAACATATTTTTCAGGTAATTTGATGGTCAATGCATAATTCTACAGAGGCTGAAGAACACTCATTTTAACGTCAATTAAGCGCACAAATCCTGAAGTAACGTCCAGCAACGAGAAAATAGCACAATGCGAGTACGGTCCCTGCTCGCAAGCGATCGAAATAACAAGTGACTGACAGACGAGCGCAGTTGAACAGGGAAGAGGCTGACGCCGTCGGTTCGCCGTTAGTTAACGCTGCTGTCTGTATTGCACACGTTCATTTAGAGGGTCCCCGTTAACGTGCAATACTAAATTCGATTCTGAGAAACCAAACAATCTTAACTCTTTTCTGCGTAATTTCGACAGTCTGCTGAGTAAAAACGAACGAAACCGAACAACAACAGATTGGTTAGTGGCTGCTGTCATCATTTGCAACTGATTACGGTAACCCGGCATCTGGGGCAACCCCGTTAACGTGCAATACTGAATTCGATTCTGAGAAACCAAACAATCTTAACTCTTTTCTGCGTAATTTCGACAGTCTGCTGAGTAAAAACGAACGAAACCGAACAACAACAGATTGGTTAGTGGCTGCTGTCATCATTTGCAACTGATTACGGTAACCCAGCATCTGGGGCAGCAGAGATATAACAACAGTGAATAGAAGAAACGGTACAACCAAGCGCAAAATCCTACCAGTAGTTGCTACTGTAGCTGAAATTTGTAAATAATTTTCCCTCCATCGATTTGAAATTTTGACGACGACGTCAGAACACTTGCTGGAAGAGGCTTATATGGTTTTAAACTGTAGCTGACACGTAGGGGAGCGAAGGGTACAAGACGCTTGCCCCTTCGGTCATAACAGGTAGATATCGACTTCATGGATTTCTGAAGCACGTTAGCAATCTCACTGCTTTCCACAGTTTTGGAGGTGGTAGAATGGTTCAAAACAAGAAAAAACTCTCAAGTACACAGGCTCTAAGATGCATACCTTAAAAGTTCTGAGCACTTGTTCTTCTTCCATACTGTGAAACACACCTCTTCTATTAAACACGTTCACATAGCTCTCAAGGTAAGAGCCCATGTTTATTGGATTTTTTCCTTGTTTTAGTATTACCACCTCCCAAAATAACCGAATTTGTTTTCAACACCTTTTATAAGAATACTTACAAATTCATGGATGAAATCTCTGACTCCTTCATGACGAAAGCTGGTGTACGTCGAAGCGACGTATTATCCCCCCCCCCCCCCCCCAACTGTTCAATCTAGTCCTGGACAAAGTAGCGAGCTGGAAACCAACACGACTACGACGACCCCGTGAAAAGGCAGAAATCTAGCTTTTCCAGACGACCTGGTCATCCTCTCGAACAACGAAGCAAGAGCCACCAAACAAATAGAAATATTAAAAGAATGTGCACAAAAAGTTAGCTTGCAAATCTCTTTAC
The DNA here is from genome assembly GCF_021461395.2 of Schistocerca americana. Lineage (NCBI taxonomy): Eukaryota > Metazoa > Arthropoda > Insecta > Orthoptera > Acrididae > Schistocerca > Schistocerca americana. The sequence goes on along the minus strand of NC_060120.1, from coordinate 308,338,495 downwards.
AAAGGTCTTAATTCTCCTGCACAAAACAAAAATTACAAAACTGAGACACAAAATACGGCAACATAAACAAAGCGACGCATTTAAAATATGTAGGTGAAATCCTCGAACCTGCAGGAGGAGAAAAGATCCTACATAAGACGCGACTAAAGAAAATGAAGAAAGCTTACGGCAGAACATAAGATATTATATATACATCTTGTGTTTATATATATTTTATAGGGTGAGTCGCTAACTATTGCCACCAAGAATAACTCCAAAAAGTATGATGGTAGCTGAAAAGTTTGTGGGACAAAAAGTTGCACGGGACAACGGGGGCCATAATATGACGGTTTTTTGTTGCTATATGGGGTCGCTTCAGAGATATTAAGGTCAACATTTTTTTTTTATGGAGTGCTATAGTTTGGTACTCATTTTCCGACAGCGGCTATCGAGACGAATCCAATGATGTGTAGCGGTAAGGTCTTTGAAGGTCAACGAAGGTCACAAATGTGACATGACGTCTTTTTACAGAAGGTGTTCGAAGTGATGACCATTGGTACCAATGCAGTGCTACAATCTTCTTATCATGGATTGAGTGGTATTCCTTATCACATCGGCACTTATCGAAGCAAATGCTCTGACAGTTCTTCAGGTGTAGTTGGAACGTCTTTACGAACAATGGTTTTTACGAATCCCCACAAGAAAAAATCCAGAGGCGTCAAGTCTGGCGAACGAGCCGGCCACGACACATCTCCTCTGCGTCAAATCTAACGATTTGGGAATTTTCTCTGAAACTCATTTCTAGCCATCAGCGAAAAATGTGCTGGACCCCCATCGTGTTGACACCACATTCTGTTGCTTGTTCCTGAAGGTATTTCTTCCAATAACAGACCTAATGTTTCTTGCAGGAATGTGGTGTACTTCCTACCATTAAGATTTCCTTCAATGAAATAGGAGCGTATAATTCTGTCCTCCAGAATACCACATCATACATTCACCGACCACGGTTTTGGTGTGCAACTTGCCGCAGCCAACATGGATTTTCAATTGCTCAATAATGCATATTATTTCCATGGTTCGTGAATGTAGCCTCGTCAGCAAATAAAATCAAATTAATAAATGTGTCATCCCTCTGAATCTGAAGTTGAGCCCATCGGCAGAATTCAGTGCGACGCATACAATCCGTACCAGTTAATTCTTGGTGGAGATTGATATGGTAAGGACGATATTTATGGCGATGTAGAACACTAACACTACTCTGGCTCATGCCAGATTCCCTCGCGATTTGACGCGAACTGACACAAGAATGTCGAACCACAGTGGCAAGAGTACCAATTTCCATTTCCTCGTTAGTAACTTTCCTTTGCCGGATACGTTTCCGATGCGTTACAGATCCAGTTGTTCTCAATTTATCATACACATATTTAAATGTGCGACTTGTAGGGTGAGTACGTTGATTTCTTTCAGCGTGTAAGTCTCTGTCTCTCAATGAATTTCGGTGGCATTCTCCGTAAATGAGAAGCATATCGGCTTGTTCTTCGAAGGAATACATCATTCACACTCGCTTGATTCGACGATACTAGTCTTACCGTCCTTGTTAGTGTTGTGTTGCGAAACCGTCGAATGGTGTTTATATGTCAATGACACGTTAGATGCATACGCTGTATTCGGCGGATATTTACTATTTTCACGGTATACGAGACAGAATTGTCAGAGCAGTGCTTCGATAAGTGCCAAAGTGATTCGAACACCTTCTTTATATGGACGATCATGCCACCTTTTTGACCTTCATTGAGCTTACTATTACACATCATTGCAGTCGTCTCGATAGCAGCTATAAGAAAATAAGTACCAAACTATAGCATCCCATTAAAAAAAATGTTGACCTTCATATCTCTGAAGCGACCCCACCTAGCACAAAAAACCAACGTCATATCAGGGCCCCCGTTGTCCCATGCAACATTTGTTCCACAAACTTTTCAGTTACTATCATACTTAAGGAGTTATTCTAGGTGGCAATAGTTAGTGACTCACCCTTATATATAAGTAATGCGTGTCCATTCAAACAAAGATCAGACGCTACAACACACTAATCAAGCCTGAAGTACTGTATGCAAGTGAGACATTAACCCTCCATACGAAAGGCGACATGGAAAACATACTGAAGGAAAAACGCAAAATCATGAGAAAAATTCTCGGCCCAAAGCTGACAGAAGTGGGATACAGATTATAGTCTAGGAAATCCACAGAGATGACAGACCTAGCAGCAGACGTCTGAAAAAGAATGTTAAAGTTCTACAGGCACTTTAACCTTCTTTTTCAGACATCTGCTGCTAGGTCTGACATCATATCTGTGGTTTTCCGCGAGTGTAATCAGTATCCCTCTTCTGCCAGCTTCGGACCGATAATTTTTCTCATGATTTTGCGTTCTTCCTTTATTGGAAATTAGTGGTAAGATTTTATGGGACCAAACTGCTGAGGGTCATCGGTCCCCAGGCTTACACATTTATTAAACTAACTTTAACTTATGCTGAGGACAACTCATATACCCATACCCGAGGGAGGACTCGAACCTCCGACGGCGGGAGACGCGCGAACCGTGACAAGGCGCCTAGACCGCAAGGCTATCCTGTGCGGCCGTTCTTCCTTCAGCAGGCTACCGCTAACAAGACACATGAACAGAATTCTGACATAGATACAAGGGGTCAAGTCTACAGTACCAAGGATCACACAGGTCAAATCAACACAATGGATCGCACAAGTCAAATTTGACCTCGAAAAAGCACAAAGCGATCCAATAGAAATTGAAGACAAAAACATATACAGAGACGAGGTATACAAGTGGAATGTTAGGTCAGACAACCAAGTCCAAAGAAACCATGGAAAAAGTGGATTGAGAATAGAAAGGGACTCCACGTACAAAAAATGAGAGAATCGTGGAAGATCAGAAAGAATGCTTAAGTGAGGCAGAATACTTTGCGTGATCCCACAGGGCTCTGACGCAAATAATAATAATACCTGTAATAATAACAATATTCATAGCTGACCGATCAGCCTTTGTATTGTACTAGAATAATCGTCATGCTCAACAACTGCATGTGTAGCGTCAATGCCGAATTCTTGTACACGGCCTCCCTTTTACGCTGGTGTAGTCTACTTGTACCCGACAGCCGACTTCAGCGACGAGTTTTCGGTTAAACGGCAAGCGGCGGAGACACGTCAGTCGAGCCTCCGAGCGTACGGAGACGGCAACATCAGGTATGACGTCGCGAGAGTAACGCGAATACACAAGGACATTCCTGATCCCTTGCGGTGCTGGGGGCCTCCTCGCACCGCCGCCGCGTTTCCATGGTTGCGGTTTCAGCTCTGTCTTCGCGGCCGCTGCCCCCTGCGCGGGAGGATCGCCAAGCGCCGATTATAAATACAGGGGCCGGCCCCAAATACAGCGCCACCTTACAGATAAATGTGTTCACGTCACTTCCACCGGGCTTCGCTGTAGCTTGGTGTCCTTGCGCAGGACGCGGAGCGTATTCGATGCGCGCGCAACTTAGCTTCCCGTCTTCGAGGCTGTCTACAAAAGCGGTGTTGTGCGGTGCATCTAACAGCCATTGTATAGCAGCACAGCCGTTTTGTTTTTCACTGACCAACTTCGGTGCGTGTCACGCGCCGGAACGCATAGGGCCGGTCCGAGAACATTTTTCCACACAACTGATGTGTCATCGGTGGCGCCTTCCCCCCCCCCCCCCTTCCGCCCACCCCCTGTTTCCCTCCCTCGCACATACGTGTTGCCTTGTCCTTTCCTTGGGTTCAAAAATGGCTCTGAGCACTATGGGACTTAACTTCTGAGGTCATCAGTGCCCTAGAACTTAGGACTACTTAAACCTAACTAACCTAAGGACATCACACACATCCATGCCCGAGGCAGGATTCGAACCTGCGACCGTAGCGCTCGCGCAGTTCCAGACTGTAGCGCCTATAACCGCCCGGCCACTTCGGCCGGCCCTTTCCTTGGGTTGTTACAGGGACCTTTAGAGGTAAGCCTTCATGTAAATCTAGATGGATACTCTGCAAATCACATTTAAGTGCTTGGCAGAGGGTTTATCGAACCACCTTCACCGCAACTCTTAAAACGAGCACTTATATTTTTCCGTGAGAGCTCTGATTTCTCTTATTTTGTTATGATGATCGTTTCTGCCTGTGTAGGTCAGCGTCAACAAAATATTTTCGCTTTCTGAGGATAAGGTTGGTGAATAAAAATTTCGTGAGAATATTCCGCCGCAACGAAAAAGGCCTTTGTTGTAATGGTGTCCATCTCAAATCCAGAATCGTGTTTGAGACACTCTCTCCCCTATTTCGCGATACTACAAAACGTGCTTTGAATTTTCTTGATTTACTCCGTTAATCCTATCTGGTGAGAATCCCAGACCGCGCAGCAGTCCTCCAAAAGAGGACGGATAGGCGTAGTGTAGGCAGTCTCCTTAGTAGGTGTTTTACATTTTCTAAGTATTCTGCCAATAAAACGCAGTCTCTGGTTTGCTTTCCACACAACATTTTCTGTGTATTCTTTCCAATTTAAATTGTCAGTAATAGCAATACCTAGGTATTTAGTTATATTTACGGCCTTTAGATTTGATTGATTTATCGTGTAACTCAAGTTTAACGGATTCCTTTTAGCATGTGGATGATTCACACTTTTCATTATTTAGGGTCAGTTTTCAATTTCCGCGCCATTCATATATCTTTCCTAAATCGTTTTGCAATTTGTTTTGATCTTCTGATGGCTTTACTAGATAATAAACGACAGTATCATCTGCAAACAACCTAAGTCGGCCACTCAGATTGTCTCCTAAATCGTTTATATAGATAAGGAACAGCAAAGAGCCTATAACACTACCTTGAGAAACGCTAGAAATCACCTCTGTTGCACTTGATGACTTTCTGTCAATTACTACGAACTGTGACCTCTCTAACAGGAAAGCACATAACTGAGACGATATTCCGTAAGCACGCAATTTCACTACATGCCGCTTGTGTGGTAGAGTGTCAAAAGCCTTCTGCAAAATTCAGAAACACGGAATCTATTTGAAATCCCTTGTCAATTGCACTCAACACTTCGTGCGAGTACAGAATGGTGCAAATGGCTCTGAGCACTACGGGACTTCACTTCTGAGGTCATCAGTCCCCTAGAACTTAGAACTACCTTAACCTAACTAACCTAAGGACATCACACACATCCATGCCGGCGGAGTGTAAAGAGCTAGTTGCGTTTCCCAAGAACGATGTTTTCTAAATCCGTATCGACCGTATGTCAATAGACCGTTTTCTTCGAGGTATTTCATAATGTTCAAACACAGTTTATGTTCCAAAATCCTGCTGCATATCGGTGTTAATGATATGGGCCTGTAATTTAGTGGATTACTCCTGCTACCTTTCTTGAATATTGGTGTGACCTGTGTAATTTTCCAGTCTTCGGGAGCGTGGAAACAGGTTGTTTCCGCTACTAATTACGATACACTCATGTGTACAAATCTACCAAAAGATGCGCCTCTGGCACCCCTTCAGCTCGGCGCCCCAGGCGGCTGCTTAAATGTCGCTCGGGCCTTAAACCGGCACTGGTGACGTAGCATCATCGCAAGTCACGTGCGTCTCCCACGCTGTCTACAGCTGCGTTTACACTACGCGAAACAATCTCGCGCAACAATTTCGCGAGTCAAGCCTCGTGTAGTGTAAACGGGCGTACCACCACGAAATGGGTTGCGCGAAGGTGTTTCGGGGTGAGCCACACACATGTCAGTTACGAGTGTGGAACGGCGTATCTCGCTGATTTGTTCAGAGCACCGTAAGCGCCGTTCCTTGTTGCGTACGGAATAATGAACGAAGAGGGGTGAATTTTACAAAAGCGACTCGCTTTTGGGGATCCCGAGTGGTGCCATGATGCAAAAAGGGAAGTTGTGTGCAAGGAAATGAGTGTGATCCTTAATGAAAATTCTGACGGGGCCATACAGAAGGGAAAGATCGAGGGAGAATAAAAGCAGAGTTACCGGCTACGATATGCACATTTTGTATTCTATATATACGCTGATTTACAGTTTAAGTATTCTTTACAGGATACTTACGTATTTATTTTACAGTATACTTACGTATTTAACAGTTTTCATTAAAACTGAATTAGTAAAAATCAACTTGTGTTTGATTCACCTGTGGCAAGGAATTGCTGAGTCACAGCAAGCCTTCCTCGAACAGTTCCTGCTTCTTGCAGCTTCGCATCCATCTTTTCGATTTTCGGACCAATCAGTAATCTCTCTATATAAAATATAATAAAAACTTCCGGACTGCCTGACTGACCCACTTATCATCGCCCAGCCCATACCACTATGGACAGAAACTTAAAATTTGGAGAAGATGTGGATCTTATAATGCATGTGTCGTTTAACAATGGATTTTCTAAAATTCCAACCCTAAGGGGGTGAAATAGAGGATGAAGGTTTTTTAAAAAAAATGTCGCTATGAATGCAATTTTGAAGCTAGACCTTTGGAAATTGGTATTTGGTTTCTCGATCAGATTGGTTTCTCGATTAGAAATAATGCAATACTTGTTTCAGCATTTTTGGAAATTTAACCCTATGGGGTCGAAATAGTGGGTGATAGGCTTTTTTGAAAATTTATCATTATTAAGGAACTATTAAAATAATTTTAAAGTTACATCTATAAACATTGGTACTTGACTTTTCGATTACAAATTTAAAAAAATACATGTTTCAGTGTTTTTGGAAATCGAACCCCCAAGGGTAAGAAATAGGGGATGAGATGTTTATCAAAATATTTTATTATGAAAGCATTTTTAAAGCTAAAACTATGAAAATCTAAATTTTGCTTCTCAGTTAGAAACAAAAAATACGTCTTTCACTTTTTTTGGAAATTCAACCCCTATGTGGCTGAAAAAGGAGATGAAAATTTTTATGGAAACATTTCATGTCGTATTTTTGAAGCTAAATCTATGAAAATTTGTATTTGGCTTCTCTGTTAGAAATAAATCCCACGCATGTCACCGGTTTTGAAAATTCAGCTCCCAAGGGGGTGAAACGTTTTATGTAAATGTTTCATTGTGAAAGCATTTTCAAAGCTAAATCTTTGAAAATTGGTGTTTGGTTTCTCGATTAAAGATGAAAAAACACGTGTTTCAGTGGTTTTGGAAACTGAACATCTATGGGGGTCTGACTGATTTACTGACTCATCATCGCCCAGCCCAAACTGCTACAGGGTAGAAACTTGAAGTTTGGGGAGAGTGTGGATCTTTTACTGTAGACATCGTTTAAGAAGGGATTGTCCAAAATACCACTCCTAAGTGGGCGAAATAGAGGATGAAAGGATTTTTGAAAGTACGTCCCTATTAAGGAAATTTTGAAGCTAGAACTACGAAACTCGTATTTGGTTTCTCAGTCACAAAATAAAAAATATGTATTTCAGCGTTTTTGGAAATTCAGCCACTAAGGGGGCAAAGTAGTTGGAGAAAGTTGTTTTGAAAATAAATAATTGCTTAAGAACTACTAAAAGATTTTAAGGCTAAATCTATGACACTGGTATTTGACTTCTCGGTTAGAAATTAAAAAATACGTGTTTCAGTGTTTCTGGAAATTCAACGCCCAAGCGAGTGCAATAGAGGACGAAAATTTTTAGGAAAATATTTCGTTACTCAAAACTAAATTTTAAAGCCGAGTTTATGAAAATTGGTGTTTAGATACAAAGAAATATTTCTTAGGTATGAAAGTTGCTATGGAAATATCTCCACAAGAACACAAAATGTATGATTAACAAAAACTTTGGACTCCAGCTACCAGAATCGCTTTGTGGTCATAATTACATTCGGAAAAGGCCATGCTTATATGGACTTAATTAACGTGAAAAGCTTAGAAGGCATTACAGTTTATGAACAACATGAAAATTCGATTAAAGAAAAACAAAACCATCTCTGCGGGCCATACAGTCTACACGAGCGCAGCAGCGGGCGCTAAGCTAGTACAAGAGCAAAATCTCCTCGTCATACGGATAAAGTTCCTAATGGTATCTTCGATGGATTCCACTACCATATCTCCCGAAAGTTAGTTCTCATACTGTGTTTTACTCTGTGTAGATGAAATCCTCGCACAACTTTTTCTCGAGGCACGTCTCGCATAGTATAAACACACGACGCGGCATCACGGAGTACGTTATGGCCGGCAGTATTGATGTTGCCCGTTACCTATCCAGACGCACACTTTTGGTCGCAGCATTTATAGCTGATGATTGCTCCACCACTGCCCCGATCGTTGAATCGCAGATGTGGTCTATAGGGTGCAGTTCAGGTGACACGGGTCGAGAAAGCGGTGGGAGGAACATAAGCACCCGTACGTTCTGTGGAGTATTCCTTGAGCCATGCTGACAAAATCGGGAGGTGTAATATTTTACTGGAAACGAAAAAAACGTATGCACGTGAAGGGACAGTTTCTGTGCTGTTCACGGTGAGAGAACTAAAGTTGTAGCAGGCCTTCATTCATCCTACGTAAATGTAACCCCCAACCCCCGGCGCCGGCCGAAGTGGCCGTGCGGTTAAAGGCACTGGAGTCTGGAACCGCAAGATCGCTACGGTCGCAGGTTCGAATCCTGCCTCGGGCATGGCTGTTTGTGATGTCCTTAGGTTAGTTAGGTTTAACTAGTTCTAAGTTCTAGGGGACTAATGACCTCAGCAGTTGAGTCCCATAGTGCTCAGAGCCATTTGAACCATTTGAACCAACCCCCGGCCCGACCTCCCCACCAAAGGCTGCAAGCTTGATGCGTGCTTTCGGTGTTCTACTACCCTGCCTCGACTCATCATGCCACATGACCTTTCCCAATGCTCAGAGCATTCATTGACAGTGTTTCTACGCCAAAGCTAATCACTGTGCCTTGTGATCTGTGTAGAGCAGAAATAAATGTATGGGCGGTGGCTTCTAGACCCTATAGCAAAGAGGAGGTTGTGGATAGTATGGTTGTTTTCCTCCAGCACTCAACTACTGAATAAACGCTTCGCTGCACTCAGACGGGTGTATGCATTGTTACAATCCGCAACATGGGTCTCCCACGGCAGGTTACTCTGGCTGCGGCGGTTTTCCTCGAAAGAAAAGCCCTGTATCTGCGCGTCCTGCGAGATTGATTTGTCCCGTGACCACGATCTGGCCGCGATGAAATCCGTCTGTTCGTTGTTCGCCACTACCAGTGCTGACAACCACGTGGTGCGCCGAACTACGCCATCCGCTGTAGCGACAAGAACGCACTGTCTCCAAACATAGCGCCTTCTCTAATCCAATGGACCATGAGTGTAGGTGCACACTAGACAATTAGTTCATTATACAATAACACTTAAATACTTTACTGGAGTAATCACATACCTGTATCTAGGTCTTTATTGGATAATGAATTTGTTCACCTGCTCGTAATTTGACTGAATCCTTGTATAAAAGTAGTTAACAGTAGAATCATCCTTTCCCTGTAGCGTGCCGGTATCGTGAAAGCACTTACGAGAAGCGCTAGCAAAGCAGTAGTTGGAACGTAAATTCCTTTGTCTCTTGACCGGGAAGTTTTTATCTGTGTACCATTATGTAAAGGAAAAATGTTGTTAGCAGAAATCTCGGGAATTTCTTGACCGGTTATTATACTGTCCAATGAATCTTTTACCGTCACCATCATATATCTAGTATAAATTCCTTTGGAATCACGCAAGGGAGAGTAGAGCTCGCACACTAACACACACACACACGCACACACAATCACTTTTCCTCTACCCAATATGTGCATAGGATAAAACCACTAATATAGAAGTAATTTCTTTAATAGGGATTTGCTTATGTCTATTCCGAAGTCCCGTTGCAGGTTAGCTTCTAGTATACAGCCAAGATCTGATTAAACCATCGTTTGGAATCTATAATAAAGATTTCCCCCACGCCATACTCCATAAAGCATTTCTCAGACGCTGCTGTTACCTGCACAAAAAATAAGGTGTGCACAACCGCAGTTTTATTGCCACAAAACTTCGAAAATGCAGCAGATCTGTGCTAACAGAGATTGCCTACACCATACTTCTTCACCCTCTTCTCCATGATTACCAGCTATTTTTGCCAGATGACACTGAAAAAAAAGTTCAAAGAATGGCGGAAAAACGGCTGCAATCTGTAACAAGGACCCTCTGCCCTGTACAGTGATTATGGTATATATTATGTACGCCCAGTGTTGATTTAATTCTTCAAAGTTTGCATCACTTAACAGAATTATACATAGAACAACGAGATATGTGAAGATTTAGCGCATTGTTCATTTATCCTACAAGCTGTTGGAGAGTTTGATACTCGATTTAGGGAACAGTACCATTCCGTCTGCAGCAGGAATCAGTAATTTCTGTAATAGGGATCTGCCTAACTCTATTTAAAACATTGTCTCATTTGCTTAATATTTGCAGAATAACAGTATTCCGGGAACAGTAACAGTTCGCAATGCTTTTTTCTTAAGATCTACGGAATAAGAAGATGTCCCATGTCCAGTCCACTATATGATGATACAAAACATTCAAATAGGCGTTTCGTAATATTCTCGAAAACAAATCTAGACCACACCTGTCAGCCCTGTTTTAGAGCATTGCTGCGTGGTACTACCTTTCTCCATATGCGTCCCATAAACAAATGTTTTATTAAAACTACAGTCTTCTATATATATAGCATATACATCAGCAACTTCCATTTTACTGATTTTTACATTCAGTTTGCTTATTGTCACCAGCACTTCTGTTTCTGTCATTGCTACATCCCAGTTTGGCAATGGCGCAAAAATGTACTCATCCACAAGTATGAAGTCGGAGGAATCTTACCACTTCTGTACGACAGCGAAGAACCACTGTACATTATAAAAGTTCATTGACACTTGATATTAGCTACCATACCATCAAGGTCAGGGACCTCCAATAGAGCGCAAGCCATTCTCTCGTTTAAATCCTTTTATATGCTAATGCTGTCGTAGTGATCAAAGAATTACGATCATGCTAGTGTATTATGACAAGCACCATACATGGGCTTTTGTCGGAACTTAAACGGGACTCCATGGAAGAAATACAACAGCTCTCGCAGATGATCCTAGTGTCTACAGGACGTCTGTACCGAGAAATCAGACGTGTAACCCTCACATGCCACTTTACGGTGTGTTATGGAGAGTACATTAACCCTCAACCCTGCCCCATTCACATGGACAGAATGACTGTTGGTAAACATGCGTTTTAGCTCTAATTCCTCATAGAGGTCATTTTGCTAGATGTGTGTGGAAGGAAGTAATACATCGCTCGCAGCATACACTCTTTGACTATTTTTTCTCAACAGGAAAAACTTCGCTCGACATGGCAAAACATGCAGCATTTCGTTGGATTTTCTATTAATCCAACCTGGTGAGGACTCAACGTGAACAGCAAATACTGATAAAACGGACTGGTCAAATAGATGTTTTGTAAACCACTTCTTTCGTAACTGATGAAATAAATTTTCTTAAGATTCTGCCAACGAACCTCAACATGAAGCCTTACTTTCTTAAAAGTTGTCTTATGTGATTGTTCCACTGGGTCTGAACGGTTACTCCTAGATATTTCACACCTGTTCCTGATTCGAATGGCTTGTTACCAATAACGTAGTCGAAGAGCGGAATCATAGATCCCTTAACTGCGCAGGTTGGTCAGCAAATTTAAAAAGTGAAATGGGTAAGATGAAATTAGATATACTGGGAATTAATGAAGTTTGGTGGCAGGAGGGGCAGGTCATAAATATAAAATCAAATAAGTAGGTTTGATAATGAATAAAGAAATAGGAATGCAGGTAAGCTACTATGAACAGCGTAGTGAACGCATTATCATAGCCAAAATACGACACAAAGCCAACAACCATCACACTGGTACAAATGTATATGCCAACTAGTTCCGCAAATGATGAAGAGATTGAGAAAATGTATGACGAACTGAAATTATTCAGATACTTAAGGGACACGAACATTTAATTTTGATGGGGAACTAGAATTCCATAGTAGGAAAACGGAAAGAAGGAAAAATTATAGGTGAATATGGATGGGGGCCAGGAATGGAAGTGGAAGCCGTCTGGTAGAATTTTGCACTGATTAAATTAATCATCGCTAACATTTCGTTTAAGAATTATGGAAGACGCTTGTGCACGTGAAAGAGACCTGGAGACACCAGGTTACTGATTAATTATGTAATGGTAAGACAGAGATTTCGGAACCATATTTAAAACTGGAAGACATTTCCAAGGGCAGATGTGGACTCTGACCACAATTCACTGGTTATAAACTGTAGATTAAACTAAAGAAACTGGAAAAGATAGGAGATTAAGGAGATGGGAGATGAATGATTTGAAAGAAACCGAGACTGTTGAGAGTTTCAGAGGGAGAATTAGGCAACAATTGACTAGAACAGGGGAAAGGAACACAGTAGAAAACGAATGGATAGCTTTGAGAGATGAAATAGTGAAGGTAGCAGCGATTCAGATACGTAACAAGACATGGTATCACCAGAGATGTAGAGTTTAACTGGCGAAAGAATAAATATAAAAATGCAGCAGGCGAAAGGAAATACAAACACCTAAAAAATGAAACTGCCAGGAAGGGCAAAACGGTCTACCAGCAATTGCTAAAAGATAGATGTAAGGATTTAGAAGCATATTTCACTAGGGGAAAGATAGATACCCCCAAATGCATTGAGGTTGACGAACATCATTTTGAGCATTTATTGCATTAATATGGTATTTACAGGTAATCACGCTGTAACAGCATGTGTTCTCAGAAAGGTACATGTATCAAACTGGAACAACCGAAATAAAATTTTCAAACGTACCTACGTTTAATTTAAAAAACCTGCCTGTTACCAACTGTTCGTCTAAAATTGTGAGCCATATGTTTGTGACTATTACAGCGCCATATATCACAAAGCGAAAAAAGTGGTCCAACTAAAATATTCATATATCTTTACGTACTACACGAGTATGTAACAAAAACGTGTGTTCCTATTTAAAAAGACGCAGCTGATATCCATTTGAACTATGGCAGTGCCATCTAGCGGGCCAACCATAGCGCCATCTGGTTTCCCCCTTCAAGCTAGACAAGTTTCTTCTTTGTAGTTTTTTCGTTTGACGCTTAATTCGTGAATTATGGACCATCCTGTACACGGAAATACCTGGGAAGACACATATAACGACTCTTATGTGGGACACTTTATATCACCAATCGTAGTGGTAGAATTTTTAGTAGGTGTCTGCATAACTTTGATCAAATAGTTTATACAGAATGTAGATTGCACACTGCTAAGGTGGAAGATACTTTCGAATAAATTTTGTCAAGTGTTATATGCGAGTCACTGAGAACCATGAGGGCCTAAGGCACATCATCTCCAATTGTGAGGCTGTGGCATTTATTCATGCTTCTGACATTTGGTGAGTCAGGTTTATCTGGGCAGTAGGCCCATGTTGTATAAATGAACATTCACGAAAACCTGTCTCACTGATTTCTCAGATATTCACACAACTGTGGGCTCGACAATGGTGTGCTTTGGGCCTTCAGATCCTTATGGTTCTCAGTGCATCATATGCATTGATGTTGACAGACATCATTTTGAGCATTTAATCATTAATGTAGTATTTACAGGTAATCACGCTGTAACAGCATGTGTTCTCAGAAAGGTACATGTATCAAACTGGAACAACCGAAATAAAATGTTCAAATGTAACTACGTGTATATCTACGAGCATTGGAACTTAAATAGTGACAACTATTTATTCAAAACCGATACAAAAGAGTTACATGTTTGCATCTGTCACTGTCCTTCAAAGTAGTCACCAACGCTCCCGTTGCCAGCAGTGTTGAAGGCGTAGTATACCGTTAGCAGAGCCTGTTCTGTTGGCGGTGCGAACGGATCGGTCTAAAGTTATGGTGGTTCTCATGTACGATTGTGATGGTGTGATAATGTTATCCTAACGCATTACGTTCCTCCATGGCAGACCGTCAATGCACGGTATTACTGTTCGTTTTTGGAGCATCACCTGCGACCAGCTTTGCGAAAGAAGCGGCGACACTTATTTGATTGGATAGCTAAAAAACTACTCACTAAGCGGCCGCAGAACACACACATAAAAGACGCTTGTAGTTACCAAGCTTTTGGAACCACTGGCTCCTTCTTCAGGCAGAAGGGTTGAAGGGGAAAGAAGAGGGGTGAAGGAAAAGGACTGGAGAGGTCTAGGAAAAGGGGAAGATTTCGGGAAAGTCACCCAGAACTGGGGGTCAGCAGAGACTTACCGTGCACATATACAAATCATTCTCTGAACATCAGTATCCCCAGTTTAGATGTTGACACATGTTGGTCTTCGTGTGATGGACTAGAACAAAGGCCTACCTGCTCCAGGCACCCCTTTGTTATGCACGTGTCTGGTGAAAGTTTTGGCAGTTCCTCTATCTTCACACGATGCTGCCGCAGGATGTATTGCTGAGAGAATCACTGTACACCTTCTCTCCAGCTGACTCGGAGATAGTGGCATGCGGTGACTGCTGTGGCTGTGGGAGTGGAGGGCTGGGCTCTAGCGGTGGTATGAGTGGTGGGAGCTCCAGACAAGCAGTGCAGGGGATGCACACACTCCCAGTGTGAATCTCAGTATATATTTTTTTTATTGCTTGTATAAAAGTGCATACGTCTAATATTACAATCCTATCCTCAGTAGTAGCAGCAGCAGCACAAGTGTGGGAAATTGTTTACAGTATACTTTAGCAATGTCAAACATATATTTACATAGTTGTCTCTCAAAATGTTCCCACTTGAATTTTTTTAATTTACTTCCATTACTTGCAAGTCTACTATAATTTCACCGTGTGACAGTCCTCTACAGCGGCCTCACAGTGATGTCACAGTGTGTAGACCATTGCTTTTAACACACTAGTAATGCAGTGAGGAGTTCCTTATAGTGAAACGTAGACTTGATACGTAGGAAGAGCGTATTTGTTTGAATAATGCACTGTAGTGGTTAATGTTAACATTTAAAGCCTCGTATTTTGATAATCTATGTGTGTTTGTCTATGGACGATGATCATGAATATCAGTGGGTATTTGAAGGAAGAAAATTAACAAGGTGCCCTCAAAGTCAGAACAAATTCCCCCTAAACTGTACAAAGTAATGGTAACTGGTCGTATGATAAGAATGCTTGCAGAAAATGCTAATGGCCACAATACTCTGCTGCAAATTGCAAAAACGAAACTGCAAATGTCATTTGAATTTCACACTTGTACTTTCTGGGGGCAGTGGCCGATATCTGCTGCTGTCTTTTGATGGTGATTGACCGACATCCAGAGAACGAATGATGAGTCCATCACATCATGATGGCCACCACAGCCTAGAGGGGTGGGGAATGGGAGGTAACCCTTTTCTAGGTTATAAATTTTAGCTGTTGAGAATAGGCTACAAGTATTTGGTCATAAATTAAACTTGTATAAACATAATTTAAGAGTACAAGAGTTTTTTTGTTTATATAAGGCTAAAAGCATCTGGCAGCCATGTTTGATAATAAATTATGGACATTACGATTAGGCTAACAGCACTTGTCGTAAATTAGACTTGCATAAACATAACTAAAGAGCAGAAGTGTGGTTTTTGTTTACATAAGGCTAAAAGCATCTGACGGCCATGTTAGTTAATAATTATGGTCATTAAGATTAGGTTAACAGTATTTGTTGTAAGTTAGACTTGCATAAACATAACTTAAAAACACAAATGTAGTTTTTGTTTACGTAAGGCTAAAAGCATCTGGCGGCCACATTAGGTTATAAATTATGGTAATTAAGAATAGGCTAACAGCATTTGTTGTAAGTTAGACTTGCATACATATAACTAAGAGCACAAGTAAACAGTTTGTTGATATTAGGGTCATAAACAAACAATGGAGTGGGTTAATGGAGTGCACTTTGTTTACATATGTACTCTATGTGAAGTGGCTGGGTTGTTTACATAAGGAAAACAATGGGCCCTTTGTCCCAGAACCACGGCAGCTCCACTACTCCCACAGACACAGTACCTAGCTTTAGAAGCGACTGTGAATTATAGCTGTCTAGGACTATAAACTGTGCATCATATTTAATCCTACACTTGTCTTTCTATAAACAATAATATAGTAAGTGGAAGTGACAGTGAATTTCACTATATATAATCTGAGCTCAACAATAATTTACACTAAAACGTCGATTACAGACTGGAAGTTTTAAATTAAATCGTTAATTTTAATATGGAAGTTTTAATATTATAGCATAACTTGTAATTCAAAATTACTCAGTATAATTAGGTCTTAAAATCGACTGACTATTGTAGATGTATAGTTACCATAAACTGTAACCAACGCTACGTTACCTCGTCTATCTGTCCCTAAAACAAAAACAAAATACTATTAAACAATAGCGTAAATGCATCTGTCTATAAGTATTATTACTATAGCAAGTGAAAGTGACTTGGAATTGTCATAGAAGTCACCAAAAAGCTGTATATTCACGTAATTTGAGCCCATTAGCACAGGATGCCAGAGGAGAAACGGGAGTATTCAGGGATATGACAGGAAAGATTATTCGAAGGAAAAAGGTCCGTAAACATGTGCTCTAAATGAACATCTAAAGAGCTATCAGCACTTGTTCAGCTTCGATACTGTGAAACAAATATATTCCACTGCAAGCTCTTTGATTTCTATATCTTGGGAAGAGGTAGTACGGACCAAAACAAGAAAAACATGCATAGTAAAAGTGGGCTCCAAAACGCATATCTTAAGAGCTATGGACACTTGTTCAGCAGAAGAGATGTGTTTCACAGTAGCGAAGACATTTTTATATCAAGATATCGATCGTAATTGAGAAATTATTATAAGGGGCGATCAAAAAGTTTCCGTTCGAAGGCCACGCAGTCCAGAATGGGCATGCCGATCAGACCATATCGCTGTGAGCATTGAGGCAATCAACCCACCGACGCACCAGGTTGATAAAACACATACCCGTTTGGTAAAACACCCTGTTCCGTTCCGTGAAGAAGTCCGTATATGCCTGCTACACTTTCTCTTCCGACAGGAACCGTCGACCCTCGAAGGCCTTTTCCAAGGTACCGAAGTCGTCATAGTAGCAAGGGGAGAGATCAGGACTTTACGACGGGTGCTCAAGTGTTCCCCACTTGAGTTGGCGTAACTTCTGCGTACCGACATTTTTTCGATATGGGGGCGTGCGTTGTCATGAAGCCTGAGCACCTCTTGTCGCAGTCATTGTTTTCGACAGACAAGCTGCCCCATACACACTCTTCATTCTCCGATGGATGTCTACCGGTGTTTGTCCTTCGGCAACCAAGAGAAGAGTAACTGCACGTTGGTCGTTTTTGGACGAAATTGGCAAAACCGTCGCCATAGCTCACGTTTCCGCACTTACCACAAGAGCATCGGAAAGACACAAACGCCACATTAATCTCTTGCCCACACGTCGGTGCTTATAAACTCACATCGGAGTCGCACTACGTCGCATATACGCTGCAGCAACGCCTTCAATCGGAAAGTTTTTGATCGCTTCTTATAATTATTTACAATTGCACATAATTAAATTAAAAGTGACTGGCTATTGTAGCTCTATGGTCACTTTAAATTGTAAGAATTAAATTACCATCTATGTCCGTTCTTAACGAAAACTGTAAATAATATTAAGGAGGTGGTTCTAACATTTCTCATTATTACTATATCTCTTATCATCTATTTTTTGCTTGTTGAAATTTATCTCATTCATCTTCCAGAATTTCTTGCTTCCTTAATTGTTTATATGTTTTCAAAAGTATACAACACTGCAGAAAAATATAGAAAAGAAAACAAAAGAATAACAACAATAATAAGTATGGCCTGCATCCTATTGGTGGGATACGGGCAATGCAAGTGTTAGTGCGTCACTAATGTGCTAGTTCATTCAGCCAGACACGGTGGCTACGAGAGCATAACACAGTGGCTACGACGGCATAAGATCCACCTTAAGAAATTAGGTGGTGGATTATGAATAACTATAGCAAGTAAGAAAATGGTTAGCGATTAGTAACTAATAATTATTAACAATACCTATAATTACGAACAATAGTTATTAAAATACTTATTAATTAATAATCCCTAAACTACAGCCGGTCGGGGTGGCCGAGCGGTTCTAGGCGCTACAATCTGGAACCGCGCGACCGGTACGGTCGCAGGTTCGAATCGTGCCTCGGGCATGGATGTGTGTGATGTCCTTAGGTTAGTTAGGTTTAAGTAGTTCTAAGTTCTAGGGGACTGATGACCTCAGAAGTTAAGTCCCAAAGTGCTCAGAGCCTAAAATACAAGTTACAGTCACGAACAGTACACAACTATCTATATATTAATAATGTGAAAAAAAAGGTTTCTGAACAATGGTATGGGATGACACAGAATATTGCAAGGAGTCCAATACTTGTTCTCTAGTGGCAGCGCAGACGTAAAGGGGTTACAGTACATTTGGTGCATAATACAGCCATCCTCACGCGTGGTCGTCAGATGTGGTCGACTGGAACTTTGACAATGAATAAGTCTGCACTCACGTTACCGTGCAGTCCAACATCGGACCACTGTCAGATGCGAATACGCCACCAATATGGATACTGCATGCTTCGCCTAGTCAGCCAAATGGAGACCCCAAAATGAGGCCCTTCTCACATTCTGTCAGATACTAATAACGCCGTCTCATACGACCACGCGGCATCTCCGTGTCCTTCACAGTGATCCCTCAACATATGATGCTATTCACGTTCCTTATATGCCCTACCAGGCCTGGTAACAACACTAATCACCAAGAATAATGATGTCACTCTGGTGGCAGTCCAACCTGTCACAGAGAATTGCTACGCTAGACATATACAAACTCGTCGATGGTGTGTACGTATACGTGTATGTTATACTGACACTGACATCCGACTATGTCTTCTGGGTGGTTCACTTTCTCGTGAGGAAGTGTATTTTACTGAATTAACAGAACAATTGTACTGAAGCACATTTTAGGAAAGAAACGGTTACACGGGAAGTGACCACAAATTTTTAGTATTTTTATCGCTTTTATCAGATTCTCGTAGTGTAGCTCTGATGATGAGGGTTTGGTAATTGGAAACGCTTCGATTCCAGTGATTTCGCATTATGTATGGTGGTGGAGCCTACATTTGGACATTCAGTTTAATAACCACATTTTGAACCTTCAGTTTAACAATCACGATCTCGCATCCATCATGAATAATATGAAGCACTGAAAGAGCAGGTGAAACTGAGAACCAACTCGAAGAATTTCGCGATTTGTTTAAGTGACGTAAGAGATCAGCCGTATCAGCCTATTTTCCTTAATAGAGGGCCCAGTTCGGTCATTAATGATTTGGTATCGTCTCATCAATGCCTCAAAAATCAATACAAAGTAAATTTTAAAGCACTGGCATTTTTTCCGAACTACATAACACTGACCGAGCGAGATGATGCTTTGGTTAAGACTTTGGATTCATATGCAAGAGGAGTTAGGTCCAATTCACCGTGTAGCCATAAAGATTTTGGGTTTCGTGACATCCAGCCTGCTTGCTGTCTTCCCCGTCCTTGTCTCACACAGTATATGCTCCGCCTGTAAACGGACGTCGCAGATGGGGCGTCGAGCAGTAACCTTCCTCGCTTTCTACATATCCGCGAACGAATTAAGGCTAGCGAAAGGTCAGGAATAGCTGCATGTCAGCGACGGCTTCTCATGAGAAATCGTCCAAAATTTTCTGACAGATATTGAAAGACTGTTTTATGCCGTGGGTATATCGACGGAACCAATGCCAAACCACTTTGGGGTAACATGCAGTCGAGTACCTTGGTTGGTTGGTTTATTAGAGGTAGTGGACCAATCAGCGAGCTTATCGATTCCATCGGATTAGGGAATGATGGGGAAGGAAGTTGGTCGTCACCTTTCAAAGGAACCATCCCGGCAGGTGCCTGAAGCGATCTAGGGAAATGTCGAGTACCATGTAAAGCTTTTTTGTGGTGGTCTGGGTGATTCTGTACTGTTAAGTGCTTTCAATGAGCAACGTGAAAATGTAAAACAGGTAGATCTACCTCGGAGAGAAACTATTGAAAGAGACTGTCGCTTCAGTATCTGAACGACAGTGCTAACCCGCTGGTTCGCTTGGGAGGCGGGATGCGTGCCAGTTCGCCACATGCGCGGAAAAGCTTGGCAAGCCCGTGTCCCTCATTCGCCCTCCATCCAATGGCCCGCGCATTCTGTAAACACAAACAGACGTATCCGGCCTTTGCACAAAGACGGCTGTTCGATCACGACTCGAGAATTCTCGAGTACTGCTCGAGCTTTCGATTACCCTGCTGTCTAGCGACTTTCGGTACTATCTCCACGAGGTGTCTTCGTATTATGAAAGTGCTATTAATTGTAATAACAAAATAACTGTGAAACATGAAGCGGAATATCTTCTACAGTGCAGGTAATACGTAAAAACAGCAGCTAATAAGTAAACAAAAGATCGCAATCGCGATTCAGTTTAACTCTGGAGCTTTCGCTCGTCCCAGGATCTAGTCGCTACTATCCCCACGAGGGGCCTTGGTGCTGTATTTTACTCACGCGATCGCAGTTGCATTCAGTTTAATAGGAAATATTTCGTTTATTAAGCATTTCATTCGCAATTAATTTTCTTCCTTGTTTCCTCCGAATACAACCACATTGTTTTCAAGCTGATTAAAAGACGGTTACATTTTTACCTACTACTCTAATAGTTGTGTATTAACTGAGTTCCAAATGATCGTTCGCAACCCACTTGATAAAACCTTACTGTCTCTAATAAAAAACGAAATACTGAACTTGGACAGTGTGAGCCGGCCAGTGTGGCCGAGCGGTTCTAGGCGCTTCAGTCTGGAACCGCGCGACCGCTCTGGTCGCAGGTTCGAATCCTGCCTCGGGTATGGATGTGTGTGATGTCATTAGGTTAGTTAGGTTTAAGTAGTTCTAAGTTCTAGGGGACTTATGACCTCAGATGTTAAGTCCCATAGTGCTCAGAGCCGTTTGAATCATTTTTGAATTTTTGGACAGTGTGAAGAATTATTTTTAAGGAGAAGACTGTTAGTCTTACATAAAAATCTCCATAAATGTTTATATCTACTCATACTGCATGAAAACTGTTATTGCATATACAATGGAGTTTGTGCTGTGGTAGGATTTGATACCATTTGACGAAACCGTCAAATTTGATATTGCGCTACAGCTTCTTGTTCTGGCTAGTTCGTATTTTCTTGTGCATCGCTTGAACTCTGGGCGTATCGGGAAATCTCGAGCTCGTTCTAAGGCGAATATCGTTTGCCCAGCCCTATGTACAACGCCTGGATCAGTCGACAGCATAGCTTCCTTTCCTGCTGAATTCTTACCTGTCAAATGCAATACTCTTCAGACACATTAATTATTTTTAAATGCTGCAGCAGGAAATACTTCCCAATGCCTCTCCAACTGAGAGGGTAAAACCTGTCATGCACTCACTGCCACAATGATTTCCACACTAGCGACAAAAACTTCACGTTACAGCGATATTATTTAAAAGATTAAACTATGAATCATTCCCCTTCTTAAAAATGTACTCATCAGTCTCTCATCAGGTTCGATGATGATTTCCATCTTTAGCAAGTCTTTTCGTATCTACACATCTGCTACTTGAGCGTCCTCAACATAGATAGAATACATCTAAGCTTGCCATTCGTTTATCTACCTCATTCTTCTTGGGATCCCGAAACTTACGATAGGAAGGGAGACTTCCTTCAACATTCCGATCACTGGAGACAGAGTACTGGGCAACAGACTGTGCTGTCAGAAATCACATTCTGCGCAGCTCCCTTCGCGTTTGTGAAACGTTTCACTGTATATATAACAACGTTAACTCATTCCACTGGAAACATTGTTGCCTCAGTTTCTCGGTAATTTATAAGGGTCGGTGTAGTGAGTGTGGCTGAATGCCATGCGAAGAGCCCGAGTTAGATTCCCGGCCGGGTCGCAGATTTTCTCCGCGTGAGGACTGAGTGCTGTGTTGTCTTCATCATTACCGACGCGCAAGTCGCGTAAGAGGCGTCAGATAAAAGGACTGCACCCGGCGGCTCAACTCCCCGAAAAGGGACACGCGAACAGAACATGAAATGCGCCCTTATCTTTTCTACTTTTTTACCCACCTAATCTGTCATATGGGTAACAAAGTTCTTACGTTCTACAAAACTGTCTACTAGTACCTAGGGTCGCGACCCGTATTTTATACATAAAGTACTGCACGTTATTTCGGGCAAATTGTTCTCTATATTTTATGATAACAATAAGGTACGTGAAAATACTTTATTTTACGTAGACTGATTTCTTCCACCAATCATTTTACATAAATCGCTAAAAGACCACAAAAGCTTATGTTAATTTTGCGTATAATGGATCGGCTGAGTAACTGAACCATGAACTAAGTACAGCAACATAATTTAAAATGTCAGTATTTTCAGTGTCAAAAAGTTTCAATTCCGAGAATTGAGAACCGGTTAATTTCATATTCCTTGCCACTGTTAAGTACAGCATATGAGTTTGCTAACCTGTGTACAGTAAGCAAAATTCTCTCTGTTGATTATTTATTTCTCGAAAAATTAACCACCGCCCTCCACAGTACTGCTGTTATGCTAGTATATATCGGTACTAGCAGCAACACTTCGTGTCCTAACGAGATGGCTGCTGCCAACCTCAGCGATATAACAGTTGTGGCATTATTACACCGTCGCAAAGCCTCGTGTTGTGTGTTTCAATTTTTTTTGTGTGAGATGGATTGAGTGCAATAAAGTTCGATTATTCGGTTTTATAGCTTTATGTAATAGTGAATCATGGATAAACAGAACTTTCGTAAAGTAAGTATCCCTGCATACTTACAAAACGAAAGACACAAGTGTCTCTCAACTTGATAAAAAGGAATTATTTATTTATCTTAACACTGCAGAGATGCGGTAAATCTGTTTAGTAGTGACAATTACTGATTAAATATTGCTAAAAGCGATAAATAATATATTTCTCAACAAAATAACTCAGCAAAATAAATAATACTTTATTTTCATACAATGTATTTTTTCTGTAACTTTAACAACCAATATTCTTTATTTACTCAAATACAAGTGTTCCCGAACTTTTGTGTCCGTTTTCTTTTGCACTAGAAAAGTAGATACTCAAAACTTCTCACACAAGTTAATTACAGTTCAACATGTGTAAAACACTCAGGAAAAAGCTATTGACTTTTTTGTTACGTGTAGCCACAATACTAATAAATAAAGTTTGGATTTTCATCTTCTTCATTATTCACTTGAAGGCTTTCAAAATAGGTATGATTTACAGGAGGTGTGTTGCAAGTAACATTCTTTTGTTGATACGATGTGGTTCATCATTTTTTTCTTGCTAACTCTAAGCTCGTAGGAATTGCCTCTCAACCACTTGCTTCCTACTTCTATTTCCGTAGATCTACTGTAGATTAAGCGCCTTCTGTTGTTACAAGACAAAGCGAACCAGTGATTGTAACAACATTACAGGCGTTTACTGATACATATCACATCAAATTTATTTGATGGTAACGTAAAATAATTCTCCAAAATTTTAAAATAAGCTTTGTCTAAAACTTTTGAGGTTAATCTAGTGGCAATGTATGGCCTGTATTAAGCGACACTTCACGGCGTTTTCAACATCTCATCTCATGTATTTCCTGGTGCCCTATCAGGATCTACATCTCACTAATCAGAAAAAGGGTCAGTTGCCATTAACCCCCTTGCCACACATCCGTCTCTCATCTCGACTACAAGATTTCAACGTCACAGTCATGTTGAGACAGTGCCATGGCAGTTTTCATCCAACGAATAAGGTAAGGCAAACCAATGCATCTAGCCGACAAAAGCTTTCTAGTAGTTCAAGTGGAACTACTTGTGCCAGTATGTAGAAAATCCACATATGCACGACTACTCTACAATTTACAATTAAATACATGGCAGAGGGTTCTTCGAAACCCTTTAGCATTATTTCTCTATCACTACAATCTCGAACAGCGCGCAGGGAAAACGAACTTATATCTTTCCGTGCGAGATCTTATTTCTCTTAATTTATTAGATGATCGTTTCTCCCTCGTAGAAGGGCATCAAAAAGTATTTTCGCGTTCGGGATTGAAAATTGGAGGCGAAAATTTCGTGAAAAGTTCTCGCCGCAAAGAAAAGCACCTTTGTTTTAATGATTGCCACCCCAACTCGCGTACTATATGCGTGACACTCGCTTCCTTATTTCTCGCTAATACAAAACGAGCTGCCCTTCTATGAACTTTTCCAATGTTTTACATCAATCCTTTCTCGTAAGGACTCCATACCGCACAGCAATACTCTAGCAGAGGACGGACAAGTTCAGTGTAGGCAGTCTCTGTCATGGATTTGCTGCATCTTCTAAGTATTCTGGAAATAATACGTAACATTTGATTCGTCTTCCCCACAACATTATCTATGTGATCGTTCCAATTTAAGTTGTCCGTAGTTACATTTATTTGAAATGACAGCCTTCAAATGTATGTGATTTATAGTGTAACCGAAATGTAACGGATTCCTTTTAGTAATCATTTGGATGATCTCACACTTTTCATTATTTAGAGTCAACCGTCACTTTCTGCACCACATAGATATCTTATCTAAACCGTTTTGCAATTGGTTCTGATCTTCTGATGACTTTACCAGATGCCAAATAACAGCGCCATTTGCAATCAATCTAAGACAGCTACTCAGATTGTCTCCTAAATCATTTATATACATTAGGAATAACAAAGGGCCTATAACACTTCCTTGGTAAACCCCAAATATCACTTCTGTTTTACTCGATGACTTTCCGTCAATTACTACAAACTGTGACCTTCCTGACAGGAAATCAAGAATCCAGTCGCACAACTTAAACGATATTCTATACACACACAATATGATTAGAAGCGCTTGTGAGGAACGATGTCAAAAGCCTTCTGGAAATCTAGAAATGACATCTGTTAGAGATCCCTGTCGATAGCATTCATTATTTCATGAGAATAAAGAACTAGCTGTGTTTCACAAAAATGATATTTTCTGAACCCGTTCTGAGTATGTGCCAACAGACCATTACCTCCGAGGTAATTCATAATGTTCAAACACAGTATGTATTCCAAAATCCTACAGCAAATCAACGTCAGTGGTATGGGTCTGTAATTCATCAGATTACTCCCACGAGTATTCCTTTATTGAGTATTCGTGTGACCAGCGCAACTTCCCAGTCTTTGGGTACGAATCTTTTGTCGGGCGAGAGGTTGCTTATGATTGCTATGTAACAGTTGAGCTATTAGGTCAGCATACTCTAAAAGGAATTTATTTGGTATACAGTTTGGACCGGAAGTCTTGCCTTATCAAGTGACTTGCATTGCTTCACTACTCCGAGGATATCTACTTCTAAGTTACTCATGTTGGAATTAGCTCTTGATACGAATTCTGGAATGTTTCGTTCGTCTTCTTTGGCGAAGGAATTTCGGAAAACTGTATTTAGTAACTTCGCTTTAGTTGCACTTTCATCGGTAACATAACCACCACTATTGCGCAAACAAGATTATGATTTTGCCTTGCAGCAGGTGTACTTTACATAGGACCAGAATCTCTTTGGACTTTCTGACATTTCGAGACAGAGTTTCGTTGTGGAAACTACTACCAACATCTCGCATTGAAGTCAGCGCTAAATTTCGAGTTGCGAGCTTCGCTAATGTTGGAGATTGGCGGTTCTTTTAAATTTGGTATGCTTTCTTCGTTTTGTTGCTTCTGCAACACTGTTCTGACCTGTTTTCTGTGCCACAGGGGATCAGTACCGTCGCTTATTAATTTACTTGGTATAAATCGCTCAATTACTGACGATGCTCTTTCTTTCAATTTAAGCCACATCTGGCCTACGCTTACACTGTTAATTCAGAAGGAATGGAGACTAACACTTAGGAAAGCGTCAAGCGAATTTTTATCTGTTTTTTTAATAAGTATATTTTGCGTTTATTTTTGGTGGTTTTGACTTTTACTGTGTTCATGTTCACTACAACGATCTTATCATCGCTAATCTCTGCATCCGTCATGATGCTCCCCATTTGCTCAGGATTATTTGTTGTTAAGTTGTCAGTTATATTTTTCAACCATTTGCACTTCGAGTGGCTCCTGAACTAACTGTTCAAAATAATTTTCTGAGAAAGCGTTCAGTACGATTTCTCAGGCATTTTATGCCCACCAACAACTTAAAACAATATTTTCAGCAAGATATGGAGGGTACATTGAAGTTACCATCAACTATAATTGTAAGAATGGGGTATTTATTTGAAATGAGACTCAAATTTTCTTTGAACCTTCCAACAACAGTATCATCTGAGTCAGTGGGTCGGTAAAAGGAACAAATTATTTATTTATTTTGGTTGTTAAATATAGCTACATCTAACAGCAGTACAGTATAGCTACATCTAACAGCAACAAAAAAGTCACCACCAACTGATTAAATCTATCCGTTCTAACCACCGTTGAGTCCTTTGTCATAACTTCGGCTTTAGCCATCTTTCAGTAAATATGACGATTTGAGCATCAGTACTTTCTGTTAGCACTTGGACCTCTGGTTCTTCCCACAAAGCTACAATTTACTATTGTAATACATACCTATGGTTCCCAAGTCTACCCACGTCCTGGGTTTGACGTGCACTCTATGAGACTGAAGCTCCTTTCATTCTTTCCTGAGACCCTTCAACTTAAAAAAAAACCGTTCAGTCAACTCCATACAGCCCCTTCTACCCGAATAGCCGCCTGCTGTGTGTAAAGGATTCCTGACATATCAGGCGGAACACGATACCCCACCACCCTATAGCGCGCGTCAAGGAATCTGCAGCCTACACGGTCGCGCAACCGTCTCAGCCTCTAATTCGGACCCTCCAATCGGCTCTGTACCAAATGTCCGCAATTGGTCCTTCAGATGACACTGCAGATGGTGAGCTGTGCCTTCATCTCAGGAGCAAGGCCGACAGTCTTTACCACTGCAGCTAGCCGCCGGAAACCAGAGAGAATCCTTTTCGATCCGAAGTGACACCCACCATTAGTGACCACGCGAGCCACCATTTGCAGCTGGCTGCACGCTGTGCTCCTCATGGCACCCTGACGGACCCGTTGACTACATCCTCCCAGTATCCACACAGAGTGCACACTGGCTTTCTTTCCCTTCTTGGGAGCCATATTCCTAAGGAGCTCCATTACGTGCCTAACACAGGAGCTCACAACTACAAATAATCCCACCCTTTGCGAATGTCCACACACGCTGATGAGCTTCCTCTGAAACAGGACAAGTGACTGCATCTGCTCTGGATCTTTATCAGCCACAGGTAGCGTCTGGAAACTTTTTATCGGACAAACCAAGGCCTTTCGATCAGCTTCCCGGAAAGTCTTTCACTGCCTGACACACCTTGGAATGATCTCCCTCTCGACCACAGGTGAGGGGTCAACCTCTGTGTGGACTGCAAGTGGGGTGGTCAGAGTAGTGGACCTATAGGGGGACGCATGGCATGTGCTGCACATCTCTTGGATTCCGACGTCTGGCCCCCCGCACGTCACTGGCAGTTCAAACTACAACACCACTAGAGATTGCGTGATCAGACTAGCTCCTACTACTACTTCATCTGGAAGTTGAGAATATTAATCATAAAAGCACTTTTGCGTACTTTGTATTGCCGAATACACTGCTTTGATATGTTCAACACTGACGCGTCCGTGTCCCATTCGTTAACGAATTACCTCTTTCATGGAAGCAAAACTCCTCCGACAGTCTGGCTGGAGGCTCATGTCAAAGTAAACGTCTTTCCATCAGGGGACTGGGCAGGCCACGCCAGAATCTGTACATTCCTTGAAGCGTTTCTGGTGAGCTCTTGTATTATCCTGCTGGAATATACCACTAGATACACCGGTTATGAAGAGTATGACTGCAGAGTTTTTCTTTCTTGTTCCACTCGCAAACAGAACGAGCGATAAACGACTGGATATATGCCTCCGTGTGAGCCCTAATTTCTCGTATCTTATCTTCGTGGCCCTTAAGTGAAATTAACTTTGAAGGCAACAGAATCGTTCTGCAGTCAGCTTCAAATGCCGGTTCTCTAAAATTTCTCAGTAGTGTTCCTCGAAAATAATGTCGCCTTCCTTCCTGGGATTCCGATCAGAGTTCCCAAAGCATCTCAGTAACACCTGTGTGTTGTTCGAACCTACCAGTAACAGATTTAGCAGCCCTTCTCTGAATTGCTTCGATGTCTTTCTTCAATCCGACGTGGTACGGATCACAAACACTACAGCAGTACTCAAGAATAGGTCGCACTAGCGTCCTATATGCGGTTTCCTTTACAGATGAACGACATTTTCCGAGAATTCTCCCAATAAACCTAAGTCGACCATTCGCCTTTCCTACCGCAAAGCTCACGTGCGAGCACTAAGCCACTCTTCGACAGTTATCAAACTAGCCCCGATGTCATATTCAATAGCTCGCCACAACATTAGAGGAGTTGGAGAGGCTTGCATCTCGAGAATGACTGCCCCCTATGTCCTTTCACCATGTCGCCTACAGACACGGTGGCAGGGGTCCAAGTACAGTTATGGAGACACCGTGGAAAGCTCGTAAAGTGGGACTCTGTCATCCCCCGCCCCTACACGCTCACATGCTACACCACTTCATTCTCAACAAACCGTCGCCCACACTTCGTCGTTCACTGCCAGTCTTTACCACCACCCTTTCGCCTCACATGCCCACACATAACATTACACCAAAACCGCGACCGCTCTCTTTCCACTTGAGTCATACGTGAAATAAACAATAAAAACTTTAAGAAGTCTATTTTATTCTGAGTACTTTCGTGAATAGAAATATAATTTTAATAATTTTCCCCCGACTTATCCATACATGAAACAGATATCCGTCCTTCAATCATTGCACATAACAAATACTGCACGAACAACCGAAGGTACATTTTGACTAAATGTAAACCAAACTTCTTTTAATAAGTCTTTATTTAACTACAGGCCCAGAGGCCTGGCGTCAGCGAGGCGTGGACGTGTCACTGACGGGATGTAAGCAATGCCCACTGCCGTTACATATCAACGAGAAATGCTCCTGTTACCGGAAAATTGCTACCTAATGGCGTGAGTTGAACGAAGTTGTAATTGCAACTCGTAATGAAGAAAAAAAAGTTTCTCATAATCCGCGCAGCCAAAGAGTTGCAGCCATACGCTAAATATTTGAGTAGCAGTGTAGCATCGAATCGAAACTGGAATGTTTCGAAAATAATTCAAATTTTCGTAACATTTCCATTTAAACGTAAGCCTAAATATCGCAGATTTTGTGAGAGATGTTCAAAATATTAGGATACTTTTCCAAAATCAGATAGTCCGAAAATATTTCATAGCTGTAGACCAGAAGTTCCTCGTTACAGGGCACAGTTTCAGACCATGTGATACCGACTTGCCCTTACAGAGAGGAACAAAAGATCCTCTCACGTACAGTGTGGCTTAATTAAACTGTCGCTACTTGAGAAGTCCCCCAGGAAAAACGATTTCTCGTAGGACAATAAAATCTTCGTGGTAACTTTTGGGCGGACATGTGGAAGACAAATGACGAATAAACCATTGAAGGAAAAGCACATTTTAATTCCACGTGAGAGGATAACATTTTATAATTGCGTACCACGTTTACGTTCCAAGTTACAAACGTTGCTCAGTGTGACGACAATCTACACCCCACTTAACCTCGAACCGCGCTACAGACTGCTCTACTGCTGACTGAAACATCTTGGGGGGGGGGGGGGGGGGGGGGTTGGCTGCCTCCCTTGCTAAGCTTATCTTCAACCTCCAACTTGTGTCAGTGCCCCACTGGTAAACCCTATCCCTTAGGTAACCCCACAGGCAGAATTCACACGGGTTCAAATCCGGTGATATTGATGGCCGCTCAGTTCAAAAATCACTAGTTAACTGGGACTTCCGAATCACGTTCTTCAACCTCAGTGCGGAAAGAAGACTTCTCCGTACTCCTGCAATACGTCGATACTCGCGAAGAACAGCAGCACTATTTCTGTTGTTTTGATGAAACAGCTTTACAACTACAGCCCTGCGCAACTTGACACATGTTGAGTGTCTTCCAGCCGCGCGGAGTGGCCGTGCGGTTTGAGGCGTCATGTCAAGGATTGCGCGACCCCTCCCGCCGGAGGTCCGACTCCTCCCTCGGGCAAGGGTGTGTATGTTGTTCTTAGCATAAGTCAGTTTAAGTAGTGAGTAAGTCCAGGGACCGACGACCTCAGGTGTTTGGTCCCTTAGGAATTCACACACGTTTTTGAACTGTCTCCCAAAACCAAACTTCGCACGCCGATTTTCCAATACCGCTTCTGAGTGGTCACCTAAAACTTCTAAATCGATTCTAGAAATCTGCTTCTGGTTACTAGCTGCCGCATCCCACAATCTATTTTCGGTCCCATGTAAACACAACCGCTTTGAAACGTGCTTGAACTGTCAGCTTTAGTCTTGTTTTTACAAATTTTCGGCTATTAGTGCCGGAGTGGCGTTTTGTACAGTGAAGGATAAGTATAAATATCAGACTAAAGCTGTTTTCATCTGGTATAAATGAAGAGATATAGCGATTGTGCGACGAAGCGTCATTCACCAACAGTGGTAACGTAAACCGGCATAATATGCACTATTGGACAACCGAAAATCGACGATGGCTGCGACAAGTGGAACATCAGCGACCTTGGCGGGTTAATGTATGGTGCGGCATTATGGGAGGAAGGATAATTGACCCCCATATTATCGATGGCAATCTAAATAGTGCAATGTATGTTGATTTCCTATGTAATGTTCCTCCGATGTAACTACAAAATGTTTCACTTCATGACAGAATGGCGATGTACTTCCAACACGATGGACGTCCGGCACATAGCTCGCGTGCGGTTGAAGCGGTATTGAATAGCATATTTCATGACAGGTGGATTGGTCGTCGAAGCACCATACCACGGCCCGCACGTTCACCGGATCTGACGTTCCCGGATTTCTTTCTGTGGGGAAAGTTATAGGATATTTGCTATCGTGATCCACCGACAACGCCTGACAACATGCGTCAGCGCATTGTCAATGCATGTGCGAACATTACGGAAGGCGAACTCCTCGCTGTTGAGAGGAATGTCGTTACACGTATTGCCAAATGCATTGAGGTTGACGGACACCATTTTGAGCATTTATTGCATTAATGTGGTATTTACAGGTAATCATGCTGTAACAGCATGCGTTCTCAGAAATGATAAGTACACAAAGGTACATGTATCAAATTGGAACAACCAAAATAAAAAGTTCAAACGTACCTACGTTCTGTATTTTTATTTAAAAAACCTACCTGTTACCAACTGTTCGTCTAAAATTGTGAGCCATATGTTTGTGACTATTACAGCGCCATCTATCACAAAGCGAAAAACGTGGTCCAACTAAAACATTCATATTTCTTTACGTTCTACACGAATATGTAATAAAAAATGGGGGTTCCTATTTTTAAAAAAACGCAGTTGATATCCGTTTGACCTATGGCAGCGCCATCTAGGGGGCCAACCATAGCGCCATCTGGTTTCTCCCTTCAAGCTATACAAAAAATGGCTCTGAGCACTATGGGACTTAACATCTTAGGTCATCAGTCCCCTAGAACTTAGAACTACTTAAACCCAACTAACCTAAGGACATCACACACATCCATGCCCGAGGCAGGATTCGAACCTGCGACCGTAGCAGTCCCGCGGTTCTAGACCGCCGCGCCTAGAACCACACGGCCACCGCGGCCGGCCAAGCTATACAAGTTTCGTTCTTTGTAGTTTTTTCGTTTGACGATTATTTCGTGAGATATTTGGCAAGGTCACGATCAATGGACCACCCTGTATATAAAAAACTGAGTTAATGGCTCAACTATGAACTTGTACAAGCGTCATGGGACGTCCGCCCCGAACAAATAGAACAAACGATAACGAACAAACTGAGATTAACAAAAAAAAAAAAAAAAAAAAAAAAGAAAAAAGAAAACGTGGTGATGGTGTTGGACTGATAAAGCCGGCGCGCCGTGTTCAAGACTCCATCGTGCCACTTTTATATATATATTTTTTCTCAACGTTACGAACTGTCCGTCCGGTCATTGGAATGTTTGTTCTCCGTCTGTAGCCTTGGCAGTTGTCATACTATACAATTGTTATAGAACATGACTCATGTTACCGTCGCAAGTAAATGTGACGAATAATGAGAGGAAGCGAGATACAACATAGACATCTCACAGAAATAAGAACAACAAATAAACGGATGTGAAAAATGTTACAACAAAGGAATACAAGAGTTAAAACTTCCAAAACGTAACGCAACTTCAAAAACGTTAAAAACGTATGTTTTGACAGAGCACAGAGCAACTGTGTGATTGTGAAACTGTTGCGTTCATTTGTTGCAGCTTATGTGAAAAACTATTATGTTTTCTTCCTGTCTCTGGGAGTGATCACATTCATATTCATACGAACACTTAAATCGGCCGAGGAAGCATATCTGACACACTTAGCAGTCATTCAAACGATTCCTATCATACGACACACGTACTGTCACTAGTGCCGTGTATGACACACCAGACGTGTTCTCCGGTGGAGGTTTCGGTTGACTTGTCACGTCATCAAACGTACGAGCGAGGTTTGAACACAGCTCGCCCGTATCGTAGTCTAACACCATAACCACTTCACCATAACGCCGCTGGTGTTTCCTGCTGTTCTATTTGTACTTCTTCTCCGTCGACGTTTCACTGTTTCTATTTTGCATTTTCTCACAGCTCAGTACACCTTCTTCCTGTTTTTATGCTTGATCTGTGTTCAGTTTTTGAAGGGCTGTCCACTGGGGCCTCTTACCACTAAATCTGAGGGGGGGGGATACAGCTGCAACGTCCACACTCTCAGACAGCAAGGCCTTTGATGCTACGCTAATTTTTTCTGGGTGTTTATACTGAATCTGAAAATGATACGATTATGTTTTCAAGCCATACAGCTACACTTCATACGTTACAGTTCTTAGTGCCGGCCGAAGTGGCCGTGCGGTTAAAGGCGCTGCAGTCTGGAACCGCAAGACCGCTACGGTCGCAGGTTCGAATCCTGCCTTGGGCATGGATGTTTGTGATGTCCTTAGGTTAGTTAGGTTTAACTAGTTCTAAGTTCTAGGGGACTAATGACCTCAGCAGTTGAGTCCCATAGTGCTCAGAGCCATTTGAACCATTTTTGAACAGTTCTTAGCCTTAGGAATTACACTGTCAGAGTCTTAAGAACGTCGAATCTCTTAAGTGTTATACGCTTCCTTATCTATCGGACCAACGCGTTGGATTCGGTGTCTTTCGCGTTACCTTGAAAGTAACTACCTTACTACCGCAGCAGACTGACCAAACGATTTGCCAAGTTCACAACTATTCGGCAATACAGGGGTGTCTATTGATTAGCCTCTTAGCCTCTACACGGCCTTTAAAGACTACATTGAAACTGTGACTCGATTATTTTTCGCACAGCATTATATACGCTACTCATAACTCATGCTCCGTGACAGCCCCGGCCAAAACGTTTGCTCACAAGTAGTCGATTTCGCTCTACATATTCAGTTAACTGATGTCCGCACCATAATGTAGACTGATCTTTGACATGGTTAAAGGAACTAAGCGATACGCAATCTTTACATCACAATGATTACCAAAACAATCTTTCTTTGTTTTAACATAACAAACGCTTCTCCTATGCGATCGATTTTACTGAATTTTGAATTTTTCCTTCCCATTTTAATTCTTCCTCTCTTTTCCTTATTTTTAATTCCGGCGGCACCAAACCCTCGGGGACACTGGCCCGGTTGTAGCTGCCTCGTTGCACCCCTGCTATTATCGCTCGATAATTTTCCTAATTGTGTGATGACTATTTTCCGGATATCGTCTTAGAGTAAAACAACATACTGCCGTGGCGCAATTTTCAACAATATAGGAGTCTCCGTAGCGGTCCACACCGTTGCTCAGCAACAGTCTGAGACGAGGCGAATGGCGAACAACGCGAATGTGTCCGTCCCCGGTCAACAAAATATTAGGAAAACCGTGAAATGCAGTAACAGAACGGAGCAACGGTAGCAGTCACAAGGTAAGCTATCAACAAACATCGGCCTCCCGCCTATCTGTGGCACCCAAAACACAGCAGTCATATCGACTGCATGTTCCTGTGGTAATTTCCAAGAATGATTGCCTATCGCAATTGGAGGGCTCCAAACGATACAATCGAAGATGCGATAGTAAATCGATTATGGAAGTCTCGTGGCGCACTTTATGCTAAATTATTTGTGATCGTCATTTTTATCAGTTTTACGTTGTTTCTCAGTTCGAGTACATTACATTCCCGCCGTAATTGTTTATGATTCCATTGGGAAATCGACACAGTTTCTCTTCATAGCGAGTGTAATGTGTGCAGCTTCTCAAGTTTCTTCTGCGGATTGCCACACATGGAAAAATCTAATTCCATGCATATCCAGTATAGACAAATGTTTGACTTTTTGTCGGAAATATGGACTTCTGCCGGTCGACGAAAGGAGGGACTGTGTTGACTGTGGTGGTGCGAAGTCTGTGAAACTGCATTTATTTTGCGGACTTCCGGAAAGCGAACTAGCACCAGGAAAAATACGTGGTTCGAGTCCTATACATTATCGATTCGATTCAGACGAGCGTAATTCTTGTGTCGTGCTGGATTGGAGATTATACGTAGCAAGCCACAGCATCAGAAACTGAGTTATCGGCAAATACCGTGTGTGACTACTTCGGGTTTTGCCGAGAAGTGTGCTCCGTGATAGTGACATATGACAGTGTGCCAATTGGTGGACCGAATAAAATAGCAGAAGTAGACGAGTCTCATATTCCTAGATGAAGGACGACCTTCTAAAAGTGAAGTAGATTATATTTGGGTTTTTGGTGGGATACAAAGGGAGTCACGCAAGTGTTTCGTTGTGAGGGTATTGTCCTGAGACAAGGTGACGTTAGCGGGTCTCATAAAACATTTCATACTGCCTGGAACAAAAGTCATCACAGACGGGTTTCAGTCGTATCAGACTCTCAAAGCTGAAGGATTCGAGCACGAATTCGTGAACCACTCTGTCGAGTTTGTCTCTTCTGATGACGCCAGTGTCGATACCCAGAATATAGAACGGCTGTGGAAGTCTGTCAAGTCTACCATAAAAAGAGAAGGGTGTCGAGGACAGAGAGACGAACTGTATTTGTTCCAGTACCTATACTTTCACAACTTGCGTTTGCTAGGGAAAGTAGACGCATGCGACACTCTGCCGATATTCCTGCGCGATATTGGCAGAGTTTACCCTGGGTACGGGGAAAAAGGAATTGTCCCTGCAGCTTATACATCACGCGGACTGTCACAAGACGATAACACCGACGACGAGTAAGGTAAGTTGTCTGCTTTCAATTTACAAGTGCTTCTGTAACGCATTTCTTTTGTCGTTCTGTATTGACATACTCGTAACGCGCGCCACGAGACTTCCATAATCGATTTACTATCGCAACTTCGATATGTATCATTTGCAGCCCTCCAACTTCGATAGGCAGCCACTCTTGGAAATTACCGTTCCTGCAGACGCATAACAAACTCCAACAGGCATGGATGTTAAATGAATATGGAGATCTTCGACATGGGACGTTTACATTCGCAGGAAATTTGCACTAGTATGTTCTGCAGACGTGATTAGCATTTCAGTCACCTCGGTTCAGTATGTGTCCTGTTGCCTAGTAGGCACAGGGTCCGCCATGGGCCCTCATAACTTGTTCCATGCGTCGTGGCATCGACGCATATAAGGCGCGAGTGACGTCCTGCGGTATAGCCATCCATGCTGCATTCGCCTGGTTCCAAAGTTCATCTGTGGTGGTTGGCACTGGGGCACAGCGCTGCACCCATCGTTTCACATCCCACAAATTTTCGATTGGCGCCAAGTCTGGTGATCTGGCGCGCCAGGGCAAAAGGCAGACACCCTGTGACACCAAGAAGACACATGTTCGTGCAGCAGCATGTGACCGTGTAATTCTTGCTGAAAAATGGCGTCTCGAGTGTTGTGCCGAAAGGGTATGGCTAAGGGTCGCAGCATGTCTTTCACGTAACTTATTCTGGCCACAGTGCCCCGGACACGCACCAACTGTGATTTGTGGTTATACCCAATAGCACCCCGCACCATACAGCCTTGAGTTGGCACTGCATGTAGCCGGCCGGAGTGGCCGAGCGGTTCTAGGCGCTTCAGTCTGGAACCGTTCGACCGCTACGGTCGCAGGTTCGAATCCTGCATTGGGCATGGATGTGTGTGATGTCCTTAGGTTAGTTAGGTTTAAGTAGTTCTAAGTTCTAGGGACTGACCATCTCAGCTGTTAAGACCCATAGCGCATGTCTTGTGCGAACGCAGTCACTGTGATGGCAACCCAAAATGCGGCCATCATTTTCAAACAAAAGAACCTGGATTCGTTCGAAAACACTATCTGATACCATTCCTGTGCCTAGTAACGTCGTTCCTTACTCCATTGGCGTCCAGCATGTTTCTGCATATTCGTCAAAGGTAAGAGGAGAAGTGGACGACGCGCACTAAGCCATGCCGTAATAAACGGCGACGCTTCTCACGCCTGATAGTGTACGATGTGTTCCACTGTCCACTGCTGCGCCAGAGCCGAGGAAATCGCAGATTTGTTCTGCAGTGCCAGTCGGATGAGGTATCGATCTTCTCGGGAGGGGTGGGGGTCTGGATGGTGCGACCTGACCCATCTCCTCGTGTTCTACGACTTTCCGTGAACCATTCTGCACATCCATTACACTGCCGAAACACTTCGTCCAACACGAGCAGCAATTTCCTGACATCCTCTTATGCCAATAACGCGCTACCTTTTAAACTCACTGATTTAACGGTACGGTTGGCGTATTATGTCTGCGAGGCATCCTGCATGTCTGCTGAAGTCACACCGATCGATTACCTTCGGTTTATAGCGACAGCGCGAGCCACAGGCACATTTGACCGACAGGTGGTGTTGCGCCGCGATTGCGATGTTGTCCTTGAGTCCGCGCGCTGACATGGTTCAAATGCTAATTTCTGCAAAACATACTAATGTATATGTCCTGTGAATATGAACGTTCTATCTCTACTCGTTCACAGTTTTCTGTTTTTTTCTAAACATGAGTACATTTTTATAAGAAATTCTGAGGATTATCGACGAATTTCAAACATTACGCTATATTATATGCCAGAAAATTAATTTGTGTTTTAAATAAGCGACAGCAGATATTGACTTGAAATTGTTGTTTTTTCTTTCATATAGTTAAATGAGTGAGTCTTTGCGCCAGTGCTGTTCGTATCCTAAATCGCTGGGCAGTGGACCCACATTTTGACTTCTCGTTTCCTAACTCTCAGTCGGTAGACATCGAAGGAATTCGAGTTGCCAATATGTTGATTCTTCTCGCTGCAAACGATAGGACTATATGATACTGTGCGTAATAGTCATAAAGCTACAGACGCAAGTTTTTGATGCTGTGTTACATTTCAGTGATAAGTAATTTACAGCAGTGGGTATCATTTGTACCTGACCTCTTACGCTATTGTGTGTCCCCTGTTCTGGCACAACGAGTATCAATCGTTCACTCTGAGAAGACTCTCGGATTAGTGGCTGGGGGCACTAGCTGTACCGAAACAATTCGAAAGACTGTGTATGATTTCGGACTGATATTCGCTTGTTTCAGGTCGTTACCAAACCAAAAGTTCAAATGAAATGAGCGTATGGCATCGTTGGCCGAGAGACCCCCTATTCAGGGAAATTCGGTCGCCAAGGGCAAGTCTCATTACATTCCACGCCACATTGGGCGATTTGCTGATGAAGACACAACACCCAGTCCCCGAGTGGAGAAAATCTCCAACTCGGCCAGGAATCGAACCAAGGCCTGCTTGCATGGGAGGCGAGCACGTTACCACCCACCTAAGCAAACGGACAGTTCAAATGAAAGAGTCATACAATAAAAACAAAACTCAAAATTTCCATTTAGCTCAAAAAACTTATTTAAAAACATTCAGGAATACTACGGAAGAACCGGTATATTTAGCTTTTTTTTCATCAGGAAACCAATTAGTGTCAGGCTGCCAAGCAACAACTGAAGCGAGTGACGCTAAAGTGCGCGTCATTTATGACGGCGGCCGAGTTTAGGTTCGTTCTGCGCATCTGACGTCACAAAACACAGTTAGCCAATAAACAGAGAACGACGTTGCCTGAGCTCGACTGCAGTGCAGAGCACGGACGAGTGTCTTCAGTTTTAGAAACGTTCAGTAATACATAAAGTAATTGAACAAAAAGCAATGTCTTGATACCAGACTTTCTTTTATAGACAGTTTGGAAAAAGCAATCTTTATACCAATTGCTTCATATTCGATGAATTAATTAAACCAAACAAGCAATAAACCTCATAATTCAGGCGATAGCATGGAAATTCATTCTTACTAACGGCTTTTTCACAATAAAGAACAGTGGTAATTGTTTATTTCCTATTGCACTTCAACGAAACATGAGTAATTCATTGTCATACCAACAGTGCCTGTTGGTATTTTGCGTGATATTTTAAAGTCCTCCGAGAAATGTATTAAATGACGAGCTGTGTTAGCGTAATGATTAAAGTGTATGGCTGCTAAGTGAAAGGTTCCGAGTTGAAACCTTGTTTGGTGCTTAATATTTTCTTTATTCAAAAACAATATCGAAGTGTCTTACTTCATGAATTTTATTTGTTTGAATGTAATTTTTTGAAATTTCTAGTGGCAACTAAAATTGACCATAAGGAAAGTATACGCTATGGACTGTTACCTCTGCAAACTCTTCAAAATTTCGTGCAATGGTTTACTACATCTAATGCTGCACAATAACTGCTTTGAACATCGAAACAAAATTAAGTCATTTATGGGGGGAAGGTATCAGTCAAGAAGATGTGAAACAATCAAATTTTTGGGCCAAATAGCTTTTGTGAAATCGAATGAT
This sequence comes from Schistocerca americana, assembly GCF_021461395.2. Classification (NCBI taxonomy): domain Eukaryota; kingdom Metazoa; phylum Arthropoda; class Insecta; order Orthoptera; family Acrididae; genus Schistocerca; species Schistocerca americana. Next base: position 308,299,308 of record NC_060120.1, on the reverse strand, counting down.
AAAGTGTGTCAAAGCAGTCGAAACACCATGTGTCTGCACAGGCGAGCAGTGCAATGATGACAAAATCGCGCACAGTGCGGAATGCGGGGAGCACGTCTCTGTAGCAGCGAAAGGGTTAATGCGGCCGTAGTGGCTTTACTTCATAAACTGCGCGCTCCCCCCTAAACGGAAGTTTGCGAACTATACTATGGCGCTGCTTCTCTTGGCGCGTACAACTGGCAACGCAGCAATCTCCCGCGTCTGGGTGGGCATGCGCGAACCGCCAAGATAAAAGAATTAAACTATAGTGCTCCACAGCAAAGTGACAGAAATCTCTAAGTTAATAGTTACACCTGATCTCTGTAGAGGTCAGTCGAGTGCACTGCCTTGAGACGGGAGATTCTCTTCAGGGGAAATCGTCCCCAGTCCAGTGCACAACTCATCAAAAGAAGACACATATCTTTTAAAGTACTTAACACATGGTGATGGGTTTTCCCTTAATATCTGTATATAAAAGGCAACGTCCTGACTCACTGACTCATCATCGCCCAGCCGAAACTACAAAGGATAGAAACTTCAAATTTGCAGTGGGTGTTGATCTTATGCTGTAGGCGTCGGTTAAGAAGGGGGTGAAATAGAGGATGAAATATTTTTTGAAAATATGTCGCTATTAAGGTAATTTTGAAGCCAGATCTATGAAAATTGGTATTTGACTTATCGGTTGGAAAAAAATCACATGTTTCAGTGTTTTTCGAAATTCATCCCCTAAGGAAGTGGAATAGGGGATGAAAAGTTATATGAAATTATTAAATATGAATGCCTTTTCAAAGCTCAATCTACGGAAATCTGTATTGACATCTCTGTTAGAAAAAAAAATTCTCTCTTTTTAGAAATTCAACCTCTAAGGTTGTGGAACAGCGGATGAAATCTTTTAAGAAAATATTTGGTTCTATTAAAAAAACCTAAATCCATGAAAAATTGGTATATCACTTGTGAGTTAGATATAAAGAAATATATGTTAGGTGACGAATGTTCCTAAGGAAATATCACCACAAGAACACAAAATGTTTGATTAACAAAAACCTTGGATTCCGGCTACCAGGCTCACTTTTTCGTCAGAAGCACATTCGGAAAAGACCATGCTTCAGAAGCCTTAATTAGCGTGAAAAAACCAAATCAAGCTATTTAACAGTCACGGCGACAAACTAATTTTGTCAGAACAGCATAGCACAAGAAATGGCTCATTAATACATTAATTTTTCAATAGATTTAATATATGTTAATAAAATTATTTTAGATGTAATTACTACGCAAACTCGAGCGAAGCAGCGGGCGATAAGCTTAGAAATTGTAAGAAATATATCCGTATTTTTCACTAGTTGGTGGGGCTGGATAAATCCAGTACTTCCAATAACGTCGTTAAGTCAGCATTTAATGCCCGCTGAAGATTTATCAGAAAGAATCGTTTTTGGTTTGATTTGTTACAGTTAAATATCAGTTGATATCGGCTGTTGAAGCCTTTTGGAATTCGTAATATCAAACAGATAGACGCAGACGACATGTATCAACTTCAATATAGTGGGTAAACGTATAGATTCTGAGGTCACCGTTTGACATCCTTCGTTCTGCAAGTATTTTTTCATGCTTTTTAAAAGATTATGGGAGTTTCTTATTATTGTGATAGAAGTAGACTGATGAACCAAAACATTATGATGACCATCTTCTTAACAGCTTGCTTGTTCGTCTTTGGAACGAAATACACCACTGATTCTATCAGGGATCCGATAGTATATTGGTAGTACTGTGGAGGTTAGCAGGGTTCCGGCTCCGGGGCACGGACAACTATATTGCTGAAAGATGACATCGCCGGCGGGGAAGACACCAATCATGAAGAGATGTAGATGGTTCGCAGATGTCAGCGTGTTTTCGACTACTACCACAAGTCCCATGCGAGCGCAGCAGAATGTCTACGATAGCAAATACCGCTGGCAACTAGCCTGCGTCCGTGGCGCACTTCACGTTTCGAGCCGCCGTTCACCTCGATGACGGCGTTTGTGGAGACGACCATCGACCTAGCGTAGCAAAAACGTGGTTCACCCAAAGAGCCAACACGTTTCCATTGATCGACGGCCGAATCCTGATGTCCTGTGTCCACTGCAATCGTAACTGAAGATGTAAACATGTCAACACGTGGTGGTGGTCTGCTGAGGAGCTCCACATTGGAGTTCCGTGTTCAACAATGTACTATAAACGGAGTGTTCCGAAACCTTGTGCGTGCACCAGCATTGTGCTCTTACGGCAGAGATGACACAGACCTACATCTATCGGACTTTATAGAGCAGATCCACGTTCTGTGTATAATCGTGGATGTCCAACCATTTAGCGCCTAGCGACGTTTTCGAGATACTCGTTAACGGACTGATCCCCCGTCCGTGTCTGCTCCGCTTACATACTTTCGTTACCGCTTCACTGGCCCGCAACACCACCAGGGGGCATCAACGTCGCGATGGGCAATGGTCAGAATGTCTTGGCTTATGAGTGTGTGTCCTACTATATTCGATGTTGCGCGTAAATAAGAGCAATCTCCTTTCAGGAGTGAATTTGTTCGCTTTTGTGAAGATGCCATGGACGTGGTCCAATGAACTGCATGATTGGTGCCTGTCACTGGCTGATCACACGCAGTACATTACAGGGGATGCTGGGGACTCTGCCTATTTCACCGCTCCCAGCAGGCCTCGCGCTGTCTCTCAAGCTAGATTGTGGGGATAATAGCTATTTTAAGCGTGTTGGTTGTTTGCGCAGCGTTCCGTGCGACGCGCCAGCTCGTTTCTGAGCGCGTACGGGGCGTTCCACGACGAGAAACACGTCACGTGTGAGGAAGACTTAACGTAGCGACTGTGCTGGATGCCTTACCTCTGATGAGGCGTGAACGTCGGGGTCATCCGGGCACTCATGGCCGGAGGTGGCGGAGCCGTTGGGGTGCTGCACCCCCTGCATTATGTACGTCTGGTTGACCATCGCCACGATACACACGCTCAGGTTCACCTTCAGCCCATAGATGATGGCGAACGACACCGCTGCTAGCACGGCGAACAGGTACCGGGCCTTGAAAAAACCTGTGGACAAAACAGAAACAGTCAAATGGTTCTGAGCACTATGGGGCTTAACATCTGAGTTCATCAGTCCCCTAGAACTTAGAACTACTTAAACCTAACTAATCTAAGGACATCACATGCCCGAGGCAGGATTCGAACCTGCGGCCGTAGCGGTCGCGCGGTTCCACACTGAAGCGCCTAGAACCGCTCGGCCACCCCGGCCGGCCCACAGACATAGTCCCACAACTCTGCAACTACACTTGTTTCGGTAGTTAATCCTTAAGATGGTCTTCTAATGAGCAAAATACAGGTGTACACTGTATCACACCAGCTCAGTTTGAAGAGCTCCTAGCAAATAGGACGGCATGTTCTTCTAATAATTTCCGGGTATTCAGCCGGATCCCGTAGACATTCTGCCACGATATTTCGGCCCAGAGACGTCCGGCCATCATCAGGTGTCATACTGCCTGCGGATAAGGGTAACGCCACAGTTCTTCTGACAAGAGAAGCCTACAACGAGAAGATATATAGTCAGATAAATGATTCTACGTACCGCAGAATTGAAAAGGACCCAACAAGCCGAATATCAAGGAAAACTGCTATCCTTTTGAATGACTGTTCTCTACGTGGAAAAGTTATCAAGAGATTGAGACCACACAATGCAGTACCACCAAGACTCTATGGTCTTCCCAAGATACACAAGGATGGTGCCCCACTACGATTAATAGTGAGTAATATTGGTGCTGCGACCTATTCTACAGCAAAATATCTGGCCTCACTACTAAAGCCGTATGTGGGTAAGTGTTGCCACCATATACGTAATTCCGAGGATTTTGTCAGTCGCTTGAAAGAAGTTAAGCTTAGCAGCTCGGATTTATTAGTCAGCTTCGATGTGGTCTCGCTTTTTACCAAAGTGCCTTTAATGGAATCGTTACATCTTATTGGTAGCTTATGCAGTGCAGAAATGACGGCCTTGTTTGAACATATACTCTCCTCAACGTACTTTTTATTCAATGACGAATTCTTTGAACAAACAGACGGCGTCGCCATGGGGAACCCTTTGTCCCCTGTGGTAGCTAATCTCTTCATGGAGGACTTTGAGGAGAAAGCACTTGAGTCTGCTGTTTTAAAGCCTATGGTCTTCTGGCGGTACGTAGATGATACTTTTGTTTTATGGGCTCATGGCAGACATGAACTGGAGAAATTCCTTCATCACTTAAACTCATTATATGAGAATATCAAATTCACGATGGAGATTGAAAAAGATGGCACTTTACCTTTTCTGGACGTGCTAGTACGCCGTAAAAATGATGGGTCACTAGGACATTCTGTGTACAGGAAACCGACTCACACAGATCTGTATCTCCAGGCGTCAAGCTGCCATCACCCAGCACAAACAGCCGGTGTTCTCAGTACCTTAATACATCGAGCGCATGTAATATCAGATGATGAAAACCTCCATGAAGAATTAGAACACTTGGTGAAGGTTTTTAAAGAGAATGGCTACACTTCACGCCAAATAAGGAAGGCCATGCGCAACTGTCATAACAAGAAGCAACGCACTGAGGGCGCTGATGACGACTTTAAATCAACTGCGTCCCTTCCATACGCTGGGAATGTGTCGTCAAAAATAGGCAGATTACTCAAGAAAAATAAAATCAAGGTTATCTTCCGTCCACCAGCAAAGAACCGTGCCCTGGTTGGATCCATTAAAGACGATCTACAACTGAAGAATGCAGGCGTCTGCAAAATTCCCTGTGAATGTGGCTCTGCATATATTGGCCAGACGACAAGAACTGTCCATGAACGATGCATAGAACATGAAAGATACACCCGTCTGCGGCAACCGTCAAAATCGGCAGTAGCAGACCACTGTATTTCTTTGGGACATTCAATGGAATACAATGGAACAAAAATTTTAGCTCCGGTTTCCGGATTTTGGGATTCCGTAATCGAAGAATCAGTGGAAATACGTCTTGCCGATAATCTTATAAATCGTGACAACGGCTTTCAGCTGGATAAAAATTGGAATCCTGTTATTAAAATTATACAATCACAGCGGAATCGACAGCGTCATTCGATACTCAATGACTAGATGATCTTTTACTTTCACCACTGAGGGCAGCACGTACAATTCGGCTGTGCCGCGCATGTCAACACCTGACGCATGCGCTGTAGGATGCCAGTACATTTCGCATGCGCGAGATTCGGCATAAATACCGCGACTGCAACTGGGCTCTTCAGTAGTTGTGTACTCACCTGATGATCGCCGGACGTCCCTGGGCCGAAATATCGTGGCAGAAAGTCGACGGGATCCGGCTGCATACCCGGAAATTATTAGCAGAAGAAATACGCCGGGAAAATTTCAGAAGTCACAGGACGGCATGTTGTTCTTAGCAGAGAGAAGACTCCTGACGTCAAAGTAGATGAAATGTTACACAGGGTGAACAATCGTTAATGCAACTGGCTGCTGTGCTCGCGACGCAAGTGACAGGAAGTCCGCGGTAACTATAGTATGGTTTGTCGCGTAAGTTATTTCTAACATACATAACGCAAACACTTCAAAAGAAAACTGCTCACGTATATTAAGCAAGGAGGCGCTGTTACTGCCTCCCTTCTTTGATTAGGAAATGGCTCATTCCTTCTGACAAATGGCAGCAATTTTTTGGCGAATGTTAAGTTTTACGTTCATGTACACTGTGTGAATTTTTTCTTTCAGCGTTCCCCCCCCCCCCCCCCCCCCCTTCAGAGATAACGATCGCAGGGTATTAAACTGGATGAACTAGGAGGCTATATATTATTAGTGATAACTCTATCTTGATAAGACGTCACGAATTTCCTGCAGTGAGAAGTTGGCTGTATGTGCCGCCGCAGAGTTCTGCTGAAAAGTCGCGAATGCATGTTCTCTCTCAATTAATTTACCAAAAGAGACCACGAAATGTATTCCACATGTCTCACTGTTAATTGTTTCCTGGGACAAAATAGCGTCTATTATTCTCTCTCCGTTAACAGCTCACTACATTCCTATTGTTTGATCACGCAGGGGTGTCTCGCGTATTACATTAGGCTTTTCAGAACTCCAATAACGGTCATTTTGTGAATAACGTATCCACGTAGGGTCGACCATGGTTTGTCCAAAAAGAAAGTTAGGTGAGGGTCAATTTCTTTGTCATGCACCTTATTGAAAACCCATTCAGAAAACCGCAGACTTCTTGCAGGCTCACCTGGTTTAAGTTCTTGCACTGCAGTTACTTAAAGGGCTGTAACTTCAGTAACTTTGTAACCGTTTGAACAGCGCCATATGAAATTCCCATTTGCTGACAAAGACGTCGAAAGATTTTCTAGACCTTTCCAGAACATACCCAATGTCATCCTGACTTTCTTCTGTGAGTACCGTATGAGGCCGTCCATATCTTCTGTCAAAAACACTTCCCGTTTCACGAAACTTATTTATCAATCGATGAATCGTACTCCGATTCTTCTTGAAATAATCTCCATACCGCATGTGTTGATTTCGTATGCACGTATGAATCATACATCAATACTCTTTAGTGAATAGAATACTTGTATTTTGCCATTTCATTTGAAACAGTTTCATGCAATACACCGTACCGCATCACCTAACAAACACGCAACGGAGGGGAAATATACTCCCTGCTGGCGAGGAAAAAAATCCCCGCCAGGCGGTTGCGTTAAGGACTGATCAGCCTTTAGAACAATTACTGTTCACGATGTGCGGTTAGTCATAAAATTTTAAGTATCATAAAGAAAAAATAAAGTTACGCAATTAAATTTTTGTTGATTTCGATGAGCATGTCTGCAGCCAAGGTAGGCCTTGAAGTCTCCGCGCCGCAATACAGTAGCCCAAGACTACAGGAGCCGAATGAAAGCCCTCTGCTGAAGAGGAGTATCGAGCGGTAATTCGGTTTCTGTATTTCATGGGGAACGATGCTACAACAAATCATTCTGAGTTGATGAAATTACACGCTAACAGTGCATCATCATATAAGACAGTAGTTAGGTGGTACAGGCGCTTCCAGTACGGTCAAACAAGTCTGGAGTATCTTAAGAAATGGCAGACCTGGTGCTCGAAGACTGGTGGATCACAGTCAGAACTAAAGTTGAAAGAGTGAAAATCAGTCATGGGCCAAACGTCTTCCACGCCACCCACACGATTTCGTGAATGCTAGCCATTCAAAAAGCCCGCGGAACCGCGGCAGCGGCGGAAATGTTCCCTGTATCGGGCCAGTCATTAGCGTACTAATCATTACTGAGAAGTGCTGGACATATCAATACGCCTCTGGGGCAGAGGAGCAAAGCATTCAGTGGAAACGTGTGGCTTCATCACCGCCGCAAAAGGTGAGTACACAACTATCGTCGGGAAACGTTTTTCTAGGTGTGTTTGGAGACGGCCATGGTGTGGTACTTACATTGTACTCGTAAGGGGCACGCCGTAACAAGAACAAAATACCAAAATCTCTCGATAAGGATTGGGAGGCTGCGAAGACGAAGCGTTGCAAAAGGCTGCCCATGTTCCACGACAATGCCCCACCTCTTAAAGTAGATGTTATTAATAAAAAGCAGCTTTGATGTTAAACATTTAAGATGTCTGTTCTTCAATATTTGAAAGCTGTAGGACGCGTCTTAGTGGATATGTTTTCACGAATAGTTACACTGATTCACGAGGAAGGACTCTGTACATAATTTATAAATAATTCGTGCAAACTGGCTGAATTATGATGAAATAAAGTTCCAGCGATGTTTTGCTGTCTGTGTTGTAAAAGTTAATATGGGGAACTACTGTAGGTGTTTTTATACGGTTTTCACTAGTCGACAGACTGATTCACGAGAAAGGTTTGTGTCCACAACTTATTATCGCTACACCAGACAACTCGTCTGGCCATGGATACGGCGGTGTGCTGAAAAGTAATGACTGTGACTTTTTCTTCTGTTTTTAATATCGATTGACTTTTTCTTCTGTTTTCAGTATCGGTCGACTTTCCGCTGGACTGATGCATATTGCAATTCTCTATCGCTACAGGGCTCCGAAATGTAACGTGTAACATGGCTGTGTGTAACGTAACGATGTCGATACGTCAGAAACAGCGTTCTGTAATCGAGTTTCTAACCGCAGGAAACGTGCCTCCAATTAAAATCCATACAATAATGAAAGCTGTGCACGGTGATGACATCAGTAATGTGCGACGATGGGTTGTTCGTGCTCCTAATGAAGGAAACAGTAGTGCCAACCTCAACGTGTGTGACAGAGCTTGGAGTGGACAACCGCGTACGGCAAGCGACGAGACTCATTGGAATTGGGTTGATGAATTCATTAGAGAAAATCGTCGTATAAAACAGACACAACCTACCAGGAGAGCGTCCAAAGACCATCGTTGCAGACCTGCAGTACAGAAAACAGTGTACGCCTTGGGAGTTTTGAATGTTCACTCGTGAAGTAAAACAGAGGAGATAGGACATCTGTCAACAATTTCTTTTGCGTTTTGAGCGTGATGGGTTCCTTAAGAACATAAGTAACAGGTGATGAAAGCTATGATCACCATTTTGACCCCGAAAACCAGAGAGCATCGATGGAGTTCCGCCACAAAGGTCACCAACGCCAAAACAGTTCAAGACCATGACATCAGCAGGCAAAGTTATTCTCACAGTGTTTTGGGATGCCCAAGATGTGGTGCATTTGGAATTCAAACATAAAGGACCACCACAAATACTTCAAACTACTGCGAAACTTTCAGAAAACTGAAAGCACGGATTCGAAGAGTTCGCCCTCACATGGAGGACCCTCTCTTTTAACATGGCAACGCCAGACCACAGATAAGCGTTCATACATCTGCAACAATCCGACCTTCATCGATCATCCTCCGCACAGCCCCAACTTGGTCCCAGCCGATTTTCATCTATTTGTAAAACTCAAAGAACACCTTCCAGGACTACACTTTGTCAGTGACGAAGCGGTGCAAGCAGAGGTGAGGTTATGGCTCCGTCAACGAAGTCAAACATTCTACAGTGACGGTATTAGCAAACTGGTCTCTCGTTGGGTAAAATGTGTTAGTCTCGAGGGTGACTATGTTGAGAAATAAATATGTAGACAGAGGAATAACGATGTAGAATGCTTGTAACGTTTGTTTTATTTAAAAGGTGTTTTTGCGTACAAAATTCGGGCGCATTATTGTTCTGCACGCCCTCATATTATGGAAATTGGTAGTTGGAGGAGGTTCATCAAGAAACACACTTAACAAATTTTTGTGCCACAACTGTGTATTCAAAAAAGCTGAAAATTATTCTAGCAGAAGCAGAGAGAACAGGCATTATCAAACTTGTGGTCCCATACGTTTACCCTTATTTTATGGGGTACTGTAACTAGCAAGACGTTTTGTAAGGGAGGAGTTTTCTTACGTTCTTGTTGATTTTCGATCTGTCTGAGTGTAGCTCTGTCGCAGAAGAGGTAAATAGCTTGTCTCTGCCCAAGTTAGAACCAAGAGCTAAGGCAACCCTTGTTTTACAGTGCATACACATTACCATTATATACAATGAACAACTGCAGCATTTGACTTTCTAGCAATGCATCAGTGGTCGCTAACACAAGTAATTTGCACTGTAAAAGACGAAATTAATTATAGTTTTTGTGTGGAACGATTTGCCTGGAATGAAAGCCATACATAGATAACGCGATGTCACAAAATATCAAGTGAATTTAGCAGGACAATTCTGTCGGAATAATTCTGTGCTATCCTGGAAGTATCTAGAAATAACAAAGTTTCCAAACATTCTGTGATGTTCTCATGTGTATGTTATACTAGCAGCAGGAAGAATACGTTTCCACATACGACGTCTTTCTAGAGTGAGCTCAGAAGTGAGGAGTACGGCTTTCGCCGGCCGGTGTGGCCGAGCGGTTCTAGGCGCTTCAGTCTGGAACCGCGCGGCCGCTACGGTCGCAGGTTCGAATCCTGCCTCGGGCATGGATGTGTGTGATGTCCGTAGGTTAGTCAGGTTTAAGTAGTTCTAAGTTCTAGGGGACTGATGACCTCAGATGTTAAGTCCCATAGTGCTCAGAGCCATTTTTGAAGTACGGCTTTCGTCTCTGTAACTAGGTTTAGGGTCTGAAGCGTAGTTACTAATAATACTCAAAGGCATCCACTACAATCTAAAATACAATGACTGTAACATTTATTTTTTCGTTTTTCTCTATTAAGCACACTTCAAACTGAAAATGTCAAATACAGTTTACTTGTTCAGAGAATTTTCAGTGATTACACAGTAAGCATTATGAGTAGGTAACACATGAGTTGATCATAATGGACTTAAAAAATGTTTTCTTAAGAACGCTATCATTGGCAATACCCACAAAACAAAGAAACATAAATGAAAAGGCAACAATACAGAACTGCAATTTGTGAAGACTATCCAGATGTTACTGATGCATTATGAGAAACCTCCATCAAGCTGTAGCAGCTGTTCCTGTCATCCGGTTTACAACTAAAACTTAATTTCTGCCGCCAGTGAAAGAACTGTTCAAATGCATTTGATAAACATTTTTCAAATGAATATTATGCTGACAGAAATTAACATGTGGTTCTTAACAAACGAATCGACAAATGCAAAGGTAATTTGAAGAATACCTCCACGAAAGTGATACAGTGGCGTGGCCGTATACAGTTTACATAAATGAACTACTGGATAACTTCGGAAGCTCCATGAGGCTGTTTGCAGACGATGTTGATGTGTGTAGATAGGTTCCAACGCCAGATGACTTAAGTGAAATGCAGAAAGACCTGAGGAAGGTCGATAAATGTTGCAGGAACTGGCAGTTGTCCTTGGACGTAAATACATTCACGCATTACACATGAAGAGACCTATTACTGTTCGTTAACGGTACTGGCGATAAACCGCAGGAAACAGTAACAACTGTAAGATTAGAGTAACAGTCTAGAGCGATTTAAGGAGGAATGACCACACACTACGAATAGCTGGAAAAGCAGACGCAAGGCTGAGATCATTGGAAGTATCTTAAGGAAATTTACACTGCCTGACAAAAAAAGCAAAGCATCCAGAAGGGCAGCAGAAATCTAAATGAAACTGTACAGGTTGAGGGGGTAGGTGATGTCATTTCTGTGGTTAAAAAATCGAGTACAATCTACAAAGAACTTGGCAGTAATAGCCCACTTATCAATATGATGTCGCACATCCTCTGATCTGAGTGCATGCACCGATAAACAGTCTACTTGCACTGGGACAGAGTTAACGTCCGAGGTGGTGCCACACTTGTTCTTGGTTGGTTGGTTGGTTGTTTTTTTTTTGGGGGGGGGGGGGAAGAGACCAAACTGCGAGGTCATCGGTCTCATCGGATTACGGAAGGACGGGGAAGGAAGTCGGCTGTGCCCTTTCAAAGAAACCATCCCGGCAATTGCCTGGAACGATTTAGGGAAATCACGGAAAACCGGAATCTGGATGGCTGGAAGCGGGATTGAACCGTCGCCCTCTCGAATGCGAGTCCAGTGTGCTAACCACTTCGCCACCTCGGTTGTCACGCTTGTTCTGTCGGGGGCGTATCTGGGGATCTTGCTATCCACGGGAGTTCCTCAACATCAAGCTTACAGATCATAGACACATGTGTCATGTGTGGACGGCCATCGTCCTGTTCACAAATTGCACTACGATAATGCCGCATGAGAGGTAACACATGAGGTCGCAGGATGTCCTTCCCCACACTCTAACCCCTAGCACTGACACCGCTGTGCCTCTCCAACTCAATCGAAGAATGGGGCCTCTTCGCAAGCCACTGTTACATTCGCCGACCAGCGTCATTTGGTGTAGTGCGGAAAAGATTCCTCACTGAACTCACTGTGACGCCATTCATCAGCAATCGATGATTCCCGGCACCACTCCAAACGCAGCCGTTTGTGTTGTATTGTTAACGGCAGCCTACGCAAAAAACGGTCATTCGCTGCTACTGTTGCTGTTTAGTCTCCGACCACTGGTGCTGTGCGTCACAAAATATTGCAGAGTCCGTTACTTGTTCTCAGCGGGCAGGCTCATGTGCACAATACGGTAATACTCCCGTCTGGTGGTCACACGTGGTCGACCAGAACCTTGAAGACGAAGATGACTGTCCTCACATTCCCATGGAGTCCATCAGCCCACTGTCCCTGGGCCTGCCGCGGTGGTCGTGCGATTCTAGGCGCTCCAGTCCGGAGCCGCGCTGCTGCTACGGTCGCAGGTTCGAATCCTGCCTCGGGCATGGATGTGTGTGATGTCCTTAGGTTGGTTAGGTTTAATTAGTTCTAAGTTCTAGGGGACTGATGACCACAGCAGTTGAGTCCCATAGTGCTCAGAGTCATTTGAACCCACTGTCCCTCTGTCATGCGCTGATAAAGCTGTCTCACACGAGTATGCGGCATCTCCGTGCCCTCCACAGTATAATATCTGACGCTGTTCACGCCACTTATGTATCCTAGCAGTCCTGGTATCAACACTGAAAAAGAAACAACAATAATGCAGTCTGGTGACCGTTCTGTCACGGAGAATTGCAACTCAAAAAATGGTTCACATGGCTCTGAGCACTATGGGACTTATCTAAAGTCATCAGTCCCGTAGAACTTAGAACTACTTAAACCTAACTAACCTAAGGACATCACACACATCCATGCCCGAGGCAGGACTCAAACCTGCGACCGTAGTGGTCGGGCAGTTCCAGGCTGAAGCGCCTAGAACCGCTCGGCCACCCCGGCCGGTGAACTGCAACTCAAATCACTTCCTTATTACCCGCCGATGGAGGATAGGGAAGTTACACTGGCATCCATCTATGTCTTCTGGATGCTTCACAAAATTCCTTTGAACCTATTTACTGTATTCATGTCTTGGTATACCTTTACAAATTTTACCCACCCTCTTTTTCTGCGCTTCATTCAATTACCAAATGTGTGATTCCTTTGTGCCTCAAGGTCTGTCCTACCAATTGATCCCTTCTTTTAGTCAAGTTGTGTAACGAATTTTTCTCAATTCCATTCAGTATCTCATCGTTAGTTATTCGATCTACTCATCTAATATTCGACATTCTTCTGTAGCCCCAGATTTAAAAACCTGCTATTATCTTCTTTTCTGCACTGTTTATCGTCCACGCTTCTCTTCTGTACAAGATCACACTCCACACACTTTCCTTAACACAAGACTTTTTAAATTTATATTTGATGATAAACTCGTGTCTATGGTGCGTTCAATATGCTGCTCGTAACAGCTTACCCACGCTGCAAACGCGCAGGGTAGCCGCACTGTCTTGGGCGCCTTGTGACGGCTCGCGCGGTTGCCCCTGTCGGAAGTTCGAGTCCTACTTCGGGCATGGGAGTAAGTTAGTTTACGTTAGATTAAGTAGTGTGTGAGCTGAGGGACCAGTGACCTCTGATCTTACCACAAATTTCCAATTTTCCACTTTCCTATTTTCTTATTTATTATTAGAGCAACTCAGTTCATTACTCCTATTTGATTTTATGCCGATAAACCTGTACTTACCTGACCAGCAGTCCCTCTCTTTGTGCCACTGCACTTCATTCATTCCCACTTTATCTTACTTCAACCTATCCGTTGCCGTTTTGAAATTTCTCTAGCCTACCTACCTGATCGCGGAATCTAAAATCTCGCGCTCCGACCCGTAGAAGGCAGTTATGTCTGTCCTGATGACAGCATCCCCCTGATTAGCTCCCATCCAGCGATACGAATGGGGGATTATTTTACCTCAGAAATATTTTACGCAAAACGATGCCATCGTCATTAAGTCATACAATATAACGGTTGTAGTTTCCTCTTGCTTTGAACCGTTCAGAGTACCAACAAAGCATGGCCATGTTGGCTAATGTTAGAAGGCTAGATTAGTCAGCCATCCAGACAGTTGCCCCTGCAACTACTAAGAAGGCTCTCGCCCCTCTCAGAATCCACGTGTCTGCCTGGCCTCTCCACAGGTACCCCACCGATGTGGACGCACCTACCCTTCTGCAATCTGTGTCGTAGAGGCACGCAAGCCACCAGGAGTGGGTAGTTACGGTGCTATTTGTGAGCGGTCTAAAAAAATGGTTCAAATGGCTCTGAGCACTATGGGACTCAACATCTTAGGTCATAAGTCCCCTAGAACTTAGAACTACTTAAACCTAACTAACCTATGGACATCACACACATCCATGCCCGAGGCAGGATTCGAACCTGCGACCGTAGCAGTCCCGCGGCTCCGGACTGCAGCGCCAGAACCGCGAGACCACCGCGGCCGGCTGTGAGCGGTCTCATTTCGTAAGCAAAGTAGCTGTGCCGTGGTGATTCATACGACAGTCACGACGATGTCAAGGAGTATACGAGTCGGTCGGGTGTCTTCGACCGGCCTGACGCAACAGCCGTCGTCCCAAGCGCGCCTAACCCCTTCAATGTGCTTGATGATGAGTAATAGACAGCTCAGAGCGAGGCTGTAGCGCTGAAATTCGGGCCAAGCTCCACACCAGTGAATAATGCGCTCCAGCAACCCCTGACCGGAAGCCAAACCACTTACCGCCTGCGTCCCGTGAGAGTCCTGTTTACGGAACTGGCAGGTTCAGCGCTGTTATCAGATGCACGACGATATTATTATTCAACAAAGCGAGCCTTAGACCCCGCCTCGGAACTGACTAGACGCAGCCAAGCTCCAGATTAAAACTCGTCTTTAGCTCGCAGTGATCGCGGAAAACGCCTTCGCGTGCAACCGCGACGGACTGCTGTCGACGCCATTAAATTTACTCACAGTGAGAAGGAGAAAGCCGTAGTGGCGCTGACGGAAAAGACGACGGAACGTACAATGAAAATGTGTCAATGCTGAGTAAGTTGCCTACGTGACGTATCGTTCCCGGACAGCGCTTGTCTGCCCTTCCTGAAGCTGTTGCCTAAAACAAGGGCCAGTTTCTGGAGGAAGGATCCTTTCGTCAGGCTACAGAACATGGACAGATCTTTCTCTAGACCTCTTAAGGCAACAGGATACTTTAGAATGACGGAAAAACAGAATTTAAAAGAAAAATCATTAAACGTTGTAGTCTCTCCTGATTACATAACATACATTATTGCCTTTAGAATGATAAATGACCGCTATATAGGCCTACTAAATTTTATTGTTAGGGTCGTGCACGGCCCCACGCCCCCTTTATTTCAGTTATAGAGAACCATCAATATTTCGGAAAAAACTGAAAATGTTTCCTTCCAGCGACTCAGTTCGGGACATTTGTATATTGGTAACACTGCTTGTTTCCGGCATCTGTGAGTTACCATATTTCTTCCTGTTTAGCTTTGCTGCTGTGAAGTCTTTTGTTTACGTCCTACTGAAAGTTTGTTGCCTAAGTGCTACAGGTGTTTGTGGGTGTAGATATGCTTTTATGTGCAGTGATATGTTTCAATGATGGACTGATAGCTGTTGAGAAATTTGGGCATAAAATGTGGCTCTAATATGAAAGACTAATTGCTTGCCTGTGGTAGACTATGGGAAGATTCGCCCTTCAGAAGTGTTAAAACGAATGGCAAGAGGAAAGTTGAAGATGAAGAAAAGACTTTCCTTGAGGAATGTCCTGAGACACAATTAAATGTGACTCATATCTTCAATCGCAATCTTCCGCAAGTTGCGTTTCTCAGAATCAGGATACACACATGTCCTTAAGATTATAAAGCATTTCACAAACTTTTTTTATACCTACCTAGCAGAGCTAAACTTTCCTGCGGTTGCAGATAAATTATTGAGAAATAATACTTTTATTTAGCACTATTCTAAAAATTAAAATACAAGATATGTTTTTTGTGGTTAATATACATTACATGCAGAACTGGATAGGTCTAGTATGTCAGCCATCATGTCACACATAACTTGGAAAAGTTTGGTCTCCTTCACATGCGTGTTATACGATTAAATAGCACCACAATTCGAGGAAGAATTGTAAAAATAACTGTGCATCAATTTTTGTTAATGTTTTGTTTATAAACATCAAGAAGCCCTAAACTGTTCAAAATGCTTGTAAACTATACAGAAAGTATTCTGCATTAACTGTGATGAACTACAAAACTGGTAAACATATACGTAACAAATAGTGTATGAAAGAAGCAAGTGTTGATTTTGACATAATATGGAGTAGAAAAAGTACTCTGTGTTCCCAAATAGGCAAATGATCCGGGAATATGAGGCCGACTCAGGGTCGAGTGATTTCCCCATGACGAACAACGTTTTCCATTACATAAAAACTTTTAAAAAGTCCAAGCAGCATACATCATCTTGCAGAAGCGCTACAAATGGGATCAGCAAATGGTCACTGCCAACATTCTGCTTCTAATTCGGACTGGCTGGAACGCCTAAATGTTTAATAATTCTGTGGAGCTGTTTGGAGTTCACCAAACCCAGCAGTCAGCCGACGGCCTTCGTCAGCTGTATAAATGGCGTTTCTTCTGAGGCGGACCTGGAGTTTTCGTACAATATTTCAGACGTCGGGAGAAAGTAGTCCCCCGTTATCAACCGCGTAGAATGCGAAAGTGCGCACCCATTTGTGGATTGCGGTGGATTTCAAGTTCAACCACTCCGGTTTTCCACGTGAAGTATCCGTTTAGTGTGTGTGCAGATATTCAATAGGCAGAGAACTCAAATTAGGTTGGGGAGCAATGTAGCTAAGTGGAATGTGGTATTTACTTAACGATACGGACTTGTTGTTACCGCGAATGTTTGAGAGTGATGTGTTTCAGTGACATTTTTCCTATTGACTTTGAACTGTAATCCTGTTTTGCTGTTGTAGAGATTATAGCAGAAGTTTCTGCTGCCCGGTCACAGGCGGTGTATGAACTGTTAGCGGTGAACGTACTCGAGTCCAGCTGTAGCATCACGGAATCCTTCCTCAAAGGAGTTAGACAACTACAGGGCCTTCGAGCTGTGAGAAGTTCAACCTTCTCCACTGATCAAAGCGAGGCTGGTGACCTTTATTGAGAATGATTGTTAATGTAAAAAGGTAGAGAATTAATCCCGGTCCGCCAACATACATTTCGGATTAAATTTGCGGAGCGTAGTTTGTCTCGCGCACCGCACATCGCCAAGCACAGTCTGGATTCAAACCACAGCCGCGAGTGTCATTTCGTGCGACACCAACGGACGAAAGGAACGTTTGGAGTAGATAGCACGCAATATTTCGGAAAAAGGGGCACGAGTCCGTGCAGATACAAGAATCTACCCCAAGAAAGAAACAGTAGAGTGTACACGATAAATATACCACACAATATATGGATGAATGTATTAACAGCCAATAATCTCAGCGTTCATGAACAATACTAGGAATTACCACCTTCGCTAAAATAACACGATTTTTACCTCACACAACAAGGCCAGCGAGGAAACTCTTCAAACAATTCTGTCTATGGGATTTGGTTTAAAAAGGTGCGAGAATAAAAAAGGACATAATACGTTAGATTTTCACGAAAACATGAAGCATCACAATTAAGAAATCAAGGAGAGTTGACCTGGATAAGTTGAGAGAACCAAAGATTTTCACGAAAAAAATTAAGCATCACAATTAAGAAATCAAGGAGAGTGGGCCTGGATAAGAGAATTTCAAAGGGCCGGCCGGAGTGGCCGTGCAGTTCTAGGCTCTACAGTCTGGACCCGAGCGACCACTACGGGCATGGATGTGTGTGATGCCCTTAGGTTAGTTAGGTTTAATTAGTTCTAAGTTCTAGGCGACTGATGACCTCAGAAGTTAAGTCCCATAGTGCTCAGAGCCATTTGAACCAATTTCAAAGGGAGCGTTAGGCAAAGACTGACAAGAAAGGCCAGTAGTTTTGACAGATGAAATAGAGTAGGCAGCAATCAAATTGGTAAAAAGACAAGGGCTAGTAGACATCCTTGCATAGCACAGGAAAAAATATAAAAATTAAATAAATAATGCTGGCAAAAGGGAATTAGAGGGTCTATACAAGGGAGATGTACTTGCAGGAAATATTTTAGAAATCGAAGAGGACGTAGATGAATATAAGATGGGAAATTAACTCCAATTTCAAAGAAAGCATGTGCTGACAGGTGTGAATGTTACTGGACTATAAGTTTAATAGATCATAGTTGCAAAATACTCACAAGAATTCTTTACAAAAGAATGGAAAAACTGGTAGCAGCAGACCTAGGGGAAGATCAGTTTGGATTTCAGAGGACGGTTGGAACACGTGAGGCAATACTAGTCCTACGACTTACCTTAGCAGAAAAGTTATGGAAAGGCAAACTTACGTTCATCGCATTTGTTACCTTAGTGAAAACTTTCGACAATTTCGATGGGAATAGACTCCTTGAAATTCTGAAGGCAGTAAGGGTAAAATACAGGGAATGAAAGATTATTTACAATTTGTACAGAAAACAGACGGCTGTTTTAACAGTCGAGGGGCATGAAAGGGAAGCAGTGGTCCAAAAGGGAGTGAGACGAGATTGTAGACAATGCAGTCTGTACACAGAGGAAGCAATAAACCTTTGAGGTTTGCCGCTGACACTGTAATTCTGAGAGACAGCTGTTGAACGGAATGGACAGTGTTTTGAAAGTTGGATATATGATGAACATCAACAAAAGCAAAACAAGGATAATGGAATGTAGTCGAATTGAATCAGGTGATGCTGACGGAATTAGATTAGGAAACGAGACAGTTAAGGCAGATGAGTTTTGGACTTTTGCTATTTGGATACCAAAATAACTGATGATGGCCAAAGTAGAATGAGTATGAAGTGGCTCGAAAAGCGTTTCTCAAGAAGAGAAATTTGCTAACATCGAATATAGATTAAAGTGTTAGGAAGTCTTTTCTGAAATTATTTGCATGGGATGTAGCCATGTACGGAAGTGAAACATGGACGATAAACGGTTAGACAAGAATAGACACTTTTGAAATGTGGTGCTACAAAAGTATGCTGAATATTAGGTGATAGATCACGTAACTAATGAAAAGGTAGTGAATAGAACTGGGTAGGAAAGAAATTTGTGACACAACCTGACTAGAAGGAATCGATTGATCTGACACATTCTGAGACTTCAGGGGATCTCCAGGTACCTACCACACACTTCAAGGGTGTTTGAGCTTCCGTTCGAGGTGCCTCAGGATGTGGTCCTTGCCGCTTTTCAACCATATGGCACCGTCTTGGGTCACGTCGCGGAGAAGTGGCAAACATTTACAACCTACCCCGTATTAAATGGCGTCCGGCAAATAAAAATTGAACTGACGAAACATGTCCCATCGTACCTGCTGATTGGCGGTGTGAGGGCCATCGTCATGTACGATGGACAGCCACGAACGTGCGCAGGATGTGGCCAGGAGGGACATGTACGTTTCGAATGCTTACACCGCCGTTTAATACAGACGCCGTTACGTGAAGAGACCCAGGCTTCGACGGTCACGTCCTTACCCATCACCTACGCCAAGGTTGCACAGGACCCCGTCGTGCCACTCCCGATTGCGCCAGCAGCATCGTCAACGCCACCCGCCGCAGCACAACGCGCCGAGGACACAAGCACGGCGTCGCCTACAGTGCTCGCTTCAGGACCGTCCAGGTTGCAGACCGAAACCGATGTTCCTGTTGGAACCATGGACGTCGACCTCGGTGTCATGCCGACGTCTGCCTTTGTCCAGACGGGTTCGGCGTCAGACAACGGGCGACCACATTCTGATTCAGAAGGCCACATCAGAAAACAGCGGTCGCCCCGCAAACACAGGAAACGACGACGAACGCCTTCCGATGACGCCCTTTCTCAGACGGCCCCGCGAGATGTCGACCTGATGTCTGACGGTGATCTCCCACATTGCGTCCAGTCACGCGATGCAGCAGCAACAGGCGCCCCTCCTGTGACGCCTCCTCTGCCGGTTCGGGACGTGTCCTCACCGTTGTCAACGAATGATGACGGCGGTCCCCCTGCCACTCATGTTGCGGAATCCACAACACCAGTTCCGGAAGTACGTGACCGTCATATGTCCACGTCGTCAGCTTCCTGGGCCGATGACGTTGAAGAAGAAGTGGAACAGACTGCCAACGTGTCTGCACAGGAGTCCACCACGGCGACACTGGGGCTGGTGCCCCGCCAGTAATTATCACCACTGCGGCACCACCGGCGGGTCTCCACCTGCCGGCTACTTCTACCGCACGTTCTGCAAATACTGAGGATGGCCGCGCACACCAATATCGTATCGCCACGATGAATCTTGCCACTATTCGTGCCCCCCACAAAATGGCCATGTTCCGAGACACTATTTACTCTACGGATGTGGATATAGCACTCTTACAAGAGGTGTTTGTGGCTGACTTCCTAGTTCCCACCGGATACAACGCCCATGTTTCCCCCGCATCCGACCCCGGTAGCGGCGTCGCCATCCTGCTACGAGACGGACTCCCTGCACAGGACGTCATCTACCTCCCCATTGCGCGAGGTATGGCCCTCACACTGTTCGGCGTGCGTAGTATTAATATCTACGTTCCATCCGGCACTGGCCGCCGTCATGACCGACAAACTTTTTTTGCCGAAAGCGTCACACCCCTCTTCATCGGTCCGCAGGACGATTTGGTACTCGGTGGGGATTTTAACTCGACACAAGAGCCCGCGGACCAACTCCCGCGACATTCCCCTTGTGCATCTCCCTCAGTGGTCATCGACCGTCTACGACTTGTTGACACATGGAAGAAGCTCCACGGAATTCAACCGGGCTATACATTCTACACCTCTCACTCGTCAAGCCGCATAGATCGCATCTACGTTACCCGCTCCCTTGCTGATGGCACACGTCATGCGGAAGTCTGGCCCTTGGCCTTTTCAGACCATGATGCGTACCTCTGTGACGTTACTCTCGCCCGACAGCAAGTGTGGCATAGTCGTGGTCTGTGGAAGCTCAATGTCGCTCACCTGACCTCCTCAGACTGTCGCCGTATGGTCGAAGAAGCGTGGGCACGCTGCCACCATCGTCGAGATGCCTATGACTGCACCTTATCATGGTGGCTCTCCTGTGCAAAGCCGACCCTCAGGAAGACTCTGATGAGTTATGGGAAGGAATTCAAGGCGTGGCAAACTAATACCCTGCACTTCTACTACACCATACTACGTGACTGTACGACGATGCCTTTCTCACCAGGCCGGCAGTCGATGGTCCATCGCACGAAGGCGCAGATCTCCTTGATCATGCGGCGTCACTTGGAAGGCACTGTAGTCCGTTCTCGAGCTTCTAATCGAATCCCTCAAGAACGTCCGTCGATGTACCACCTCCTTCAGGAAAGACAACGACGACGACGAGTTCTGATCCAAGTCCTCACTGATGTGGAAGGGCGCCGGCACGACACCCAACAAAGCATCGGTCGTACTCTCCATGCTCATTTTGCCGGGCTATACGCAGCCGTACCGCATTCTGCAGCACTGATCACAGAAGTCGCTCAACTTACTACGAACACTCTTCCGGAGGATGCAGTGCAAGACCTCCAAGACGACGTAACCACAGATGAAGTGGTGGATGCTGTCAAGGCGGGTTCCGATAACAGATCTCCTGGACCTGACGGTATACCCATCGAATTTTATAAAAGTTTTCACTATTTGTTGGCTTCCATGTGGACGACAATCGCACAAGAGCTGATGTCACCGATGACAGTGGTCCCGAGCGCCTTTCTAGAAGACATTATTATCCCCGTACATAAACCGCGCGGGTTATCGAGGGTCCAGGACTATCGATCAGTTGCTTTGCCCAACAGCGACATGAAAATATTCACACGGCTACTGGCATCGCGACTCAAGAAGGTCGCACGTTACGTCACATCCTGCGACCAGACTTCCCTAGGAGGCGACAACAACATCCGTACGGCCCTTTGCCGTTACACAGACATGATAGCATTAGCGCATTATCAGCGTCTCCCTGGCACCTTGGCTTTACTGGACTTTAGCCAGGCTTTCGATCGTGTTGACCACTTCTATTTACGGACGGTTCTTCAGCATATCGGTTTTCCTGGCGGTATTGTCACAGTGGTTATGCATCTGTTGAGTAGTGCAACCTCTAAAATCATGTACAATGGTCGCCTAACACCACCCTTGGACATCGCACGATCTGTGCGGCAAGGCTGCCCTCTTTCCACGATTTTGTATGCTTTCGCCTTGGAACCCCTGCTCCAGGGCATGCGCCAACGATTGGAAGGTATGGCTGTGCACGGCCACCGTTTTTGTTGTACAGCCTGCACAGACGACATAGTACTATATCTGCGCAGTGAAGATGAAGTACGAGCAGCACTGACATGGGTGGCGACTTACGGCGAACCGTCGGGGAGCTGCCTCAACGTGTCAAAATCCAAGGTCCTGCTCATTGGTGAGGGCTTGCCGGAGAGATGCGCTGCCCCCCTTAGTGTCGCCGCCAACATACGATGTCTTGGACTTGATTTCACAGCAGATCTGCGCCGCTCAGCGACTATCAATGGTAGACGCTTGCTACAGACAATCAGAGCAAATCTCGCAGATCACCGGCTACGAGCTCTCGACGTTATCCAACGCGCGCAATACGTGAACATGTATCATGCTTCCCGTATACCACACGTGGCTCAAGTACTACCAGTCCCAAATCTCCTGGCGCGACGACTGTTGAGGGCTTTCGGCTCCTTCGTCAGCTCGGGGATGTTATTCAAGGTGCAGTATGAATCCCTTGCACTGCCACGAGATCGTGGCGGGGTGGGACTCATCCACGTGCCGACTCGTGTCAAGGCACTATACGTCAACTCCCACCTAAAACTTTGGCATCGCTGCCCGCAGAGCCTTACTAGCCTTCTGCTTCACAACTTTGCGCCGGCCTCCTTGTCCGCCCCAGTACTGGTATCGACCATTCCAGCCCCCTTTTATTACATCCAACGATTTTTCCTGGAGTTCAGTTATATCTACCGGTCCTTACCACTTATACGTTTGTACCTCACGAAAACAGTCTCCGAATTGTTACAACAGTGCCGGCCGTCCAACCCCATCGAACGTAAGTATCCACAGTACGTGTGGCGACACATATGGAAGGCGATCCATTCGCGTTTTCTCGAATCAGACGTTAAATCAGCGTGGTACATCACCGTGAATGGCAAACAAATTAACCGAGATCGTCTGACCGCATCCATCTCGCCGATTCATCCCTCTTTACCCACTGTGGAGTGGATGACACGGATGTCCACCGGTTCCACTGTGGCACAGCGTTCGACGTCTGGACACTTGCGCGGCGAATTTTGGCTTTTCTTACTCGCCAGACACCGGCTCAGATCGACGTCCACATGCTTTTGTAGCCCAATAAGACTTTCTACCCCTCCGCCAAAACTCACTCTGAGAATTGGATCTGTGGCCACACGATCCGCTATCTTTTTACTTCTGGCGACAAGTCTACGCTAGGATATTGGACTTATCTCAACGAACGACACTGCGTCCTGATACGCAGCCCACGCTATAAGCAATATTTTTCCAATTTCTTACGGAGCACCTTCGATGACGCACCTCGTAGCTTGAACGTCCAAGCCCTGAGAAGCTGAAAACTGTATTAACCGAACCGAACTGAATAGATCTGCTACCCAGAACCCACGCCTACGCAATGAGAAGACACGTTTGGACGAGCTGGCATGCTGTAGGCGGAGACACTTCAGGAGCTCCTGTAAGAACTGGTCTTTAACTACAAGTCGCACGATGACTTTAATTTTAAAAAAAATGAAAGTAAAAAAAATAAAAAAAACTTTTCCTTGTTTATTCCTCATAATTTGTTCTTAAAGGAAAAAGAAATTTGATTTTGGCTTTGAGAAACGTTTTTTTTTTTTTTGTTCCAAAAGATTGCTTCTTCGCCAACAAGACTAAGGAGACTCATTTTTGTTTACTGGAAGGAGAAACCAGTATAATTGGAGTCTTTGCTTTCCAAAAAAAAAAAAAAAAAAAAAAAGTGGTAATCGTTGTAAAAAAAGTTGGTAGAGCACATAAAAAAAAGTGGCTAGTGTTGCTGCCTCCGGATCACGGGGTCCCGGGTTCGATTACCGGCCGGGTCAGGGATTTTCTCTGCCTGGGGACTGTGTGTTTGTGTTGCCCTCATCATTTCATCATCATCATCATCATTCGTGGCTGTGGTTCGATTGGACTGTGTACAAAAATTGGGAAAAAAAAAGATGGATAGAGCGTCAGCCATGTAAGCAGGAGATCCCGGGTTCGAGTCCCCATTGGGGCACATATTTTTAGCTGTCCCCATCGAGGTACATATCAACAACATCTGTCGGTATCTGAGGGTTTCAATTAATCATCATTTACTCTAGAGAAGCTGCACGGTCATGAATGGGGGAAAAAAAGAGGGCCGCTCGCCCTCTGTAATAGAAAAACTGAGTAAAGGAATCAACGATCAACTTGAACGGATGTCTTGTGACGTCCGCCGAGACCAAACGCAACGAGCAATACTGAACAAAATTTGAAAAAGGCGGATATGACGACCGCTTGCGTGAAGTGGGAAATCCGGGTTCAAGTCCCGATCCGGCACAAATTTTCGTTGTCCTTATTCCCTTATACAGCTGGCGACTGGTCGTATTCGCAACTGCGAACACATTTAATGTATTTCATAATGGCTGTAGTCAACACAGACATCGTATATATCGCTCTCGCAATGTGGTTGGTGGCTGATTTACACGTAACCACGTTATGCGCACCCACAACGAGTAGTCGATTTTGAGCAGGGAATCGCTCGCGTAAAGCAGGCTAAGGACAGTTGCTTCTGGTTGTGCTGATACCCAGTGTCAAGCAGCGGGAGCACCGCTCAGAGGCGTATCATGAACTGAGGCTATAAAGCCGATGACGAACGATTGTTCCCTCTCACTCAGTTATATACAGTAGTCGAGAACGATCGAACGCGTCTCCATGTGTAGGTATGCCCGAATCGTCAAAATATTTGATCTTGACGCGCAAACCACTGTCTAAGCCAGTGGTTCCCAACATGAGGGGTGCGGTTCCTGGAAGGGGGGGGGGGCTTTTTGGGGATTTATAGGGGGTGGTCGCCTAGAGGAAGAAAGCCGGAACATGCAGTCAGACTAGTAAAAAATTCATATTTTTATTACAGTTAGCGGGAGCATCTTTTTGTAAAATTGCAAGTCTCAGCTTTGCTTCACACGTCATCAGGTTATTGGTGATACAACACATTCTTCAATCTGCGCTCTGCGTTCTTAACTTAGTATTATGTAGGTTGTGCTCTGTATAAGTAAACAGTATTTTTATTGGTTTTGTACGTCGTGTAAAAATGCCGATAGTATTTTTATTGGTTTTGTTCGTTGAGTAAAAATTTCTGCTGAAGGAAGATTTTATAATTAAGACTATATTAAGTATGAATACATGTTTATTGAAAAAGGCAGAGCCCAACTGCCACAGTGTGGTGTGTGTCATAATATCCCAGGAACAACACATTACGGCCCGTGCGTCTGAACTCCATTTAAAACAGCTCACCCGGCATTGAAAAATAAACCAAAAGAATTTGCTGGAAAAACAACTTCTGTAAATAGCATGAAACTGGACTCTGCTGGGGCCTTTCAGTAGGAAAACGAGAAAGTTGTTGGAGCATCATACGAAATTTCTCTCTTAATAGTAAAAACAAAAAAAACCTCATACTATTGGTGAGACGTTAGTCGAACCTTCCATTCTTAAAGCAACCAGAGTTATTTCTGGAGAAGATAGTACGCGAAAATGAACAAGATACTTCTTCAAATAACAGTCTGCAACATAGGATCGACGAAATGAATGTGAAAGAACAGCTAGTTAAAATACTGAAAACGTCCGCGAAAAATATACAAGACAACTCTTTCAAACAACAGTGATCAACGTAGGATCGAAGAAATGGGCCTACATGTGAAAGAGCATCTAGTTAAAATGTATCCATTTTTGTCTTGCAGTGTGACAATTCTACTAACACCGCTGAACAATGTCACTTAATAGGACACTGCCGATTTGTGGACGAGAAAAAAAAAATGATGGAAGAGTTATTGTTTTCTAGAAACTTGGAAGCATCAAAACGTTCGGATCCATTTTCTACCGTTAATGAATTTTTGGTGGAAATGGTTTGTTTTGGGACAGAGTTATTGGAATTTGTACTGGCGGAGCACCAGCCACCCTTAGGTTCACCTTCTGTTTACTAAGTACTGCCAAAGAAAAAAATCCTAATCTTACTGGCTCTCACTATATGATCCAGAGACAGACCCTAGCTTCAAAAATTTTATCTCAGAAACAGAGCACTGCACTAAAACTGACTGTTAATGTAGTTATTAAAATTAAGTCAAGTGCTGTGAAACACGTTTTTTCCGAGTCCTATGTAATGACCTCATGCAAGTCTGGTGACTTTTGAAGGGCAATATACTTAGCAAGCTGTATGAATTGAAATCAAAGAAAGGAAAAGGTGAACTTCATTGGTCATTCACTGATGGCATTTTTATATTTTCTCTAGCGTACCTTGCACTGTTCTTAGAAATCTTGAATAATTTGAATTTGAAACTATAAGGAAGAAACACCCCAATAATGGATGCCGATGATGCCGTCTTGGAAAATACAACTATGAAAGAATTGCCTGGGGTTATCGCTACTAACTTTTCGTCATTCCCTTGATTTAATGAACTTTTAATTGGCAAAAGAGCGATGTCAACGAGTGGACATTTATCATTCGTGAAGACCTGGAACGGCTTCAAGGGAGTTCGAACTTTATTTTCCTCATCTGTGTTTAGAAGACTGGCAGTACAAATTAGCAGGATCGCCCTTCACAGCTGATGTGCATACACTTCCTGATGTAATACCAGAGGATTCATTTAAACTGGAATGTGATTCGAGTGCTAAAGACCAGTTTCAACAAATGTAGTTGGAAAAACCGTGGGCCAGTTTCCTTCCTATTTATCCAGGTGTGGCAAAGAAAGCCAGTCCTCGTGCAGTTCTTATCTAGATACCTATGTGAGACCGGATTCTCGTCACTAGCCATCATGACAACAAAATACTGCAGTCACCTGGACGTGGAGAGTGACCTTAAATGTACTTCAACTAGTTTGAAACATAGTATTCAGGAGCTGTTTAAAGAAAAACTGTTTCAACCCTCTCACTGATGTTCTGAATTTTGTTTGTCACTTTCGAAGAGAAAACAATATCATTAGCTATTTAAGTAGGACACAAAGACATTTCTACTTCGGCTGCCAAGTCCTTTGAAACACTATAATTTTGTACTACTATACATTTGATAATTCCCTTTTACTAAAGTGTGGATTGCAGATTACTGACAAAGTTTTTCAAAGAAATTATAAATACATATCAAAATAAATAAACATAGAAGGGTCATGTGATATTCTGGGGTTGCAAACGGGGGAACCAGGAACGAAAGGTTGGGAACCAATGGTCTAAGCTCCAAATAGGCAGCTTCAAAAAAGGTTAGAGAATGGCTAGTGTCTCAAATTATCGCTTCCCCTTTAAAAGCTAAAGGTATATTCGGTAGAAGGAGAGAGGTCCTTTATATGCACGGTCGCAGTGATAATTATCACAACGTGATGTTCAGGACACATAAATTTGGTCTGCAAGTAGGAGACGGAGCTTCAATGGCTGGAACAAGTTAGTTAGTTCCACAGATGATATTCACGATGAAAGTTATGGTATGGAACACGTTAAAAGTACAAACATAGAAAACAAACACAGGCATACACATATACAAGCATTTATATGACAACACGTTGGCCATTTCTTCTATATCTTCATCTATATGACAACTCTGCGATTCACACTTAAGTTGCTGGCAGACGGTTCATCGGACGACTTTCGCAATATTTCTCCATCGTTCCACTCTCCAACACTGCGCGGGATAAACGAACACATATTTCTTCCGAGCGAGCTCTGATTTCTGTTATTTCATTACGATGACCATTTATCCCTATTTAGCTGGCGGTCAACAAAATACTTTCGCATTGGGAGGAGGGTTTTTTCTCTGTAAAATGACTTAACATCTGTATTCAACAATTCCTGCATTGTATTGAAGGAACTGTTACGTAGAAACATCTTTAATCTAAATTTGAAAACATTTCTAATATCAGTCAAACATCTGGAATCTGGAAAGTCTTGAGAGTATAGTGCACAATAGCGTCTCGTAATATTAAGAAATACAAACATTCTCCACCATCGTTCACTCCTTTAAATAACTCTCCCACCGCCGAAGTAACAGGTAATACTTCAAAAATCAAAGTTAACAAAAAAATGGTTCAAATGGCTCTGAGCACTATGGGACTTAACATCTATGGTCATCAGTCCCCTAGAACTACTTAAACCTAACTAACCTAAGGACATCACACAACAACCAGCCATCACGAGGCAGAGAAAATCCCTGACCAGGCCTGGAATCGAACCTGGGAACCCGGGCGTGGGAAGCGAGAACGCTACCGCACGACCACGAGATACGGGCTCAAAGTTAACATCTCTCTGATTTGTTTTCATTTCATTTATTTTCCCCATTAAAACTTGGGCTACTGGCGTTTTACGAGTTGGGAAATGTTACACTTCCTGGGGCGACCAGCTGCACACTCAACATTCTCCAGCTGCTACCACTGTTAACTATGTCCCTTCTAGTACTCCCCTAGCCTGTTCCTACAACTCTCACTCTTTGCCCTCTCGTGTCGTAAAAGGACCACGACTGGACTGTTGTCACATTAAGTAGGCCAGTAGGGCGTGAGCTGCTCGTTTCCTCACGGAGAGCACAGCCAGAAGCCGTTGGAAAACCTCATGCGTTCAGTGTGTGTATGATGAATGGCTGCCGTGGCCCGACTACCACATGTCAAAGACGTCTCGCCGAGATTCCATCTGGATCTGTGACGATTCTGTAATCCATTTTAGCGAGTTAAATTGTTTTTCATTGGCCGGCGTCACGGAGCGCTCGAGTCTCATAACAGACCATTTACCGATGTCACTGTATCGAGAGTTCGCGTATTTTTGGAAGCTTACAGTGTCGCTACAGCTACACTGACGGAAAATAAAATCGCAACACAAAAAATAATTAATGTGCAGTAACGACATTTCGGAAACACACTTGTCTAGATAACATATTTAAGTGATTAACATTGCAAGATAACACGTATATGTAAGCTCGAGATAAGCCATTGCAAATGTGACATGCTGGTACATTAATAACCGGTCTAAGCGCCAAAATGTTGCATGCAAGCATGCACACCTGCGTGCATTGTATTGCACAGATGCCGGATGTAAGTTTATGGGGTGGAGTTTCATGCCTGTTGCACTTGGTCGGCCAGTACAGGAACGATTAATGTTGATAGTGGATAACGCTGGAGATGTCGTCCAATGATGTCCCATATGTGCTCTACTGGAGATAGATCTGGTCATCTTGCAGGCCAAGTCAATATGTCGACACTCTGTAGAGCATGTTGGGTTACAAAAGCGGTATGCGCGCGAACGTTATCCTGTTCGAAAACGCTCCGTGGAATGCCGTTCTTGGATGGCAGCACAACAGGTCGAATCACCAGACTGACGCAGAATTTTGCCGTCAGGGTGCGTCGGATAACCACGAGAACGCTCCTGCTGTCATATGAAATCAGACACGAGACCGTAACTTCAGGTGAAGGTCTAGTGTGTCTAGCACTCAGACAGGTTGGCTACAGGTCCTCAGTTGGCCTCCTCCTAACTAACCCACGACCATCACTAGCACCGAGGCAGAACCAGCTTTCGTCAGAAAATGAGCTCTCGTTTGACACCACTGAAGTCGCCAATGGAGGTGGCTCGTGGTTAGTGGCTGGCTAGGAGATGTTCTTGAAGTAATCGATTTGTAACAACTTGTTGTGTCACTGTGATATCAACTGCTGTCCCAACTGCTGTTGCAGGCGCATTACGATGCGCCAGAGCCATACGACAAACACGGCAATCTTCCTTACTGGTAGTATCAAGTGGCCATCCGAAGCCCGGTCTTCTTGCGACCATACATTCCAGTGACCATCGCTGTCAGCAATCATGTACAGTGACAACATTCCTGCCAAGTATTTCTGCAGTATCGTAGAAGGTACATCCAGCTTCTCGTAGCCCTATTACACAATCTCGTTCAAACCCAGTGAGGTGTTGATAATGGCGTCTTTGTCACCTTAATGGCATTCGTGATTGAAATCAACTCACCACGTCCAGTCCCAAAGGTAACTAACGCTCACGACTGTTGCAGCTTGTGTTTAAAACAAACCTTATTTGCATTCTCATGGTGGCGCTACTTGCGCCACTCTTATGCGACTGGCGCGAAATTTGAATAAACATCATCTTTCAGATGCAGAAACACGCCTGTCAACTTTCGCTTACGTCGCGGTGTATACGGGGTGATCCATTGATAGTGACCGGACCAAATATCTCACGAAATAAGAGTCAAACGAAAAAACTACGAAGAACGAAACTTCTCTAGCTTGAAGGGGGGGAACCAGATGACGCTATGGTTGGCCCGCTAGATGGCGCTGCCATAGGTCAAACGGATACCAACTGCGTTTTTTTTTTTAAATAGGAGGCCCCATTTTTTGTTACACTTTCGTGTAGTACGTATAGAAATGAGAATGTTTTAGTTGGACCACTTTTTTCGCTTTGTGACAGATGGCGCTGTAATAGTCACAGATATATAAGTACGTGGTATCACGTAACATTCCGCCAGTGCGGACGGTATTTGCTTCGTGATACATTACCCGTGTTAAAATGGACCGTTTACCAGTTGCGACAAAGGTCGATATCGTGTTGATATATGGCTATTGTGATCAAAATGCCCAACGGGCGTGTGCTATGTATGCCGCTCGGTATCCTGGACAACATCATCCAAGTGTCCGGACCGTTCGCCGGATAGTTACGTTATTTAAGGAAACAGGAAGTGTTTAGCCACATATGAAACGTCAACCACGACCTGCAACAAATGATGATGCCCAAGTAGGTGTTTTAGCTGCTGTCGCGGCTAATCCGCACATCAGCAGCAGACAAATTGCGGGAGAATCGGGAATCTCAAAAACGTCGGTGTTGAGAATGCTACACCAACATCGATTGCATCCTTACCATATTTCTATGCACCAGGAATTGCATAGCGACTACTTTGAACGTCGTGTACAGTTCTGCCACTGGGCACAAGAGAAATTACAGGACGATGACAGATTTTTGCACGCGTTCTATTTAGCGACGAAGCGTCATTCACCAACTTATCGCCATGTTTGCGACTTTCAGAAAGTTACAAAGGTCGAATCATCGGTGTGAAGGACGAAGCGACATCATACCTACAAAACGTACAGAGAGGTGGCTGTCGTGTGATCACTGCAGACTGAATAGCAACGGCCTGGACTGAGCACGACAGTGTGGTCGAAAGGGTACGCACAGGTCGTTCCAAAAGAGCGACCTCACGAGAAGATCGTAGGCTTGTTCGACTGGCTCTGACGCATATGCGAATGATCATAGCTGACACCCGGGCAGATGTTACAGGCGGTGTGTCACTGCGAACCGTCAGGGGAGGATTACTGGAAGCTGGGCTGAGATCTCTTGCTGTCTTGCGTCGTTCACTGCTGGCACCATACCACAGGCAACAGGGACTTGCACAGTGTACAGTAAGAGTTAACTGGGTCTTTGAGTGGTAATCTATGGTGTTCAGCGATGAGGGGCGGCGACAGGAGGCGCATCCGGCCACCCTCTACCTATAACGTCCAAAAATTAACAGGCCGGCCCGGGAAGATGTGGAACAAAGGTCATGAGAATGAAGAAGGAAGTACAAGTACTTAGAAAACCCGACGGAACTTTAAGGTACAATGTCTGTAGAAGGCCCACTCACACAGATAGATCCCTCCATAGAAATTTCAATCACCATCCCCAGTAGAAAAGAGAAATGATCAAAACAATGGTGGATCGGGCCAAGAGAATCTGTGAATCATTGTACTTAGACGACGAACTTAATCATGTAAGAACTGCCAACAGAAGAAACGTCCACTCCAATAAAGTGATAACAGGGCACTACAACCTAAAAAATGTGGAGCTTCTAGTTTAAAAGGAAACAGCTACAGGGAAAGTCTTCCTCCCATTCGTAAAGATAGTCACTCAGGAGAGAGGTACTGACACACAGTTTAAACCAACAAGGAAGGTGCGACAACACCTGAACACTGTTAAAAAAGGACCTATGCCCGTCGCTTGCCACAGGACGAGTATGAAAATCCGTTGTGCATGCGGTCAGGTGTATGTAGGAGCTACATATTAATGTCCGCTTTAAGGAACACAAGAGAAATTGTCATCTGGGCAACACGGATAAATCGGCTAATAGCAGATCATGCACTGGGACCACGGAACCATCAAATTCGTTTCTCCGATACTATGGTTTTATAAAGATCTCATTATTACTATGTTAGGACGTACAGAGAGGCCATAAAAGTTGGAAAGCCCAAAAGAAAAGTGAAATTCCGTTGTCTGGTCCTAGACATGCCAATCGTTGCCAGCCAGTCCTCGTGCCACTCTGTCAGGGGCGTCACTGGTTGCAGTGTGGAGGTGCATGTGGTCGGCACATCACTCTACCAGTCGTTCCCGGGTTTCTTGACTTTGGAAGCACTACTACCACTACTACTACTACTACTCAGTTGGCCTCACGAGGCTGAGAGCACCACGTTCTAGTCCTCCCGCCATGGAAAAATCACAATCAGTACCGAGAATCGAACCCGGATCGGCTGCATAGCAATCAGTCGCGTTGACAACTCAGCTACGTACTCGGACAACAATAAAGAACAATCACTGGACTTAGACAAGCTAAATACACGAAACAGCGCCAACTCTTTCCCACTACAAGCTTCTCAACGCTCGTCGGGGTGACTCCGCGACCTTGTCTGATGACGTGACGACCTGATCGTTGCGTGGATACACATAAACGGTCGGTTGGTTTAGGGGAGGAGACCAAACAGCTAGGTCATCGGTCCCATTGGATAAGGGAAGGATCGGGAAGGAATTCGGCCGTGCCGTTTCAAAGGAACCATCCCGGTATTTGCCTGAAGCGATTTAGGAAAATCGCGGAAAACCAAAATCAGGATGGCCGGACGAGGATTTGAACCGTCAACCTCCCGAATGTGAGTCCAGTGTGCTAACCACTGCCCTACCTCCCTCGGTCATATAAACAGTTCGGCTGCTGAACTTGTTTGAAACTGCAAATACTTTCTGAGCCTTTATAGCCTCTGATGACGTCTCCAGCACTGGAAGACAGAACCTGAGAGCTATGGCTTGCACCATGGTCTAATGTCCATTAAACAAAAATTATTAAGGTTACAAGCTACGTTTATCACAAGGTAGTTTTCAGTTGTTTACGTGATGGCCTGCTCACGTCGTGTGCTTGGTGCGTGACTCGTTACACCCCAGCCAGGTAAAGGTGTATATACACAGGCTGACCTAGCTGCTATCAATAATAAATCCGACACAGTTTGTGCAGCGACAGGTAGAGCCAGCAAACCACAGGAAGTTGATTAGGGAAGGAAACAAATAAGAAAAAAACGCTTCAGTAAGAGAGAGAAAGGGAAAAAAACAGAAACTGACTTTCCGAACATAGCATGAAACAACTGAAAGAAACAGCAGTCCCTTCATACACACGCTCGTTCAGTCATAGTTTGTAGCTAAGTTTGTAACAGCGAGTGCAGACTTCGATTTTATATTCTGCAAATTAAGACTTTATCAAAGCTTGAGATTTTATTGCTATTAGCTGCATGACACACCTACTTCTCAAATTTTCGGGTTGTGCCACTGAAAGGCTACATATTTGTGAGTTGCAATTTCCTTGACGTTATTCTAAAGCAATGTACTACTCACTGATGTAAACAAATTATTATTATTATTATTACTTTAAAATACACTCCTGGAAATGGAAAAAAGAACACATTGACACCGGTGTGTCAGACCCACCATACTTGCTCCGGACACTGCGAGAGGGCTGTACAAGCAATGATCACACGCACGGCACAGCGGACACACCAGGAACCGCGGTGTTGGCCGTCGAATGGCGCTAGCTGCGCAGCATTTGTGCACCGCCGCCGTCAGTGTCAGCCAGTTTGCCGTGGCATACGGAGCTCCATCGCAGTCTTTAACACTGGTAGCATGCCGCGACAGCGTGGACGTGAACCGTATGTGCAGTTGACGGACTTTGAGCGAGGGGGTATAGTGGGCATGCGGGAGGCCGGGTGGACGTACCGCCGAATTGCTCAACACGTGGGGCGTGAGGTCTCCACAGTACATCGATGTTGTCGCCAGTGGTCGGCGGAAGGCGCACGTGCCCGTCGACCTGGGACCGGACCGCAGCGACGCACGGATGCACGCCAAGACCGTAGGATCCTACGCAGTGCCGTAGGGGACCGCACCGCCACTTCCCATCAAATTAGGGACACTGTTGCTCCTGGGGTATCGGCGAGGACCATTCGCAACCGTCTCCATGAAGCTGGGCTACGGTCCCGCACACCGTTAGGCCGTCTTCCGCTCACGCCCCAACATCGTGCAGCCCGCCTCCAGTGGTGTCGCGACAGGCGTGAATGGAGGGACGTATGGAGACGTGTCGTCTTCAGCGATGAGAGTCGCTTCTGCTTTGGTGCCAATGATGGTCGTATGCGTGTTTGGCGCCGTGCAGGTGAGCGCCACAATCAGGACTGCATACGACCGAGGCACACAGGGCCAACACCCGGCATCATGGTGTGGGGAGCGATCTCCTACACTGGCCGTACACCACTGGTGATCGTCGAGGGGACACTGAATAGTGCACGGTACATCCAAACCGTCATCGAACCCATCGTTCTACCATTCCTAGACCGGCAAGGGAACTTGCTGTTCCAACAGGACAATGCACGTCCGCATGTATCCCGTGCCACCCAACGTGCTCTAGAAGGTGTACGTCAACTACCCTGGCCAGCAAGATCTCCGGATCGGTCCCCCATTGAGCATGTTTGGGACTGGATGAAGCGTCGTCTCACGCGGTCTGCACGTCCAGCACGAACGCTGGTCCAACTGAGGCGCCAAATGGAAAAGGCATGGCAAGCCGTTCCACAGGACTACATCCAGCATCTCTACGATCGTCTCCATGGGAGAATAGCAGCCTGCATTGCTGCGAAAGGTGGATATACACTGTACTAGTGCCGACATTGTGCATGCTCTGTCGCCTGTGTCTATGTGCCTGTGGTTCTGTCAGTGTGATCATGTGATGTATCTGACCCCAGGAATGTGTCAATAAAGTTTCCCCTTCCTGGGACAATGAATTCACGGTGTTCTTATTTCAATTTCCAGGAGTGTATTTTGTATTTTTCTGTAAATTTAACAGTTCTTATAATATTAAAACATTTTATATAATTTATTGTTATTCTTATCAAACTCGTACGTACTTGTTGCACATTAAAAGTGGGAGTGACGGCACCACTAAGGGCAAAACAACAGAAAATTTCACTGAAAGCAGGCGGAAATGACTGAGAGAAACAGTTAGCCACTGGCACAGCCTAGTCAGCACACCCATGTTCACAACCACAGTTTTGTGCCAAATGGTGATCATGGCTGGTGCACACTTCCATTTATATTCTGCAAGTTATGACGCTTCCAAAATTGTTGGAGTTTGTTATTATTATAGCTCTAAAATTTTCGGACAAACCTTTTTCAAATGACAATTTCTCTGAAATGCAATGTCTTGGAAGTTATGTTAAAGCGATGTACGAAGCACTGATATAAAAAATTATTATATTAAGACTTTCTTAATCGATTTGCGTTAGCTATGGACAACATAAATAATTACTTCCCATAATTACAATAATGTTTCTTTCGAACAGTGTTGTTCCTTTAACCACTTTGCTCCAGTTTTCTTTTTTGGTTTTCTCTGGAGATGTAGACAAAAAAACTTTTTTTTTCTGAAACGTATCTCTGTTCAGAGTGGCTTGTTGTTCGATCTACATATCTTTGAGGAGGTCACTTCTCTTGGAGCCACTTGCACCAGGGAGATTTCTTCCGGATCACGTGTTCAAAAATTCTCTTGCATATCCTGTTTTCATTCATCCGAACGATAAGGCTGTAAATTATCATTCTACGCTTTCTCCCCAACGTTAAATTTCGTTGTTCAATTTCTTAGTAGATATTTTCGTTATTCCTGTCTCTGTATTCGTGCCTGTGTGTTATTGGCACAAATATTTTCCTTAGAATGTTCCTCTCTTTCTTTTTCAGGTTTCCTACTTCGTCTCTCTTAGTCAAATCCAGGTACTCGGCAGCATTAACATTGTGGTGTTATTACTGTGACATAGTGCTTGCTGTAACTTTCCTTGAAAGGAGATAGATCTCTTATTGTACAAATCTTTAGTCAACAGAATGGCCATTTCCATTTTCTCGAGCTTACTTTATTAGCATCCCCGTCACAGCTGCTCTTCTGCATTTCCTTGCCAAATTCGCTACCTCGTACTTCCTCTCGTTCTTCTTGTGCGTTTGTCCCGCATCTGCGCAGGTTCGACGTGGTCATTTCAGGGGATGGCCGGTTGCCCTTACTGTCACCCCTTTAGCCCGGGAGTGCGAATAGTGTCATTCAAGTAAAAACTAGCGACAGTTTTCTAATAGTTTTCGAATCGTGTAACTGAGGCGGGACATGGATACGAGCCTGGTATTCATCTAGAGGGACGTGGGGAACCGCCTAAAAACTCCATCCAGGCTAGGCAAGCACACTGACCTTAGTCGTTAAACCGAAGGGGGGGGGGGGATTCGATCCGGGGCTGGCGCAACTCCTCGTTACGGAAGCGCCCATTTAAGACGCACGGCTTTCCGGGCGGCTTACATATATGTTTTACTGTCATTATTACTAAAATCCTAGATATCTGTGCACGCCAAAAGTGAGGTTGACGGCAAGTTATATTTGGAGGGGGTTGGGGCGGTGAGGAGACAGTAATAAGCTGTAACCACCTCCTCCCCTTTTGCCAGAAACAGTCCCCAGATCTGCGGCAGCGTCAAATAGTGTCAACCGCATAACTCAGCCAATTAGGCATATTATCGCATAGTAGCGCATTTCGAAGATGATCCAACCAAAGACAAGAGAAAAGTGGTTCCAATGGCTCTGAGCACTATGGGACTTAACATCTGAGGTCATCAGTCCCTTAGAACTACTTAAACCTAACCAACCTAAGGACATCACACACATCCATGCCCGAGACAGGATTCGAACCTGCGACCGTAGCGGTCGCTCGGTTCCAGACTGAAGCGCCTAGAACCGCTCGGCCACATCGGCTGGCCAAAGACACGAGAGTTTCTGCAGCTGTTTATAGACGCGTCCCTTTGAAATACGAGTGCAGCACAAACGTGCCCCAGTTGCGTGTCCTTGGTGCGTCCTTGGCGGGTCTCCTTGAGGCGCCCTCTGCCTCCGCTGCCCCTACCGCTCACTGCCTCTCCGCACGCATCGATTGCCCCGCCCCTGCGAGCCTGCACGCGGCCGCGTTTGTTGCTCTCCCACAGGAAGGTGACCTCTCTGACCTCTGGATGGACCGATCCTAGCTGCCTTCTTGCTAGCCCCTGGTCCGCAAATGTCTGTCCAGGGTTTCAGTGATCGAAGTACGATCTCTGATCGACAGCAAACAGAGTACCCATAATCACACCTAAGTAAATGAGATGATGCTGTCGCACAGCTTTAAAATTGGCAGCATAATTAAGCAGTGTGCCTTTTAAATATGTAGTTCAGCAGTTTTTTTTCCTTTAAAGTACACAGTCTTTCAGCAAAATCGGCTGCCTCTGCCACACGGAAACTCAAAGTTTCATATTGTTTCATATTGCTTAGTTTATTTTCAAATTTATCGCCAGTGCTTAGATTATACCTAACATCTGCAGTCACAGTAGCTGACGGTGACATACTTTTGATTGTACGGAAAATAATAAAAATTACCTCAGATCGTTGTCACAAAGTGTACTAAATTAATTTATCTTTGTTTACTATTGACCAAGATATCTGTAGTCAAAATTAGTGACGTAGTCAAGAATATTACGAATACTACAGCTCAGACGGTAGGTTGTTGTTATTCTTGAAACTGAATGAATAATTATTAATTTTAGTGTTGTATGAACAATGATAAATGAATTTTAGATGCAGACATTTTAAGTTAGGTTTTGGAGTGACTGCTATAGATATCGAATGGAACACAAGTTTACTGTTACCAGTCACTGGTTATTTACATCCACAACGCGTTTCCAAGGTTTAAACCTCCATCATCGGGCGGATTTGTATGTGCTAGTACGACATGTGTAGAACAACAAATACTTGGCAAATTAACATATATAACTCCACCTGATGATGGGGGTTTAAACCTTTGAAACGCGTTGTGGATGTAAATGAACAGTGACTGGTAACAGTAAACTTGTTGTTTCATTCGATGATAAAGAAGTTTCTAGAAAAACCATTTTTGTGTAAATCATAAAATAAAATCAATATCTCAATACATTTTTGAATACTAGGGTTGGATTAGCTAGTCATTTGGAAGCGCCAAGGTAGTACTTGCACCCCCGTCAACGGATAGGGTACGGTCGTCTCTCGTAGCTGCCGTTTGCAACACATTCGGTACACGCCTTTCGGACACATATCCGTAATGTACAAGGTACACACTAAAATTCTCACCAGCCTCACAGATTGGATTTGAATCATGCAAAGAAACAGGATGGCTCTACAAACGGATGGGCTATTTTCAAGCATTCCATTCTGAAAAAACCTAGCTCAAGTTTTCATATATTTAAACTGGAAAACAAAGACTGAATGCGAGATATTCGTTTTGGTCATGACACTGTGCTGTTTGGCACTAGAGCAAATAAACTTCGCCAAACAGAACAAGTATGGAAGTGGGCTTGTAAACACTGGATCATCTCTAGGCGTTCCATTCTTAGCAAGCCTTGCGGAATTTGTTAGATTCGTTATCTAGTGCAACGGAACACGGAATATGAATTATTCGTTTTTCCGATGATATTGTACAGTTTGCCATTAATGCTAATAACTTTAAACAACTAATGGAAGAACAAGTATGAAAGTAGGCATGAAAATCAATTACAGTGAGACAACAATAAAGTATTATCAACATACCGAGAATAGCATAGTGCAAACGATGGAATCATAGAATGAGTCGATGAGTTTTCGTATCTGGGGCGGCTTGAAGACGATGACTGAATGGACAACAAAAGAAATAAACAGTAACATAAACATGGTAGTACAAATACTACTTTAGAATGTCAACCTCGCAGTAGCTGTACTGTTCAGATCGGAGTTTTTGTTTCCGCAGATATAAGTTTGACGCTATTTCAATGGCTAAAAGAGTTGGACTCACACTCATAACTAACAAAATGACCTAATGGAAAACCTCTTTCCTGATAATTAGCTTCTTACAGCTGACGGCAATGATAACTTTCAAAAGGCCATTCATAAATTAAAAATAACTGCCAGATCTATAACTTATCAGTTTTGGCCAAAAAAGTCATGGCTTTTAACGGTAAAGATCCAGCCCGAAACAAAATTATTAATAAATGACCAGAAAGTAGAGGCAGGGATTCAGTCTCTTGAGAAATAACTTCTCCTCGACAAACGAAAAATACATAACGAAAAAAAATGAGAGATTCAGTTACATTAAAGGAACCATATTCTATAGAACACTGAATAAAATAGAGAGGAAAGAAACTACAATAAATTTCTACAAAACAATCATAATAATATCTACACTTTACGACAGTGAGACATGGACAGTGACAGGTAGAAATGAACGAAGAATACAAAATGGCAAAAACGAGGTTTTTAAGAAGAGCAGCTGGCTATAGACTAGCTGATTTAATAAGGAATACAACGACCAGACAAGACCAAGGGCTTCAAAGCGTAATTGAACAGATCAAAGAGTATAGAAACAAATGAAAAGTTCGTGTCACAAGAATGAATGAAAAGAGAATGCCCAAAACAGCAATAAATTATCGATCAGTAGGTAAATATCAAGGGGCAGACCAAGAAAGAGTGGACGGATAGAAAACAAACTAACCGCGAATTACAGAGACAATTAACAAGAAGACGTAACATTCAAATTCCCAACACTCAAAGAAAGGATAAGAAGAAGAACAAGAAGAAGAAGTTTGATGCCAGGATATATTTGAGAAACACTATGTTGAAGGGTTCACTGCTCAGGCAATTTAATAAACAGATCAGTTTCGAGTCCACAGAATCTGTCGTAAGTAACTCAGAGCTTTGAAGTGAGGCAATATGCCAGGATACAAATGTCCCACTTCTCAAAACAAAGGCGTGTGAGAGTATGTCGGCGGGTCATCGACCGTAGTCTTTTCCAAGCACAGAAACAGATACGCGGAAGCTGGGCTTACATATTTTGCATTGGAATGCTACTGTCACACAAATAAAACAAGAAAACGAACCAGTTGTAAAACAAATGCCGGAACTATTTTCATTTCCAACTCGGAATCCCTAGGTCGGCAGCTCGAATGGATCTAGACGTGAACAACCAACAACTCTACATATATAAGTTCGCAATGCGTGTAGTGTAGTAAATGACATGCACAAAAAGCAAAAGATGCGCAACTTTCGGACTTGGTGCTTAATTCTGAAAATTTTATCTATGTAATCAATAAATGGCCTACTCGGCTAACTGCTAAAAGATGAGGTACAAAATAAAACAAAACAAGTAGAGAGCCGGGACAAATATTTGGATAAAGACACACAGTAGCACCACTTACTAAATGCACTTGGGCATCTTGCAGTTGTTTCATATGCCTCCGTTTGCCTCATTCATGGGAACTGCGCGATAAAAAAACTTGTACATTTAGTAACAAAAATCCTGCAACCAATCATTTGGTGATAACTCGTTTAATGCTGTACTATTAAGTTAAGCTTTGCACTCATCTTCATGTATGATGAGCACATGGAATTATAAATAAAACGTAAAACACACCAATAAACAACAAAATTTTATACAAAAGAAACTGTTTCCGGACGTTGAGTGCGATAACGAATTGTACATGTGTTTAACCTTTTGCCTTTGTTTAAGATAGCGAATTACTTGACTGCATTGAAAATAAAGTATGTTCCTTTCTTCTCAAAGGTCTCTTTGCCGCAGACTGAAACAATACATGTCATTTACACAATCCACGGTTTTACGAGTTTACCACATACAAGATAGCTTCTTCTGTACCTGTAATGTCTCTCCACAAGATCTGCAACACACTGAAATTATGCTGCCCGTCATCATCGCTGACGCTGTAACAAGCAGTATCTAGAAAGAACGAGCTACTATTTGTTTTATTTATAATTCACGAGTTTATGTATTTTTAAGAAGCGGAATGGAAAGACTAAGCTAAAACGGCTAATTTAGATATCATCTACGGTAGAATGAGTCCGAAATGAAAAGTTCCAATACGAACTGCAATAGCATTAAGTTCAAAAATGCATGTTACAAGGACGAAAGATTGTGATTTAGCGTTATCTCGTGCAATGGCGACCAATACGGTGTCAGGGGTTCGCGGCGTAATGGTGAATGATCAATGTCGAGATGAACGATATATTGAATTTTCATTTTGTTCAATTGACAACGGAGTCAAACTGACAACATCTTTTATCATTTCTGGTCATGGAACTTCGAAAGACAGATGAATGTAATTGTTCATTTAAATTTCATGGGAGCACTTTGGTGCAAGCGCTGAGGTGATGAATTTGACTGTATGTCGTTGAACTTGGAGCTGTTATGTACATCACCAACAGATTTATAGAACAAAGGAAGAACATAATGAAAAGTGACTAATAAAGTGACATGCGGCAGAAGTCTGATAGACGCTACAGAGCTGAATGGTTGGTCCAGACACTGGGACCTCAAACGATTTACAGATGATTAAAATCTTTTACAGTGTCCGATGACAGACTGTACTGTCCCAATGCGTCTACACACTTCTCGGACTTATTCCAAGGAGGGCTGGAGAATTCACTCTGGGCATTTCTAGCCCTACTTAGCACACTTTCCTATAGGGATAGGAATGGAGATGGTGTGCGGGCGACCTTGCGTCGTACAGCCATCATGATACCTGTAAAATACAGTTAGATGCGGAAGGAAAGGAAGTTGCGGTTTAAAGTTCGATCAACATCGAGATCAATAGAGAAGGAACTCTAATTTCGGGGGACAAGTTTAGGGAAAATGAATCGTCCATGTTCTTGTCGAAGGAACCATTTGTCTGAACTGATTCGAGCATACCACGTAATGCCTAAACCAGGATGGTGAGATGAGGATCTGTGCCACACAGGTTGCTTGTTTGCTTCAGGTGGCACTAGTGAAAATAGGGTGGCAGACCATTCGGTGAGGATTCCATTGCGTGAGAAGCTATTTGAGATTTCCGGAATATGAATCATCTTGTATGCTATCGCGCAATGAATGACAATTTACTATGTGTGCGTTATTATTGTCACTGCAATAGCATTGCTTTAGAACAGCAGAAACTTGTTATGATCTGTACACGGAGTCTGCCGGAGCAGTTCCTCGTAAGCCATGCGCGGCTACAAGACAGTGGGCACGTCGTCACGTCACGCCCGGCGCCGTTGTGACGTCACTCGCCACACCTGCTGGGGCAGGTACGTCACGTGGGTGTGTCTGCGTGACGTCACTGGCGAGCCCGCCCCGGCTGATGCAACAAGCGTCTGCCGCCGCGAGAGCCTTTGCCGCAGCTCAGCCCGTCTACCGCAAGACGCGGCGATTCCTTCGTAATCGTCCAATGTGCAATGACCCCATGCCGTTATACCAGCAAACTGGCATTCCACGTTTTGGTATATCAATCTTGTCCTCGGCCTTACGGCTGTGCGGGCCTGTACCTGAAACGATTTCAATATATAGAAGTAGTGAACTACTTGATAATAAAAGTCAATAGCTCGAAAAGCGTAATGCAGTGTTGATTAATTTTTGCCAGTGTTTCCTAACGTCAGTTTCTTTTCTATACTCTGTACCTATGAGCACAC
The DNA here is from genome assembly GCF_021461395.2 of Schistocerca americana. Taxonomy (NCBI): domain Eukaryota; kingdom Metazoa; phylum Arthropoda; class Insecta; order Orthoptera; family Acrididae; genus Schistocerca; species Schistocerca americana. Next base: position 308,256,271 of record NC_060120.1, on the reverse strand, counting down.
TCCAGTCGGGTCTTATTCGAAAGGACGACGCTTCAAATACCTGTCCGACCAGCCGGATTTGGATCTTGAGTGAATTGCTTCAGACAAATGATGGGATGATTAATTTAAAAACGAAACGGCAGATTCCTTCCTTATTGTTCCCCATTCCTAGCTTATGCGACGTCTCAGATGACCTCGTCGTCGAAGGGATGCTAAACCCCCATCTTCCTACTTTCGACACGGATTCTTAAACGGACCGCTTTTGCTGGTTCTGGTTAGTCTTGGAACAGCCAAACAGGCGACTGCTGTTTAGTTTCCGGTTCTTACAAACATACCAATGTTTCGATTACAGTTACGATACTGTGCTCATATTTTATATTTCCTCCACTGGCTTAAGCCATTTGTCTGAAATCCGTCAGGAAGAGATGTTTGTCGCCCCTAAACGTTCTTGCAAAATATACATCACGATGCCTGCATACCACAATAAGTCAGAGACCGATCGCCTTCAACAATGCTTTTTGGTGCAACAACTGTTTTCAGTCGACCTTTGCAAAATGCATTACTGATTTAGTGAATACCACGACGAAGTTCTGCAAACCAACGGTAAATAGTCTTTTCCGAAGATGATTGATTGCCGGAAGTTGAACGAAGTGATTGGAGGCATTGTTGTAGAGATATGCATTTACAATAATCGTTAAGCAAGACGTCCAACGATAACCTTGGCGCGTGATTCACATTTTTGCAAAATACTGTTTCGCTAAACGCTCACTGTAAATAAACTACTCAGCCAATATCTGAGCTGCCGTTGCATTAACAGTTGCATCTTTTGTAACAACAGTTACGTCACATCTCACAGCGCCATCTAGGGATCGGTTGCAAATAATTAAAAAGGGATCATCGAATAACCATTGCTTATGTAACGCATTGGCTCTCGATGAAATGCCGTCTGCTTACGTGCCACATGGGGACGTTGTCCTAGTTCTGAATCTGGCCCTCTGCTTCATTTGATCTGACCTTAATATATTTCATCACATGGGTTCTTTCCTTGATGGTTAAAAAAGTTATTGCTCTATCAACGCACAATAATCTGACGTCACGTGACGTGTGCAAAAAAAACAGTGTTTCTTTTCCGCGATGAGTTCTCATTATGACTATGGCCGCGAGTAAATGGCTTTAATAGGTACAATTCAGTATTCGCGCTGATGTTATGTCCGTACTGTCGAAGGTGCTTTAAATTTGTTTTATTAATCTACTGATTTATTTATTCCCGTTATATTAGGTTACTGGCGGAGAAGCTATTAGCTATTGCTCAGGTATTTGTTTGTAGGTATGCGTCAACGCCCGTACCCTGCTTGCATTGCACTTAATGTTTATGATGTCACATCTCCTGAACTATGCGTCGTATAATGATACAATTTTGTAGGTACATTCAGCGGTATATGAGGATACTGTCTGAAAATGTGATGCGGATGGAGTTAAGTAGCAATGAAATATCAAATTTAAGCTTCATGCACGATGCGGCAGTGTTTCACGCATCTCATTGTTCTTTGCTTCTGGGCATGTGCACACATGCTCAAAGAACTAAAAATATGTCTACGTTCTGATCTGCGAAGTTTCGAAATAAGAGGACAAGAAATTACTGTTTAAAAATGTGTCGTCATACATCACATCTCAATATAAACACGCACAACGAGATTATCAGAATTATTTCCAGTAATCTCTGGACCAATGAGCCGAAATCCGCAATTTGTCCCTACCGCTGCAAGGAGATGCGGTCATCTCAGCCTTCAGACTCAGGCGAACGTACGTCGCCACAGTGACACATACTCGCAGCCACGAGGCACTGTGCAATAGCGATATCTGGCGCGGTAAGTCGGCGAGTTCGCATGTTCTCAGGCATTCCAGTGCAATTTGTCACAATGTTACGACGGCGAAGGAGGGAGTTTTACGAAACTTAACAGGTGGGGCTTGCATTCAACTGTGAATAAGTCAGGGTATTTCCTGCTGGGCTAAATTCAGTGTTGTTTAATGTAACTAGGAATTTGCATCATTCAATCTCAGCTGAACGAGGTGCCCAAGCCAATGTCATTGTGAACAATGTCATAGAATTTTCTTAAAGTTTTCCGTCTTCAACTATTTGAAATGAGAGTAGAGCCGTTTATTTTCACGCCTCTTATAGTTTCTGAACGTGCTAAAATTATAAATGCTGAAGCATTTATTTCGCTCATTGCCTCTTTTAAGTTATCTATGTTCAATATAAAGCTAAAAATCTCAATTACGGACGAAAATTTCGGGAATGTCGCGACTTGACGCTTTAAAAAAAATAGTAAGACGGAAGCTGGAATGTAAAACAAATTTAGAGAAAGGTTTCCTTTCATTTCATCCCAGAATTTGAATAACTTTCGTTATTTGTGGAAAGAACTCCGTGTCGGTCGTCAACTGCCATAGCCCACTAACGCCATATTTCGCCACACTGTCGTAACGGATACGTTCGTCGTGCGCCCCACATTGATTTCTGCAGTTATTTCACGCAGTGTTGCTTGTCTTGTAGCACCGACAACTCTACGCAAACGCAGCTACTCTCGCTCGTTAAGTGAAGGCCTTCGGCCACTGCGTTGTCCGTGGTGAGAGGTAGTGCCTGAAATCTGGTGTCCTCGTCACGCTCTTGACACTGTGGATCTCGGGATATTGAATTCCCTAACGATTTCCGAAATGGAATGTACCATGCGTCTACCATCAACTACCATTCTGCGTTCAAAGTCCGTTAACTCCTGTCGTGCGCTCATAATCACGTCGGAAACCTTTTCGAATGAATCACCAGAGTAAAATGACAGCCTCAACAACGCACTGCTCCTTTATACCTCTTGTACGCGATACTGCTGCCATCTGTCTACGTGCATATCGCTATCCCATAACTTTTGTCACCTCAGTGTATTTTGATGAGGAAATAATGTATTTCTTTAACGGGTAGATGTAGATGTAGGAATCGGTGCAGGAACAGATGTAGATGTCATGCAAGCAGTTTTCATTCCATGAAATTTGTTATCACAATTCACCGATTTTTCTTTCACTACGAGTGTACATGAACCCTTGCACACACGAGCCACGAGATTCTCGCTAACCATTCATGAGTAGCTACCATTGTCATGTATAATGAGCGAGCTTGAGGCACGTGCTGACCACTTCTAGCTGCATTTGATTTGTGTTCGGTAACGGTTGGTAGGACATGTTCTGAAGCATCAAGGGATCACAAATTTAGCTTCGGAGGGCAGCGTGGAGGGTAAAAATCGTAGAGGGAGACCAAGAGATGAATACACTAAGCAGATTCAGAAGGGTGTAGGTTGCAGTAGGTACTGGGAGATGAAGAAGCTTGTACAGGATAGAGTAGCATGGAGAGCTGCATCAAACCAGTCTCAGGACTGAAGATCACAACAACAACAACATTTTAAACATGTCGAGAGATGTGAACGTATTCTACTACAAGCTCAAACAGCAGCACGGAACCGACCAGTAGCGGCGATATACAGCTACAGATAACATTATCCTTCCAGTAAGAGAGTTGTCACAAACGCGTTTCTGTGAAGTAACGCCGCGGAGGCATACCGCGAAGAGCAGCTCCGTCTTCCCGGAAGCTCGCAGCCGCCATCTACCCAAGTTTCCTCCCGGCACGACTGCGGTCGCCTCATTTGACCGCAGAGTCACACGGTTATGGGTGGACAGCTTGACTGGCTGACATGCAGAGCGGAGAAGAGCAGGGTTTCCAGATATCCAGCGGTCACAACTGCAGCACTGAGGAGCTACAGCCGTAAAATAATGGCCAATCACCGGCGAGCATGCGGCAACGTGTGCATTTAAACTTACTTGCCACAGCTCAAATGGTTCAAATGGCTCTGAGCACTATAGGACTTAACAGCTGAGGTCATCAGTTCCCTAGAACTTAGAACTACTTAAACCTAACTAACCTAAGGACATCACACACATCCATGCCCGAGGCAGGATTCGAACCTGCGACCGTAGCGGTCGCGCGGTTCCAAACTGAAGAACCTAGAACCGCTCGGCCAATCCGGCCAGCTTGCCACAGCTAATTCCTGTTATGTTAAAAGACGCTGTTACTAATTAAATTAATGAAAGCTAATGGTTTCAGCTGACAGTCGAAGCTAGGTAAACCTAAAATCTTAGCCCTGGCTATTTACGTTAGACGCGAATTTTTTATGATGTTTAACTGGTCAAGGCTTTACTACTAAGTCAGCTACGTTAAAAATACCGCAGTATCACTGACTTTTTAAGACATAAGTTGTACTGCAGTAAGATAGTCGACATGTGGTACTGTAAGATGCAACGTTATTAATAATTACTTACATAAGACAGGTACCACAGTCATAGAAAAATCCTAAAACAAAGTTTATTTTCCACCGTTATGTCATTTTCAAGCGACAGTTGGTGTGAACGTGCACAAACCATTTACAACTATTAGTATGTACTATTCGTATGAAAGCACTTTACACGTAGTAACCGCAACGAGAACGCTCCCAGTGCGAACCAAATGCCATAAACTAAACTGTCGTCTAATGTAACTAAATGAAAGGCTGTTTTTATGCTGCCATACGTTATTCGCTTCTTTTTATTTGTGAAGCGCCTTCAGTGGCTTGTGGTATACTTTGTTTTTTGTATACAATATTTGCGTTATATAATAATTACTGGTATGTTACTATATAACTATATTATTCTTTTGATGTTAGATAAGAGAGAACTTTTCGTGGCACAAGTTTTATGATGTTAAATTAATATTTGTTTCTATTTAAAATTTGCGATGATATTACTGTATTTGTACCGTCCTGAAGAAGTACTGAGGTAGTTTGTGTATCCAGAATGTTCGATTTTCGGAGTGATGCTAAGGGAATTAGATCAGGAAACGAGACAATTAAAGTACTAGGTGAGTTTTGTTATTTGGGCAGCAAAATAACTGATGATGGCCGAACTAGAGAGAATATGTCGACTGGCAATGGTAAGAAAAGCATTTCTGAAGAAGAAAAATTTGTTAATATCGAATACAGACTTGAGTGTTAGGAAGCCTTTCCTGCGGATGTTGGTCTGGAGTGTAGCCATGTATGGAAATGAAATATAGACGATAAACAACTTAGACAAAAAGAGAATAGAAGCTTTCGAAATGTGGTGCTACAGAAGAATGTTGAAGATTAGATGGGTCGATCACGTAACTAATGAAGAGGTACTGAGTAGGCTTGGGAGACAAGAAATTTGTGGCACAACTTGAGCAAAAGAGGGTATCAGTTGACAGGACACTTCCTGAGACATCAAAGGATCACCAGTTTAGTATTGGAGGATACCGTCGGTGTGTGTGAGTGGCAGGGGGGGGGGGGGAGGGGGGTAAAATCATAGAGGTATACAAAGAGATGAATACAGTAACCAGATTCAGAAGGATGTAGGTTGCAGTAGTTATTCGGAGATGAAGAGCCTTGCACACGACAAAGAAGCACGGAGAGCTGCATCAAACCAGTCTTCGGACTGAGGACCACACCAACAATATCCTTTTAAATTTTTTGTCTGAGTATACTATACATCTCTGTTCCTGTTTTAGTGGCCAACATGATCAGTGAGTTGCTGCTTATACTGACTTGGTCATTTACTTTCTTGTTCATTGCAAGGGCTCTTTATATGAGGCAGTTTTACTATATCGTTAGAAGTTTTCTGTTGTGATTTTCCATCCTAATGATTTCCACGTTAGATGGTTTATGCCCATGATTTATTAGGTGTCAGCAAAGGTAGAATGGCTATTTTCGTATTTCCAGCTTCTTATGTGTCCTTTATATCTAGTTTTGAAATTTCCACCTGTCATTCCCAGATACACCGATTTGCAGTCTTGATCAGGTACGGCTCCATGGGAGAGCGGTGGGGGGGGGGGGAGGGGGGGGAGGAGTGGGGGGAGGGGGGGACGAACCTTTCCACCACCTAGGGCGGCAGGCTTTTGACTGCGGCAATATCTTAAATTTTAATGTGGTTCTAAAAGGATGAATTAAACAAGACAAATAATTCATACAGTGTAATGTCTTATTGGACATTGTTTACGATATTATACAACAGATGACAAATGATGCCCTGGAGTTGTTAATCTTGCCTGAGTCTCTCAAAAGAGAAAAACTTGCTTGTGGTGTGTTACCACCTAAGAGTTTTTACTATTCGCCTACACACACTTGAACTGTACCTACGTCAGTTCGAAAGCTCCTACGGAAACGAAAACTTTACAATGAAGAAATACAGACAAATGTCAATATATGAGTGCCTAACAGTTCCAATAAAAGCAGCTTTAAACATCTATAGCAGTATCGCTGAGAAAAACACTTTGTAATAAATAAATAAAGAGTAAGTGAAATATGCAACGAGCGTCACACGCCGTAGTCTTTTGAATCCACACATTGTGATTCAGCGGCGTTTATGCGTGGAAAGATGCATGGCATCCTTCCCGCACCACTCCCTCTCATTTGGAGCTGCCATTAACATCATTTGCACCGCTCTTCTTCCTGCCGCGCTCCTCGAACTAATTTTTTTCTACTTTTTTGTAAGTTCTTTTACGTTTCTCCGCATTTCCTTTTCTTTCTCGCTCTTGTTAATAGAATGATGCTGAAAATAATGTCAGAATATGCAGTTTCATTCTTTTGTTTGGTGAGAAAAATATATGATTTTTTTCTGCGTCTACGCAACGCTGGGCAGTCTCGAATGTTCATACATCTGCCCTAATGGTGAACCACTGAGTACGACAAGAAAGGAATAGAATATTGGTGCAGTCGCTCCTCGTAAGTATAACATAGGAGAGGTCTATGATGGATTGGTTGGAATAAACGAAGACGAAAATACAGACTGAGTGGTTGCACATGAGGCTGGCAGTTTGGCAAAACTTTATCCGTGATTTTACGTTCCTTTGTCATCTGGCGATATCGTACGATGTGTTGGCAACAAAAACAATGTACAGTGGTCAAAATAGGACATAATAGAAAACAAAAGCGATTTTTTTCGACAGGTGCAGTCATAAGAAAATAAAGAAGATAAACGCATTTCCACCACATAACCACAAACTTTGAAAACAAAGAGAGAGAAAGGGCGTTACAAAGGAGTTCACTACAAACACTACAGTTGCTTTTCACTATCATCCCGCATACCACATTGTTTACGAAATAATTGGCCCTCCTCGTAATTGGCGACACTTTTGAATGCGGTCAGGCATATTCCTTACCAAATTGTCCAGATAAGCCTATGCGATTTGGTCCCATTCCTCCATAGCGGCGTCTATGATGTCCTGTAAAGATCTCTGGCAGGACAGAACGACTGCAAACCGCTCGTTTTAGCATGATCCATGGATTCTCATATCTGGACAATATGGAGGCAACTCTATTCGACTGATTCTATGCTCCACTAGGAAGGTGTTCACAAGATTGTGACGTTGGAGACGTGCACTGCAAATGGAGAACGCAGCGCAGCGTTCTTTCAGAGTGCGCGTGGCCTCGCCTATATAAGACATACCAAATTGGCAAGGTATTTTTTAAATCCAGCGTTTCGCAAAAACAAACTGTCCTTCGCTGATTCCAGATTGTCGAAAGTCCTCAATTGTGGGTAAAAAACCACTTTCAACTGAAAATTACGGCTGATTCCTGCTATTTTAGCCCTACTACGGTGTTTACTTTGCACATACACTCAAGATGTTTGGGACAAAAAAGGCCTCCTTGTTTTTCTGTTTCCGCTAGGTATATGCCCAACTTTTACTAACAGCTTTTCCATGTGTATGTAAGACGTTTCTTGCAAGAAAACCTTTTACACTTGGCGCACTTTACTGAACTTTTGTTATTAGTTTTTCCACGTAAATGACATCTGCCTCTCTTGTTACAAGTCGTAGGATCGTTTTCTTCCGATACACAGGGTGCAGAGTCAAACGATATTCTTCTCTCTGCAGCTTCTCTTGCAGCATTTCCTCTTGGAAGATGTCCTCGTCTCTCCATTTCCCCGTCAATTAGCTGCTCGATAAGAGTTTCTAGAAACAGCCCGCTTGGCTGAAGGGTGTTTGCTTTCCATTGAGGGTAAGTTGTCTCAAATATCATGTAAGAATTATACGCAGATATCTCGATGATATCTGAGATCACTATAATAGATAATCCATGTCTTCCTCTTTGTTGTGTAATTCACAACCATCTTGTTTAATGTGTCCACAGCTGCTTTCGTAGTGTTGTAGTCTCAAATAATTTCAGTTTTTCTTTTGGTTCCGTCACTGAGTCTTGCATCATGGTGAAGAGTGCTTTGCAGAATAACATATTTCCTTTTCTTTGGGGAGTATGATACAAGCGTTGTGACCTTTCTGAAAGCAAATGTATAAATAGGAGTGTCCCTGCTCTGCAATAATTTTGATGGAATGGAAGCATTTTTTCGCAGTTCCAATCATTCGGATACTTCTCATAATCTGCATTTGTGCTAGCTCTTCGGACGTGGAAAAGTTGCCACAGATAATGTTATGCCCTTTCAAGCCGTAAGACAAGTCAATTACAGCCCTTAGGGATTGGTTCTTTTTAGGAGCGCTAGCCGGTCGTTTCCCGGCGCATGGCTGAATTTTCCATACGCAACTTATCTATTGTCACAAAGCACCCAAAGCTGGTTTATTAGGCACACAATGGCGGAAAGGGCAGTTTCTCTTGAATGTAACAAGTTGCTCGTCTACTGTGACAAACATACTGAGATTATATAACCTCTACCTATTTCTCCCACAAATCTGTTGTAGGCGAACTTATCTTGTTCACGTCTTCCTAGTCTTACCTCACGGTCATCAAATCGAATAACCCTTGATATCTTTCTGGACGTGTCTAGTGAACTTGCTGCTCTGAAAATTGGGCGATCTTTGTATTCATCCCATAAACTTTCAGTACCCTCATTATGTGACTTACGAAGTCTTACTACTAACAATAGACCTATACAACCATTGAGATCAAGAACATCCAACTTTTTCCACGTACCTGCATATAGACGCATTCCTTCAGCTTTAGAATGAGTGAGTGTTGCGTTTTCAATTGATGGAGGAAGGAACAATTTGGAAGCTGAGCATTCATTCCAAATGCGAGAAGTGGCATACATTGTTGATCTTCGAGCCATGTGAACTATATGCAAGCCGACCCACCTGAGGCTGGGGTTCTGTCTTCCATTCAGTTGACAAGTCTTTGGGAGTCAGAACTGCGCTGTTCTGGCGTTATCATTTATGTCTTCTAGTGAAGAGTAAGAGCTGCATTCTAAAATATGATTTCACCTCCTGCAACTACTTCATCACTATGAGCTACATTCAGCGTGTCTGATTTTTCATTATCTTGCAGAGAGGTCATTTTGAGAAAAAATATCTACAAAATACGTGACCTCTGTATAAGAGGTAGAGAAAGAGAGAGGACTTGAACCCTCCCCCCCTTTCCGTCTTTCCATAGAAATAGACATTCCATTGTTCAAAGCAACAATGACTCCACTTCTTCATAGCCTCCTTACTGCACAAGTACTGACAAATTCAATTTTGTCAGAATTTGTTCTAATAATTACGGTTAAAATACGGAGGGTCTAAAATGACCCGAACAGCTTGAGAAGTGCTATTCCTCCAAAAAATATTTTGCTGCAGAATATACTTCAATAAGAGACAAATAAAGTCAATGATGGGAATTTACTGAAACCAAATATTCTCAAAATAATACATCCATCAACGATGAACACTTTAAGTAGGTTAAAAGATATCTTGCCAACAAACGGAAGAAAATTTTGGTCCCTCAGATTCGACATGCCCGCAAACAGGTGCTAGAGTAGCAGCGTAGCACCACAGAGCTGAAAGGTGTTTCGCCGTTTCTTTCACGCATGTGACAATGTCACACTCCCCCACATGCCTCCCCCCACCCGTGATCACGACACATAATGACTTGAAACAGAAGCATTGGAGAAGCATAAACACTCTTTTCTGTTTCAGACCACATTCAAATTTCGTCGAATGGTATTCAATGGTTCCTAGTGGTTCCACCCTGTACCCCAGAGCAAAAAACGCGGTCGAGCAACACTCCTATGGGGTGCGATCACGATCATTGGACTTGCTGGCCCACAGAGACCTTAGGGAAAGGTTGAATCTCCCGTGGGGTGTCAACAGGAACGCCGTCCTGTTGCTCACTGCGATGCGATCAGTCGTTTTGGACCACGAAATGTGTGGGAATCAGCGCCCCCTGAGGGGAGGGCTAGTTTCACTAACGACCTTTATGCCACCTGCTGAGGCTTTTTCATGGCGATTCTGAGCTGCGGTATGTCTGAAACGTTTACCTCGGCTTACGTCGGCCACCCGTAACGGGGAAGGGGCAGGTGCCCTTCCCATCGTGTGACACGTGCATGGTTGCGTTGGGCAGAATTGCGAAATTTGGGTCAATGTGACATAATTAAGCCGCTTCACGCTTCAAATGAACTTCTGAGCTCCGGTCATTTCCTGTATGTGTCGACACTTTGCTTTTGGAAGCGGCGACGAGGCTGCCCGAGGGTGACACATCGCTTTAAGTTCAAATGGCTCTGAGCACTATGCGACTTAACTTCTGAGGTCATCAGTCGCCTAGAACTTAGAACTAATTAAACCTAACTAACCTAAGGACATCACACACATCCATGCCCGAGGCAGGATTCGAACCTGCGACCGTAGCGGTCGCTCGGTTCCAGACTGTAGCGCCTAGAACCGCACGGCCACTCCGGCCGGTGCACCATTACAGAAGAAGGTTGTATGCACCTTTTAACCAAATTTCAAAATTCTGTGTCACCATGGGAGACAATTACGGGGTTTCCCTTTTATTGTTTTGCGCAGATCTGCCGAATCTGCACCCTCAACCCTAACCCGCATCCTATTAATATCACCTTTCTGTAATTTTTTTTCCACGCAGATTTAGCAAATTTTAGTTTTGTATGTAGGTTTAGTAGAAAAGAAACTTTATTGTAAAACTGTACTTAAATCAAGCCAGAAGATGTGCAACCCTAAATTCTAAAAATTCAAATCTTTACTAATGTGTGTATAATATATGTAGATGCTGGCAATATCGTTCAATCGTCCATGTGTTGCAACACAAGCACCGAAATGTTTTTTCGTGTTAGCTGCCACTTTTTGGATGGTGGTGTCACTTAACACCAGTCGGCAGGAAAGTTAGAATGAACACACATTGAGCCTGGAAAAAAACGCACGTTTGTTCGCACGCAGCTAACTGAATACTGACATAAAAAGCTGCTTCGATATCACGCGCTGTGTATCTCCAACAAGGTCATCTGTGCCAACACAAACATTACCACCGATAACAAACACAATTACCCACCACACTACCGTTTTTTTTTAATTTAGGGTTCCGCAAAGTCTGGCTCACCCTGCTGGAAAATAATGTGCACGACACATTAAATGTATCAGTGCAGTAAATAAATTATAAATTGTATGAAGAATTTAAAAATTGAGAGTAAAACGAAATGTATATGTTATAGTTTATGACAGCTAGTGTACATTGGCCTTAGTATGATGTGTACTGGTTTGGGTATGATGTGTATTGAGATACAGATTTATTTGCTCATCATAAATTATTAATTAAAGAAAAATTAATTAAGAGTTGAGAAAACATCCCTTTTAAGGAATTGCATTTTCATTATAATTTTGCTTCGCGTTTCTTTGCTTTGAAAGATGCAAATTAATTGATTATCACATTAAAGCCAAGTTCGGCAGCTGTGTTGTGTTCTATCGGCAAATTAATTAAATTTGACCTTATTTAGTTTTTTCGTCCCCTTCAGTTTGATAAAAATGTGTTCGCATGATGCTGTAGTCTTTGGTATCGTCTTAAATACTCTCAGAGCTATTCCGATGTTTGATGCCTGATTTAGAAAAAAACCTTCAGAATATCCAAATGAGAAACTGTGTCAATGCTCTTCATCAGCTCTTTCACCTTCGACTTGAAAGCAACTATTTCGTTACTACATTTGGCACTAAAATCAGAGTAATATTTTGCAAGGTAAGTTACAGAACTATCATTGGCTTTTCCTTTATAGAAATTAAAGTAAGATGAAATACTATATTGTGACATGTTCCATTTTACTAATTGTATCGAACTCCTTGAAGTGCTCTAGTTCAGTCCCGCTGCAGTCATCTGTCAGCAGAGATCAGATGCCTTCGCTCAAACAGTATATTTGCTTCAGCACCTAGTCGCCAATCTTCAGGTCATAGATGATCGTAGCGAAGCTGCAGCAATAACTCCCTTGTTGAACACGAGCGAACTGTGTAGGCGAAAACTGCATGAACCCTGCGCACTGTTGCCACATAAACCATCTTAGCGGTGGACGTCTGTTCGCTGGTAGTCGTTTCTTTATGTTGCTACTTGGGCGCAATGAGGTTGTGACAACAGCGTATGTTTACATTCAATGGCCGAGGGAAATGCTTCAAGTACGCAGAAGATGACTACATGAGGTATCGGAGAAGTCGCTTAACCTCTCCTGGTAAACGTTTAATCTTTCTTGTTTCTTTTTTCGGTTAGTTTTTATGCTATCTCTAGGCATGCGTCCTTGGCGGGAGCCTAACTGCCACCCTCTCGGTACGGTCCTGCATCACCGCGCATGCGCCGTCTTCCGATTCACTGAGTTTACGCAACGATCGAAATTTTGAACTTCCTTTTACATCCTGTGTAACGCTTAATCGAAATATCGTTATGTATTAAATAGGTATCCACTGTTCTTGCACAACGATGGAAATTTTGAACTTTATTTTACAATCTCTGTAACACTTATCGATATATCGCTATGTATTAAATAGGTTACATCCGTTTGTAATCGCTTTATTCTTTTAAAAATGTCGTGTAGTTTCCGTCGCACTGCAACAGTGGAGTGTACACAGACGGAAAGAATGTACTCCGTTCGAAAATACCTTCGAAGGCCCAGTGGTACCGACCGATAACCGTCTCATTCTCAGCCGACAGGCGTCACTGGATGCGGATATGGAGAGGAGTGTGGAAAGCACATCACCCACCCTGCCGTTGGCAGCTTACGTGACCGGATCCGCTACTCCTCAGTTGGCCTCACAAGGGCTGAGTGCACCCAGTTTGCCAGCAGCGCCCCGGAGACCCGGACGGTCGCCCATCCAAGTGTTAGCGAAGCCCGACAGGGCTTGCCTTCGGTCATCTAGCGGGAACTGGTGTTATCAATGCGGCAAGGCCGTTGGCACAGAGGGAAAGAATTCTGACCATTAATTATCTGACCTAGATTCTGATTTAACGACTTGGTGGTCTAGCAGTAGAGTGCGTGCATGGAAACTAGAGATGGAATTTCAGTCGGACCATCGGCTTTTTCGGTCTGCGTGACGTGGAGGTTCACCACAAAGTACACGTGATTCGGATTCCACGTTAAACACTGAGTCACAGGAAATTACTGTTACTGTTGGTTTTTGTTCATTCACGCTTGCGTCGTTGGTGATTACTCTAGACAGCACCTGTGCTGTTTCGCATTGAGTACGTTTATACGTTCCTCGTTAATGTGCAGTATTGAGCTCGCTTTGCAGGATGCTAAAAGCCTTACCACTTTCCCCATCTACTTCACAGTTAGCTTCACACATTCCGCACAGAGAAACAGCCACAAACCATGTATGAATAAATCTCGAAAATAATGTTACAGGTACGAAACTGTTGTCTGCAGCTGAGTGGTAACCGGCAGCATAGCGATAAGACAGCTGTGCACAGGGAGAGGTGTTACTACACTCGTGCTCGGATTGTTGTTGTTACGATAGCTGTCCCGTTAACAAGTAGCTGTCAGTCACTTTGTTCTTCTGATCCAGGAACACTACAGTATTATTTCAGGAAAAACCAACACACGGGTCGCACGTAATTCGTACTTTTACAGATAAAACAGAATATTGCCACAGTGACACAAATACTTGATTGCAGTATTTTATATGGTATAAATAACTTTTCTTGATTAAACGACACTGAATAAACGGGTTGACAGTTAATTTGTAATTATACGGGAATACCTGTTATCGACGAGTTTACTATCGACAAGAATAATTAAAGAGCCAGCCACCCGTTCAACTATTTCCTAAATAGTGATGTTATTTTTACGGGAAACATAGTTCAATTTTTTAATTAGTGTGCATTTTCATTTTTGTGAGATATTTCTATTAGCTTCTTATTAATGATTTTTGTGCTACAGTACTGGCCCGCATTTTGATTCTTTGTAATTACTTTCGCATTTATCTCCTGTTTCAGTTCTAGTTTCACTGATTTTACCCACAAGTGGTTTTTAAAAACGTACATGCGGTGGGATATAGCTCGAGCTTCTGAACTATGTTCATAGTTAACTTTAGTTATTAATTTCAGTCGTCGATAAGTTTACTCATTGCTTTTGTAACGCAAATACTTCATAAACTCTAGATGTGACATTCGAGAAGATTTTCCGAGAAGGGATGGCAAGTGATGTATATTCATGTAAAGGATATACACGTTGCTTCCGATGATAACAACAGCAGTAAAAACTATACTTATCTATTAAACTCTGGAGAATACCACACAGTAAGATATTTATATGTACTTACCCATTTGGTGTTATTTGTCAAGCATTTCCTGATGGCATGCAGATGTTGATGATGGAGTGCAGCATGCCAAAAGCCAACAGGCGCGCAGCGCACGGAAACAAACTTCGCCAAACACATGCAGTGCTGGTACTACACGCGAAGAGTTGAGTGTTCAGTACCGAGAATAAAATCGAAAGAAATAACACACGGAAGTAACATGCGTTTATATGTTTTGTGAAAATGTCTCACTGACTTATTTGCTCTGGAGGATGGTACTCATTTCAACAATTTGTCTATGGTTTCCAGAACAAGTATTCGCGACATTTTACTCATACCAGTCTGTATCCCAACAATGCTTTGAGAAATCTTACGTAGCTTCAGCAGTGAGCCCAAGGTTCTTTATAAGCAATTTTGAAACAAACAAGATCGACAGTGTGTCAAGGCATTCACTGCCTACTGTATTGGTTACTAATACACACACAATATTGCTTTTATTCGATATGTAATGTTGGCAGTGGTCGAACACAAAACACCAATGAGATTAGTCAAATGTATAAACGATCTTTGGTTGACAATGGAATCAGGAGTGTACTGTCGAACTGTTACTTAATATTTTGGTTAAATCGGAGTTGCAACAGTTTCGTAACTCAACTTCAGTATTAGTCCGAACGAAAGGAAAGTCTGCAGCATTAACTAGAATTCCTGTTCCCATTTCGGCTTTGAGCCACGACATCATGTGTGACGTCATGAGTTTACGATGCGAAGGATGTGAGCGGCCTGTTGATAAATATTAACTCTGATTGTCTTAGTAACTTGCGTAATTCCAAATATGTCACAATTTTCAAGGAAGTGTTTAGGCAGGAATCTAATAACATTGCTTAAATTGCTGCGAGTGAAACGAATGTCAATCATATTTTATAATCTTGTTTCTGACAAACATTTGGTTGTGTTCAGAATTTGCCACCATTTCTTTTAGGGTTTATTTATTTACCTGTTATCACTGTTTCCGCGAGCTATATAGTTCCATTCAAGTTGTCGATTCCACGTTTCGTCATTTCTCGTGAATTTTCGATAGGTGTGTAGTGCGACTTCTCCTACGAACAATTTTTTTAGTATTGCTCTGTCTTCTTGAGCCATATAGGCCAATTGAAGTTGTCGATTACACGTTTCGTTATTTTTTGTGTATTTCAGATATATCTTGCTTCTGGCTCTTTTGCGGTTTCCTATATTTTACTGTTCATGTCATTTTGAGGATCTTACTTTACATGTTAGTTTCTCTCCATTCAGAACGCAATTTTCCCGCTTCTATATTTATTATTAATAATTCCCGTGATTACAATTCGGCGGCATGGAAACGTTTACGAGTATTGATCGACATTTTGATATCTCTTGTGTGTTGCCTCTTTGAGTTCAGCATGACGTAACTACTCAAAGGTGACATGCAGAATCATACGCTAGAATTAAACTGGCAATTTTATCTAACAGCTCTCTTATTTCATATATGAGGAGTATGCGATAGTGTTACTATTACATTACTTGAAGGGAAGCTTCAGCATTTGTAGTTACTAATCGTTTTTGCCCGTGGCTTATACAAGCTCTAGCGCAGGAGGAGATGTCTACTACACAACAGTCGCGACAATCACCGCTGTGAAAGTTGTTATCGACTGACAGTTGGAATGACACTAGCACCCCAAGCGACGAGAAAGCTACTTAATTAAAGAAATAGTTACTGTATTATTGCGTTCCAATCATCAGTAAATATCAAATAAACGACTGATCGTGAAATAAATGTAAAAAGAGCCGAATCTCACTGATTCAGTGACTCAAGCTGCAACTTATTCATGAAGAAGTACTTGAATACGTCTGTAACTGCAGCTAACTCCACAGAAAGCAATAGAATAAAAGTACAGTCATTCCTGTATGAGAAACATGTATTTCTGCTGCTGTCCTTATTTGGTAGCCGCTTTTCTTGACATATAATAAATTTCTGTGGAGTGTAATGATTCGCACTTCCTATCCTTCACTTGACTTTCCAACGCACGAATATTTTTGTAAATGTAGTTATCTTCGAAAGACGACTGTGTTGAAGATTCTTGCCACTCGCGTCTTCGAGGTGCCAAGAATTGCAGAACTAGTTTCTTCTGTTTTGGGAAACAGTTTTATTGCTTTGACATTTTATTACCACTCCTGTGTGGTTTTCTGCTTATCTACAGTTCTGGTGGCTTATTTGGTACGTTAAATAACGGAAGTACCGTACTGCATTCGATACAAGTTTCCTACGTTCCACATTCAGTTATTCTGCTGGAAGTGAAGCGAACAGAACTTAACGCTGTTGGGTAGAGATACAACGTCTTTCGGGAAAAGGTCAGGTCTTCTGCTGTTTAGTAGCGATTTTTTGTTCTTATAGGGAAACGACAATGTTCAGTCAACAAGAGAATCGTAAATAAACTGTCCTGTAATGTGCCATTCCACACCTCTCAGATTGCTTAGAAAACTAAAGAAAGACGGATATGCTGTAATTTTTATGCTATTGTTGACATTTATTGAACTACATACTCTCCCTTTGTTAAAACTACGTTGTAAATAAACGACTATTCGCGCTCATCCGATATCGTATTCAAAAGTATAGCTTGCTGGCCACCTGGAGCGCTGCTGTCACAGTCTACAACAAAAATGAGCAGGAGTGTCATAGCTTATGTGTTATACTGTGGTGTCCAGATACCCCGTGTGAGGTAGGCCTAATACAGGCCTACTTTCAGAGGCAATATTCCAAACTCCCATATTATATACATTTTCCATGTACGACTTGGAACATATTCTATAGACGGTCAGTGCTGTGTGCTTGTAGGCGTCGTTTTCAAGCCTCGATGTTAATCACTCAAGAATGAACATGGCAGCGGTGACATTTTCAGCGCAGATTCATAATAAAGACCTGGGTTTATTACTTAGCAAATCAACAGCCTTTATCTTTTACATGTAAGCGTGTTAGTCCGTGAGCAGCGTCTATACAACTTGGACAATTTGAACAACCAGTTCACTCTGCGGCTAAATTTCTAGGTTTTATTTAGACTATAAGCAGTGGCGGGCGAGGCTCAATACATTGCCAGATAGTTTGACACAATAAAATCCAGAGCGATAAAGTTAAGCGATTTGTTCTCCGTTCCAACCAAAAGTTATTTTTTATTTTTCTATTTTAGATAACTGCAGTGGCAGTATAGACCATGGAAGGTGCATTCGGAATTGGAAGGGAATTGTTAAAAAAGTTCCTAGTGGAAGGACTCACAATGAGTGGTTATCCAATTTTAACTAAAGCGTCGTGGAGGATACACCCCAACTGTCTTGCAAGAGGATACATTCACTTGCAGCATATCATCCTTGTAATGTTGAAGTACGGTGTAACACCGATGTTAAGTACGTAGTATAAGGTATACAGGTTTTCATCCTTCAATGCTTTATGTGCACAATGGTTTCTTCACACCTAACACCGTATATTTCATTCGTTGTACACTTCAGCTCTTCTCGTGATTGAACCGTGTCTGCAGAGAAACTGCAGCAGATTTATGCGTTCGACTTGATACCATCAGTGATTTTCAAAAATGTAAAACACTTGACTACCTTTAAATGACTTTTGTATTCTACAACTGTGAATTTACGACTTTCCAAATCGTCACGTCATGGCCATTACGTAATGCTCATTTAGCAAGTATTGCTCCTTACATCCGAGCAGCTTCTCTGCTCTCGAAAAATGTTAAAAAGTCTGAAGTTACTTATCGGAGATGTAGCTCTGCACCAGGCTTTGCTATATTGAGAAATATATCTTTAGGAAGATTGTCTCTTTAGGAATAGCTTAACATCTCGAACCTTAGGGTGAACTGATTTTTCTCTCACGTTGAAGTTAGTCCCTGACTGAAGTCTGTATTCAAACTGTTCGTATTGCGTAATCCCTAGAACTCCCATAACGCTTTATATACTACCGATGGTCATATGAACTACTCAGCTCCATTGTATACCAAAAGCATTCCAGTTTCAGCCTTAAAATCTTGAACGCAGCCTGCTGAACAAATGCTGCATTCGTGAGCATGTGTTGTAATGTTGCAAGTACGGAAATAGAGACGTATTTTGCAGAAATCATTGTAAAAAAATCTGCGTGTACAATAAAGAAACAGAGGAAAGGCCAATAAGTTCCCAAAAGAGTAGGTTTACTCTGAGTGTCAAACCACTTAATTCAATAGTTCACAACTTTTTCTTCTGAGGAGTTGTTTATTAAACTAACCAGGGGAAGGTCACGCATATGCTGAAAACTCTGCACAATTTTAGTATTGCATTAGGACAACATAAGGTGCAAGTAGTAAGACATACTACGCAGAGGATTTCGGGAAAGTCGCAAGAGAAGTTTCACGCGTTCAAGCTCAGTAAGCAGTGGATGGCTGGATCGGGTACCACTCGTGTTCTTTTTTTTAAATTTTTTCAACACTAGTCATGTTGTTTCATACATATTGCATTTGAAAGGTAATATCTGAAAAGACACGTGTTTTCGTGGGAACGTTTGTTGAACTTCCAAAGTTATGTGGTTGTTTGTTAATTTTTATCATCACAACAAAAATTATTATAATTATTAACAAGTAAACGACAAAACGCATGAACTTTGCCTGAAAATGTATGTCGAGATTTCCGAAATCCGTTATACCTGCAACTGAGTGAGGCACCGAGAACTGCTTTAGCACCTGAACGCTTCGATCTGCTGACATTTTCAGGGACGAGGGACAGGCTAGGAAAGCCGAAGTCAAATCATCGACAAACAATGGTGTAAATAACTATTCAGTAATACCGTGAATTACAATATGAGATGTGGGAAATATACATTAACCGTCGGATTTGCTTTCTACATTACAAGTTGCAGGATGATATTTTTCACACAGACACGGAAAACAAAAATTAAGACGGCATCTACTACATCGAATGAATGCAATAATCCCACATGTATAAGTAATCTTCAGAGTTTCTTAGGAAAAACAAAGCTCGTTGACACTTCGAAAGGCGGCCGGAGTTGCCGAGCGGTTCTAGGCGCTACAGTCTGGAACCGCGCGACCGCTGCGGTCGCAGGTTCGAATCCTGCCTCGGGTATGGATGTGTGTGATGTCCTTTGGTTAGTTAGGCTTAAGTAGTTCTAAGTTCTAGGGGACTGATGACCTCAGAAGTTAAGTCCCATAGTGCGCAGAGCCATCTGAACCATCTGACACTTCGAAAAATTTATCTTTCTTTCGACAATTTGGATGCAAACCATGCGTAACGTAACATTTTCTTAAATATCGGTGCCAAAAATTGGCGATTTACAGTTGAATGTATTTTAATAGCATCTTTACGAGAAAAAAATCTCGTTCGTTGTCAATCAAATATGAACAAGTATGAAGCCGCTTGATAAAGTTTCTAATGTCTACAGAAATACGAGAATGGTTTGAAAAGTTCTCGGAACGGAATAGAAAAAAAGGACTTTTTTATTTTTCAATCCTTGTAGATTAATGCACTTGGTCGAACGATGTTCCAGTGCCTTGATCCCATCTCGAAAATGAGTTTCCTCCAGACCTGCAAAATAGTTGTTAATTCTGGCTATCGATTCTTCGTTTGAAGTGAATATTCGTCCACCAAGAAAAATTTCAGTTCTGGGAAGAGATGGAAGTCTGACGGAGCCATACCATATGAATAAGGCGGGTGTGGCAACAATTCATACCTTAGTTCGTGTAATTTTGCTATGGCGACGGCACATGGGTGCGGGCACGCATTGTCTTGATGGAAGATGATGTCTTGATGGAAGATGACTTTCTTCCTCGCTAAACCTGGCCTTTTTTCGCGTATCCTTTGTTGCAATGACTCCAGGAGGTTAGCATAGTATTGTCCAGTAATTGTTCGCCCAGTGGGGAGATAATCTACAAACAGAATCCCCTTCGCATCCCATAACACTGATGCCATGACCTTTCCCGACGAAGGAATTGTCTTTGCTTTCTTTGGTGGTGGAGAATCAGCGTGTTTCCACTGCTTTGACTGTTGTTTTGTCTCTGGGGTATATTAGTGCGCCAGAGTTTCATCTGTGGTCACAAACCGGCGCAAAAAATCTTGTTCGTTTCACCTAAAACGGGCCAAACATTGTTCAGATAGTCCATTCTCAAGCGTTTTTGATCCAGCGTCAAGATTCGCGGCACCCATCTTGCAGATAATTTTTTTTCATTTCTAATTCTTCGGTTAAAATGTGATATCCACTTTCAGATGACATCTGGAAAGCGTGAGCAATTTCACGCACTTACAATCGGCGATCTTCCATGACCATTTTGTGCACTTTTGCAATGATTTCTGGAGTAGTGACACATCTTGGCGGACCACTGAGTGGATCGTCATCTAAGCTCTCCCGACCAAATTTAAATTCATTTGTCCACTTGGCACAGGTGAATATGAAGGAGCAGAGTCCCCCAGTGTATTCTGGAAATCAGCATGAGTGTCCTTTGCTTTCATACCTTTCTTTGCGAAGTACTAAATCACTGCTCGAGTCTCGATTTTTTCCATCTGCGCAAATCACTACACGGGAACAACAGCAGAGCCACATAACAGCTACAGCTCTGTTCCAAGAGCACTGACGTGTCACATGTTTACAAGCAACAGTTCAATGAATATCACGTGAACAACTCGTTGCGCTAGCGCTGACCTCTCGTGGTGATTCCGAGAACTTTTCGAATCACCCTCGTAAAAGTCTGAAAATATTTGTTATAATAAAAAAAAAAAGTAGTAAACAGCGAAGTAACACTGGAAATTCAACAAAAGTTCGTGCAAATACAAGTGTCTCTTCATCATATTATCTTTCAAATGTAATATGTACGAAATAATATGATTAGTATTGAAAAAATTTAAATAAAAAAAACATGAACGGGAATTGATCCAGCGATCCACCGATTACGGAGCTTGAACCCTAACCACACGACCGCCGTGTTCGTGTTCCGGGTCGCAACGTTCCGGCACATCACTGGCGCGTAAAACCTCTGGCAGTTTTCTCGAAATCACCTAACACGGCAAACTCCCATCGCACTCCTCTCAGATTTAGTGGTAAGATAGCCCAGTGGACAACCCGTCAAAAACTGAACATAAATCAAGCATGAAAACCGGAAGAAGGTGTACTGAACTGTGCTTTTTACGAATTGTTTCTCCAAAATAGTGTGGGAAAGGCTAAAGAGCTAACGGCGCACCCATGATGCTCTACCAGGCATGGCACAGCTGCACCTCCACCAGCAGGATAACCAGTGTTCTCTGTGTGCGCCAATAGTCGACACGCAGATTACCGGCTTTCTTTCTGTTCTCACAGTTAAGTCTGTCTCCGAGTGTCTGAGACTCGCAGCACAAGAAAAGGGCTACGTTGTCTTTACTCAAGCAAATTAGCTGTCGTTTTCTTAAAATTTGAGGTATACGCAAATAATATCAGGAAGAGAGTGTCATGACTTGTTTATCGACAGGACGTAATTGTAGAAATAGTGTGCCTTGTGCTTGGAAGCCATTGTCTCACTTTAATTTACACATTAGTGCATACTGTGGTATCTATGTCCAGAAATTTGACGAAGTTGTTGACTGATTAGCCAAGTATCAATAACATTTACACGATGCGATAACATCGTAGAAACGAGTTCTGTATATTTTATTATTTAAACATCAAATTACAATTTACGTTACAGTTTAAACTGAACTATTACATGTGTTAAATTAATAATATCAGACCATGAACGAATTCTTTGGTGCGTATGCCCCGTGCCCTTATTGCATACTTTCCTTCATTGAACAATTAGAATTTTAAAATACGGTAAAATGTAACAAAACCATACAGAAATTTCTAAAAATTGTCGCCTTTGGCTGCCCGGGATGGTAGTAGCCATTCCCGGCCCCTTTCCAAGATTCGTACTTGACTGAAACTTGAGGACTGTCCCCAGAAAATGAGGATGCATGGTCACCTTAGTTTAGTGATTAAAAGTATAATAGGAGATTTGCATTCTTGTGCCATTGGATGTAGGTCGTGGTGGAGGGGGGAAGATAACGGAGAGATCGATGATCGTAAAAAAGATGGGGCGTCATTTTTCTGCCGCCGAGCAACGGCCCTGACAACAGACGATGTCATCGATGTTTCCACATGTGCAAATCAAGTCTCCCATCGCAGCAATAAGGGTGCTAAATATGTATGTCCATTCTAGCCATCTAGATTCAGGTTTTCCGTGATTTCCTTAAATCGCTCAAGTCCAACACAGAGGTAGTCAATTTGCAAGAACGCAGTTGATATCCTTCCCGAATGCGAGCTTGTGCTCCGACTGTACTGATCCTAACCTCCCTCCTTTTCGCCCCTCTTCCCCCCCCCCCCCCCCCTCGCACAAAATGGTTCATAGTTGTTGAAAGGCCGTCCGCTGTGGGCGAGCGGTTCTGGGCGCTTTAGTACGGAACCGCGCGCCTGATACGGTCGCAGGTTCGAATCCTGCTTCGGGCATGGATGTGTGTGATGTCCGTAGGTTAGTTAGGTTTAAGTAGTTCTAAGTCTAGGGGACTGATGACCTCAGATGTTAAGTCCCATAGTGCTTAGAGCCTTTTTTTTGAGTTGTTGAAAATATAATTAAGTCTCTAGACAAGTCATTAATTCTGAACTGAGAGATCAGTTGCCACTTGACCATCACTTGGAAAATCTGATAAAAGCCATTGTAAAACGAAATTCTCAGTCTATAACGAGTAATGCAGCGAAAATTTTCAGTTGCTTTGTCCACAGAAAGAAGCAGAGGTGCAAATTCACTAAATACATTTCTCTGAGAAAAAGTAAACCCATATTTAAGAAAGCGTACATTGTTTAATATATGTCCAGGGTAACTTCCATTTTAAAAAAAATTAAAAAATAACGCATTGAGGGCAGTATCTCATTACGTTATGTCGAAACCTGTAGAGATATCCTACAAACTGAATACTCGTATAATTTATGATGAATATGGTCCGGAATGAAGTCAAAAATTGTTGTATGTGAAAGTGAAATATTTACTGTGAAAAATTAAGGTACTGGAGGTTTCTAATGTTCTAATAACGCATTGAGGGCAGTATCTCATTACGTTATGTCGAAACCTGTAGAGATATCCTACAAACTGAATACTCGTATAATTTATGATGAATATGGTCCGGAATGAAGTCAAAAATTGTTGTATGTGAAAGTGAAATATTTACTGTGAAAAATTAAGGTACTGGAGGTTTCTAATGTTGTAAATAAAATTTAATTCAAGCGTATACTGCGTCAGTTCTTTAACGTTCTTTTTACTGATGCAATAGCTCAAAAGTTAAATCTTGACTGGGATTTATTCCTGACTATGCAAAATTACAAATCAAAGTTAGTAAAGCCTAGCACGTTCTGAACGTTCTTAGAAAAAGAAACATTGTGCAAAGGAAAGAAACAGAGGTTTTATGTAATATTTAACTGTGCGTTAAAATTAATTTTAGTACGAACGCTTAACTAAGCCACAATGTTCATACAACATTGCCGTGTTCCTCCTACTAAAAATGGCCGTTACAGAATCGACATTCTACAAATTGTTCATCTTTTAGTGTCGATCAGATTCTATTACTCGCGTATACTACTACAACTGATAATTCGATTTTACGTAAAGAGTAGTACAGCGATCGTTTATTTTACATCGCTGTAAGTCATGCTTCACAAGATATGTCGCGTCAACAAATTACGTCCGATGTTGAGTATTCCTCCGCGAAAGTGCGTCATATTAAAATATATGTTCGGAATTAACTGCCAGTTCAGTAACTTGTAACTAAAACGGAAAGTTTCACACAGGGCTTTAATAGAGAAAAAAACATCTTAAATACACCAAGATGCCGGACTGCCACGCCCCTTGACGTCAACCTATGGCAATGTCCTCTCTGTCAACTAACCTGCTTACAAAACACTCCTCCCGACAATCAGCGATTTCTACCAATTTCAAACTACCTGATAAGAAAAAGTTACACAAATAAGAAAACGTTATAAAGCGACATGCAATTTTTCACAATTTTATTGCATGTAACCGAACAAAAATATGAAATAAAATTTCACCTGACCGAATCTTGCAACGATAATCACTGCATTACTATTGGAATTCCGAAGAAATTATATTAACTGCGATTTTACATATGTAATACTAATACAGAACACCGCTCAGTTCTTAATATCTATACTTTATTTCAACTATATACGAGAAAAATCGCGACAGTTAGCTCCATTTCAAATAACGAGTAATGACATTGACACGGCCTTTACTGCAACAGTCAAGTGACTTTGGTATTGATTTTAAAGCTCAATACGGCACATATAGGGGCATACGTGGTCTGATATGTCTGCAGATTATTAATAGCCACCAAAAATAAAAATAACTTTGATTACTGTCATCGCAATTCTCAGTCGTTCGTTACACTCATGTTATTTGATTAGTAACCTACGACTGTAAATTTCAAAAAAATTAGCACTAGCCCTTGAAGCAGATTGGCAGAAGCTGATATAACCAATATATTAATGACGTAATTTGAAATTCGCACGTTGCCATAAATAACCCTGCACACAGTTCACATGCTTGTTTCGGAGCTTTCGTTGCCTCGACCTATGTCTACTGTATTTTCGCTGTGCTCATCCATCATTATTTCTTCAGTTAGTTGTTAGTTTTAAAAGAATTTTTGTTGGTTGTGTTCCACGGCTATAGCAAATCTTAGAAGTCACATATTGTAGCATTTGAAGCTGCTGTATAATATTTTTTTTAATTGTACGACCGATTTCGGTCAGAGACCATTTTCCAGTAAAAATATATATTTTTTATAATTATTATTCTGTTACGCAAAGAAGAAAAAAGTTATTCCTTCGCCCACATCCATGTGAAGTGCATCCGTAGTAGCGATTTCGTTACATAATCAACCAAGTGTGTACTCACGGTCTCAGCTGTGAGAGGGAGTAGGGGGCGGCGAGAGGCGAATGACGAAACAGTTTTGAGATTTCACAACGAATGGCTGAGGACACACTTTCTAGTAATCAGTTTCCATCATTACATATTGTGATTCTCTTCAATGTGGTACTGAACTTATACGTTCGTCTGTGTAGCGGGGTAGTACACGTGGTCAGTTTTAGAAGATTATTTTCCTAAAGGGGGAGGTGTTTGACAAGAAAGAGAAGCAGGTGGGTAAAATATTTTTCTATTTGAATGGCAAGTACTGGACAAGAAACTAATTACTTCATAGCATTGTCTTGCGTTCAACAAGGGACATGAATATTGAGTTGTTACAAACGTTTTCTTCATAGAATTAAGGATAGGAGTCGGGAGGAAGTAAGCTTCACACGGCGCCTAGTCAGCCATACATGCGTGCTTTGCGCTTCGTAGCATAAATTGAAAGTAGAAGTAAAAGATGCTTAAATAACTCATGGAAATGCTTCACCGGTAATTTTTTGCAGCCTCCACACTGGAGGAAAAACGGCTTCAGTATTCATTTCGAAACAAGCAAAGAGGCCCGAAGCACAAGTACGCAGTTACTGCATTAATAGTTATATCAGTGCTGTAAGTAGTATTGCTATTACTCGATTTCTAAGGCTGGAAATGGCCGGACACAGACAATTGGCAGCCTGCAGTCTTCCGCTTTCAAGTAGATAAGGGAGACTAGCTACCAAGTTACATAAAAATAGTTATAAATTACCCATGCAGACTGAGACAGGGAGAGAAGTGGAGCACTGGAAGAGGGTTTTGGAGGCGGTGTCTACCCTTTTTATGGGTGATAAGAATTCTTTTCTACATTTATACATATATGATGTATGGCCGAGGGCATTGTCCCAGACTGCAAATGAGAAGAATGACTTCATGTGAAACACAGCAGAGGTTGCACATGGCGCCCTTGATTTAGGCTTAGTCGTGGTTTCAGCCTGTGCCTTGCATTGTGGCCCACGAGCTAGAACCCACAGTCAGCTCTGCTGTGGAGCTGAGCGCAACTTGCATAGGTTGGTGTGTCTCAGCAGCCCATCGCTTCTGCAGCCTTGCAGGCCAGACTGTTGCATCTGCTGTGTTATTTTCTGTCTTCCTCGGCACAGCCCTGTATCTTAATCTGTCATAGCTGTTAAGCAGAGTGTATGTGTGTGTGTCCAGGATCTCCTCCCACACCCCAGCGTCGATTTCAGCCAAATTTGGCACAGAAACAGCAGGCCTTACAAGTATCAGCACTGAGGAGTTTAAACCTCCTAGCACCAGTAGGAGCAGAAATATGGGCAAAAACATGTTTTTCCAGCCTCTACCATATATGCTGCCCTGCATGACAGGTATATTGTGTGGGAACAGTACCAGCCTGCAAATCAGCCTGGTTACAGGACAGCCTGTACGTCAGAGGCAAGACACAGTTTTCTATACACCAACATTTAGGCTACCCTGCATGACAGGCGTGTTTTGTTGGAGTAGTATCGGGCTGATTTGCATGGAGGCCTGTATGTCACGTGCAAATAAATGTTTTTGAAGCCTCCAATGCGTAGCCTGACCAGCATGGTAGGTGCGGTGTGGGAATAGCGTCAGCTTGCTTTGTTGAACCGTATTTCAGGGCTATACATCCTGATGAGTATGGCTGGGGAGAAGCTGAGATGGATAGAGGAGGGATAGGTAGAGTGAAGGAGAGGAGAAAATGGGCAGAGGTAAGGGAGGAGTGGGAGATGTATGAGACAGGGTGGATGATGTAGAGGGGTAATGGCAGGTGGAAAAGGAAGAGGGGGAAGTGGAAATGGAAAAAGAAAGGAGGAGGGCATGGTCAAAG
Organism: Schistocerca americana; assembly: GCF_021461395.2. Classification (NCBI taxonomy): domain Eukaryota; kingdom Metazoa; phylum Arthropoda; class Insecta; order Orthoptera; family Acrididae; genus Schistocerca; species Schistocerca americana. The sequence continues at coordinate 308,228,907 of NC_060120.1, read as the reverse complement.
GAAGGGGGAGTAAGATATGGTCAGAGAGAAGGGGGTGGAGGAAATAGACAAAGTGAGGGCAGAAGGACATGAAGAGACAGAGAGAGTGGGGAGGAGGAGGTAGACAGATAGGGGTGGGAAGATGAGGTGCATAGACAGAGGGAGGAACAGGGGGATGCAGACAGGGGGAGAAGGGGGTTATCCAATACATGTGTTGAGCACATATGCAGGCGAAACTGTGGCTAGAAGGGTAGTTTACTGTTATATCGATTAATTGTGCAGAAGAGAATGGAAGACATTTGATTGAATTTTCGAGATTGCATTGTATGCCAGTTCATCCCTTTCATAAACCTCCACCTAGCGTTGGATCTAGGGGAAATCGCAAGGTCTTGGGATCGAACCCCTGTCAGACAACAGGAAATGGAAGATTTGTCAAGAAAAATACATGCTTTGATGGTTGAATGTATTACTGATTCTGAACAAAAAACGTCATATGACCATATGTTCTATTCTTAGAAGTTTCTGGGAAAACTGGTGAAAACAGTGGAGAACAAGATAAATACAGGTGACAATAAATGAAGCATTATGATCTAATGTTTTGTTTAGTTGTGTACATTTCCTCACAAAAAACGTTCAATAAGTCCACCATCAACTGCAATGCATTTTACAACTCTTGTAGACACTGCTTTGTTACTGACGTGAGCTCATTCATACGGTCCTTTACTTGAACACACGCTTGTAAAATACGGGCTGAAAGTTCCTCCTTTGTTTCCGCTCTGATTTTGTAGGCTTTGCTCTTATGTCTTAGATGAGACAGGGTGAAAGATGTAGAGGGGTAATGGCGGGTGGAAAAGGAAGAGGGGGAAGTGAAAATGGAAAAAGAAAGGAGGAGGGCATGGTCAAATTAAGGAATAAGATGGTTTATAAAATAAAAGGTGATAAGTTGACATAAAGACTTTTTTTATAATTGTGCTATGGAGCAATCCACACTGAACTTTTGCTGGATGCACTGCCGGGCATTCGAAGTGGCATCGCGATTTTTGTGATTCCCCGTGGAATAAAAAGGGGGGAGGGTTCCACAAATGTACTTCTTGCTGGTAAGAAGCTGCATGTTACTTCACTGTTCCTGCGACATTGTGATTTCAAAAATATAACCTGGAAGTACATGCGACAAACGAAACTAACTTTGGTTTCGAGACGACAACCAAAAATAGCGTTGGCGCCAATGAGTGACTGAAGTATCAGTATTGGTCGCAGTGCCCTTTGATGTTTGGTCTCATTACCAACAAGCGACAGAGCGTACAAACATGGCGGCCAATGTTGGTTTCAATGGTACTTCATCGATCTACTCGTTGGACCAACTTCTGACGCCAACTTTGGCCGTAATGTGTGGACCTGGCTTTAGACATTGTGAGTATATTTGTATCTACGTGCCACGCACCGTGGAGAATTTTTTACATAGAGCTTAAATAGAATAATTATATTTTATTAAGAACAACTACAATTAACATTTAAAACCGTAGTAATTCGTTTTTAGAATATCTGAATCTGTGGATTTAGTAAAAAAGTTGTATTTTTGGAGGGGACTATCTCGAAAGCAGCGCAAGTTTGGGAGGGCGGTGGCACACGGTGCTTGGAGTCTTTCCCTTTGGAGCAGTGCTGCCGTGCACAGATGATGTTGGAATAATGTGAAGTATGTCTTTTTGCTTTGCTCAGTTGGTTACAAACGCTTTAATAAACCATGGTTTAATGCAAAAACTGTCACTTCACAGTGGCAAAGAACTAAACACCAAGCCATCCCCTTTGAATTTGTAAATTTGTGGTAAGACTTTATGGGGCCAAACTGAATAGGTCATCGGTCCGTAAGCTTACACACTACTTAATCTAACTTAAACTAACCTACGCTATCGCCAACACACACACCCATGCTCGAGGGAGGACTCGAACCTCCGACGGGGGTAGCCGCGCGGACCGTGACAAGACGCCTCAGACCCCGTGACTAACCTTTGTGGCCATCCTCTTTGACAGCCAAATAAATAGTAATATTTTACGTGAAGATTTCATAGCCGCAGTGTTGGTTAGAGCTATATCTCCCTCCGGTGGGATTACTGGGGGTAACCGCCGAAGTGGAGCCCAATTGAAAGACTTGCAAAAGGCTGTTGAGCCACGTACAGCGCGGTGTGGCGCAGTGATCAGCCCTCTCTACTCACATTCGGAAGGACGACGGATCAAATCCCCGTCTGGACATCCCAATTTAGGCCCTCAATGATTCCCCTAAATCGCTTTAGGCGAATACCCTGATGGCTCTCTTGAAAGGGGCTTGGCCGATTTCCCTCCCCATCCTTTCGCAAAGCGAGCTTGTACTCCGTCTCTAATGACCATGCTGCCGACGGGACTTTTAATCTTTCTTTCTTCGAACCACATACCTCCAGATTAGTTACAGAATCCAAACGGATAGTTTTAAAGTTCCGTACCTCAGTTGGTAAAAACAGAACCCTTATGGGGTCACGAATATCTGTCTGTCCGACTGTTAAGACCTATTTTTCTGAGGGACAGCTAGACACACCAAGTCAAAATTTGTGCTCTACAGTCCCTTCATGGCGTAAAAAAATAAGCTTGTAAGTCATTTTGATACTCGCAAACTCACTCATCACAACCCGGAAGCCACTTCCCGTCGACCTAGAATCATGAAATTTGTCAAGAAGCAAGATTACACCGTAAAAGTAAAGGGACAAATCCGAAAATGGTTAATTTGTAGTCATCTCACACGAAAAAATATTTTTTGTCACTTGTTTCCCGTGTGTCTGTCAATCCGTCTATTAAGATCACTTTTTACCAGGAACAGGTAGACATATCAGACACTAGCATCTACAATCCATTCGTGATTTAATTAACAGTTTTCTTATTCTTTTCTTTTACCTGTACTGAGAAACCTTGCTTCCTGCCAAATTTCATGATTCTAGATCGACGGGAAGTACCCTATAGGTCTTACCAAAACATGTGACATAAATGTAATTGCCAGTTAACATAGCGTGTTAATATAACTCAAAAATTAAGAAAATATGTAAAAAATTACAATAGCAAATGCGAAATTACGCAAATAAACATTTAAACTTAGAATTAAAACATTCCTGAGTCTTGGAATTCCCGGAACCAGTATCATGCCGGTGTCGATATCGATAACAAGGAAAAATCATCGAAATTCTCTCTTCCCGGGATGGATGAACTATCTATATATGTAATTAATTTTATACGGGACGCTCGGCACGCTGGTCCTACTAGCACTTGATTTTTTTTATAGCCGGCCGGTGTGGCCGAGCGGTTCTAGGCGCTTCAGTCTGGAACCGCGCGACCGCTACGGTCGCAGGTTCGAATCCTGCCTCGGGCGTGGATGTGTGTGATGTCCTTAGGTTAGTTAGGTTTAAGTAGTTCTAAGTTCTAGGGAACTGATGACCTCAGATGTTAAGTCCCATAGTGCTCAGAGCCATTTGAACCATTTTTTATAATTGCAGATAAGAATGTGACAGCAGTAACAGTTATAGAATATATCTTTGGTCTGCATAGATTCTTCTAATCATGCGTCTTAATTTCCGAACTCCATATATTAAATATACACTGACAGAATTAAAAGCATTGCACTTTTGTTGCATGAAATCCGAAAATCTGGAGGCAAGAGCCCACTGAGGTACTCTAAGGATCGCGCAGTACACGACCCCAGAGCCAGATTTTCCTCCCGTCATGTTTTGGATTTAATAGACAGACGCTACGGTGCGCCGTACGTAGCCCAGCGAACGGTCTGCGGCTGTGAATACCGCGAGCAGAGCGCAAAGGGCTGCAGGCTGCCCGACTTGCCGGCTGTAACAGCGCGGCGGGTTGCCAGCACGCTAGGGAATACGACAGTTGTATCAGAAAACTTAACGATAAGCAAATGATAGGACGAGGAGGACTAGTAATGCGTTTGGAAGCATAAATTTTTAGTATGAACGCCATCGACAGTCATCTGCAGTAGTAGTAGTAGTAGTAGCAGCAGCAGCAGCAGCACTAATGTAGAAGTGGCGGGCTGCACTCACAAGGGGACCTTACGAAATCGCCCTCACCGATTTGATTCATATTGACAATTTAATGAAGATCACGACCAGGACTTTAATGTATGTTAACAGGAAGTCGCACCTCTCAACCGTTTCTGAAAATATTGAGTCTGAAAACATGGGCTTGCTTAAGCTGTATGTTCAGTAGGCGCTTAGTTTCATAAATGCGAGGTCTCTGGATCGAATCTCGCAGTTTTTTTTTTTTTTTTTCGTTACCATGTAATTTCGACAAAAGATTAGTTGTGACCGTGCAAAGTACCAATATTTAATCATACACTTACTATTTCCTTCAGTGTTTAACATGAAAAAAAATGTGAAAAAATTTTTTTACTTAAGTTTACACAAGAAATTTCAATCGAATCAGTGTAGTCATTTTATTTATATTATCGAATCTACATTTCTGACAAGTATAATGTGTAACCTACGCAGCACCCCACGAATCAGGATGATACTCATCGTAGAAACATAGCAAACAATAACTATCGCGACATACAGCAAATGTAATGAACGCCGAATTTTTGCATGTCCGTGGATTTTTTCATTTGTCTATTGCAAAACAAACTAGCTTTACGATCGTAAACGGTTCTCGGTCGCACGCAATATCGAAGCATATCACCGAATATTGGTGCTGGAAACTCACCAAAAGAAGTAGTACCGTCAGCTAGATTCAATACAGAGAACTTACAGGAGAACACTAACAAGGGAACCTCCCCATCGCACCCCCCCCCCCCCCCCTCAGACTTAGTTATAAGTCGGCACAATGGATAGGCCTTGAAAAACTGAACACAGATCAATCGAGAAAACAGGAAGAAGTTGTGTGGAACTATGAAAAAAATAAGCAAAATATACAAATTGAGTAGTCCATGTTCAACATAGGCAACATCAAGGACAGTATGAGCTCAGGAGCGCCGTGGTCCCGTGGTTAGCGTGAGCAGCTGCGGAACGAGAGGTCCTTCGTTCAAGTCTTCCCTCGAGTGAAAAGTTTGATTTTTTATTTTCAGTTTATGCGACAAACTCGTATGTTTTCATCAATTTTTTGGGAGTGGTTATCACATCCACAAGAAAACCTAAATCGGGCTACGAAGAAGAATCTTTTTACTCATTCGCCAAGTGTACAAGTTAGGTGGGTCGACAACATATTCCTGTCATGTGACGCACGTGCCGTCACCAGTGTCGTATAGAATATATCGGACGTGTTTTCCAGTGGAGGAATCGGTTGACCTATGAACTTGCGATCAAATGTTTTCGGTTCCCATTGGAGAGGCACGTCCTTTCGTATACTAACCGCACGGTTTTGCGGTGCGGTCGCAAAACACAGACACTAAACTTATTACAGTGAACAGAGACGACAATGAACGAACGGACAGATCATAACTTTGCGAAAATATACTTTTCACTCGAGGGAAGGCTTGAACCAAGGACCTCTCGTTCCGCAGCTGCTCACGCTAACCACGGGACCACGGCGCTCCTGAGCTCATACTGTCCTTGATGTTGCCTATGTTGAACATGGGCTACTCAGTTTGTATATTTTGCTTATTTTTTTCATAGTTCCACACAACTTCTTCCTGTTTTCTCGATTGATCTGTGTTCAGTTTTTCAAGGCCTATCCACTGCGCCAACTTATAACTAAATCTGAAGGGGGTGCAATGGGGAGGTTCCCTTGTAAGTGCTTAATCGCTCTGCTGCTGACTCTGATATACTAGCGCCCCTACAAAACACACAGCATAAGCACGCCTATAGTTTTCAAACTCGATTTTCTCAAAAACAGTTGAGAGTTGCGTCCTCCTGTTTACACATGCTGAAGTCCTAATCGTGCCCTACACACCCTGTCAATACGAATCAAATCGGTGAGGGGAAGTTACGCTCCCCTTGTTAGCCAAGCAGCAGGCTAGTCCGCGGCCCACACGTATCAGCGAGCTATACGGGCTGCGAGCGACTGAAACCTGCGTCATGCACGACCTACCTGCTATGGACGAGGACCCGCTGCATCGCTCATTCTAGCACAAACATCCCGAATACGGTATAACAAAACGCAGCGTTCAACAATGCTATCGTATACTAAACCATCTCATCGCTAAGGTTCGGTGTAGGTGGCCATAAAACACCATCAAGCTAAGTCATACGGAACAAGGGAGTCCAGATGCCAAGACATTTGTGCACAGTAGGTGTGTGATTTATTTATTGTATGTGCCTGTGATGCGCATAGTAAATGTGTAATTTACTTGTTGTATGTATCTATGGTGCCACTGCCGCGCGGAATTAGCCGAGTGGTCAAAGGCGCTGCAGTCATTGACTGCGGCTGGTCCCGGCGGAGGTTCGGGTCCTCCGTCGGGCATGGGTGTGTGTGTTTGTCCTTAGGATAATTTAGGTTAAGTTGTATGTAAGCTTATGGACCGATGACCTTAGCAATTAAGTCCCATAACATTTCACACACATTTGAACATTTTTTGTTATGGTGCCACTGAGTAGTAATTATGACAAAAAATCATAGATTACGACCTTATTCACAATGTAAACATTATTTCATAGAGACGACATTTGAAAATTACAGCCAAATCGTCTGAGACTTTTTTTATCATGCGAGGTACTTTGATACATTCACAAATGTATTTATATCGATAAAAGTAAAAGCAATCGTACGGAAGAAAAAAATAACAAACTCTAGTTTCATCATATTCTTGAGCCCAATTTAATTGGACGCAAATTTTATAATATTTTGGAGTGGCTGGTTCATCATATTTGTTCCGTGGTGAATCAGTCAAATTTATGGCGTCTGCTGAGTCATTAATACTATTAACGTACGACAATGGCATGAACAGATATACTGGAGACATGATACTATAGGTTCAGATTAGTATAATAATAAAAGGCGCATTGCAGTTTACTTGAAGACTGTAAAAATATTAGAAAATATTTCCTTGCCACCTGGATAAAAGCGTTTATTTAACAAATGAAACATTCCTGTAATTGCCTGTTGCTTCAATTTTGAAAAACTAATGAATAATCCCAAAGTGTCATGTGCAGTGGGACGCTCAGAGCATGGATTGCTAAACCTAGGAAATTAAAAGATCACTTAGAAAGAAGTCGTGCGGAGTTCACAGGAAAGAAATTGAACTGAAGAAACAGAAAAAACTGCACTGAAAATTTCATACATGGATACATCTGATGACCTTCCTCAGTCAAAGAAGCTGGTCTTGAGGCTACATATTAAAACACTCTCCAAATTGCTGAAAATGTGGAAAATCGTACAAGGCGTTTGCAGGGTAAACGTACAAATGCGAAGAATTGGCAGTGTGCAAGGGAAAACATCATAAACCACACGTTATATGCTTAACGATACCATTTATGCTTGTATGTTGTGTGTTAACCGGGGACCTAGAAATGACGGAGAGGCTCCGTCCCCGCCGCAGCCGCAGTGGTCCACAACCCCACGACGACTACCGCAGTCCACTTCACCCCTCCGCCGCCCCACACTGAGCCCAGGGTTACTGTGCGGTTCGGCCCCCGGTGGACTCCCCCAGGGAACGTCTGACACCAGACGAGTGTAACCCCTATGTTTGCGTGGTAGAGTAATGGTGGTGCAACCTTACGTGGAGAACTTGTTTGCGTAGCAATCGCCGACATAGTGTAGCCGAGGTGGAATAAGGGAAACCAGCCCGCATTCGCCGAGGCAGATGGAAAACCGCCTAAAAACCATCCACAGAGTGGCCGGCTCACTGGACCTCGACACAAGTCCGCTGGGCGGATTCGTGCCGGGGACCAGGCGCTCCTTCCCGCTCCGGAAAGCCGTGCGTTAGACCGGTCGGCTAACCAGGCGGGCACGGTTTATAGTTACTTGAAATTCATATAACCTCTCCTATAAGACAAGTTGGCCGTGCATATTACTCGATCTTACTGGTGCGTTATTATTTTGGAGTGCCAGCTAAAGGCAGAAACGCACAGGATAAAACGTACAGCCATGAGAAGGACTACTTGTGCATATTTTAAATACTTGTTTGTCCGTTTATGAAGAATCTAAAAACTACCCACGACCAGTAATAGAGATTCTACGCATACGAACTGCAGAACTAGATCTGCACTGGTATCGCCGAACATGAGATGTAAAGAGATTGACGATAAAGCACATTAACAAGGATATTCTGGTTTACTATCAGCTCCGACACTTACTAATAGCTGCAGTAACTCGGAAACCGTTGTGGACTGACTAAGCTTAAAGTTAGAGCTTGACCGATAGATCTATTTTAGTACCCCTTGAATTACACCTGCGTCCACTGGGAAAATTTTTTTGTGACGAATGGTTCATGCCATGACAAAATTCCGCCCCATATAGCAGTAGAAACCAGAATGTTTGTTTGGAGCCGAATGTGTTAACACATAGAGAAAGGGCAAAAGTTGACAACTGATAGCGAGGTTATACGAGAAAATATTGGGACCAACGAGAGAGATTCAAGAAACTGGTGAAAGAAGAAATCAAGACGTATACACGAAGTTCAAAGACTCACTATAAACATGAACAAAACACAAGTCGCTGTTTCATGGCGTGCCTCTTCAAGACAAGGGAGAAGTTTGTAGGGCTCTGAGAGACGACATATCTGAAAGCTATGATGTGTTAGGCAAAATTATCATCGCAATAAATTCGTATTCAGAACGAATCAAAAATTAAACTGCAATAAAGGAGACAGGAAACTGGAAACTGAAACAGAAACGGCCTATCAAAATGTCAACCGTAGCAGGTGGCAAAACGTTGGAAGCTAAAAAATTATTCTCTGGACCACAGCGTACGTAACCACGGAAGAAATAGTAAACCACAAAATTTCAGTCGACGACAATTTAGTTGCAAGAAATGTAAGCGGCAAAGTCTTAAAGTCTCATAGCCACACTGTCGCCCCGTACTGTTAGGCATGTTGTACATAATTTACTTAAATGACTGACTACTCACTGCACCCAAAGAGGTTCCCGCCGATCGGGTACTTGTGCTCATGCAGCTCCATCTGAGCGACGGGCTGCTTCATGAGCCGCTCGCGCTGCAACTCGGCTTCCTTGGCGTCCTGCATGGCTGTCCCCAGCGAACTGTCTGCGCGCAGCCCGCGGCCCCAGCTGACGCTGTCGGGGGCTCGCCACGCCCCCCCACCACGTGGACGCCTCCTCCCCACCACTCGGCGTGTGCCGCTCACGTTCAGCGGAATTTGCTTCTCTCTTCCGGAACCGCCACACGGGTACGTGTGCCGCTGCTCGTACGTGCTTCTGCTGGACGCTCTGCGGTTGCCTGAAGGGCCGCTCATCTCACAGGGAGACAACGCCGACACGTTATCGCCGATTTCATTCAAATTTATGCTATTTGCAGGCCTTGCCCAGAAGTGAAGGCGACGGAACTGAGAGCTCCAGATTGGCAACCGTTTGGAAACACTGGCCAAGTGCGAGTAGGCCTTGCGCAATGAGGGTTCCGTACTAACTTGATATTGTACATATGTAGTTCGTCCGTTTGGGAATCGAGAATCTCAATGATTTTTGCCTGTTATGGGTATCGATGGTAGCGAGATATTGATCCCAGGAATTCTAAAACCGTATCAAACTATCTACAGTAGTTCCTCAGACTAGCAAGGACACAGAAAAAGAAACGAGCAGGGGACATCAGTTTATACAGGGTGAAAAGTATTTAAACCGACAAACTCTGGGAGGTTGTAGGGAACATCAAAACAAATATTTTTCCAAAATGTCACTTTCTCCTATAGGGACTATTTAAACCGATGGAGGCCGTATTACGTTCTTCAGTTTTTAGAGGCCGTATTGCGATCTACAGTTGTTAGAGGACGAATTACGCTCTTCAGTTGTAGGCAACTGCTGTCCACCAGTGTAGTAGCGCATTGTCTCTGTTTACTAATGAAGCGGTACACCTGGAGTGACTATACTGATATGACGGACGAGCTGCTCAGCGAGTTTATCAACAACAATATCCTAATCACCGTATCCCGCATCATACGACCTTTGCTGCTGTGTACCAACGTCTGCGTGAGACCGTTCATTTAGCAGATTGCCTGAACAGGGACGCTGTCGCACGGTAAGAACGCTGCAACTTGAGGAAGCTGTCTTGGAGAATGTGGAGCGGGATCCTTCAATCAGCACTCGTGCAATTGCACGTAACATGGGTACGAATCAGTCCTTCGAGAGCAATTGTTACGTCCATTTCACTTACAGCGTGTCGACAATCTGGAACCAGTTGCTTATCCACCCAGAGCACAGTTTTCGCAGTGGTACCGGGAACAGTGTGAAATGCATCCTACATTTCCATCCTCTTTGTTGTTTACCGATGAAGCAACGGTCGGGCGTGATGGAGTCTTCAACATGCACAATTCGCATGTTTGGAGTGAGAATAACCCACATGCCACAGTTACTAGCGCTCATCAAGTGCGGTTTTTCGTTAATGTGTGGGTCGATGTTGGGGAATTGGGCCGTATATGCTACCTAGGCCATTAAATGGCAGGCACTATTACAAATTTCTCGCTAGAGCATTGCCAGAATTGCTGGAAGACGTCCCCCTCCCTACAAGACAACGCATGTGGTTCCAACATGACGGGGCGCCGGCACATTTCAGTCGTCGTGTGCGTCGATTCCTGGACCGACGGTTCCCAGAAACGTGGATTGGCAGAGGTTGTCCTGTACCATGGGCTGCTCGATCCCCAGATATGTACCCTCTGGAATTTTTTGTGTGGGAGGAGATGCACAACCTTATTTACGCAACTCCTGTTGCATCAGAAGATCTGGTTGCCCGGATAGTAGCAGCAGCAGGAACAATTCAGGATACTCCTTGTGTTTTTGCCCTTTGTTTACGTGTCAGTGGAGGCATTTTCTGAAAATCTACTGTAATTGAAATTGGGTTTTGTTAATGTGTTGTCTCTTGGTCATAAAAATATTGGAAAAGTTAAAAAAATGGCTCTGCGCACTATGGGACTTAACATCTGTGGTCATCAGTCCCCTAGAACTTAGAACTACTTAAACCTAACTAACCTAAGGACATCACACACATCCATGCCCGAGGCAGGATTCGAACCTGCGACCGCAGCGATCACGCGGTTCCAGACTGAAGCGTCTAGAACCGCACGGCCACACCGGCCGGCCAATGGAAAAGTGTTTGTTGGTTTGATTAATTTGCCGCCAGAGGGCATGGACTGTGCGGCTGGTCCCGGCGGAGGTTCGAGTCCTCCCTCGGGCATGGATGTGTGTGTTTATCCTTAGGATGATTTAGGTTAAGTAGTGTGTAAGCGTAGGTACTGATGACCTTAGCAATTAAGTCACATAAGATTTCACACAACCGCCAGAGAAATCTTCCTCTACCGGTTTAAATACTCCTCATAGGAAAAAATGACACTAGGGGAAAACATTTGTTTTGATGTCCCCTACAACCTCCCAGAGTTTGGCGGTTTAAATACTTTTCACCCTGTATACGAGGCTTGCCCAGAAATTAATGCACCGAATTTTTCATTGAACAACTCTTTATTGAACATGATGAGAATAACACACACGGTAGAATGGTGTTTTTTCCACGCACGCTATTTTTCCGCGTTCTCCATCCGGTTCTATGGCCTTCCTCCTGCGCGAAACAAGTTCGTGTACGCCCTGTCGGTACCGATCCTCGTCCTGGTGGCGGAGCCAGTGCTTCACTGTGTGAATCACCTCCTCGTCGTCCTCAAAATGTCTCCCACGAATGGCATCCTTTAATGGTCCAAACAAGTGGAAGTCCGTGGGGCTAGGTCAGGTGTGACAGCCGTGGATGGTCTCACCGAGCGCTGCAAATCGTGGAGCGCCGCCTGACCTCCTTCTGATGACCTCATCCTCCGTGCCCAGCGACTAACTGTACTTCTGTCGACAGCCGATGCTCCATAGACTTTGCACAAGCGGTTGTGAATATTCCCCACAGTTTCTTTCTCTGCACGGATAAATTCAATGACGGCACGTTGCTTGAGACGTACATCGCCTACAGGTGCCATTTTGAAACTCTCCTGCAGTTACGCTATCTGTCGGAAGTGACGGAAACTCGGCGCGCTCACTCATTACACTTCAAATAATACATACTGTAATATTTCTGTCTTTGCAGCCATCATATTCGGCTACAAGAAGCTCTTTTTAGAGCGGTTGAGAAGGCAGCTGTGGCAAGATGACATGTGGTGTGAGGTACCGATCACAGATGGTTTGTTCGGTACGAGCATCGTGAGAAAGATCGCCTAAATTGTGCTCCCACTACGCGACTGGCTGCTGCGTTCGGTAATTGCGCGCCACAATGACAATCTTCTGTCATTAATATTAGGCAAACTAAGCAGCCTATTTACTTGAATTTCAAATTAGAGCATCTCTCAATAGCGTGCTATCATTCCATTATTTCACAAGTATTGACAACCAGCAGAACAGGAATAACTGCAAAACGAAAAGGCAGCATTTCGATGACATACGGATTGCGCTTGACTTGGACGGCGGGCGAAGTGGTTCGGCTGTAAGATCAGAGCTCGCTCGGCAGTCTCGGAGGACGGACATGTCCGCCGCGGTATCAGTTAAGACTTAGTTAGTGTGTAAATCAGAGCTGGTTTGGCACTGTCGGAAGACAGACATGTACTCTTCCGCGGTCGATGTTAGTTAGGACTTTATTAGCGATGTATGGTTATTTGGACGTATAGTTGAGAATAAAAACGGAAGTACGCAGTTTATTAATTTGTTGAAGAATAAAAATCATTTGTGACTCTAAAAAGGAACGTAACTGTGCAGTTTCTCATGTTCCACCAATAAAAAGCGAGTGGCATCCCGTATAAACGAACTGATTGGAAATTTAATCATTTCTAAAACAACAGTTTCTCGCTAAGATTTTCTTACACTCTCAAGATTAGGATTCACGGCCTACATGATGTTTTCTGCGCAGGGGACAACAACTATAGAAGACTGCAGGCTGGTGAAGATTTATTAGAACTTATGCATTCCACTCAGGGCGGTGGAAGTAAATAGGCACCTCACGTGTACTACAATCTTAGAACAAATGAGATCGGTGACACGTCATCTGTGGTGACACATAGGAGATATAAAGAAGATAATTGTTTTTGAGGGAAGGGGTTTATCATAATTACGTATGTCACCCTCTTTTCTCTGTAACTCTCTCTTTTTCAACTTGCCGTAATACCTAAAGTTTCGCACTCGTAGCATTGTTTTCAGTTGAGAAAAACAATGTGGTACATTACTTTCTGAGCAACCCTCGTGTGTGGAGATTGAAGATTTAATCATTCTTTTGTATTTAATCGCTAAGCATGGCAACAACTTACATTTTATGTTGCCGCAGCAATGTTCGTCTATTATGCTTTTGATAGATGATAAATGCAATGTATGTTCAAATGGCAAAAAATTTCTTTTATATGATATAATTGAAGTTTAACAAGTTTCAGATTTATTACTTTACTTGGATTGTGAAACCTTGCTTCTTGCCAAATTTCATGATTCTGAACTCATGCTCATAAATTAAGGATAATGCTGATAGCCGGCCGCGGTGGTCTAGCGGTTCTAGGCGCTCAGTCAGGAACTGCGCGACTGCTACGGTCGCAGGTTCGAATCCTGCCTTGGGCATGGATGTGTGTGATGTCCTTAGGTTAGTTAGGTTTAAGTAGTTCTAAGTTCTAGGGGACTGATGACCACAGATGTTAAGTCCCATAGTGCTCAGAGCCATTTTAATGCTGATACATGGTGAAACAACGCTTTGGTGGGCGGTTTGCGGGCTTAAATCACCTCGGGGTATGACCGTGCGGCGCATATGACCTGCGGTCGTCGCACGGTGGCGCTGGGAACAGTCCACATACGCAGAGGTGTGTTGGTGCTTGTCAGAGTACGGTGCAGCGAAGTGTGCAGACGTTTTCAGACGTGCTAATGGTGACTGTGTGTTGAAAATGGCTCAAAGAACACATATTACGACGTTATGAGGGGTAGAATACTAGGGCGACTGGAGGCTGGTCAAAAACAGCAGGTCGTAGCACGCGCCCTCCGTGTGCCACACAGTGTGATCTCAACATTCTGGCAACGATTCCAGCAGACAGGAAACGTGTCCAGGCGCTACAGTACAGGACGTCCACATTGTACAACACCACAAGAAGACCGATATCTCACCATCCGTGCCCGCAGACGGCCACGGAGTACTGCAGGTAGCCTTGCTCGGGACCTTACCGCAGCCACTGCAACAGTTGTCTCCAGACACACAGTCTACAGACGACTGAACAGACATGGTTTATTCGCCCGTAGACCTGCGAGGTGCATTCCACTGACCCCTGGTCCCAGGAGAGCCCGTAAAGCCTGGTGTCAAGAACACAGTACATGGTCATTGGATCAGTGGTCCCAGGTTGTGTTCATGGACGAGTCCAGGTATAGTCTGAACTGTGATTCTCGCCGGGTTTTCATCTGGCGTGAACCAGGAGCCACATACCAACCCCTTAATGTCCTTGAAAGGAACCTGTATGGAGGTCGCGGTTTGATGGTGTGGGTTGGGATTATGATTGGTGCTCGTACACCCCTGCATGTCTTTGACAGAGGAACTTTAACAGATCAGGTGTATCGGGACGTCATTTTGCACCAGTATGTCCGCCTTTTGAGGGGTGCAGTGGGTCCCACCTTCCTCCTGATGGATGATAACGCACTGCCCCACCGAGCTGCCATCGTGGAGGAGTACCTTGAAACAGAAGATATCAGGTGAATGGAGTGGCCTCTGTTCTCCAGACCTAAACCCCACCGAGCACATCTTGGATGCTCTCGGTCGACGTATCGCTGCACATCTTCAAACCCCTAGGACACTTCAGGAGCTCCGACAGGCACTGGTGTAAAAATGGGAGGCTATACCCCAGTAGCTGCTCGACAGCCTGATCTAGAGTAAGCCAGTCCGTTGTGCGGTCTGTGTACGAGTGATTGGTGGTCGTATCCCATATTGATGTCGGCGTACATGCGCAGGAAACAGTGGCGTTTTATAACACATGTGTTTCGGGACGGTTTTCTCAACTTATCACCAATACTGTGGACTTCCAGATCTGTGTCGTGTGTGTTCCCTATGTGCCTATGCTATTAGCGCCAGTTTTGTGTAGTACCACGTTGTATGGCACCACATTCTGCAATTATCCTTAATTTATGAGCAAGAGTGTAGATCAGTGAGAAATACCCTACAGGTCTCGATGAGTTAGTTTGCGAGTGTCAAAACACGTGACGTAAATGACCGAATCTTTTGTTTGTATTGACTTAGAAGCGTAAAATTTTAGACCACCAAGATAACTTAGACTTTAGTACGCGACATAAATTTGAACTTCATACGCCAAATGTTGCAAAGAAAAAGGGGTCTCAAAAGATGGACTGTGAGACAGACAGATAAAAAAAGGACAAAAAATATTTTTTCGTGTGATATAAACACAAATTAACAATTTTGGGCTTCTTCCTTTATATATACAGTGAAACCTTGGTTTTCACCAATTTTCATGATTCTAGGTCAATGGGAAGCACCCTATATGTTTCGATGGCTGAATTTTCAAGTATCAGAATATGTGACATAATTTGTCGTATTATTTAAAATGGCTCTGAGCACTATGGGACTTAACATCTGAGGTCATCAGTCCCGTAGAACTTAGAACTACTTAAACCTAACTAACCTAAGGACATCACACACATCCATGCCCGAGGCAGGATTCGAACTTGCGACCGTTGCGGTCGCGCGGTTCCAGACTGAAGCGCCTAGAACCGCTCGGCCACCGCGGCCGGCTGCAGTGAAAAAATAGGTATCGCTATGAATTTGTATTTTGTGCGTGTTACGTTGCATGTTGCTGGGTATTAAATGTAGACGATATATTGAATTATTCTTTCAACTTGGAAGGATCGCTGTCTGTTTCCAGTCTCGAGAAAATAGAATGTATGTAAAGCGCTCCGTCACGAACTGGTGCGTCGGTGAAAAAACTAGAATGAAATATTTATAAATTCCTCATATCTCATAAATGGTTTGAGATATCGAAACAAGATTTTTGCAAGCGGTAGCGCGCGAAGACGAGAGTGTTTTGCCATGTGATTAATATGGGAAACTTCCATATCTACCGCGATGTTCATGCGATTACAGATTTTGTCAATGGAATGATATAATTATTGAGAGCCATCGATAGCTGGTGAAACGAGAATTTATGTTTATACAGAGAATGGGCTGTATCGTAAACTATTGATCTGTCCTGCATTTTGGTGCGCAACTTCCGAATGCAGTAGCCAGTCGAGGAGAAGGACTACAATTTAGGCGGTCTTTCTCACGATATCCGTACCGAACAAACCACCTGTCATCGGTACCTCACTGCACAGTATGTCATCTTGCCACAGCTGTCTTCCCCACTGCTCTAAAAAGAGCTTCTTGTAGTCGAATATGCTGGCTGCAAAGCCATAAACATGACTATTTTCAGCTGCATTTGGCGCATCGGAAAGGGTAGATTGCTAAAGGCCCGTCCACACGTTGCGATCTGTCTGCGCAAATGTCTGCGCACATCACATCTGCGCAGACAGATCGTTGCGTGTGGACAGAAGATTTGCACCAACCTGAGGTGTGTGCAAACCTGGAAGTTGGAGTTGGAGGTTTGAGCGAAACCTCTCAAATCTGTGGGTTCAAACCACATCTGCGCAGACAAGTTGGCGCGTGTGGACAGGAGATCGCCGCAAATCTGGCGCGAAACAGCTGTTTGCTCAGTCTAGTGTTTGTGTGCACAGGGCATTAAATTGGCTGATACTCGTCAGTGTTCTCGAGAGTTTGCAAGTGAATTCACTGAAATATGTAGAAACCACCCATGTTTGTGGAAGATTAAAAGTAAAGAATATAGTGACCGAGACAAAAAGACTGCAGCATACAATGCTCTAATTGAGTTATCCAAAGTTCAGAAATCTAGATCTGGTGTAGGAGTAGATCAAGTATACCAGCCAACGTTATGGTATTTTGATCTGCTTGGCTTTCTTAGTGATCAAGAGACGCCAAGACCAAGCAGGAGTACAATTGAAGATGAAATTGGAGTGTCAGTGTTACCGCCAGCCGTTCATGAGGAGAAATTGCCCTTCTCATACAAGTATTTTTTCTCATAATATGAAGGGTTACAAGCTTTAAGAGGTAATTATAAGTTTCGACATCCATCCGCAGATAATTTCGCCAGTCGTTAGGTTCGTCCTGCAACTCCCTCAGTAAATTTACGTGAGAAAACTGCTTTCGCTTTAGCAGCCACTGTCTACACCATTTTGCCTGCTTTCTCTGTTTCCTGCGGTTGGTCTGAATGTTTTTTGCAACACAAGTTGCGAACACAGATCACAACAGAACTTCCTCCATTTCTATATTTCAAAATAACTGAATTAAATGTTTGACGTTTACGGGGAGCGTAGTCGCTTGCCACTGATATTTCTTTTCTACGCCGACAGATGGCGGGCGAGTAGTAGATTGGGGTTTGTGTCGTGTGAACACGCCACATTTGCAGCGATCTTTTGCATGTACAGACATCTGCACCGATGTCTGCGCAGACAGATCGTTGCGTGTGGACCGGGCTTAAGGCCGGGATCGTGAGGTCCAGCGCCTATGCAGAAAATTTCATTTTTATATTCAACTTTTACATTGGTTACACTGCAAAGAAATCTACATAATGCTCAATGTATTGTATATACGAGGTGTGGCTAGAAAAAAAACCGGACTAGTACTGGTGAAACAATAAAACGAATGCAATAAGGCTGAAAGTCGCGTGGCCTGTCACGTGACTCTCGCTCCGCCTACTGCTCGAGTTTCATCTGCCTCCTGCACTCAGTCTGCCCGTGGCGTCTGTTTTAAGTAGTTGACGTTTTGTCTGTGCGTCGGAAAATGTTGAGTGTACAGAAAGAACAGCGTGTTAACATCAAATTTTGTTTCAAACTAGGAAAATCTGCAAGTGAAACGTTTGTAATGTTACAACAAGTGTACGGCGATGATTGTTTATCGCGAACACAAGTGTTTGAGTGGTTTAAACGATTTAAAGATGGCCGCGAAGACACCAGTGATGACACTCGCACTGGCAGACCATTGTCAGCAAAAACTGATGCAAACATTGAAAAAATCGGTAAACTTGTTCGACAAGATCGCCGCTTAAAAATCAGAGCAGTGTCTGAGTTAACAGGAGTTGACAAGGAAAGTGTTGGGCAGATTCTCCATGAAAGTTTCAACATGAACAAAGTGTGTTCAAAAATGGTTCCAAAGTGTCTCACAATTGAACAGAAGGAACGACATCCTGGAAAACATTGAAAGTGATCCCACCTTCTTACAAAATGTTATTACTTGCGATGAATCGTGGTTTCTTACTTACGATCCCGAAACTAAACGCCAATCGATGCATTGGAAAACTCCTGGTTCTCCACGACAAAAAAAAGCACGAATGTCAAAATCGAAATTCAAGGCAATGATGATTGTTTTTTTGACATCAAAGGGATTGTGCACATTGATTGGGTACCAGAGGGACAAACAGTGAATCAGCATTACTACATTAGCGTCCTGGCTACCCTACGTGAGCGAGTACGGAGAAAACGGAACGATTTGTGGAGAAAGAAGTCATGGATCCTTCACCAAGACAATGCCTCAGCTCACAGTGCGTTGTCAGTGAAGACGTTTTTGGCAAAACACAACATTCCCATCTTAGATCATCCACCCTACTCACCTGATTTGGCCCCCTGTGACTTTTTTCTTTTCCCTAAAGTCAAGTCAGCTTTGAAAGGAACTAGATTTGAGACTGTTGAAGCAGTAAAAGAAAAAGCGACGGAAGTAATGTATGGACTTACCGAAAATGATCTGCAGCATTGCTATGAACAGTGGAAAATTCGTATGGAGCGGTGTAGAGACCGAGGAGGAGAGTACATTGAAGGAGATAACATGAAATTGTAAATAATTGTAAATAAATGTTTTTTCCAGCATCAGTCCGGTTTTTTTCTAGCCGCACCTCGTATTAATATTGTCATAAGAGGCTTGGAAAGGATAGACAAAAGGATATTTCGATTTATAAATAAATTTCCAGGCAGGGATTGTAATGTGTAGAATTTCATGTATAAATTTAAATACTTATATTAATTTGCCAACGGCTTTGTCGCAGTGGTAACACCGTTTCCCGTCAGATCATCGTCGTTAAGCGCTGTCGGGCTTGGTAAGCACTTGGATGGGTGACCTCCCGGGTCTGTCGAGCGCTGTTGGCGAGCGGGGTGCACTCAGCCTTTGCGAGGCCAGTCGATGAGGTGCTTGACAGAGAAGCATCGGCTCTGGTTACAGAAACTGACAACTGCCGGGAGAGCGGTGTGTTGACCAAATGCCCCTCCGTATCCGCATCCACTGATGCCTATCGAACGAGGATGACACGGCGGTCGGCCGGTACCGTTGGGTCTTACGAGGCCTGTTAGAACGGAGTTTAGGTTAGTATTTTTATTATTTTATGGTTAATGATTTAAATATTGTGGGGAGATTTTCACAGCAAAAAAGCGGCAGAAGTAATTTCCTCCGCATCTTGCAGACGCTATAAGCGCCACATTTTTGCAATTACATGATTGTATTGATGTTGCCGTAGGGATACAAACTTGTTTTACATTCAAAGCGGGTCTCCTCTCGTCGCACAGTTTGACAGCAAACCGAGCGTAACGCGTCATTTCGCAAAATATTGCCGAGGGTTCAAAATGGTTCAAATGGCTCTGAGCACTATGGGACTTAACATCTATGGTCATCAGTCCCCTAGGACTTAGAACTACTTAAACCTAACTAACCTAAGGACAGCACACAACACCCAGCCATCACGAGGCAGAGAAAATCCTTGACCCCGCCGGGAATCGAACCCGGGAACCCGGGCGTGGGAAGCGAGAACGCTACCGCACGACCACGAGATGCGGGCTTGCCGAGGGTAATTATTGATGTACAATGAAATGTATTTTGACGATGTTTTTTCGGGATTTGATTATTGTCTTTCTTTATCGAAGAGATAAGAGAGGTTTTGAAGCTTTTTGGTCAAATGTTTTACCTGGCGATAAAAGCAGACGTCGCAGGCTGCACTAATGGAGTGCATTTGGATGGTGTATCACTTTTAATGCCGCACGATAGCGATCCTTCATCTTGAAAGATTTCGCCGCATAACTGTGAATTTGTTTGTCCTCCTCATGAGTCAGTTAACAGAAGAAATTTGTTCCCCTGCACGTAAGGTTTCATGAAATCAGTCAAGAAAACTCCTTCTCATGCCTTTTATGAAAATATTCATATATACAGTATAAGGAGCATTATTTGCAATGTAATGAGAAAATTCAAAATAAAAAACAGTTCCTGCATAGTGACTTGGTCCCACGATGCTCGGGTTACCATTCATACTCGTTCCGCTGTGCCAACTGCTGCCCAGCACCTAAGCTAACATAAATAGCTCATGCCTCGCCAGACCCGCGCCAAAAATGCTTTTTTTTCTTTTTTAATGCTTGGCCATCTGGAACTCCCACTTCTGTCACTATCATTTCTGGTCCCTCCCTGCTCATTTCACAAATTTGAACGAATTTAGTGATGATGAGTAGGCGAGGTCCCCTTGTTAATCTTCACACTAACTATAATCTCCACAGCGTCGCATACTCCCAACCAAGAGATAGGAGGCGTCGATAGACATACGATGCAGCTTGGCTGCAAGTTCCTACTGTGTGTCATGGTCCCTCACATACTCAACATTTATTGTGCAATAATATTGTGTCAACATGTTGCGGGAAAGTGCGAGGTCAAGAACGACACAATATTATTGCGGAAATTTACCGGTCGACTCAAAAAGAAAGAACAGATTTCAGTTGTTTATTACAAACAAACTATAAAAGGTAGAAACACTTTGCGCCTATCACTGGATAGAGGAAAGTTCGAAGTTTTGACACGGCTGCGCTGTTATTTGTTTGTAGCACCATGGCGACTATACCATGAGAGAAATCATTTTGTGTGTTGCAATTTGCCTGAAGTCAATCCATTTTTCAGGTGCAACGAGCATTCCGCTGTCGATCCAGCAAGCCGCCTGTATACAAGCAGATTTTATGGCTAGCGTACCAAGTTCTTGGAAGTTGGTTGCATACGCAAAGGGAAGAGTACTGGTCGGCAATGAACGTCTGATGAAAATGTCGAGAGTATCCGTGATGTATTCGCACGGATCCCTCGAAAGTACACAAGACGGGTAGGCCAGGAACTTCAACTTCCTCAAACAACGGTGTGGTATGTTCTGGAACGACACCTGCATAAGCCTTGCAAATTGCAGTTACTGCAGCAACTGCGTCCCGGCGACCATAACACAAGGTACAAATTTAACATTTGAATTCTACAGGACATGGCGGAGGACACTTTTTCCGAACGACTCATCCTTTCGAATGAATCGACGTTTCATCTAACGGGTAATGCAAACCGCCGTAATGTAAGAATCTGGGGGTCGCAAAATCCTGGCACTGTCGTCGAACATGAAAGACTTATCGCAACTGAATGTCTTTTGTGTCGTTTCTGTTCACAAAGTTTATGGACCTTTCTTCTTTACGGAAGAAGCTGTGAGAGGAATGTCATACCCGGACATGCTCCAAAATTGGTTGTTACATCAAATTCACGAAGATTCCAATGATTTCATTTTCATGCATGACGGCGCCCCGCATCAGTTTCACCCTGAGCCGCGGCGTTATCTAAACACCATCCCACAACGTCGGAAGGAAAAACGTGGACAAAAAGATTTTGTTCATTGCCTTGGCCCCCCAGGTCACTAGACGTCACACCTTGTGATTTTTTTCTATGGCGGTACATAAAAGACAGAACCTTTGCCCCACTTACAGCAGCCACTCTTCAAGAGATGAGAAAGCGATTGGGATGTTACCCTTTGTTAAAAATATGGTTCGGATTGTTGTTATTCTGATTGGTTATAATATACAACCAATCAGAATAACAACAATCCGAACCATATTTTTAACAAAGGGTAACATCCTAATCGCTTTCTCATCTCTTGAAGAGTGGCTGCTGTTATAATATACAACGGCTGAAAGCAAGGGGAAACTACAGCCGTAATTTTTCCCGAGGGTATGCAGCTTTACTGTATGATTAAATGATGATGGCGTCCTCTTGGGTAAAATATTCCGGAGGTAAAATAGTCCCCCATTCGGATCTCCGGGCGGGGACTACTCAAGAGGATGTCGTTATCAGGAGAAAGAAAACTGGCGTTCTACGGATCGGAGCGTGGAATGTCAGATCCCTTAATCGGGCAGGTAGGTTAGAAAATTTAAAAAGGGAAATGGATAGGTTAAAGTTAGATATAGTGGGAATTAGTGAAGTTCGGTGGCAGGAGGAACAAGACTTCTGGTCAGGAGAATACAGGGTTATAAATACAAAATCAAATAGGGGTAAAGCAGGAGTAGGTTTAATAATGAATAGGAAAATAGGTATGCGGGTAAGCTACTACAAACAGCATAGTGAACGCATTATTGTGGCCAAGATAGATACGAAGCCCACACCTACTACAGTAGTACAAGTTTATATGCCAACTAGCTCTGCAGATGACGAAGAAATTGAAGAAATGTATGATAAAATAAATTATTCAGATAGTGAAGGGAGACGAAAATTTAATAGTCATGGGTGACTGGAATTCGAGTGTAGGAAAAGGGAGAGAAGGAAACGTAGTAGGTCAATATGGATTGGGGCTAAGAAATGAAAGAGGAAGCCGCCTGGCAGAATTTTGCACAGAGGACAACATAATCATAGCTAACACTTGGTTTAAGAATCATGAAAGAAGGTTGTATACATGGAAGAACCCTGGAGATACTAAAAGGTATCAGATAGATTATATAATGGTAAGACAGAGATTTAGGAACCAGGTTTTAAATTGTAAGACATTTACAGGGGCAGATGTGGACTCTGACCACAATCTATTGGTTATGACCTGTAGATTAAAACTGAAGAAACCGCAAAAAGGTGGGAATTTAAGGAGATGGGACCTGGATAAACTGAAAGAACCAGAGGTTGTACAGAGTTTCAGGGACAGCATAAGGGAACAATTGACAGGAATGGGGGAAAGAAATACAGTAGAAGAAGAATGGGTAGCTTTGAGGGATGAAGTAGTGAAGGCAGCAGAGGATCAAGTAGGTAAAAAGACGAGGGCTAGTAGAAATCCTTGGGTAACAGAAGAAATATTGAATTTAATTGATGAAAGGAGAAAATATAAAAATGCAGTAAATGAAGCAGGCAAAAATGAATACAAACGTCTCAAAAATGAGATCGACAGGAAGTGCAAAATGGCTAAGCAGGGATGGCTAGAGGACAAATGTAAGGATGTAGAGGCTTATCTCACTAGGGGTAAGATAGATACTGCCTACAGGAAAATTAAAGAGACCTTTGGAGATAAGAGAACGACTTGTATGAATATCAAGTGCTCAGATGGAAACCCAGTTCTAAGCAAAGAAGGGAAAGCAGAATGGTGGAAGGAGTATATAGAGGGTCTATACAAGGGCGATGTACTTGAGGACAATATTATGGAAATGGAAGAGGATGTAGATGAAGATGAAATGGGAGATACGATACTGCGTGAAGAGTTTGACAGAGCACTGAAAGACCTGAGTCGAAACAAGGCCCCCGGAGTAGACAACATTCCATTGGAACTACTGACAGCCCTGGGAGACACAGTCCTGACAAAACTCTACCATCTGGTGAGCAAGATGTATGAGACAGGCGAAATACCTTCAGACTTCAAGAAGAATATAATAATTCCAATCCCAAAGAAAGCAGGTGTTGACATATGTGAAAATTACCGAACTATCAGTTTAATAAGTCACAGCTGCAAAATACTAACATGAATTCTTTACAGACGAATGGAAAAACTAGTAGAAGCCAAACTCGGGGAAGATCAGTTTGGATTCCGTAGAAACACTGGAACACGTGAGGCAATACTGACCTTACGACTTATCTTAGAAGAAAGATTAAGGAAAGGCAAACCTACGTTTCTAGCATTTGTAGACTTAGAGAAAGCTTTTGACAATGTTGACTGGAATACTCTCTTTCAAATTCTAAAGGTGGCAGGGGTAAAATACAGGGAGCGAAAGGCTATTTACAATTTGTACAGAAACCAGATGGCAATTATAAGAGTCGAGGGACATGAAAGGGAAGCAGTGGTTGGGAAGGGAGTGAGACAGGGTTGTAGCCTCTCCCCGATGTTGTTCAATCCGTATATTGAGCAAGCAGTAAAGGAAACAAAAGAAAAATTCGGAGTAGGTATTAAAATCCATGGAGAAGAAATAAAAACTTTGAGGTTCGCCGATGACATTGTAATTCTGTCAGAGACAGCAAAGGACTTGGAAGGTCAGTTGAATGGAATGGACAGTGTCTTGAAAGGAGGATATAAGATGAACATCAACAAAAGCAAAACGAGGATAATGGAATGTAGTCGAATTAAGTCGGGTGATGCTGAGGGAATTAGATTAGGAAATGAGACACTTAAAGTAGTAAAGGAGTTTTGCTATTTGGGGAGCAAAATAACCGACGATGGTCGAAGTAGAGAGGATATAAAATGTAGACTGGCAATGGTAAGGAAAGCGTTCCTGATGAAGAGAAATTTGTGAACATCGAGTATAGATTTAAGTGTCAGGAAGTTGTTTCTGAAAGTATTTGTATGGAGTGTAGCCATGTATGGAAGTGAAACATGGACGATAAATAGTTTGGACAAGAAGAGAATAGAAGCTTTCGAAATGTGGTGCTACAGAATAATGCTGAAGATTAGATGGGTAGAACACATAACTAATGAGGAAGTATTGAATAGGATTGGGGAGATGAGAAGTTTGTGGCACAACTTGACCAGAAGAAGGGATCGGTTGGTAGGACATGTTCTGAGGCATCAAGGGATCACTAATTTAGTATTGGAGGGCAGCGTGGAGGGTAAAAATCGTAGAGGGAGACCAAGAGATGAATACACTAAGCAGATTCAGAAGGATGTAGGTTGCAGTAGGTACTGGGAGATGAAGAAGCTTGCACAGGATAGAGTAGCATGGAGAGCTGCATCAAACCAGTCTCAGGACTGAAGACCACAACAACAACAACAACAATATACAAATAGCAATTACGGTCAATATGCTCACAAAGTATCTATTATTTTTCTGTACTTAAAGCACAAAAATCATTAAAAAATCGATATATGTCACGTGTTCGAAAAGGCTCTGTTACTGGCTGAAGATCTGGTGACGTCACGGAGGAGTAAGACGAAGGTACAAGTGTGTTATAGGAGTGTTTGCCGAAGTTACGGGGTTTTTATGTTCTTTTTCTGCAAACACTTTAGCTATTTAGCGATGGAAAACACAATTATAACTTTGAACTAACAATAGAAAGGAGTTTTATGAACGCTGGTAGTGGAAACATCGCGAAAGTTGATTACATCTATATCTACATCCATACTGCGCAAGCCACCTGACGGTGTGGCGATAGGATTAGTTTATGCTACATCCATTTAGAGCGGCGATACGTGCAAGGAGGGACCCTGCTTCCTGCGACATCGTTAAACTCGTTCAAAACTAAGGAATCGTAGAACTTTTGCAAATAGATCTTTATATTATAACTAGATTGTCAGCTATCAGTCATGAACTACTACCCAAAGCACAATTAAGTTATTCTTGGCAAACCTTACCGCTGAATTTGATTAGAGAAGAAAGTTCGATCAGTTGCTGGGTGGTGCAACTATGAAGAAAGAGGTTACGTGTTCGAACCCTCAATGGGTCAGATATTTTAAAAGTTTTACACGAAATACGAAAACAGTGTTATCAAGAACTGATTGTAGCAGTTGTTTCGATGCTTCACATTATCCTTAGTCTGAGAAATAGACAACAGAGGATAAATGCATTTAATTTACGAACAAACAATTCACTTTTTTTTTGGAAAGCATTGCTAGTAGTGGAGATATCACTACACGCCCACAGTTTAACGAGGTACTTTTATACGGATAGATACGAATCATGTACAAAATGCACGTAACAGAAACGTAAGGGCTGTGATGTTTGTAAATGTAAACTAATGTAATTGTCTGAAGCAGACTTATTTCAACTTTATGTAAGATGGTGAAACTTCAGAAGTTTAAAAATAAGAATCCTAGCTGAACAGATGAAGATTAAAAAACATTGTTTCTAATAAAATAAAATGTGTATGGTCACATTAACTAGAAAATATTTTTTTGAACGTGATGTGTATGAACAGTGAATGCAAATGTAAGCGCATGTGACTGTTGTGGTGAAGTTTTGTAAGTGTGATTTAGTTATCATATGAGAGGACCGTTGAGTGGTTTTACAAATAAGTTAAAGTATCATTTCACATTTGATTCGAACAAGCGTTCAAAATAACTACCGAATAGTTTGTGAAGTTGAGTAAAATGACCATTTTCACTAGGAGTTTAATTTCGTTGAATGATGCTTTCCTTCCTTCTAACAGTGGCAACGCATATCTCAGACTTAAATTAATGTTGATTTCACAGTGCAACACATTTTTAATAAGTTAGTAAACTTGTGCGTCGACTTGCTGGTAATTTGCCGATACAGTGCAACCATATTTTACACATCTTCTCATTCTCTGGAACACTAAAAAACAACTTTTCAGGATTTTATATATATACAGTATGGTGCTATACACCATTTGTAGCCCATTTTCCGAAACGTAAATTCCAAAACAAGACATAACTGTGAATTAGTATTATGACAACAGGATCAGCGAGCTAGCCAGTGACGTCACAGGCATCACATGACTCGAATGTAGCGTTTTATCGGGCTTTCAGGTTATTTGAATTTTATTTCCGTTTTCATAAAAGAATACTGAAATGCAAGAGGAAAAAAAGCATGTTAGGAGTACAAAATGACGTTATCAATCATTTAAGACAATTTCCAGAAAACAGTCAAATACCCCTATTGTCGAAGCTGTCGATTCAATGAACAGGGACCTGCTGCTGCATGTGTGAGTGAAATGAACTACCGTTTCGGTGTTTGTCGAGCAACGCGGGTCAATAGCAGACTGATGACCTTCTCTCTTTGGTTCCCTTAAACACTTACTCAGCATCATCAGATGACTCTTTTCATCTGTCTCTCCTGGTGTACTCACATTTACATGGCTTCGCTGTATCAGATCTTTACATGGCCACAACTCACGGAGTTTCTGCAGGAACAGCCAGCCATGTATTGCACAATACCGCCCTCAGCCGGTACGTGTATTGTGCCATATACTGAGAGAACGTCAATGTTTTTGATGCTCTAGGTCTCCTACACAGGGTGTACATTAAGTTCGGTAACACTTTCACTATTTATTGTACAAGAACTAAACATTGTAGAGAGGTCATACATATTGCATTTTGAAGAGAAACTCTGAAAGCTTTTTTTAAATTTTTTTTACAAACATTCGATATGCGAACCATGAGTGACCCGGCAGACGTCAATACGGTGATCGAATTCTTGCCATATCCGTGCAAGCATGGCATCGTCGACCGTGGCAGTCGCTTCCCGTATTCGCTCCCGGAGCTCTGCTACATCACGTGGTAGAGGCGGTACATTCACCAGATCTTTCACGAGATCGGGAAGGCCACTTCATGAAACAGCTGTCCCCTTCTGTAGCACGGCTCGCTCCGCACCTGAACTCGACTTGTTTGCGACTAGCGCTGACTATCGGCAAATTACCAAACTATGCTGTGGCGGTACACACGAAAAAAAAAAAAATACTTTCAGGGTTTCTCTTCAAAACGACATATGTACGATATCTGTACAATGTTTGGTTCTTGTACAATGAATAATTGGGACTTTATGTACACCCTGTACATTGCGCTAACTGTTAACACCGCTCTGAGACGACGAAGGAGGACAGTCTAGAAAAATTAACAGAGGGACGCACATTCCACTGGAAAGATCCGGAATAAGATGGGGTAGTTCCAGCTTGACTGATTTTAAACTACTAGCTATTATATTTTATTATGAATTTGCGTCATGTGTTGACAGATGAACGAAGTGCCCAAGCCAGTGTTATCAGAATTTCCTGAGGTTTTACGGTACTTGTCCGCTCTTACAACCATCTGAAAAGGGAGTTCGTTAGTTTATTTGGAAATTTGTGGTGGGGTCTTTTGGGACCAGACTGCTGAGGTCATCGGCCCCTAAGCGTACACACTATTTAATGTAACTCAAACTAACTTACACTAAGGACGACACACACAACCGTGCCCGAGGGAGGACTCGAACCTCCGACGGATAGTTTATTTCCAAACCTCTTATAGTTTCTAAGCTGTGGCAAACTAAAATTATTAAAACTGATGCATTTCTTTCACCTATTGTCTTATGTAAGTTTTCTCGGTTCCATTTAAAGGTGAAAAGCTCAGTTACGACAATTGTACGGGAATAGGCCCCACCGCAAGAAGTCGCGTTAAAAAAAATTATAATGGAAGCTGGAATGTGAAATAAAATTTCATAACAGATATAAGAAAAGCTTTTCTTCTGTTTCATCGAAAAATCTGAATAATATTTATTATTTACGAATGTCTGTTCATCCTTTCTTTAATTTCACATAGTAAATGAAAACAATACTTGTAGTCTTGTGAGTTGCGTTCAGTGCCAAAGAGAGGTATGCGAAGCGTCACTCGAATACCACATCTTAAAAAATATAGTTTCTCCACTGAGCGGTGAAATTAGTTCATAAATTGAATGTGATGATAGTATGCAAAAATTTCTAGACACTTGCTCAGTAAACAAAAAGTGTGGCTCTTTTCTGATACTACGATGTTTGTAAGTTAGAGATAAAGAAAATGCACAGGTCAAAATATTCTGGCGATGAAGTACTGCATTCATTACACATGTACTTAACATACTAGCAGTTCTCATTAAAGGTCATTCACTATCTCCCTTCCCCATTTTCTCTTCCGCTTAGGGTAGCCAGATCCAAAAATAGAAAAGCTGGACTCGGCCGTACATTTTGCTCTAAAAGCCTGACGACCTATTTTCAACCGTTTATTAATAATTTTAAATTACATAACAAGAACAAGAACATCATCTTTAGGATTATGCCGGTTTGCAAAAGCATTCCTTTGCCCATTGACGTTTATCAAAGAGAACAGTCTTTCGATGTTGGCATTACTGTCTGGAATTGCGAAGTAATATTTTGCCAATTTCAGTAATTTCGAATAAAATCTTCTACTATGCCGTGATTTGAAACAAGACGTCCACTTTTGATATTGACGTAACGGTTTGGCGTCGGCTGATCGCCATAGTGGTTTACTTTGGCTCGCCCGCTTTGTGCGTGGCGTGTTAGTGAAATTTTGTGTTATGCTCGTTAGGCCTACGAAGAAAATCATAGGACGCTGGCATAAGAAGAGCACCGGTTGGTATATCTACATACGCTTATCTCCTTATACCTCCTTGTACTTACTGCACGCGCTTACATCCTTAACTTGGAAAGGGCCGTAGTTGTACGTTCTTCGCTCCGTCGCTAAAAAGTCTAACGCCGGAGAGGCCGGACTAGTGTATATTTGGCTGGGCACGACCGTATTTTTACGGCTAAAGACGGGCACCTAAGAAACCGCACGGTCTGTAGACATGCAGGTGCCAAGGAAAGTCTGGAGCTACCTCAGCCGCGTCACAACAAGGCATGCAAGATGCAAAGTATCTCTTTACAAATAACGGCTCGCACACACTCCTGAATGTCACTGAGGTGCGACGTATAATGGTCGCCTAGTCGTAGATGTTGCTATAATCGCACTATTTCACACCCATTTACGGAGCTTGTTAGCACTTGATGTTAGGTTGGCGCCATTAAAATGCATTGTGGTAATCGCTGCTGCTTGCTGGATCGCTGCTGTGTCTCGATGCTAATGCTGGCTCTAAATCTGGTTGTCTAGGGGTAAAAAGATGAGGTCCCGTGTTTTTGATGTGCTTTTGATGATAAATAATGAGCGAAACCAACAAATATTTAAACTTCAAATATTTATTACTCTGGTGGCCATCTTATTCCACTGTCCACCAAAGACAATGACACAATACAATGTAGCACTTCTTTTACATGTTCTTTGCAATGTTTATCCACTTCGAACAATAACACACATACACTTTACCAAAGTGACATTCAGACTCCGCCGCCGACCCTTCTTGCTGCTTGTATTTATAACCTTGTCAAAGAACTATTAAAAAGAGATATAGTTTATAAGTCATATGTACATTTGTTATCGTAATTTATGCAGAAAAGTTATTAATTTATATCGAGTGACATAATTTAACAGGTTATTAAAATGACAGACAGATTTGTTGACTTGACAGAATAATTCTTTGTTACAAAAAGGCCGTTTTTTAGAAATTTGTCAATTGACTTCTCTAATTTGCACAAATAAATAAATAACATGAATTATTACGAATTACATTGGTTTTCGTCTAAAATAGGAGTGTTTACGTGAATACTGAGTGAAAACGGTCCTAGTGAACAAATAGGTTTCACTGGGTGATTTTTATTTAAGGAGATCCAAAATACGTAAGTTGGCCACTATTTTTCGTACTTCATATTAATTACTTAAGATGAATTTAGTGTTTTTACATGATGACATTTGCTGTATCAGTGATCAAGTGATATTAACTTTTGTGTGGGTCAGTTATTCAGTATAATTTAATGGGTTGACTGTTTATGGAGACATGTTATGCAATCATTGTTAACATACACAATAACTTTTCTATAATCATAAATACTCGTTAAACTGGTTGAATTTGGAGGGTATCGCATTCTTCGGTAAAGTAAAGCCTTTAATAGGTTCAGTTACAGACGGAACAATCAGTGGTCCATATAACAAATGAATGAAAAACGGTCCGCCTTTTTGCTAGATCACAGTTTTTTGTTTTAATACACAAACATGTTTCACCACAGTTATGTCATCCGCAGCGTGTTTTCTTCTTTTACTGTCTTATTTTTAAAGCATTTTATGTCCTCTGTGGCTGCCGACAGAAATCAGCCATAAGTCTAAGTTAATACAACATGTCATCGTCACTGTATGTGGCTTACCCTGAGCTGTGCTTGGTAATTATTGTCTGTCAAATGTGTTTTTGATGTTGTTGTTTCTATAGGTAAAAAGACGTTTTTCTCCTGATCATTGGTGAGTCTCGATATTATTACTCATTCCAGTCACATTAATGTGACTTCCGCTCGACGTCAACGTGCGATAAACACTCACAGACGGCAGTTGGTAGCACTGACAGAGGGCGGCATATAAAGCGTGTTCGGGACGCGCATACTATTATCCTACCAGTTATAACTTACGCTTCAGAACTATGGACTACAACTGCAGACACTCATGTCAAGAAAACCCACACTCTACAGAACAGATTCTTCCGAATAGCCGTCGACGCCTCCCGTTACCTTCCGAATACACATATAATCCAACAACTAAACATAAAGAAAATCCCCCAGATCATCCTCGAAAAAGCCAACTCCTACTATACACAAACACAAACATCCTCTTACCCACTCATCCAGTCCCTAGGAACAATCACTCCAGATCCCAGAGCCAAATTCCCCAGAATGATACTCGACAGAAACTATAACATATAATTATTTACCTGACACAACAAACCACCTCTTTCCAACGAGCTCACCCTCATCCAAAACCTCACAATCAGACACAAGGGCAGGCCGGGGTGGCCGAGCGGTTCTAGGCGCTACAGTCTGGAACCGCGCGACCGCTACCGTCGCAGGTTCGAATCCTACCTCGGGTATGGATGTGTGTGATGTCGTTAAGTTAGTTAGGTTTAAGTAGTTCTAAGTTCTAGGGGACTGATGACCTCAGAAGTGAAGTCCCATAGTGCTCAGAGCCATTTGAACCATTTAGCCAGACACAAGGAAATGGTCTATACTGTCTCGGGCCTTGAAACATAGGGATCCCAAACCCATCCGATTGCCAGTCAGTCAGTCAAAGAGTGCAGTCGTTATTGCAATGCAGAAAGGGAGCGATTTATCTGACCTCCAAATGGGCTTGCTCATTGGCTTTCGGGCCAAGACTGAAAGCATTTCCGAAACGGCCAAGTTTGTAAACGGTTCGCGTGCCACTGTGTTTAAAGTTTACCGTATATGGCCAAATGGAGCTATCCAGAGCTGGCGCCGGGCCATAGAGGACAGGGGTGAACGGCGGCTGCGGAGGTAAGGGAAAATAGACGTGCAACTGTTGAGCAGCTGAACGCCCGGATGAACGAAGGGGTTACATGACGACAGTTCAGCGAACGTTGCTGCATATGGATCTCTGCAGCAGGCGCCTGGTTCGTGTCCCAATGCTGTCTGCTGTTCATCAGCGTGGATGGCTGGAATTTGCACGTTATTACCACAACTGGACGTCCACTGAGTGGCGACAGTTGACTGTTTCAGATGAATCACATACTATGTTCCATCTGACATATGGCCGTCGGATCGTCGGAAGGGTCCAGCCCGGAGAAGGGAGTGTTATGTTCTGGAGAAAGTTCTCGTGGCGTTCCCAGACTGATCTCATCGTTGTGGAGGGCACAATGGATCAACACAAGCATGCATCTATTTTTGGGGACATGTCCATCCCCACATGCAGTTTGTTTTTCCTCTGCAGGATGGCATCTACCAGCAGAACAATGCAACGTGTCACACGCGCGCGGTTCGGAGAGCACCAGAATGAGTTTACCGTACTCACTTGGCCTCCAAACTCTTCGGATTTAAACCCAATCGAGAATCTGTGGGACCACTTCGATTGGGGTGTTCGCGCCATGAATCCTCAACCCACAAACCTAGCGCAGCTGGCCACGGCGCTGGAGTTGGCATGGCTGTTGATCACTTCCAGAACTTCAATGACTCTCTTCTAGCATCTCTCGCAACGGTTCGCTCCGCAAAAGGGTGGTTATTCAGGCCGTTGACAGGTGGTCGTATTAGTGTAACTGCATTTTGGTCCCTTACTTTCAAATGGTTCAAATGGCTCTGAGCACTATGGAACTTAACATCTGAGGTCATCAGTCCCCTAGAACTTAGAACTACTTAAACCTAACTAACCTAAGGACAGCACACACATCTACGCCCGAGGCAGGATTCGAACCTGCGACCGTAGCGGTCGCGCGGTTCCAGACTGAAGCGCCTAGAACCGCTTTGTCACAACGGCCGGCGTCCCTTACTTTAAACTACGTAAGATGAGACTTTTACATTAATTATTTTCATTACGTAGGCACGCCCAATATTAGCAGAATGCTTTGTAACAGACCAAATAAATGCTTAATTTTATTTTAGATGAGCGCCAGGCTCCCTACAAGTTAATAATTTCACGAAATGGAGTCCAGGCCAGCGTTCACTGATCTGCCTT
Source organism: Schistocerca americana (assembly GCF_021461395.2). NCBI lineage: Eukaryota > Metazoa > Arthropoda > Insecta > Orthoptera > Acrididae > Schistocerca > Schistocerca americana. Next base: position 308,195,519 of record NC_060120.1, on the reverse strand, counting down.
AACTGATATCGCTGAAAGCATCTGAACTCTTGTAAATGCGAATTACTGAAATCCTCAAACTCAAAGTAAATAATGATTTAAAATGATTTAGTAGCCACTGTTACGAATGAAGTCTGCAAAATAACTCACTATTTGAATCTGCCGCGTAATGGCGGCCAATTGTTGCCCGTCAGCGATAAAGGCTTTTGGGCGTCGTAGCAGCTGAAAAATACTAATTAATCTTTCTCTGCAAGTCAAACATTGAGATGAGGTGCTTAAATTACCTTGAAATAATAACATGAGCTAGTTTTTATACGTATAATTTAAGTAATACGTTACATACACACCTTAACATCGTCTAGGAGAGAAAACAATACGAACATCTCAATGCGCTAAGCGCTATCCACAATCTCTAACGAACAAAAGAAGCAGAAGAAAAAGATTTGTTCTGTCCATCGTATATATAATTACACAAAGATACACATATTTGATTTCGATATATTTTTCACGACGATATTAATCATCAGCGATAAAGACCTTTTCGGATCAGAGTATTTATGTTAGAGGTTTTCATAAATATTACTAAGTCTTGTCTATTTTATGTTATTCGCTATTTTTATATTCATGGAACACACACTGTCCGTAAAAACCGTCTAAGGGACACTACAACTGGACAGTATATGTTACTGTGGCTTAGGCGCACATTTCGCTGTACAGTTTACTTTTCAGGTGCAAAAAAGAAACCATAAAAGTAGCAAACCTTCTGAGGATGACAAATTATGGTGAAACAGGTTTGGGAATTAAACAAAACCAAAAGTTGTGTTCTTGAAAAAAGCCGGACCCTCTTTAATTCAGTTACTATTTTCTGTACGCAAGGAAACAAAGCTTAAAAATCCATTGTGATAGTACACTACATGCCCACTAACAAGATTTCAGTAAAGTTCAGTCAATCATAGAGGTGCAGTGTGGGCTGTAATTATTGTATGGCAGCGAAAATTGGTGGGTGTTCTAGTGCGTCAATGTGGAATCGATTTACGCTGGACAAAAAAGTATTTATAATTTTGGCCCACAGATGCAGATCTGGCCCTGTTCAAATGGTTCAAATGGCTCTGAGCACTATGGGACTCAACATCTGAGGTCATCAGTCCCCTAGAACGTAGAATTACTTAAACCTAACTAACCTAAGGACATCACACACATCCATGCTCGAGGCAGGATTTGAACCTGCGACCGTAGCGGTTGCGCGGTTCCAGACTGAAGCGCCTAGGACCGCTCGGCCACACCGACCGGCTGTGGCCCTGTGAGTGCAAGAAATATATATAGAAATGTTTCCATATGTAATGGTTTAGGAACGGGAAGTTGGCAGAGAAGGTCAAACAAAAGAGGAAGGTATAATGTTGATTTTATTATTAACTGCGCCTTACAAAGTTTGTTCAATATGTACACCGGAGACGTCGACGAGATGCTGCATCCCTAAAACGATCAGATCAACTGTTGCAGCAGTTCCGGTGGAGTCTGAGCAGCGTGTTCCAATCTACTGGGCTTCATGTCAGGTGGAGGCCGAGCGTGCCCCTGGTAAACGCATTATTTTAGATATCGCTAGAGCCAAAAGTCACGTGAATTCAGATGAGATGATCTTGCGGGCCATCGATCTGGAAAATCCCTGGAGATAACACGTTCGTGGGTAACTGCGTTAATCAAATCTTTCACTGGGTGAGTGACATGAGGTGACACCCCAAATGGCTCTGAGCACTATGGGACTCAACATCTTAGGTCATAAGTCCCCTAGAACTTAGAACTACTTAAACCTAACTAACCTAAGGACATCACACACACCCATGCCCGAGGCAGGATTCGAACCTGCGACCGTAGCAGTCCCGCGGTTCCGGACTGCAGCGCCAATACCCGCTAGACCACCGCGGCCGGCGTGACGCCCCATCTTGCATGAAAACTGAAGTTCAAAACACTTCCTTTCTTTCAAAGCAGGAATCACATGCTGTCCAACGAATGCCGGTCGCTGTGGGCGAGCGGCTCTAGGCGCTTCAGTCCGGAACGGCGCGACCGCTACGGACGCAGGTTCGAATCCTGCCTCGGGCATGGATGTCTGTGATGTCCTTAGGTTAGTTAGGTTTTAGTAGTTCTAAGTTCTAGGGGACTGATGGCCTCAGATGTTAAGTCCCATAGTGCTCAGAGTCATTTGAACCATTTTTTTTCTGTACAACGAGTTCTCGGTAACGTACACCCTACAGGCCTTCTGGCTGTATTTTCTTCAAATAAGAACGGACCGAGAATAATGGTGCCTGTGGATCCACGCCACACAGTCTCATACGGCGATTTCAATGTCTTTTCGTGCACAACACGCGGTTTAACACTATCCGAAATTCAGTAGTTCTATGTATTCACTGCACCATGTAGTATAAAATGTGCATCGTCGCCCCATGGAATACTGCCCGGCCATATGTCATCAACTTCGATCCGTGCCTAAAACCGAAGAGCAAATTCAGAATGTAGTTGCGGGTCATGAGGTTACAGCTGCTGCAACCGTCTGGATATTGTACGGGTACCTATGTAAAATGTACCGAAAACTTTCCATGCTGTTGTCCATAGATAGGATGGACAATTTTCGTGACACTGCACGAGCACCAACTCTACCCGGAGCAAGTGCTGCATGGTCAGTTACAGCAACAGCAACGTTGTCAGTAACTTTCACTCGGATGGGACGCTTTCCTCTTCCAGGTGCCACACCGAGTTCACACATGTTTCGAATTTCATTATCATCTTCTTGAAGTCATTTAATGACATCGGGCCTCTCCTCAGACTTTTCAGTCGGCGATACTATCCCCATGCAGCACCGTAATTGCTGGTGTTCACATTAACAAGTTTCACTAATAGCGTACGGCCACTGTTCTCGACAACCATGCAGTTCACTCCCATTTTGGCTTGTCAAATAACAGCGTGGACGTAATACCGCCACATAAACAGTGCACAGCGCCAAATCTGCACCTGTCTTGGGGACAGTTGGAACTAATTTGTTTTCCAGCGTGAGCTGGTTCCGTATTAAGACTTATCATATCTACCAAGCTTTGCTGCCATAAGATAATTACAGCCTACACTTGATCTGTGTGAGTAGCTGATTTTAATTATAACCAACCGGTACATAAAGGACTTAGGAGACATTCTGAGCAGCCTTCTTAGATTGTTTGCGGATGATACTGTCATTTACCGTCTTGTGAAGACAGGTCATCAAAACCAGTTGCAATGCTACGGAGAGTGGCATTTGACTATAGATAATGAAAAGTGTGAACTCGTCCAGATGAGTAATAAGAGGAATCCGCTAAACTTCGGGCACACGACATATCACGCAAATCTAAAGACTGGAAATCCAACTAAATACTTAGGGATTACAATTACAATTTATTTAAACTGGAGCAATCACTTAGACAATGTTGAGTGGAAAGCAAACCTAAGTCTCCGATTTATTTGCAGAACACTTAGAAAACGGAACAGGTGTACTAAAGAGGCTGCTTACACCACTCTTGTTCGCACTCTTCTGGGTACTGCTGTACGGTGTGGGATCTGCATCGGTTGGGACTGACGGAGAACATTGAAGAAGTTCAAAGAAGGGCTGCTCGTTTTGTATTGTCGCTAAATACGGGACAGGTTGCCACGGATATAAGTGACAATCATTAAAAATAAAGGCGTTTTTCGTTGCGACGTTCACATGAAATGTCAGTCACCAAGTTTCTCCTCAGAGGTGAAAAAAATTTGTTGGTGCCCAACTACATAGGGAGAGATGATGATCATAATAAAACAAGAGAAATCAGAGCTCACACAGGAAGAGTCAAACGTTCGTTTTTCTCGCGCGCTGTTCGAGAGTGGAGCGGTAGAGAAATAGCTTGAAGGTGTTTCTATGAACTCTCTGCCAGGCACTTAATTGTGAACTGCAGAGTAATCATGTAGATGTATATGTAGTTAGCAACGTCAGCCTAGCTCAACGCGCAACGTATTGGTATCACTAATTCTTCGTTTCACCGGGAACAAGTGTGCCTACATAAAATGTCGTAACTGTTTGGTGTTGCAACGATTCTACCAATTCGAAACGGATCCTGCATGTTCACCTCCCAGTTCGTAGCATAGTAACTTAAACCCTTTCACTGGAGTTCCTTTCGGGTGGCATGCGGTTAGTGGGCCGAAACTCGTCGAAGTGGGTGTGCCGTAGAGTCAGGTGTCTCCCTGCAAGTAGGGAACGACGCGGAAGAAAAGTAACTGATAACTGAGCGCGCCACACGCGTCCTCTTAAGATACTGTCTGAGTCTCTGGAAGGTGTGGTTCGCCAGCCGCGCGCTGTGTTGTGGGGCCGAGACCACGTGCTGGCCAATGTCTATAAATAGCGAGCGCGTGATCGGCGGGGTTTCTGTGAGCAGAACACGCGTCGGTGTGTTTAGCTTTCCGCGGAATTGCGTGTATCGTCACAAGACCGATGTCACATGGTCTGACTGCTTCTGCCCTAGCATTTGCCCTGTTGTCTCTGCGCTGCACGTTAAACGCCGGTTGTTGTCGTAACGTGGGCATTGTTACTGCGCCGTGGAGAGCAAAGAAAGGACGCCTGATTCCTCAAACTAAGATATGGGTAAAAAGAAAAAAAAAACAGATGGGTCCATGTTTCGTCGTGTGGTAAAAATGTTTTACGTTGTGCAAAGTGTATTTAACACAAATAATGTGTTAATCGCATAAAAATTGCATGAGTGTTTGAAGTGGAATCGACAATTCCCACAGCTTCTACATAATTTCATTTCACTTACTGTACAGAATATTGATTTGTAGTGGAGTAGTAATGTAACTGATAGATTATTAAATACAGCAGTGACAAGATTTTCACGACTGCATAGTGCCAGGCCACCGAGCCACAATATCTCGTGTTATTAAACTGTGGTCACTGTTGGTTTGACGATTAAATGAAAAATATGACTCTATTGTGGAAAAGTTCCACATAGCATCCCCCAGGAGATTGAATCCTTCTGTGAGTACAACCCACTGTACCAATGACTCCAGGAAACCCATCCAGTACTCCAAAATCATCCACCACAGAGTGAAATTCTGCTCAAGAACGAAACTTTATTGTGGAGACATTGCTGCTGTGATCCCCGATACAACAATGATAATTCTTTGCGCTTTTGTACTATGTACATTAGCACTATCACAAATAACTATAGTAAATACAACAGTTACATACGCCCTTAATGTTATTAGAAGTCTGTTAATAAGTGAGACAAGGTTATTTCATAAGTAGAATATTCCAATCTCTCGATGATTTGATGTAATAACCACCACATTGCTTCTTTTGAAAGGCGAAATCTCTCTTCAAATATCTGTCACCGTAATCTTCGAATGGGTTTCCCTTTCCACAAGTACGCCAGTACGGTTGCGGCGACGATTTACATGATCAAGATATAACATTTCTCGTCTTCTATGCCAACTAAAACATCAAAACGCGCCGCCATTTTAATTTGGTACTTGTTTATTTTAACGGCGATCAATTCAAGATAAATGAGTCTCCGACATTGGCCAACTTTTCTGCGACCGCTCACTTTAACTTTAACTGAGATTGGTGCAGGCAAATTTTGCGTTGACCAAGGTTAAACACCGACTTATCTGCTCACATACGTATATTTCACCCTAAAAGATGGCCAAAAGTCCACTTCTCAAATGCGTGTAGTTCCCGGAATGCATAACTTCCTACGATAGTCTGGCGGAAGGGGCATTGCTGAGGCAGTGTGTTACTTACTATACATGGTGTCCCACTCAAACCTCTGATTTCAAGGACCCAAGAGAGAAAAACCACAGTAGATACGACAGTGAAAAATGCACCACATTGTAGAGCATCTCAAACAATTTATATTCCCGTGTCAGAAGTGCAAAGTATCGTCGCCAGAGTGCAGCATGGTCGCATGAAGTAAAAATGGCGACTCCACAGCAATGCGCGCAAGCATTAGTGTGGTTTGTAGAAGCAAAATCGCCGATTACTGTGCAAAGAAATTATTGTCGTGTGTATGGATGTGATCCACCTGATATGAAAACAATTAAGGAATGGTATAGGACGTTTCTGACAACAGGGAGTGTTCTGAAACACACTGACAGTGCACATTACGGAGTTTCAGAAGAGACAATGGAGGACATCAGAGAAACGTTTCTCAGAAGCCCACGTAAGTCAATTCGTCAAGCATCTAGGCAACTTGATGTACCTCGATCAACATTGCATTGTGTAGTTCACCAGCTTACAAAGTGCAAATTCTGCAACTTCTGACACTAAACGACAAACCACGCCGACAGCAATTTGCTGCAGATATGCTGCAGCTTCCTGGAAAGATGTTTATTCTCAGATGAGGCAACCTTTCATCTACCGCGACTTCTGTGGTCGCAGGTTCGACTCCTGCCACGGGCATGGGTGTGTGTAATGTCCTTAGGTTAGTTAGGTTTAATTAGCTCTAAGTTCTAGGCGACTGATGACCTCAGAAGTTAAGTCGCATAGTGCTCAGAGCCATTTGAGCCATCTATCAGGAAGGGTTAATAGGCATAATGTTCAGATTTGGGGTACAAAATCCGCAAGTTGTCATTGAACATGTTCGTGATAGCTCTAAACTAAGAGTCTGCTGCGGGCTAATGCATGACAGGATTGTTGGACCATTCTTCTTTGCAGGATAAGCAGTGAATGGGTCAGTGTATCTAGACATGTTGGAGCAGTTTGTGTACCCTCAGATACAAGACCTTGCAACCCAACATCATTTTTCGACAAGATAGAGCTCCACCGCATTGGGATGGACGCTGAGGACGCATTGCCTGGCTACCACGTTCACTCGACATTACGCTGCTTGATTTCTTCATGTGGGGATTCGTGAAGGACCTCGTGTATGGGACCAAAGTGGACGATATTCCTACGTTCTGACATTGTATCAGTAATGCGATTGCAACAATAACAGAGGAAATGTTACAAAGAACTTGGCAACAAATTGAATATAGACTCGATACTCTTCGTGCTATAAATGGTTCACATGTAGAGGTGTATTGATGATAAATAAATAAATTCTTTGAGATACTCTACAATTTTTCATTGTCGTACCTACTGTGGTTTTTTCCCCTGAGTCTATGAAATCAGGGAGGGTTGAGTGGGACACCCTGTATTATTGTGTGCTGAAGTGAGGTAGAGCTAGTCTGTAGTTACGTCTCGCTTGCAATGTAACTGAAGCTTGTCTACTGGCTTGAAATCAGTCTACTTTTCTGAATGTGTTAAAGTGTGTTTTTACTTGAAGTGCAGTGAAAAGCAACATAGATTCCGAAGATCCGGGTATGTACCTTTATTTATAATTATTTTCATTCATATTATTTACTACTTTTATTAGTAATCATTTTCTGTTATAGTTGGGGGTGTTCACCTGTATATTTGTTAACAAAGAGTGATAGTAAAATCATTTACCTACTGGAAATTAAAGAAATAATAGCCGCTGAAACTCGCAGTTTGAGTGTGTACGGTTGTCTTACATTAATGAGTTGTCAGCTATAAAAATGTCATCACGAAACGAATACTGAAAACATATTGTTTTTACCTTTGGCTTTCCGAAAGTCAAAGTTATGACCTTATGAAGAGATGTTCTGAAAAAGATTTTGTAAAAATATTGGATTTTGAGAAAAATTATTTACTATCAGATCCTACCTATCCTGATGAAGAAAAGAAAATTTTTAAACGTAAACTGTCTCATATAGAGTCACAATTAAAAAATAGATACCTTGCTTCATACAAACTGGAAAGTTCCTTCTTAGAAAATAACAATAACTGGTTGCAAAGTACCACTAAAATTCCATATTGCAAAACTCGAGTTGGTTGGCCATCAAAGTTGTTCGTAGAGTTAAGCAAACACAGTAAGAGGCGTAAGACACAGCTATTGGGAAACAGTTTTGGAGGGAAAAAAATGGCTCTGAGCACTATGGGACTTAACATCTATGGCCATCAGTCCCCTAGAACTTAGGACTACTTAAACCTAACTAACCTAAGGACATCACACAACACCCAGTCACCACGAGGCAGAGAAAATCCCTGACCCCGCCGTTTGGAGCCACAGAATTAACATATGCCAGTCAAATAAAGCTCCGACAATCTGGAATTGTTGAGCGTTCCAAAGTGGTTAATGATATTACTTCATCCCCTAAACGAGGAGCTACATACAGCCAAGCATTGGATCAGGGTTGTAGAGACTTACAAGCAAAAACACGACTTTCACATATCCAAGACTTGTCAATTTTTATGGAAGCCTCGCTGACACGGAAGCGATACGAAATAATCCAAACAGCTGACAAGAAGATCTATTTTTATTATTATTAAATTTGGAAACGGATTTAAATAATCTTCCAAATAATGACATAAACGCATTGAAACTTATCTATAAATGCGGTTATGATAGTTCACAGCAAATTCAATTTAAACAAAAACAACGGTTTTTCAGTCATCTTTAGTGTCTCTCCAACTTACTTGCTGTACGAACTGTTTGGAAAAATCCTACACCGTCATCCCTTCATTACTGAATATTGGGAGGTATCATCTGAATAATACATAGTATTGGAGCCAAGAAATAGAAAATCTAATAAAAATACCATAATTTTGTTTTACTTCATGTTACAAAGTATGTGAATACATTATAATCCTCTCAACAGTACATGTTATTGTTGTTGTGGTCTTCAGTCCTGAGACTGGTTTGATGCAGCTCTCCATGCTACTCTATCCTGTGCAAGCTCCTTCATCTCCCAGTACCTACTGCAACCTACATCCTTCTGAATCTGCTTAATGTATTCATCTCTTGGTCTCCCTCTACGATTTTTACCCTCCACGCTGCCCTCCAATGCTAAATTTGTGATCCGTTGATGCCTCAGAACATGTCCTGCCAACTGATCCCTTCTTCTAGTCAAGTTGTGCCACAAATTTCTCTTCTCTCCAATTCCATTCAATACTTCCTCATTAGTTATGTGATCTACTCATCTAATCTTCAGCATTCTTCTGTAGCACCACATTTCGAAAGCTTCTATTCTCTTCTTGTCTAACCTATTTATCGTCCATGTTTCACTTCCATACATGGCTACACTACACACAAATTCTCTCTGCAACGACTTCTTGACATTTAAGTCTACACTCGATGGTAACAAATTTCTCTTCTTCAGAAACGCTTTCCTTGCCGTTGCCAGTCTACATTTTATATCCTCTCTACTTCGATCATCATCAGTTATTTTGCTCCCCAAATAGCAAAACTCATTTACTACTTTAACTGTCTCATTTCCTAATCTAATTCCCTCAGCATCACCCGACTTAATTCAACTATATTCCATTATCCTCGTTTTGCTTTTGTTGATGTTCATTTTATATCCTCCTTTCAAGACACTGTCCATTCCGTTCAACTGCTCTTCCAAGTCCTTTCCTGTCTCTGACAGAATAACAATGTCATCGGCGAACCTCAAAGTTCTCCATGGATTTTAATACCTATTCCAAATTTTTCTTTTGTTTCCTTTGCTGCTTGCTCAATATACAGATTGAATAACATCGGGGAGATGCTACAACCCTGTCTCACTCCCTTCCCAACCACTGCTTCCCTTTCATGCCCATCTGGTTTCTGTACAAATTGTAAATAGCCTTTCGCTGCCTGTATTTTACCCCTGCCACCTTTAGAACTTGAAAGAGAGTATTCCAGTCAACATTGTCAAAAGCTTTCTCTAAGTCTTGAAACGTAGGTTTGCCTTTCCTTAATCTTTCTTCTAAGGTAAGTCGTAAGTTCAGTGTTGCCTAACGTGTTCCAACATTTCTACGGAATCCAAACTGATCTTCCCCGAGGTCAGCTTCTACCAGTTTTTCCATTCGTCTGTAAATAGTTCGCATTAGTATTTTGCAGCTGTGACTTATTAAACTGATAGTTCGGTAATTTTCACATCTGTCAACACCTGCTTTCTTTGGGATTGGAATTATTATATTCTTCGTGAAGTCTGAGGGTATTTCGCCCATCTCGTACATCTTGCTCACGAGATGGTAGAGTTTTGTCAGGACTGGCTCTCCCAAGGCCGTCAGTAGTTCTAATGGAATGTTGTCTACTCCCGGGGCCTTATTTCGACTTAGGTCTTTCAGTGCTCTGTCAAACTCTTCACGCAGTATCATATCTCCCATTTCGTCTTCATCTACATCCTCTTCCATTTCCATAATATTGTCCTCAAGTACATCGCTCTTGTATAGACCCTCTATATACTCCTTCCACCATTCTGCTTTCCCTTCTTTGCTTAGAACTGGGTTTCCATCTGGGCTCTTGATATTCATACAAGTGGCTCTCTTTTCTTCAAAGGTCTCTTTAATTTTCCTGTAGGCAGTATCTATCTTACCCCTAGTGATATGCGCCTCTACATCCTTACATTTGTCCTCTAGCTATGCCTGCTTAGCCATTTTGCACTTCCTGTAGATCTCATTTTTGAGACGTTTGTATTCCTTTTTGCCTGCTTCATTTACTGCATTTTTACAATTTCTCCTTTCATCAATTAAATTCATTATTTCTTCTGTTACCCAAGGATTTCTACTAGCCCTCGTCTTTTTACCTACTTGATCCGCTGCTGCCTTCACTACTTCATCCCTCAGAGCAACCCATTCTTCTTCTACTGTATTTCTTTCCACCATTCCTGTCAATTGTTCCCTTATCCTTTCCCTCAAACTCTGTACAACCTCTGGTTTAGTCAGTTTATCCAGATCCCATCTCCTTAAAATCCCATCTTTTTGCAATTCCTTCAGTTTTAATCTACAGTTCATAACCAATAGATTGTGGTCAGAGTCCACATCTACCCCTGGAAATGTCTTACAATTTAAAACCTGGTTCCTAAATCTCTGTCTTGCCATTATATAATCTATCTCATACCTTTTAGTATCTCCAGGATTCTTCCATGTATACAGCCTTCTTTTATGATTCTTGAACCAAGTGTTAGCTATGATTAAGTTATGCTCTGTGCAAAATTCTACCAGACGGCTTCCTCTTTCATTTCTTACCCCCAATCCATATTCACCTACTATGTTTCCTTCTCTCCTTTTTCCTACTCTTGAATTCCAGTCACCCATGACTATTAAATTTTCGTCTCCCTTCACTACCTGGATAATTTCTTTTATCTCATCATAAATTTCTTCGTCATCTGCAGAGCTAGTTGGCATATAAACTAGTTCTACTGTAGTAGGCGTGGGCTTCGTGTCTATCTTGGCCGCTATAATACGTTCACTATGCTGTTTGTAGCAGCTTACCCGCACTATTATTTTTTTATTCATTCTTAAACCTACTCCTGCATTACCCCTATTTGATTTTGTATTTATAACCCTGTATGCACCTGACCAGAAGTCTTGTTCCTCCTGCCACCGAACTTCACTAATTCCCAGTATATCTAACTTTAACCTATCCATTTCCCTTTTTAAATTTTCCAATCTACCTGCCCGATTAAGGGATCTGACAGTCCACGCTCCGATCCGAAGAACGCTAGTTTTCTTTCTCCTGATAACGACGTCCTCTTGAGTACTCCCCGCTTGGAGATCCGAATGGGGGACTATTTTACCTCCGGAATATTTTATCCAAGAGGACGCAATGGTCATTTAACCACACAGTAAAGCTGCATGCCCTCGGGAAAAATTATGGCTGTAGTTTCCCCTGGCTTTCAGCCGTTCGCAGTACCAGCACAGCAAGGCCGTTTTGGTTAGTGTTATAAGGCCAGATCAGTCAGTCATCCAGACTGTTGCCCCTGCAACTACTGAAAGGGCTGCTGCCCCTCTTCTGGAATCACACGTTTGTCTGGCCTCTCAACAGAGATACCCCTCCGTTGTGGTTGCACCTACGGTACAGCTATCTGTATCATTGAGGCACGCAAGCCTCCCCACCAACGACAAGGTCCATGGATCATGGGAGGAGGCAACAGTACATAAAATACCAAATACTAATATTGCATGGGGGCTTAATTATTATTAAATGCAAATATTTTTGGTAGCTGTGAGTCCGATTACGCTGTCTCGTAAACGGTTGGTCCTGACTAGTTTTTGTCCGCAATCTGACTGCATGGAACAACAACAAAGAATGAAATGAAAATTTTCGTTAATACAATTAATTAATTAAGTCCCCAGCAACTATAAAACCTACGAAGCCAACAAAGCACAAGTGTAGCTGTTCTGTGTGTGGAAGTGTGATTCAACGTACACATCTGGCACGGTTCTTCTTCACTAAGACAAGAAATTTTAAATATCATTTATACTGAAGTAATTAAAAAATTAGAAATACTATAATTGCGCAAGAAAACCAGAATTACACTCTAATACAAGAACAAACGCCAGATGCTTTGTTGACTGAACCTGTAATGCTGCATTATTTAAGACACTGAGATTATAAAAAGAAAAGGAAAAATTTTTTTCTTTTACCTTCATATATTGACGAAAATCACACTAATCATTACAATATATCTCCACACCGACTCGCTACTACCACATCTCAACAAGAACTTTTCAGTACCACATCTCAGCAAGCACTCCCTGCTACGAGTTCTCAACAAGCACTGACCACTACGAGTTCTCCCCAAGCACTACCAGTGGAGGCGGCTGAATAATACTCTTTGGCGCAATCTCTGGCGCAGTGGCTCGGTGTAGCCACCTTTCATATGCCCCTCCTCCACGGGCCAGAATTTGATGGTATTTTTGCCAGCATTGGTGGTGAAAATACCACCAAATTCGTCCACAAAAATACAGACAAAAATAAAAGATAATATTAATACCTAAATATCACATAATTAGTTAAAATTTTGGCTTTGCACTGACCTTTCAATAACCTAATATATAAAATACAGTAAGCAATACAAATTCTTTCATACATGTGACTTTACATAATAGTTTACACAATACACAAAAAATAAGTTTATACAAATGTTCACATAAAATGCTTTCAATGATTAGTTCCAGCAGTAGCACCCAGCAATGGTCAACAGGTGCAAATTCCAACAAGTGACATCATTTCAGTACAAGCAGTCCATCAGTGGCACCCAGTAATGTTGAGCAGGTACACACAGCAACAAGTCACATTATTTCAGTAAAAAAACAGTCCATCAGTGGCACCCAGTAATGTTGAGCAGGTGCAGACAGCAAGAATCAACATCATTTCAGTAGAAGCAATCCATCAGTGGCACCCAGCAGTGTTGAACAAGTGCAGACACCAACAGGTGACATTATCTCAGTAGAAGCAGTCCATCAGTGGCACCCAGCAATGTTGAACAGGTGCAGACAGCAACAAGTGACATTATTTCAGTAGAAGCAGCTCCATCTGTGGCACCCAGCAATGTTGAGCAGGTGCAGACACCAACAAGTGACATTATCTCAGTAGAAGCAGTTCATCAGTGGCACCCAGCAATGTTGAACAGGTGCAGAAACCAACAAGTGACATTATTTCAGTACAAGCAGTCCATCAGTTGCACCCAGCAATGTTGAGCAGGTGCAGACAGCAACAGGTCACATTATTTCAGTAGAAGCAGTTCCATCTTTGGCACCCAACAAAGTTGAGTAGGTCCAGAGAGCAGTCCATAATATTCACTATCACTGATCACACTGTTCATCAGAGTTTATAAGCAGAAATTAAACATGTCCTAGTGGCACCAATCATGTAGAAAAAGTGCAAGTAACAGCCCATAATATTCACTATCACTGATCACACTGCTCATCAGAGTTTATAAGCAGAAATTAAACATGTCCTAGTGGCACCAATCATGTAGAAAAAGTACAAGTAACAGTCCATAATATTCACTATCACTAATCACACAGTTCATCAGCAGAAATTAAACATTTCTAAGTGGCACCCATCAATGTTGAACAAGTGCAGGTAACAGTTCATAATATTCACCATCACTAATCAGACAGTTCAGGCATGACCAATAGTTTGAATACACATACAAATGCTTTTACACACTAAACATATAAATTCTAATAAACACACAAATGATATCAGATAATTGTCATATGAACTATTACAAATACTCAAATATCAGTAAACCTATAATATTTATGGGTGTCAGTGCAAGCCACTACAAACAAATAAAATAATATTTAGGAGATAGGTGGGTAGGATTAGGAAAGGAAAACACACAAAACACACTCACTCATCTTTCATCCACATTAAGTACTACTGTGTAATTGAATAGTGTTAACTGTGTAAATGTAACTCTGTCCAAGATTGATGTTCGACATGTGTATCAAGTAGGAGTGGCAGCAATGTATAACAGTCAATAATAGTTAAGTCAACGTCATAGTCATCATGTCAAGACCAATGTTTGCCAAGCCAGATCAAAATGTACGGTTGCTGAACAACTGTCAGTGAGCCAAGATATGCAATTACTTCCTCTCTCCAAAAAGAAAAAAAAAATATGTACTGCTTATTGATTTAACAAAGTGTGTGTAGACAATCTTCCTTCTACTTGAGTGTTCTAATCTGCTATCTTCATCCTCCTTGTTTCATATAGACCAACAAAAAAAAAATATGCACCTTACTTACTTTACCTCTTATCCACCAAAATTCCAATAATCATCAGCATCACATAATCTCAATACTTCAATAATACCTCTTACGTCGATGCATATAAATCTTATCATCAATATCATTTACCTTACCTCTTGTCCACAAAAACTCCAATAATCATCAACTTCACATAATCTCAATAATACCTCTTCAATACGTCGACACATATAAACCTTATCGCCAATATCATTTCACTTCCATAACAACTCTTTCCTCTAGTCAGTCTCCTCGAACAAGTACAGATAAAATCCTAATGCAAACCTCATCATCCCATACAATCCGAAGACACACTGTCAACACACAACCTCTGTGTAATCCATCTGACCCAAATATTCTACTCATTATGAATTATAAACAAAAGAAATGCATACATGACCTCTAACAGACTTAGTTCGAATAACTCTCAGTAATTAAGTACGATTACGGAGTGTGAATGATCATAATATTTCACAGTGTGTACACCACTTCAAGAATTATGGCAAACAGAAGCAAACATGTGGAGTATTTCTTGTGTCAAGTGTCACTTCCTATTTCAATTGCTCACGAAAAATGCAGTGTAATAACTGTCAATGGTCTAAACCTAGTTTTGGTATGTCATGTCGTTAGCTTCCTTCCTATTAGCATAAATTTATACAGCTTTCATAAAACCTCCAGCTCATGTGACTTCTATGAAGTTTCTTGTACTAATGTCGTTCATGTCGAATTATAGCAGTTCATTTTCCTATCTTAAAAATATAAGGCACTGAGCGTAAGCAAAACATGCAATAGCGAGTAAATATACCAGTAGAGAACAGAATGTCAACAAGTGGATGCAGCACAATTCTTACAACGAGGCTCTGCCAAGCGAACAATCTATAATTAATACAATAGTGTGACCTAAACTCTATGTTGATACACAGTATATCAGCATTTCTATATACCAAATTAAAGAGTAGTTATGACAACAAAACAGAAATGTGTAAATATGTAATCCATAAGCAAGGCAGCAAATATGTTATCTAACATAATAAACAGGTCATTAGCATCCTATCAGCATAAGCAAATAAATGTTCATATGTAATCTTAATAAGTAAACATGAAGGCGCAAGCAGATAAATCACAAAGTATAACTTACATACATAATCACAGTCAGCACAATTAATCAGGTTACAATTATAATTTAAATAAATAAGCACAGCAGGCACATAATAGAAAAATATGACATCAGTGAAAAAGCAGTGCAGCCAAGCGATGCATAATATATGCAAATAACAACCCTATTCAATCATCAATCATTGTCAAAATCAGTTAATGTACGCAAGCACGTCGCTTCACAAGTAAATTCATAGAACATGAAATTTAGCACAAAGTATGAATCACGTAATTGCGAGCAGCAAATTACGTCTAAAGTACGTACCTAAGTGGAAATATGTTACCTGAAAAATGAACTCAATTAATAGTTACCTTTTTAGTTTATTAGTTTCTTCTTCGAAATTACATTCTTCCTGAAAATTTCTCGATAGCAAGTCGTCTTAACGTCGGACACGCACAGAATTTACCTGAAGTTCTTAAATATTTTATAGAACCGTATCCTGAAAACTACTGAATGTTAATAACATAATTCATCAAGTCACTATAGCTTTATACTGAATTTAGTCGGAGAACTTAGACTGTGTATTTGTTTACGGCTGTCAGTGCATTCGCACTGAGCGCTCGATCAGCTGTAGGCGCGTGACGTAGGAACCAATTGTTTGCGGCCAACGACTGCCTTGTGCGGTGCGCAGACTTGACTGTTGCTTTGAGTATATGCCGCCGCCAAAACACAGCGCGGTATCCTTGTACTCTCTGCATGTTTACATCTAGCTGTTAGTTTCTCAAAAGTATGTCATTCCACAAAAATTTTTACGTTTGATATATGATGTATTCCCTTAGAGCGTCGTGATTTAAGAGTTTCTACTTCAACAGTGTTATCATGAATAATTTTGCGAATTCTATATGGACCGTTATAAAGCAGAAAAAATTTGCGACATAAGCCTTTTCCTTTATGAGACAAACGATGAGACTTAATTAACACCTTCTGACCAACTGACAGGATTTTTAAACGACCAGGACGTTTAGATGATTTCTCTCTTCTAGCAGCCGCAGATGCAATATTTTGTAGAGCCATGTTCACAACTTCAGAATGCCGCAGTTTCCGTGAAGGCGGAAAAGGAACGATTTCAGATATGCGATATGTCGGTGCTTTGTTTTTTAATAGCAGTAAATGCGGTAAAGAAGTTGTATCATTAGGAAGTTCATTCAGAATGTTTTGAAAAATATGAAGATACTGATCCCACGTTCTGTGATTCTGATGACAATAAAGACGACACAATTTATTGATTTCCTTCATCCATCTCTCTGAAGCATTAGATTGAGGGTGAAAAAGTGAAATGAAAATTGGTTTAATTTTACGACACCGTAGAGTACGAAGCCAAATTTTAGAACGAAACTGTGATCCATTATCTGATATAACCTTATCAACATGACCAACTTCTTTAAGAAAATGGTTAATGAAAGCATTAGATACTGAACGAGCTGTTGCTTTGCGTAAAGGTGTAAAACACACATATTTTGATGTCAACTCCACTGCTACGAAAATGTACGCAAAACCATTAGTAGAACGAACCACTGGACCAAACAAATCGTCTGCAGCCATGTCCTTTAATTTCGCTGGAATGATAGGAAACAACGGTGCTCTGTGAGAAATTGTTGGCGGCTTGGCCTTTGACATAATTTGCATTTGGCCAGAACAGATCGAATACGTTTTTCCATATTACTGAAGTAGCAATTTTCCTGTAATTTATGAAAGCATTTTCTGGGACCAAAGTGTGCATAACTGAAATGCGTATACCAAACCAGCTTATTAACCCACTCATCAAGAATACAAACTAACCAAACAGAGTTGTCGACCGATTTTCGTTTAAAAAGAACTTTCCAGATAGATCGCAAAAACGAGGTGTGGCCAAATCGTCCAATCTAACAAAGCGTCTAAGAAAATTACAGACACCAAGGAAACTACGAACATCACGTTTTGTGGTAGGAACAGCATAATTACGAAGAGCGTCTAATTTTTCTGGATCAGGGAGAATACCTTCTGTAGAAATAATGTGACCGAGAAATTTCACCTGAGAACGACCAAATTCAGATTTTTCTAAGTTCACTGTAATGCCAACTCTTGCAAAAATACGTAATAATGAATCCAAAATTTTGTTATGCTCACTCCAAGAACGCTTAGCAATAAGAATATCGTCAACATAAGAAGTAATATTGTCACGAAGATAAACAGGTAAAATTTCATTTAAACTAGGAATGAATGCTGCTGAAGGTACAGTAAGTCCAAACGGTAATTTCCGAAATCACTTTTGGGTAAATAGTCATATCCGGTTATTGTTTACTTACTCTCTAGATAGATTGATAGTAGAAGAGTTGCTTTTGACAGATGCAAAGAATAGTAAAAGAGTAGGCAGCGGTGCAGAAAACTAAAAGAGAAATAGCACCACTACAGCTCGGGGCCCTATGCTCGCTACGGCACATATTCACTTAGAGTAGTGAATCCCCTGAGGACTTTAATAGCCGCACATAATTTCCAATTTGTGACTTAATGGCCAATTTGGTGGGAGTGCGTACATAAATTGATCTAACCATGAACATGGATGTATGTCATTCTTAGAATTGCGAAAGATCTTAAATTTCCGAACAGTCAAAAAGTCTTTATAGTCAAAGTCTTCACCTCGTGGCGACAAAGACCTACCGCGACTGTTCCAGTCCGAATGTCGATAATTGTCAAGTTCGCGCGCCTGGCGCTCTCTTGTTGCTTCTCGTAAATGAAATAAATTACTTTCTTCAAACCCTTCTGCTAAACTGACACTTGTCAATTTATCTGAGATCTCCTCAACTCTTTCCGATGAGTCACTTAATTGTTCTTTCTGTTTATTTACGTCTTCTGTAAATGTCGCGACTCGGGTTTCAGTATTGACACATTTGGTAGTTAACTGTTCATATTGTTGTGTTAAGTCATTTGGTACGGATTCCTCGATTCTTTCAAATATTTCTTCCTTATCGTGTGCACATTGTAAATTTAACTCTGAAAATTTTTGTACTATCACGCGATCTTTTTCTTCCTGTTTCCTGCCCTGTTCCTCTTGTCTAATTTCTGTTGAAATTAAACTATTATTATGAGAATTCAAATTCGGTTGTACTTCTTCTCTAATTTCTTTATTTGATTCGTCTTTCATGTATTTGAAACATGTCCCTGTTCGTGAGCCTAACTGTGTTTCCATTGTTCCCATATCAGTTTCTAATTCAGATCGTAACTGTGATCCCACTGCTTTCATCTCGGTTTTAATTGTTCCTATTTCTGTTTTTAATTCAGATTGTAACCGTGATCCCAGTGAGTTTATCCGTGTTTCCATTTGTGAGTCTAACCAAGACCCCAAATTTAATATTGCACTCATCAACTGCTCCATTTCTTCTGTCGTTAACCACATAATCTGAGAATTTTTCGATCGTGAAAAATTTTGAACTGTTTCCGGACTATTTTCCCTACTTATTAAATTGTTTTCAACACCATTATTCATCATACTGTTGTCCCGTGTTGGCGAGTTCGCCATGTCAACAATTTCGTTATTCTGACTATTCATCATTTTTGCCTGTTTCATTGACCACGTAATCATTTACAAAACATAAAAAATTCGTCACTGTACGAAAATTACACACAATGACTCCTCATCTCCAACAATACCATTCACACGAGATGTTTCCCTCAAACACGATTAACGAACAATTGAAATAATTGCACTAAATTATCAAACCCGTAGACAAGGCAACAAAATTAAATCATGAAATACCATTAGAAGAATGACAATTACCAAATCTACACATGCAAAATAGACTACAATTACTAAACTACAAATTACTGCAACAATACTACTGTCTACTATTTTTACAATCAGAAGAATTCCAAGGGACGATCCTGGTAGGGTCGCCACGTGCATGGGGGCTTAATTATTATTAAATGCAAATATTTTTGGTAGCTGTGAGTCCGATTACGCTGTCTCGTAAACGGTTGGCCCTGACTAGTTTTTGTCCGCAATCTGACTGCATGGAACAACAACAAAGAATGAAATGAAAATTTTCGTTAATACAATTAATTAATTAAGTCCCCAGCAACTATAAAACCTACTAAGCCAACAAAGTACAAGTGTAGCTGTTCTGTGTGTGGAAGTGTGATTCAACGTACACATCTGGCACGGTTCTTTTTCACTAAGACAAGAAATTTTAAATATCATTTATACTGAAGTAATTAAAAAATTAGAAATACTATAATTGCGCAAGAAAACCAGAATTACACTCTAATACAAGAACAAACGCCAGATGCTTTATTGACTGAACCTGTAATGCTGCATTATTTAAGACACTGAGATAATAAAAAGAAAAGGAAAAATTTTTTTCTTTTACCTTCATATATTGACGAAAATCACTCTAATCATTACAATATATCTCCACACCGACTCGCTACTACCACATCTCAACAAGAACTTTTCAGTACCACATCTCAGCAAGCACTCCCTGCTACGAGTTCTCAACAAGCACTGACCACTACGATTTCTCCCCAAGCACTGCCAGTGGAGGCGGCTGAATAATACTCTTTGGCGCAATCTCTGGCGCAGTGGCTCAGTGTAGCCACCTTTCAATATTGGCTAACTTTTTGCATGAAATACCCTTGTGTGCTGCGGTTAACTTTTCGTCGGCCTTGGTGCAGTCTGCCCTTAGCTCTATTACCTCTTGCTTCGTGAGTCGTAGAATTTCCGGTTCCAATCTTGGTAGTGAACTGCGTTTTGATAAACGACTTCTGTTAGTTCCATCTGCATCGATTTGTTAGGCAAGACCCTAGCAGGATTGTTTTTTCTGTGTGTTCATCAGCCATGATAATCGGTTTCTTTTTTCTGCTCACTACACAGAATGCGAACCCATCGCAGATAGCATTTTAACTGTTGTTAGACTCCGTTGGCTACGACTGCCGATTATCACGTCGGATGAACACACAGAAAAACCTTTCCTGTTGGGGTCTTGCCTAACAAATCGATGCAGGTGACCCATACGCTTCTGAATGCTACTTAGTATGATATTCTTGTCGAAGTAGCACGTCTTATCTTCAATGTAGCGTGATATCCTCTGATATTCAATCAACTCCGAGAACCAGGATGTCAACGATTCCAATGAGTAGTCGGTACTGTATTCTCATCAAACTTTGTCGAGTATCCGAATATCCACGGCTTTCCGGGAGGGAAGGAGCGCCTGGTCCCCGGCACGAATCCGCCCGGCGGATTTGTGTCGAGGTCAGGTGAACCGACCAGTCTGTGGATGGTTTTTAGGCGGTTTTCCATCTGCCTCGGCGAATGCGGGCTGGTTTCCCTTATTCCGCCTCAGTTACACTATGTCGGCGATTGCTGCGCAAACAAGTTCTCCACTTAC
Organism: Schistocerca americana; assembly: GCF_021461395.2. Classification (NCBI taxonomy): domain Eukaryota; kingdom Metazoa; phylum Arthropoda; class Insecta; order Orthoptera; family Acrididae; genus Schistocerca; species Schistocerca americana. The sequence continues at coordinate 308,174,454 of NC_060120.1, read as the reverse complement.
GCGTACACCACCATTATTCTACCACGCAGACATAGGGGTTACACTCGTCTCGTCTGGTGTGAGACGTTCCCTGGGGGGGAGTGAGGGGGGGGGGGAATCCACCCGTGGCCGAACCGCACAATAACCCTAGGTTCGGTGTGGGACTGCGGTAATCGTCGTGGGGTTGTGGACCACTGAGGCTGCGGCGGGGACAGAGCCTCTCCGTCGTTTCTAGGTCCCTGGTTAACATACAATACAACACAAATCCGAATATCACAACCAAGAACAAGATGTCCCGTTTCCCGATGAGACCCGACCCTTATCGGCAGTACCAGAGGCCACAACGAGAACTGATGTTGGTTGTATACGTAAAGGTTCTCGGTTCTTGCATGTGTATTAGTCTCTGTGTGACCATGCAATAAAATTTATAACACCAGGGAATACCCATGGAATTTCCAGACTACAGTAATAATATCGATGCTGAACAAACAATGTACCAGAAAATGTAGGGAGCACAGAACCGTGAGCCACATTTCTCATTCTGTTAATGTTAAGAATCATAAACAAACGATTGGAAAAGAAAATGGAGGAAAACATAACTGAGGAACAACTTGGAATCAGAAGAAATGCTGGGAGAAGGGACGTATGGGTTCTAGGAGATAAGAGGAAGAGCTTATACTTGTCTTTCATTGAAGTGAAGCTTTTGTCAACGTGGACTGCTAAAAACTTGCGGATATCCATGAGGAAAAACGAGTGGAATTGAAACACAGGTGGCTTACAATATCACTACATTTTATTTTCTCCAAATTTATCACTGATTCTCTTCTGGCCCCACAATCTCTAAATTTCATGAGAGCCTCTAAAAACAGCTTTAGAACGTTTCCATCGGCTCCCAGGCATCATATACATTGTTATGCAGTGACATGGACTAAATCAGTGTCGTTTTAGTTCACACAATACTGTGTGGCCTATATAGCAGAGGAAATAGCAGGCTCGGCTGTAGTTTCACCCGTCAACATCTGTTGTCTAACGTCGGTTCACACTAAAAGCAGTTCCAAAGGGGACGCGTAAAGCATGTGTCCCGACTGAGATTCGGAATGTGTCGATGAAGGGACGTCGGTGGACGGTGATCTTGTGGCTGCATCGCCAAAGAATTTACCGGGAGGGAACGCCTGTTTTAAGTTTTGTTTACATTGGTACACTCATCTCTGTTTATTAGATTCTCATATCCTTATTTTGACGGACTCTTACTAGCCCTACACACAAATGTGAGCCTGCTCCACGATAATTGTTTTGTCGTATATTATTTCACACACACACACACACACACACACACACACACACACACACACACTGTCGACAATGTTCAGCGATAATTGGTATGTTTGGCTGTTCTGTTCATGTGTCTCACTTATGTTCGTTCCATCTCTCCTTGATTATTATCGTAACATTCTACATGTTTTAATTTGCCACACTGGCATGGAATAAGCTCAAAAATAGTTCAAATGGCTCTAAGCACTATGGGACTTAACATCTGAGGTCGTCAGTCCCCTAGACTTGGAACTACTTAAACTTAACTAACCTAAGGACATCACACACATCCATGCCCGAGGCAGGATTCGAACCTGCAACCGTATCTGCAGCGCGGTTCCAGACTGAAGCGCCTAGAACCGCTCGGCCACAGCGGCCGGCCATGGAATAAGCGTTACATGGTTTACTCTAAGGCTTGCATACAGGGGTTGGACAAAAATATGGCAAAACCACGAGAAGTGCACGCTTGAACGTAAATCGAGATGCTAGCCAAGCCTGTGGGTTGATCTGAACGACACCTCTGCAGTGTCCACAATAAGTTTCAAGTGTCGTTCGTGGCCTAGACAGGTCTCTGTGTAGTTGTGAGTGCATTATGTCGGAGCTTAATGAAGGCGGACGGGGGCAAATTGTCGTCGCTCGTATAGCCAAAGTATTTGGTGTTTCAAAAGGCACCGCATCGAACACTTATACCGCTTACAGGAAAAGTGGGAAAACGTCATCGGCTAAGTCATAACGGGGACGAAAGTGTGTGTTAAGTGATCGTAACAGACGGTCATTGAAGATGATTGTGAGGAAAAATTAGGAAACGAAAGCTGCAATAGTCACTTCAGGACTGAATGTCGCACTAACGAATCCTGTCAGCACCAGAACACCACAAAGGCAGTTCCTAAGCAGGAAATTGCAGGGATAACTGGAATTCCAAAACGACTCATCAGTGATGTAAATGCCCGTAACAGGAAAATGTTTTGCCGGAGCCGTAGACACTGGACTATGGGGGAATGGAAGAAAGTCGTTTGTTCGGATGAGTCTTGTTTCACACCGTTTCCAGCTTCAGGTCGAATTTACGTCCCAAGAGTGAAATATGGCGAGGGTGAAGATTTGGGCAGCCATATCACGGTATTCCAGGGACACCATGGTTACTCTGCAAGGTCCCCTTACTGCCAAAGATTATGTGACCATTTTGGCTGATCAGGTCCACCCCATGGTAGGTGTACAATGTTTGTTCCCGAATGGTGATGCTGTGTTCCAAAATGACAACGCCTCTCTTTACGCAGCTCGCATCGTCCAGGACTGATTTTGTGAGCACGGGGATCAGCTTTCGCATCTCTCCTGATCACCAGTCCTCAATATTATTGAGCCTTTGCGGTCTAGTTTGGAAAGAATCGTCCATGATCGCTGTCCACATCCATCGTCGTTACCCGAACTTGCCAATGTTTTGGAGAAAGAATGGTATAAAATTCCCTCGAAAATCACACGGAGCCTGTATTTATCCATTCCGAGACGTCAGGACGCTGTTTTGAATGTCAATGGGCTTCGCACACCTATTAGGCATGTCAATGTGTTGTGTTTCTAGTGTTTCAATATTTCTGTCCAATCTCTGTACTCTTCAAGACTGCTAAGCTTTACTTGTCGATCTGGGTACCCATTACAATGGAATTTTAAATGTAGGTGTCTCTCTACTTTGTCGATCCTCTCCTTGTGTGACACAGGGCGAGTTGCATTGATCAGCCAAAGCATTATATGCCTTTGTCACGGTTAGTGATGGTTCGAGACATGGAACAGAAATCGATGTGGCTAGATCTTTTTTTTTTGTGTGTGTCGGGCTGCACACTAGGGCAGTCGTTTGAGGTGTTAAGCCACACAACATTATGGGACTCATTGGCGTATGAGGACACTCGGGAGATCCGCACGCTGTTTACCCCTGAAGTAGAATATGAGTTGCCCAGTCCCTGGCTTATGGGTAACGGGTATACACTGACAGCAGAGTCTGTGGTAGAGTTGCCGCGCTGCGCCAGACATGCACACTCAGATAGCACTGAGCGAGTACTCATCGAAGGCTGGATAGGTTAGGTGGTCACTGCAACGCGAGGAGTATAGCTCGCGCAGGATACGGTGGGCCATGCGCAGTGACCAGTTTTCGTCCAAAGCACTGGGCGAACTCATTCATTTGTTTGGAAGGGGAGACAGATAATTGTTTTCCACCTTTCTAATGGCCAGCGATGACAGAATCGAGGCGCGCACCCTGCAGTTTTTCTCAAACGATTTTACTGAAACTTTTTTGTTGTGGTCTTCAGTGCAGAGACTGGTTTGATGCAGCTCTCCATGCTACTCTATCCTGAGCAAGCTTCTTCATCTCCCAGTACCTACTGCAACCTACATCCTTCTGAATCTGCTTAGTGTATTCATCTCTTGGTCTCTCTCTACGATTTTTACCCTCTACACTGCCCTCTAATACAAAATTGTTGATCCCTTGATGCTTCAGAACACGTCCTGCCAACCGATCCCTTCTTCTAGTCAAGTTGTGCCACAAACTTCTCTGCTCCCCAATTCTATTCAATACCTCCTCATTAGTTATGTGATCTACCCATCTAACCTTCAGCATTCTTCTGCACCACATTTCGAAAGCTTCTGTTCTCTTCTTGTCTAAACTATTTATCCTCTATGTTTCACTTCCATACATGGCTACACTTCACACAAATTCTTTCGGAAACGACTTCCTGACATTTAAATCTATACTCGATGTTAACAAAGTTCTCTTCTTCAGAAATTCTTTCCTTGCCATTGACAGTCTACATTTTATATCCTCTCTACTTCGACCATCATCATTTATTTTGCTCCCCAAATAGCAAAACTCTTTTACTATTTTAAGTGTGTCATTTCCTAAAATAATTCCCTCAGCGTCACCCGATTTAATTCGACTACATTCCATTATCCTCGTTTTGCTTTTGTTGATGTTCATCTTATATCCTCCTTTCAAGACACTGTCCATTCCGTTCAACTGCTCTTCCAAGTCTTTTGCTGTCTCTGACAGAATTACAATGTCATCGGCGAACCTCATAGTTTTTATTTCTTCTCCCTGGATTTTAATGCCTAGTCCGAATTTTTCTTTTGTTTCCTTTACTGCTTGCTCAATATACAGATTGGATAACATCGGGGATGGGCTACAGCCCTGTCTCACTCCCTTCCCAAACACTGCTTCCCTTTCATACCCCTCGGCTCTTATAACTGCCATCTGGTTCCTGTACAAATTGTAAATAGCCTTTCGTTCCCTGTATTTTACCCCTGCCATCTACAGAAACTTTTCGGCAAAAAAAAAATTCTTTTTTCTTTACTTGTAGCTTACATGTCAGATACATGATTTTGTGCCCTTTATTTCGTTAGTGGTCATAGTTATTGTGATACTTACGTCAGAGTAAGACACTGCGCGAGATTCGAAAAAGTGTCCAATGAAGAACAGAGGTCGCTATGATTTTGTGTTTGTTGGATATTGCGTAATATGTTGCTGCATACGAAATTTAGCTAACATATTGAACTTTTCTTTAGACTTGGGTAGAGGTATCTATCTGTCACCAATCTTGAGGAAATTGATCTGATGTAGGGCACTCATTCGCGATCGCGCTGCGCCAGCGATAAAGCCAGAGTGAAATATCCACAACATTCCTCATATTTAATAAACGGTTTCAGATATCGAAATTAGATTTTGGCACATGATAGCACGCAAAGAGGAGATTATTTTAACATATCATGTGTGTGTAAAACTTTCTTATCTACGTGTCATTGCAATAACTGCAGACTTTTACAGTAAAAGAATGTAATTTTTGAGGGCCACCGATAGCTGCTGAAACGAGAAATGCTGTGGGATTTGGAACGACATATGAGAATACACTACACTTTTTTTAATACCAAGGTTGTGCTTTTTCATAAACTACCGACTTTACTTTTCTTCAGTTCCTCATTTAATAAAGTTAATAAACCACTGTTCCAGAATTCTCTCCCAGTTGTGTCTGCACAACATTTTGGTGAGGTGAGATAGTGTAAACTCCACTGCGTTTTGTCAAAAGAAGTAAATTTTGACATGGCAACAAGAGAAATGTGTGGGTTTTACTCAAAATTCGCCACTCATGACGCTTTTGTGATAGTTACAAACGGATAACAAGTCACGCGAAAATAAATCGCTGCATTTTCGGCAGAATTCTTTTTTAGATACTAACAAGAGCAGAGGTGACAGAAGATCTTTCTGAATGGTTACTATGCAAGTGTGGGCGTGGCGGTGTCCATTTACAAAAAATGTGAGCGTAGGCCTCAGTTTAGAACTGCACTTTCCCCTCCAGCGCTCGGCGTTTTCCCTACAGCGCCCTGAGGGACCCCCATCCACTGCCGCTCTCCCCATGCTTCCCCCAGCCGACGGCGCATCTAGCGGCCACGGCATTCTGCGCGCACTTTACTCGCCACAAGGCAGTCGTCTTGAACTGTATGCGCTCTACATTGAGTCACTCAGTTGACAGCGAATACTTGCCATTCAGGGTGGAAAGTGATTCAGAACTCGTAACTAGCGCATCTGGTTCTCTAGTGCTCTGATGTAGCAGTATGTTAAGAAAGAAGAAGAAGCCGAGAAGAAGAAGTTAGTAAATTGTGTCACTTTATTAAAGGAGAGAACCATAAATATAAATTTTTGTTCAAAACTAACTTTATTGTTCAATTTACTTTTTATGTGTAATTCAGAATTCTGATGAAATTTATTGTAGTTGTTCCTGACGTAGACGTAGTGGCACAAACTTACTGGCAGACTTGCTACCAGAACTATCTGGAAAATTCTAAAAGTTCTACAGAATGTCTAATGAAGAGTGGTGTGTTAACGATTACTAACAGTACAAAGATCGTGGGTATACTGTTATTTTTTACTTCAGACCAACGGACTGGTCATAATAAACTAATACATAAACAGATAACTGGCAAAAATGAATCATGAAAAACAAATGAATCCGGACTGTAGCGCCTAGAACCGCTCGGCCACCCCGGCCGGCGTTGCTCGTGGAAGCTGTCCACTTCATCGAGTTGCAGAATGACCTGCAGATGATTAATGAATGGTGGAGGCTGTGGCAGTTGACTCTGAACGTGAATATATCTAACATACTGCGCATACGTAGGAAACAAAATCCACCCTTGTACAAGTACGCTATTGGTGACAAACGTCTGGAAAAACCATAAAATATCTAGGAAGAACCACCCCGAGCGATCGTAAGTGGAATGATCACATACCAAAGATAGTAGGAAAAGCAAATGCCAGACTGAAATCCATAAGAAGAGTCTTAAGGAAATGTCACCCACGAAGGAATTGGCTTATAAGGCGCTTGTTCGACCTATATTTTTCATGAACTTAACTGCTTCCAGTGATTGTTCTACAATCATGTAATCATACAATAAACTTTCTTCCTGCCTATGTATTCGCAGTACCTTACGTTTGTCTATGTTGATGGTCAGTTCCTACTCCTTGCACAAACCATCGATTCTCTGCACGTCGTCCTGAATTCTGCTAGAGTTTTCTAGCGTTTCAGCTTCTCTGTATACAGCAGCATCATCCGCAAAAAGCCTCGGGGATCTTCCGACGTTATCAGGTATGTCATTTTTCATACAGGTTAATTCAGAAGTAACTGTACACGCTACAGAACTCCCTCGCGATTACTTTTACGTCTGAAGACTCCTCTTCGTTGAGAGTGATATGCAGAGTTCCATTTCCTAGTAACTCTTCATTCCAGTCAAACAGTAGGGCAATCCGATCCCGGCCCCTGAGGATTGTTGTTACGTGCTATTACTTTTCGGTGATAGAATACTACCACGAAAGACGTACGTCGTCATCGCTCTGGACTTGTTGAAGCATGGGCGTTCGCAGAAATTTTGCTGAGAAGGGGAAAAAGTTCTAAAATTACAGTTTTTAATATAACAGATCAAAGAATTTGGAAACAAATCATGCCCAAATAATTCATTTTCACTAGAAACAAACTACACTTTCTGTATCCTAAACGACTGCTAGTTATCTACACAATACATTTTTGAGGTAAATTCCTTTGTTAATTAAATGTAAACAGATTTCATTGATATATGCAAAGTACATATCTTTATATTATTAACATGATTATCAATGCCACCTTTTCTGAGTTGACGACCTGAAACTAAATCGGCATATGAGCAAATGGAACGTACCCTTGCGTGAGGTAAATGGTTCAAATGGCTCTGAGCACTATGAGACTTAACATCTGAGTTCATCAGTTCCCTAGAACTTGGAACTACTTAAACCTAAGTAACCTAAGGACATCACACACATCCATGCCCGAGGCAGGATTCGAACCTGCGACCGTAGCGGTCGCGCAGTTGCAGACTGTAGCGCCTAGAACCGCTCGGCCACTCCGGCCGGCAATTCTGCCCTCATTTATTTAAACTGTTGTTCATACTGCACAGATTCTTTAATTAATACAGCTTCAAAATGTTCTCTGCTCTTAAGCACCTCTTTCTCACATTCTGCTACTCTACCTGACAAATTGTTAACCGAATTAGTTTTCACATCCTTAAGCGTATTTTCATTTTCATCATGAATCCTTACTTAATCCATTTTAGGTAGGGTTAATATGTTTTCAAATTTTAAATATCTGTATGACGCTATTTACGTGGCGAGCTTTTAATCCGCACGCCACTCATTCTAGAGGCACCCGCACCCACGCCCCACTACCGCCGCCTCCAGCCCTCTCGCTGCAGGGATGCGTATGGTACTTGGGGTACGAGTTTGCGATCTTTGAGTGCGCGCACCGGACTGCTGCACACATAATACAAGTAGGCCTTTGATGTACGATTTGTTGAATCCAGCACAACATAATGAGCTATCAAGTGTTTTTGATTGTTATCACAACGTTTTTTTGTTTATTTTTGTCAAATTTTGGAAAAAAATGACATCGAAATATAAACAACGATCTAGCGTTTATATATATATACTCAACTGCTGTGGTCATAAGTCCCCTAGAACTTAGAACTACTTAAACCTAACTAACCTAAGGACATCACGCACATCCATGCCCGAGGCAGGATTCGAACCTGCGACCGTAGCGGTCGTGCGGTTCCAGACTGTAGCGCCTTTAACCGCTCGGCCACTCTGGCCGGCTATCATTGTCGATTCATTCATCATGTGTATCATTCTGATTATTTTGTTCTTATTTAAATAAAATTCCTATAAACACGATTAGTCGAGTTTGTGACTTTTTATTCGGTTGAGTTCGTTGATGTTTCGGTCGATATTGTGTACATAGCTGTGGAATGGACTCTGAGCGCTCAACCCTTCCTGCCTGCTCTTCAAGGAACAGCCTGAAGTGATATTTCATGTAAATAATGTAATATAACTCATCGGATTTGTTCGGTTTTTAATTCTTTTTAAACTAGCTTCGTTCGCGCTCCCACAGCCGCTGTTGCCGTGAATTTCATAGTTCTATACCACGTTATTTACCTAAAAATCGGCCTATAATCTCTTAAGCGTTGAAGTACTAATCAATAAGAACGACTTTTACTATTTGGGTCCAACTTCGAAATCACAAAATAAACTCATCTGCTTCATATGTTTTGGTCAAGTCGGTTAGCAAATATGAAACTTTTATAGCGAATAGCTGATTTTTTTCACGGTTTCGACGTTACTCCTATAATAAAAGAAAAACTGTTCATATTGAAAATTGTTCAAATGGCTCTAAGCACTATGGGACTTAACATCTGAGGTCATCAGTCCCCTATACTTAGAACTACTTAAACCTAACTAACCTAAGGACATCACACACATCTATGCCCGAGGCAGAATTCGAACCTGCGACCGTAGCAGTCGCGCGGTTCCGGACTGAAGCACCTAGAACCGCTCTGTCACAGCGGCCTGCCGTGAGGTAAAGTTAGAAAGTATTCAGAAAATACATTTAGTTAACGTAATGGTAGGGTGACACTGAAAATAAGTAATCGTAAACAGAAAAAAAGTTAGAGCGACAGAAAAAATATTTCTGAAAACAAGAAAAGGTATAAGCAAGAAATACCGTTGATTAATACTCTTCAAAGTGAAGAAACAAGAAGTAAACTTTAAAAATCGCTTATACAATTATAGTACGATGTAGAATAGTTTGTTTACAGCACTTTAAATATGTTCGTGTTAATGGAATTTATTGGGTTATTTTTATGCCTTCTACATTTTTTATTTTGCCTGGCATAATTAAAATTGAACAAAATGCCTTTGAAAGCTAAATTTTTGAATGTATGCGTAAAGTGTGAAACTTCCCTTTTGAATGTAAAGAAAGACTGTGCTGGTAAAATTTTACGTCATTTGATACTGAAACAGCTGAGTAAAACTGAACGTAATCAGACAGTTTACTCTTTACTTATTCAGATTATTGCTAAACTGACACACAGTATTTTAGCGCAACGCAATGTGACTTTTAATAATCCCTACAAAAGAATAGCCCTAACTAACAATAACCTATACCCTTCATGAATCACTTACCTCACAAAAATCTTCGTTACTCGAACTACTGCAATACAGCAAGCGCCAATACTGCCAGCTAAATAAAAGATTCTAACTATAGTAGGCACTAACTACTGATAGGCATATAGTTGGAAAATGAAAGATTTTGATAGAGAACAATGTATTTACCTTAATAGTGGTTAAAAGTCATTATATATATATATATATATATATATATATATATTCATGACATCTGTTTTGACAAATTTCCTTTTCCTGACGGACACACGTCCAGATCGTCCGCTCAAAATTCCGCCGTCTCTCTCCCCACATCCACCACTGCTGGCGGCTCACCTCCAGCTACCCAACGCTACTCGCTGTTCACATCCAACTGCCCAACACTACACTATATTTAACGAATAATCCAACAATGAGTCCAACCAGCCACAGACTGCACACATCGCAGTCAGCGACTTTAATACAGAGCGCTACGTGGCGTCACCAACATAAAAACCTAAACAGCCTACTTACAAGTGTAATCCGATGCTAGTATTCAACAAGACGATGTGGAAAACTTCGCAGAACGTTTTAATTTGACCTAGGAGAGCGCCGAGAGCGTCCATGTCTGTCCACTGTTGGTCCTTACTGTGCATATCATGCTGCGAATGCAAGACACACGCAGGAACTGACGCTGCTCCAAGGAAACGGCGTAGTTTTTCGTGAATAGCCTGACAGAAAAGTAAATACGAGTTGTGTAGTGATAGTTAAAGCCACTGTATTTGCAGAGCGCTCAGCAATGCTAAATCTGCGATTAAGTTGAATCGAGCACGGTCGTTACCAGATATGCGGGAAAATTCTGTAATGAAAAAGAAGTATGTACCACAGATTCGAATTGGGGGACAGAGGCCCCTTTTTCCACCCATTGCGGACATCTATGCTCGGTACACTAATCACATTGGCAGACTTCGACACTCTTGTTCCGAATCACGGCTCTGTGACGGTTATTCCTCACCGAAAGTCTGTTTCCTCAGTAACTGAAACAGACAATATTTGATACACTGCTTGGGATATTGCAATCTAACTGCCTCCAGCGTGGCAGTAAACGTTAATCCTACCAAGTGAATGATAGGTGTTACTACCGTTAAAAATAAATATTTGAAATGTGTTTTCTCTATTGTAGCAAAGCCTGGTATTTCTCTTTATATGTAGAATCTTTCTGCACATTCATTATGAACTTCTTTCCTTTTAGTGGTTAGTAATAAATCGCTGTACCGACTTATCATTTTTTGTTCCGAAACATCAGCTCTTCCCAATATTGAGTATTAAGTGAGAATATCCGAGTGTATTGGTTCTCTTCGTTACCGTCTTATCGTCGCTGCGTCGATAAGAAAAGTCAACGTACGCCGGACAATAAATCTTTCGCTATTTTTGGTGTCTTATTCATCACAAATTCTAGAAAACGAGTCATTCATCAAGAGATTTCTGTCCGCAGATTCTGCTCAACTGTAAGAGTTGTAGTCAACGGAGCTACGTAATATGGTGTTGGTTGCGTGATATGTACAGCAAAAGAACTATTAAAAATAAAATAAATAAAAAAAGGTAATCACCGAAGCGAATGCAAGATGAGTGACTTCAATCGCGTTGGAGGTAATTCCTAACGATTCATAGAGCCAGCTTGCATCTGCTCAGAGGTAGTAGCTTATTTACCATTCCTGTGTACAGAATATTTTGTTGTGCGCTTTAAATGGCGTCAATAGTTGAAGAATGTGTAAACTGTTTTGCTTGATTCCTGACGTCTGGTATGCAAAGCGACCATTGGGAATACATCGTAGCAGACTGAATACAAACAGAAGAAAAAAAAAAAACCTGAATTGTAACTAATTCGAACCGTGTGTTAAAGCTGAAAATATTTTTTCAAACTTTTTGTAGACTGCGGTAATGACAGCAAAAGAAAGAAAAAGCGGTTGTCAGTAATGAACTTTTTGCCGCTCGTAAACATTTTGGGTTTTAAGGTCGTGTTCCACGAAGCACTTCTGTTCCTGACGCTTCGTCCAGAGCTGCGCTGGACATCTTCAGAGGTGTTGCCGACCCCAGAGGGGCAGGCTAAGGGGCTCAAGGCTCTCCCACCCCCAACAGCCATATGGGTCCATTCGTGACAAGTCTGAAACTTGATATTATGCTACTTTCTTAGTTGTATACCACCTACAATACAATTTTCACTCATGAATCCTTACTTAATCCATTTTAGGTAGGGATAATATGTTTTCAAATTTTAAATTTCTGTAAGACGCTATTTACGTGGCGAGCTTTTAATCCGCACGCCACTCATTCTAGAGGCACCCGCGCCCACGCCCCACTACCGCCGCCTCCAGCCCACCCGCTGCAGGGTTGCGCATCGTACTTTGGATACGAGTTTGCGATCTTTGAGTGCACGCACCGGACTGCTGCACACATAATACAAGTAGGCCTTTGATGTACGATTTGTTGAATCCAACACAACATAATAAGCTATCAAGTGTTTTTAATTGTTATCACAACGTTTTTTTGTTTATTTTTGTCAAATTTTGGAAAAAAAATGACATCGAAATATAAACAACGATATATTTTTTTACCGAAAAGAGAGGAAAGAGAAGGCGAATGGAATGAAAAAGAACCAATAGTACCTGAAACATATCAGCGACTTATCATTGTCGATTCATTCCTCAGGTATATCCTTCTGATTATTTTGTTCTTATTTAAATGAAATTCATATAAACACGACTAGTCGAGTTTGTGACTTTTTATTCGCTTGATCCTTCGATCGATATTGTGTCCGTAGCTGTGGAATGGACTCTGAACGCTCAACCCTTCCTGCCTGAATAGCGTGAAGTGATATTTCACGTTACTAATGTAATATAAAATAACTCATCGGATTTGTTCGGTTTTTAATTCTTTTTAAACTAGCTTCGTTCCCGCGCCCACAGCCGCTGTTGCCGTGAATTTAATAGTTCTATACCGCGTTATTTACCTAAAAATCGGCCAATAATCTCTTAAGCGTTAAAGTACTAATCAATAAGAACGACTTTTACTATTTGGGACCAACTTCGAAATCGCGAAATAAAATCATCTGTTTCATATGTTTTGGTCAAGTCGGTTAGCAAATATGAAACTTTTATAGCGAATAGCTGATTTTTTTTTCACGGTTCGACGTTACTCTTATAATAAAAGAAAACTGTTCATATTGATTGATTAGTGTTATTTTAACCATTTAAAAGATTATTCGTAATTTTTAAACGATCCTGTAGAGTAGTTCTGAAGAGTCAGGTTGGTTGTTGGTAAGTTGTGGGTTTGATTTTGCATGATTCTCTACTTCGTGCACAAGTTTTTTTTATTGTTGTCACAGAGCCCGAACCACTGCTTGTGGGTTCAAATGGTTCAAATGGCTCTAAGCACTATGGGAGTTAACATCTGAGGTCATCAGTCCCCTAGACGTAGAACTACTTAAACCTAACTAACCTAAGGGCATCATCACATCCATGCCCGAGGCAGGATTCGAACCTGCGACCGTAGCAGCAGCGCGGTTCCGGACTGAAGCACCTAGAACCGCTCAGCCACAGCGACCGGCTGCTTGTGGGGGTGGCTAGTACATACATTACTTGCACTGAAAATCGTTTTGATATTTCTTATGTCATAGGAAAAGTACTCAGTGACGAGGGGAAATATGAACATGTGGCAAAGTCTTCAGAGCCACCTCGTAATTACGAATATCCAGAGTAGGCAGCGGGTGGACAAGAAAGAAAGTTGTCATCGGATTGCCTAAAGGAATACTCTTGGCTAGTCGATCGCCAACAACAGAACGGTGCATATTGTTTGCCTTGCATACTATTTTCTGGTCAAGGTAGTGGGGGCAATCATTATGTGGCTCTAGGCCCTAGGTTCCCTAGTCGCTCGACCACTTTGTACGAGGGTTAGATCTTTAATGGTGGCAACTATTTATTTACAGCTAGTCCAAAATAGATGCCTGTTTCAAAGTTTTACTGACCATCAGAGTAGTCACCAGCATTGTGTATAACCCGTTGCCAGCGATGTGGAAGTCGTAGGATACTCTTAGCAATGCCAGTTGTGTTGACAGTTTGAGCGGTGCGGTCTATTGCCCGACGAATTTGTAGCAGTTCTGAAGCGAATGCCGTGAAGTGTTTCCTTCAGTTTAGAAGTCGAGTTGAACGTACAAGGGCTTAAGTCACGGTAGTGCAGTAGGTGGTACGGCACTTAGAAGCCCTATCAGTCAAACAAATCAGTAACAGCTTGCACTGCACGTGCTTGAGCATCGTTCTGCAAAATGTTCAGGTCCTGCAAAAAGTGTCATCACTTCTGTCTCTAAGCTGGTCGTAGGCTGTGTTCCAAAAATGAACAGCATAGAGATAGAAGTGATGACACTTTCTGCAGGACCTGACCGTCATTTTGCAGGACAATGCTCAAGCACATACATTTCAAGCTGTTACTGATTTGTTTTATTGATGGGGCTGCTAAGTGCTGTACCACCTACTGCACTCCCCTGACTTAAGCTCTCGTGAGTTCAACTCGATTTCTAAACTGAACACTTCATGGCATTCACTTCAGAACTGCTACAAATTCGTCGGGGAATAGACCGCGCCGCTCGAACTGTCAACACAACTGGCACTGCTAAGAGTATCCTACGACTTCCACATCGCTGGTAACAGGTTATACACAATGCTGGTGACTACTTTGAAGGTCAGTAAAACTTTGAAACAGGCATCTATTTTGTACTAGCTGTAAATAAATAGTTGCCACCATTAAAGATCTAACCCTCGTAAATACATTGTAAGATAAAAAGAAATACGATGCACCACAAAGGAACTATCCAAATGGGACAGAAATCGGTAGATCTGACATACATTTACTGACAAACAAATTCATACAGTTTCAGAAAAAATGGATGATTTCTTGGAAAGAAAGTGCTTTAAAAATTGAGCGAGTCAATAAGGCGTAAGGCCACCTCTGGTCCTTATACAAACAGTTATTCTGCTTGGCATTGCTTGATAGAGTTGTTGAATGTCCTCCTGGCGAATATCGTGCCAAGTTCTACCCAATCGACGCGTTGGGTCGTCAAAATCTCAAGCTCGTTAGAGGGTCTAGACCATAATGCTGCAAACGTTCTCAGTTGACGAGGGATCCTGTGACCTTGCTGGCCAAGGTTGTGTTCGGCAAGCACGTCCTCGCTGATCATCGGGGCTCAGTCGGTGTCATCACTGAAGACAATTCTACTCCAGTCAATGAGATTCCAGGCCGAATGTCCCGGACGCCACTGCAAACGGGCTCGACGGTGTACTGTGCTCAATGGTAGTCGGTGCAAGGAGCGCCGTAAGCTCAGCCCCTGTGAGCCGCCTATTATTGGTCCTCGTGGTCAGTGCAGCGCCATTTTCCACGTCGGATCGATGGTAATGATGAAGCCGGGTTCTGAAGGCCTCCCTGACGGTTATTCGGTCCTGACATTCTGTCGTCTGTCTAGGTCGACCGCTTCCTCCTGGGCGCCGTGTTTGGCCACGGATCACCCATTCCTGGCAACATCGTCGAACAGTGGCATTGCTCCTGTTCAAATATCGACCGATTCTTCGATTACTCCAACCAGCTTCTTTAAGCACATCTACACGTCCTCTCTCAAATGCTGACGTCAAATAACGTTCATGAGCCTGATTGCGAGGCATAGTTACTATTCAACTGAGTACACAGAATGAAACTCACAAAGATCTTATGTCCAGTGTTTACTATCCTTGCCATCTGCGCAGTTAAACTGCGCTGCAGCATCACACATTGCTCCATCGGCCGGCAAAGTTTACAATTTTGCATTTTCCGTCGTTACCTATATGAATATCAAATTATGGCCAATTTACGCAAGTCCCTCGTGGTGAGTAGCTTTTTTTATGTCTTAGAGTCTATAAAAAAAAGCATTACACTAGTGCATCATTAGAATTCCTCATACATTCGACATCCACCAAATTAAGATTCACCTCAGCCTCTATTATGATGACAGAGGCTTTCGACAAACACATATTCATTCCATCATTCACTACTCTTTCACAAAATAAATTTTTCAGCCACATATCCTCATTATCAAATTTCTCTTTATAATTTGCAAACTTTCTTGCGGGCCCCTTTACGGTTGCGCTGCTTAAAATTATTCCCCATTTTATTCTTATTTGTTATCTCCAACATTTTCTGCTTCTTTGTCTAATTTTCGACATCCACAGAATTTTTAAAATAAAGTCTCCTTTTCAACATCTTTTTATTTCGCCATCTCCGGACCTGAGATGCGGGGATCTCAAATTTCCCGACATCGTATTCTGGTGTTGCATTTCGTGAGGATCCTGCCCCTCAAATCTTCTTTCCCGATTTTGATTTTAGTTACGAAACATCCCACTTCCATTTTCCCTGTGAAAATTGTTATTAGAGTGATACTTGTCTTGGGGATTATTATAATTTCCATTCTGTTATGCATTTCTCTGTCTGCTGTTCCGTATACGTGGCTTGAATTTCAGAATCTGTTCAAGTTTCTCAATAAAATCTAAAAACTCGCAATGGAATTTGTTGGACTATGGACAAGATCCAATTGTAAAAATTCCGGTAGTCGTCTATTGAGAGTCATAATCTCCGTCAGCACTTTCAGCGGACGATTTACATCCTGTTAACTTAGCCAGTTCATGCACACAAAAATCCGGCATCGACCCATTTCCGTGTTTGAAACTTGGTCCCATTAGGAACTCCTTCTGAAGGCGCATTTGTTTCGCTTCATTCCAGAATTTATCCATTAAACAAATCTCAAACACTTCACGGGTAGTAGACGAAGTACTCATTACATTTGCTCATGATTATGCATTGCCGTTCGCGAACTTAACTATTGCCTCTTTCGACATTCCTCGCACAAAACCATCTCTACATAAATCAACAAAATCAACTGGATAGCATTTTCTAACGTCTGCGAAACACTTTGTCATTTCTTAATTACCCTGTGGAACACCTATCACAGAAGTAGCCTGATTTGTTACTAAAGAACTTAACTCTGCCATAAAAAATGGTTCAAATGGCTCTGAGAACTATGGGACTTAAATTCTAAGGTCATCAGTCCCCTAGAACTTAGAACTACTTAAACCTAAGTAACCTAAGGACATCACACACATCCATGCCCGAGGCAGGATTCGAACCTGCGACCGTAGCGGCCGCGAGGTTCCAGACTGTAGCGCCTAGAACCGCTCGGCCACTCCGGCCGGAAATTCTGCACTCATTTATTTAAACTGTTGTTCATACTGCACAGATTCTATAATTAATACAGCTTCAAAATGTTCTCTGCCCTTAAGCACCTCTTTCTCACATTCTGCTACTCTACCTGACAAATTGTTAACCGAATTAGTTGTCACATCCTTAAGTTTATTTTGCCGCAGCATAGAATTTTTAACGTCCTGCCCATCTCGTAATCTTTTCCAACCTATCCCCGAAATCTTTATCTACTATATCGAGTCTGGTGTTACTAGACCAGCCTCTTCAGAAATTTTGCCTACATATTAAGAGTTTCTAATTTTGAATGTATAATCCCTTCAATAACGAATTTAATTTTCTTCACCTCAGCTTTTACTCTTGCTGTTACACTTGTCTCTATTGAACATGGCTCTGTTTTTATTGTACCTCCCTCCGTACCCAATACCCACATTGTAGAGTTCAAGTTTGTCAGAATTTCCCTTAACCATGCCATTGAATCACTCGCAGTACACCTCATTTTTCAGATTTCAGACTGTGTTCCCCATTAATATCGCCCATCACTACGTTCAGATCTTGGACTAACTGGCCCACTAACATTATCTGAGTGCTCGGAGATTGCTTAATCGTCGGAACTCCATTACTGACGGTGACGCTTCAGGTTCACACATTTTAGCACTATCGCCTCAAGTACTTAACTTATCGGCCATCCTGGTTGTTTCTGCTGTACTAATGTTTCCCGAAGTGTCGATGTTGACGAACTCTAATTCAGCGGTGGTGGCCCTCAGTGCTGCGGCCGCCACTGTCGCTGAGCCGTCATCGAAGACTCCGCTGCTGTTAATCGCTGCAGACTCGAACTCAGCACGCCACAGCGTAGCCTTCTCCTTTTTTCTTGAAGTTCCTCGCCTTATTTCCCCACACCTAACTTATGCTACCAATTCTCGACACGCAACTGCTACAAATTCTCACGCAACTGATTTGGGACCTGGATCACAGAAAATTGTAACGAGTTAGAATTACAGTTCTATGCATTGACTAGAACTGCGAGTTAATAAAATATACAGAAATAAAAAATAGAAGTTAAAGGAATAATTTAATAACAAGGATGAAAAGGACAACAGGGCTCATGTGGACTGCCTAGCCTTTGCAGACGATATAGCAATAGTAAGTGAGACGGAAGAAGACGCAAAGACACAACTCTACAAATTAAGTAAGGTAGCCAGAAAGGTGGGACTGAGTGTCGCCTATAACAAGACAATGACATTAAATACCACTGCAGACTGGGAAACACCGGAAGGCACTGTGCAAATGGTGGACAAATTTAAATACCTGGGTGAATTTGTAACAGGAAGGAACAGGAGCAAGGAGTGAATAACAGAGAGGATAAAGAAGATGAGGTCAGCCTTCTGTATGACGAGAGAGATATACAATAAAAAGAATATATCTCCAGAGGCAAAGATGTCACTACAAGGCAACGGTGAGGAATGCAGTATTAAATGCTGCTGAGACGTAGACACTAGGACGAAATGGCACAGAACAACTAGAGGAAGAAGAGAGGAAAATACTGAGAAAAATACTAGGTCCCAAAAGAGGAGGAGAGAGGTGGATGCGAAGACCTAGGGAAGAATTGTACCGCAACATGAGAACAATATCCGGGGAAATCAGACTCAAAAGGGCAAGGTTTGCTGGACCTGTAGTTAGGATGAGTATGGACAGAATGACGAAGAGAGTGTGGGAAACAACAGGGAGGACAAAGGGAAAGACATGAACCAAGTGGGTTGTTGAACTTCGGAAGGACTGGTTGGAATTGGGGATCAAGGTCGAAGGAAAGGAAAATTAGAGGAACAAATGTACACCAACCAATATGCCGGAGATCAACGACAGAGAAGAATACAGGGAAAGATTAGAGTGTCACCAGTGGAGCCGACAGGAGAAAAGGACACTGAAGATCTCGGAAGAAGAGCAGGAGAGAAGAAGAGAAAGAATGAAGAAGCTCTGGGAGAAGAAAAGGAAAATGCAGTCCACGAAGGGGCTACCCCTGGTTCTACAGTGGCCGTAGCGCAAGAAGAAGAAGAAGGAGGAGGAGGAGGAGGAGCAGGAAGAGGAGGATTCTATTCTAACGTCTGTAATTGAGGTAGACAACAAAGAATTATGTTGAATAATGTTTATTCAAAAAAGGACATTTCGAAAAGAAAGTGGTCGTATGATAATCAAGTATAATACAGACAGAAATATTCTTCTAAAATGCAGTAAAGTTACGTTGAGCACGTTACGAGAATATTAGCAAAATCCCAAATCTGAACAGTCATCGAAACACCTAAGTCCATTTCATAATCATAGCACCCGGAATATTCACCAGCTCAAAACAGTTTAGAGTTCAACATGATGATTCACAAATTTTCACATGTGATGCAAAGAATAGTAACTCATAATCAGAAGTTAAAACATGGTATCGGCCGTTCGCCATACAGAATTAAATACCTCCAAGATCAGACAGGTCTGCCACCTTCCCGAACTCACGTAAAATCCCTAGAATCGCTCCCTTGAGCTCTCCACTCGAAAAGTCGCAGTCTCCACTTGATTCTTGTAGTGTTCTGCTACTGTCTGCTTTTCCATTGGATGAAGGCCATCTCACCAAAAATACGTCATTCTTATATGCTACAGACGTGATTTGGTTCATCTTGACCACTTTCCCGCACAAAATTAAATATTATAACAATATTTATATAAAAAATGGTGTAAACATTATGTTATATTCAGATCGTTTACAATAAATATAAGCAATAGCTGGTTCATAAATAAATAAGCCAGTATTCTTGCACAAGTGCGCTGACATTAAATGATTACAGATTATTGCTAACTATTATTTGAACAATTA
Source organism: Schistocerca americana (assembly GCF_021461395.2). Classification (NCBI taxonomy): domain Eukaryota; kingdom Metazoa; phylum Arthropoda; class Insecta; order Orthoptera; family Acrididae; genus Schistocerca; species Schistocerca americana. The sequence continues at coordinate 308,154,562 of NC_060120.1, read as the reverse complement.
TTTATGCCTTATTAACAGAATCGTCTTTTGGTTCTCTTTTCAATTGTGCTGTTTGCTAACACATGCTATAGAGCATTTCTAAATTCGCACAGTTTTTTAATAACACCTGCAATCAACATTTGAATAAAGTTATTGGCTAAATAGTAAACTGTCCATTAAATAATACATAAGTATCCCAAAATATGAGGTACTGACTCTGTGTACATTTGCTGTGTAAATGTGGAGAATACGATGCTTTGACAAACATTTGCGTGATAAAAAAGATATAGAAGACGCAATTAATCAAGAAATAAAATAGGTACAGACACGTAGCTTTCAGAGATAATGGCTGTAGTGCAGTGCTATCATCTGAGATATCGTGTGTTGAAATCGCATTAAGCATTTAAATGTTGTTATTCACGCTTGTGTGTATTCGCTGTGATATATTAACTTCTGTAGAACATATTGAAATATTGCTGTGTCATTAGATGCGTATCATTTTTCAAAGATCAAAAATGAATTTAGATTTTCATTAATATTTGGTTAAATTATTATACACTGAAGCGCCAAAGACGCTGGTATAGGCATGCGTATTCAAATACAGAGATATGATAACAAGCAGAATACGGTGCTGCGGTAAGACAGTAAGTGCCTGGCGCAGTTGTTAGATCGGTTACTGCTGCTATAATGGCAGATTATCAAGATTTAAGTGAGTTTGGACTTGGTGTTATAGTTCGCGCACGAGCGATGGGACACAGAGTCTCCAAGGTTGAGGTGGAGTGGGGATTTTCCCGCACGACCATTTCACGAGTGTACCATGAATATCAGGAATCCGGTAAAACATCAAATCTCCAACATCGCTGCGGCCGGAAAAAGATCGTGCAAGAACGGGATCAACGACGATTGAAGAGAATCGTTTAACGTGTCAGAAGCTCAACCCTTCCACAAATTGCTGCAGATTTCAGTGCTGAGACATCAACAAGTGTCAGCGTGTGAACCATTCAACGAAACATCATCGATATGGGCTTTCGGAGCCGAAGGCACACTCGTGTGCCCTAGATGAGTGCGTGACACAAAGCATTACGCCTCGCCTGTGCCCGTCACCATCGACATAGTACTGTTGATGACTGGAAACATGTTGCCTGGTCGAACGAGTCTCGTATCAAATTGGTTCAAGCGGATGGACGTGTACGAGAATGGAGACAGGCTCATGAAAACATGGAAGCTGCATGCCAGCAGGGGACTGTTAAAGCTGGTGGAGGCTCTGTAATAGTGTGGGGCGTGTGCAGTTGGAATTGGAGTCTATATACGACTCTGACAGGTGACACGTTCGTAAGCATCCTGTCTGATCACCTGCATCCAATCATATCCATTGTGTATTGCAACAGGAAATTCCAGAAGGACAAGTCGACACCCCCACAAGTCCAGTACTGCCTCAGAGTGGCTCCAGGAACACTCTTGTGAGCTTAAAAACTTCCACTGGCCACCAAACTCCCTAGACATGAACACTGTTGAGCATATCTGGGATTTTGCAATGGGCTCTTCGGAAGAGATCTCCAGCTCGTCGTACTATTACGGATTTATAGACAGCCGTGCAGGATTCATGGTGTCAGATCCCTCCAGCACTACTTCAGACATTAGTCGAGTCCATGCCACGTCGCGTTTCGTCACGTCTGTGTGCGCGCGGCGGGCCATATACGATATTAGGCAAGTTTATTTGACTCGTCAGTGTAGATTCTCAATGAGCTGCAAGAGGCCATCCTCCAGCTCGTATGACACTCTGCCATTTCTTGGAGCATTATCTCCAGCACAAAGGCCATGTGGGTGACAGCTACCCAAGTCCCCAGCTTTGGGGTGTGCCCATTTCCATTGATGCTGCTCATCTCTGCACCTGGCTAGCCGGAAACGGTCAACTAGCTGGGCAGCCCGCGGTGCGCCCTGTGCCCTGGGCCCGTTAGCGTTCAGCCGTACAAGCAAATTCACCTCACTTCATACTTCAGCCCGCCTAAATAGAAATAACATTACAAACCCCTTTCTGTCTTTGACGGGAACTGTCATGCGGATTTGTTGCATCAGCTTCAAGAACCGCTGCTTCTGCTGTTTTGTTTGTTAGCAGTCTTGGGTCGAATTTCCAGCCTTGTGAAGACTTTTGGAGGTATCAACGAATGTGGGACGAGTTAGACATCATCTACCTAAGAACCATTCTGTGTACAGTCGTGCTGAATTTGATGCATTCTTCATTAGTAAATGGCGCTCTGCTCTTAAAAATGTTTTAGTATTACTAACAACGCGACTATATAGATGTTTCACAAGCTGCTGTTGCTGATTAAGTGTTTGAAGAGACTAAATATCTATGGTCATGATTTCTTACTCACCCCCAGGGTTGATCTGTGTATCCCATCTGTATATGCGTAGAGTAAATCATGTGTGCAAGTGTAAGAACGTTTTCTAGATGTTCGTGTTGTGTTCAGCTAAGGTGGGATGCGGGTACCAGCCAAGTATTCCCCTAGTGGAATGTGGGAAAACGCCTAAAAAGGCTCAACAGTTCTTATTAAAACGCGGAGTGGATTTAGTCCGGGTTAGGCTTGCCTGCTCCAGTCCCAGAAGCGGCGCGGCAACGCGTTGGCTATCCATACCTCGTTTTTATTACATTTCTTTCTAGTCTGTCTGTCTGTCTGTTCGGTACAAGTTTTGCAACTGATTTTGAACTAATTTCCTGATGAGCTGGACACCTGAAATTTTAAACATTGCTTAGAACTGGATGACAGTGCAATGTGAAGCCCCTTCCTTGTCCGGTGTGTGGCGTTCCTATTCCAGTCGCGAATGGTTCGTGTGACTTCGATCTCTCTAATTTTTACCTTCATGGTCTTTTCGCGAGACATCAATAGGAGGAAGGAATATATTAGTTGAGTCAAGTGAGGAGAAATTGAAATAAACTTTAAATTTGCCACATTGAAAAGTGAAATTTTACGTACAAGAGTAAAAAGCAAAAAATTATTACTCGTATTTAAGTAAAAAATAAATTTTTCACACACTACGCTCTCAGCTCTGGCTGAAATTTATAAAGTAATTTCTCCTACCTCCATACAGATTCCTAATTCCAGACACATATGAAATACTTGTAGGATCCAAAAACAGAAAACCGTGGCGTGTATGCAGTACATAATTGACGAGTAAATACGCGTAGTTCACCTCCTTACCATTTTCTGTTGGATGTGCACCACTTTTTTCGTTTTAAATCTTGTGAGTATTTTCGTAGCTATTAAAAATTCAAGATCACAACATTTTTAGGTATATCTGTATGGGTTTAGGTATTTGTATGAAACTAAGAGAAATGATTTTATACTTAAGACAGATTTAAAAGCGTAGTGCCGTAGTATATAAAAAATTCAGTTTATTTAAATAAAAGTTTCCGTGATATTACGGCATATCTCATTCCATCGAGTTTTGTGATAAATCGAAGAATATCGGTGTGCTATCAAACGGCGATTCTAGTCCAATGATGACAGCATTCCAGAAGCTGTCTGAAAGCAAACGACCGTGTCCCTTATCGAAGGTCGTTGGGTAGCGCGATCCTCTGCGTTGAGTGCAGGATTCCGTTGTGTGTGAATCATGCAGTCTGCGTCAGCATAGCCAAGAAGTGTCAGGAAGCTCTTTATGCGCACTTGAGTGACTTTGGGTGTGGACGGCGAGAAGCTGGCTGAATGGTGCTCAGAATGAAAACTGTCCTTGGTTGTCACAACGTAATTCTGAATAAGACCGAAATATCGTGAACAATGTGTATTAGTACAGGACGAACGTGTCGTATACAACAGCCATAGAAGTGAGTAATAAAAGAAAATGCAATGGAAACCAAGTCTACATTAAGAAGGGTACAAGCAAAAGTTGTAATTTGTCGTCACTGTTTTTCAATTCGTTGATAATGATGAAGATCTGACTTGATAGTCCAACACTGCTTAATCATGGGCACCAAAGTAATACTGAACAAGAGACAAGTATGTATCTGAAGACTTATCAAAGAACATCGAAATTCAGTAATTTAAAAACAACCGTACACACTCGAACTGTAGGCAAAAAGTAATGAGGCTGATTTTTTATCTACCAAACTTTTTATTTTTTTCAAACAACAATATTGTCCCCTTCAAAGCAGTTCCATTCGGCAGCTGTACACCGGCGTAGTAGTTGTTCCCGGCCTTGGTAGCAACGCTGAAAGACTTCAACTCGTAGGGCCTTTAATATATCGGTCACATTCTTTTGAATGTTCTCCAGAGTCCCAAAATGACATCCTTTTGATAAATTTTTCAATTTTGGGAGAAGAAAACGTCACAAGGACTCACATCAGGTGAATAGGGGGGCTGTGGAACACAGGAATGCCTTTTGAGGTTAAAAACATCGTGATGGAAGCGGTCATGTGACCTGGCGTTGTCGTGATGCGGCATCCACTTGTCTGCAATGTCCAGTCTCACTCGAGTCACCCTGTTCCTGGACCTTTCAAGGACGTCTTCGTTATATATTTGGTTGAAGTTTGTCCTGATATTTATGCACGATACCCACGCTGCCAAAAAGCAAATCTTTGATTTGCTCTTTCGAGGTTTTTTCGCTCCAGGAGATGTGTCAGTGTGCCACTCGTCACTTTGCCCCTTTGTCTCGGCATGGTACACAAAAATCCAGCATTCATCACCTGTGACCACACTACTGAACAGTTCGTGGTCACTGGCAGTTTTCTCAAGAAGATCAATGCATACGTTTCTTCGATTGTCCTTCGGCTTATTTGTGAGGTTTTCCGGTACCATTTTGGCACAAACCTTTTGCATGTGCAAAACTTCAGTCAAAATTTGACGCACAGTGAAAGTGTTTAACAGGTAACCCACCAAAATTCATTGTTAAACGTCGGTCTGATCTCACAATAGCATGCACACGATCGACGTTTTCGTCGCTTTATGAAGTTGAAGATCTCCCTGAGGGAGGTTCATCTTCAATGTGTTCTCGGCCTTCCAAAGATGATTTGTGCTAACGTAAAACTTGTGCTCTTGATAAGGACTGTTCCCCGACAGGCCTTTTTCAACTTTTCAAAGGTCACCCTCGCGGATTCCCCAAGTTTAACACAAAACTTGATGGCATAACGTTGCTCTAAATTCCGCTGTTCCATTTTCTTAACACAAAAAAACACAACTTCACTGACGGCGCTCTCAAAAATCCCGTGATAGCTGTAAGGAGCTGAAACGTGGACTGCAAATCTCGAAGGGATGAACACACCGGTCTATACAAGTAGGACAACACAGCGCTGCCAGATCGCTCGCATTGTTCTCGGTCTCATTACTTTTCTCACACACCTCGTATATTCCTTAAAAGAGAGTACAACCTTCCAATTAGACCAAAGGCTTTCCTGTTGTCAGGATCGGAACCACAGTTAGTTAAAAGATGACAACACGAAAACAAGAACCGTGAAGTGGTGGAGCCATCCGGTGGAGGAGGTGGCTACATGTCATTGGTGTTAGTCACTTGTTTATATCAGAGTATCTGAAAGGTATTGGCACTACTGATCAAACATTGTTACTTGTACCTTTAACCATTTATTCTCCCACTGTCACATCAAATTCCTCCTTCGTAGCTGGGAAAAACACTGATAATCCAAAACATTATCACCACTTTCTCAATAGCGTGTTGGTCCACCATAGGAACGCAATACAACAGCGGTTTTACGTGACATGGAATCGACACGTTCTTAAAAGGTTTCCAGCAGTATGTCTACCACATGTCATGCAGTTCCCGTGTATCACTAGCCGGCGATTTGAGGAGGGAGGCGGGGGAGGGGGGGGGGGGCGAGGCAGGAGCTGGTGCACGATTGTGTCCCAGACGTGATCCATCGAGCTCAGATCAGGTGAATTTTGTCGGCAAGTCATCAAGATGAGTTCACTATCATGGTTTTCAACTCACTGCAGCATGATTCTGGGCTGTGACACTTCCTGTTGGAAGATGCCGTCGCCATCGGAGAAAACATCAAACATGAAGGGATGCAGGTAGTTCCCAATAATGTTCACGTTGTCCACAGCTATTACTGAGTCCTCGGTTACTACCATAGGCCACATGGAAGCCCAGGTGAATGTCCCCCGAAGTATAACACTCTCCCTACCAGCCTGTTTCCATGACGCGGTTCATGTTTTGAGCAGCCGTTTGTCTGGATGACGGAGTAACCAGACACGGTCATCGACGCGTATAACAAGAAACGTAATTTTTTCGACCCGACGACACGTTTTCATTGATCCTCGGTCCAATCTCGATGATCTGGAGCCCATGCATTCGTAATTGACTGTGTCACTGGATCAACGTGGGAACATCTAGAAGACGTCTGCTACGGAGCCCTATGTTTAAAAATGTGCACTGATCGGTATGCTCCAAAACATTTGTACCTGCACCACCATTGTACAGGGTTACTATAAATGATACATTCGCTTTCAGGGCTCTATATTTTCCGAACTATTACACGTACAATGCATGAACAAACCCTTAAACTCATCGGGTTTGCATTTTGCACTCTACAAACGTTCTTTGGTCTCATGACACACGACAAATGCTCAAGCGGTAGTTGAGTTCGTTCCATATCTTACGTAGCAGCATCTTGCCAATTGTCATGGCAGCGTTCTCTGAGCTTCTCCAGTGTTCGTGGCAGAGGGGTGCGTAAACAAGGTCCTTAGCGTAATCCCAAAGGAAAAATTCACAAGGCCTTAGGTCAGGTGTCCTGAGGACCATAGGAACAGGGCCACGTGTGTCTTCACCACTAACAAGGGGACTGTACGAACATCCCCCCGCCGAATTGAGTCATTTTGGCAGGATATGAAGTGGAATGATCACATAAAATTAATTGTTGGTAAGGCGGGTACCAGGTTGAGATTCATTGGGAGAGTCCTTAGAAAATGTAGTCCATCAACAAAGCAGGTGGCCTACAAAACACTCGTTCGACCTATACTTGAGTATTGCTCATCAGTGTGGGATCCGTACCAGATCGGTCTGACGGAGGAGATAGAGAAGATCCAAAGAAGAGCGGCGCGTTTCGTCACAGGGTTATTTGGTAACCGTGATAGCGTTACGGAGATGTTTAGCAAACTCAAGTGGCAGACTCTGCAAGAGAGGCGCTCTGCATCGCGGTGTAGCTTGCTCGCCAGGTTTCGAGAGGGTGCGTTTCTGGATGAGGTATCGAATATATTGCTTCCCCCTACTTATACCTCCCGAGGAGATCACGAATGCAAAATTAGAGAGATTCGAGCGCCCACGGAGGCTTTCAGACAGTCGTTCTTCCCGCGAACCATACGCGACTGGAACAGAAAAGGGAGGTAATTACAGTGGCACGTGAAGTGGCCTCCGCCACACACCGTTGGGTGGCTTGCGGAGTATAAATGTAGATGTAGATTTAGATGTGTAGGAAACGACTAGGACTTCAACATACAGTATGTAAAGAGGAAGACGCAACTCTCAACCGTTTAGGAGAAAATCGAGTTTGAAGGTTTTAGGCATACTTATATGCTTTACAGTACCGCTATTCCTCAAAGAATCCGCCTAGTTTCATAATCACGAAGTCTGGGGATCGAATTTCGCTGTCGGTGTTTTATTGTTTTGCTTTCCCATGTAAATCTAACTATAGATTTATTACGACCGTGCAAATTATTAGTCCTCGATCATTCATTTATTATTTTCCTGGTCTTTATTCCGGGGAAAAAAGTGTAAGAGGGAACTTTTTTTTCTTCAGGAGATTAGAAATAAAAAAGGTACACATGTGAACTTTATCAGATCAGTATAGTCGTTTTATTTATATTAATGTACCCACATTTGTATCAGTTATAATGTGTAACATGTGGAGAACTGCAAGAATCAGTATGATACTGATTGTAGAAACAAACTAAACAATAACTGTCGCGACGTACAACACACGTAATGAAAGCCGAATTTTTGTACGTGTGTGGTTTTTCAGTGTGTCTTGGTTTAAATTCACAATCATCACACAATTTCGCGGTGTCCCGGGCATGTTGAAGCATACCACCGGATATTGGCGCAGATAGCTCACAAAAAAGTAGTAGCGCCAGCGCGATTCGAGCCCGAGACCGCGCAGTTATGAGAATAAGAGCTTACGCGCGCGGGGTAACCGCGCGTGCTAAGGCGCTTTGCACGGTTCGCGCGGCTCCTTCTGTCGGAGGTTCGAGTCCTCGAAAACAATTGAGATGTTACAGTGCTAGTCAGAGACAGATTATATCAGACCGTGTTTGACTTTGAAGGGCGTGGTGGTAAGTCAGCAAAGGAGCTGAATGTTCATCGAATGTCGTGGTGGTAGAGATATTGTGTTCTTATTATAGAAGATTTTAGCTTAGGTTCCGACCAACGGCCTTGCCGCAGTGGTAACACCAGTTCCCGTCAGATCACCGAAGTTAAGCGCTGTCGGGCTGGGCTAGCACTTGGATGGGTGACCGTCCGGTCTGCAGAGCGCTGTTAACAAGTGGGGTGCACGCAGCTCTTGCGAGGCAAACTGAGGAGCTACTCAATCGAGAAGTAACGACTCCGGTCTCGTAAGCTCACCATACGGCCGAAAGAGCGGTGTGCTGACCACGTGCCCCACCATATCCGAATCCAGAGACGCCTGTAGGCTGAGGATGACACGGCGGCCGGTCGGTACCGTTGGGCCTTCATGGCCTATTCGGGCGGAGTTTAGTTTTAGCTTAGGTTCCGAATGTAAGGTTGCGTTGTGCAGTTTCGATTTTAAATCGGCATTCAAGCGTAGTTGAGACCTTACACAGTTCATTGATGAGTAGAGGGCACAGATAAATAAGTGAATCATTTGGCATTTCGTCGTGAATTGGCTGTACGTTAACGAATTAATTGTTGTTTTTGTTGTTTTGGATTGGTGTAAATCTTTACTCTGTGTGAAGTACGATTTAGAGTTCCGATGTTTTGGAATAGTGATGTGGCCCAGGACCCACACATGGTGAAGAATTGTGTCTGGTTGAATTGTGGTGATTGGTTGTATGATAATTGCTGTGTGTCCGTAGTGACGACCCATTTGCGTATTATAGTAAAGGCCTGGACAATTCTTTACGATGACGAATGATAGGTTCATAGTACAAATCACCATGCGGTCTGCGGCGTCTCGTCACGGTCCGCGCGGTTCCTCCCGTCGGAGGTTCGAGTCCTCCCTCGGACATGGGTGTGTGTGTCGTCCTCAGCGTAAGTTAGTTTAAGTTAGATTCAGTAGTGTGTAAGCCTAGGGACCGATGACCTTAGCAGTTTGGTCCCATAAGACCTTACCACAAATTTCCAGTACAGCATAACTGGCCCGAATTGTGTAAAGATTTTAACCTGATATTATTACATTGTTCGAAATAGTAAAGAAGACATTAAGACGAGACACAAACAGTGCTAACCTTATTTTATTACACTGTTTGATATATTAAAGGAACCATTAAGGCGAGACACAAACAGTGCTATTAACTACTTAAAAGGAAAAAATCTATGGCGAGTGTCCGAAATCTTGAACATTTCACGGGATAAATATCAGGAGCCAACGCCTGAAGAGGTTAAAGTTTTGCTTATTAATATTAAATGTAGGGTCAAAGGGCGACAGCGACTTTTTTGTGGTTTATAGAGTCTGATTAGTTCTTTGGGGGCGGGGCACACGGACACTCATGCACGCGAAATTATTGTACTGCGACTTTAAGATATGAAGAACGTGTTATTTATAAAAATAAAATCACAGGTTCCCGCTCTCCTAATTTTACTCGTAAAATATTTAAGAAACTGTTTCATGATATCCGTGCAAACAATGCAAAGAGATAATAAAATAAAAACGATTAAATGTATGTGAGTAATAGCATCAACAGCAGTTAATAAGAAAGAAATATTATAAATTTTATAGTGAGAATAGGTTCTAAATAACAGGAAAAACAGTACTGCAGATAAAGTTTTGAACTCTACTATTGAGTAGTTCGTTTAGCGTAAAAATAATTGTAATTACATTAACGAAAAAAGATCGGTAGGATGGTATCAGAACAATTCCAATAACGATAAATAAGTATACGTGATGTAGGCCTACTAGATGTCATTCAGATGAAGATTATCGAAAGATATTATTGAACAATTCACTTTAATAAAATATAAAAAGTAGCATAAATAGTATACAGCTGACTCTGATGCATAATATATCTTTGCTTGTTTGTAGAGAAAATAAGGAACAAAAGCCAGAGTAAATCTATCTAGTTTTGCGGAAACATGAATAACCAAGTAAATCGGTAACTTTAAAATCAAGTGAACATTTTATATATTAGCTTATGTTAAAGCGTATGTTTTTCAAGGTTCTTAACGCGGAGATTATTGTGTTCGGTTTATATTCAGAGTCAGGGATATAAATATTTGTTCACAATTCGTTATCTAGTAATGTCATTATGTGGGATGTGCTGATTCCATAAGTCGGCATGAAGGACTAGTTACAGCCATCATTATGACAACTGCTGTTGTAACAGTCAATAATTGTATGCTTAATGCAGGAGAAAGGCCACGATATATTTGTCGCATGCTAACAATCTTTAAAACGTTAGAACTGGAATAAAAAAAAATGGTTCAAATGGCTCTGAGCACTATGGGACTCAACTGCTGAGGTGATTAGTCCCCTAGAACTTAGAACTAGTTAAACCTAACTAACCTAAGGACATCACAAACATCAATGCCCGAGGCAGGATTTGAACCTGCGACCGTAGCGGTCTTGCGGTTCCAGACTGCAGCGCCTTTAACCGCACGGCCACTTCGGCCGGCGAACTGGAATCACTAATTAGAATACTGCTTCAGACGCGTTATTGCGGGACTGTCACTGAGGGCGTTTATCGATAATCTGTGTTGGGAAGAAGGGAAGAGAGGAAACATAGCCTACACAGATCGTAACACTTGCCTTTGAACACTACAGTTCAAAGCCAGAAAATGTTTTACCTGTTATTGTAGGAAGTGTCGATTGACAAGAGATTGCTAAGTAAAAGGGCGCCGGCCGAAGTGGCCGTGCGGCTAAAGGCGCTGCAGTCTGGAACCGCAAGACCGCTACGGTCGCAGGTTCGAATCCTGCCTCGGGCATGGATGTTTGTGATGTCCTTAGGTTAGTTAGGTTTAACTAGTTCTAAGTTCTAGGGGACTAATGACCTCAGCAGTTGAGTCCCATAGTGCTCAGAGCCAGCTAGCCAGTAAAAGGGCATACCCTTCCTGTACCGTTATAATATCCAAAGTTTGCTTGTGAGAAATTGTAATTTAGTTTTTATCCTACTTTCCTTTAATAACCCTCATTATGATCTTGTGGAATTTTCTGTCATTTATCAGCTTATGTAAGTTCTCGTAGAGGTGATATAACTCATCATCAGAATGTGACTGTTGGTGAACGGACTAGGCATGAAAAGATCTCTTGTTAAATGTTAACATATATAGGATGAAGCCAAACTCTGGCGACAACATTTCTTACTTTCTTCAGGGATATTTTCTGAGTATTTTGGTGTAAGGAAGCTACAGCCCCCGCTAACTCGTTGCAGAATAATTACATTTCCTTCGATTTATTGCCAGTATTTATTTTTGTATCTGTATTGAAATGAAAACACCCGCTCAATAGCGCAAATGTTGACGGTATACTCTGTACATCTTTCTAGGAAACAAATTTATTACGCTCATTCAACGTATTTGTTGTTAACAATAGTAATGCCCACTTCCCTCTTCGCCGTCAAAGTTGTGTTCACTATTGCTCAGTTATGTCTGAGGTTTAGTTTTGCGACAGAGTTAACAGTGATACTCAGCAGTAACAGTAGGTTTACTGATGTACAGAGGGCCGATGAGTCTTTCCTCATGTGTTGCTGTTGTGGTGTTCAGTCCGAAGACTGATTTGATTCAGCTCTCCAAGCTATTCTATCCTGTGCAAGCCTCTTCATCTCTGAATAACTGCTGCAACCTACATCCTTCTGGATCTGCTTACTGTATTCATCTCTTGGTCCCCCTCTACCATCTTTACCCCCCGAACTTCCCTCCAGTACTAGATTGGTGATCCATTGAAATCTTACAATGTGCCTTATCAACCGATCCTCTCTTCTAGTCAGCTTGTGCCAAAAGTTTCTTTTCTCCCCAGTTCTATTCGGTACCCCCTCATTTTTTACGTGATCTACCCCTAACCTTCAGCATTCTGCTGTAGCATCACATTTCAAGATCTTCTATTCTCTTCTTACCTAAACTGTTTATCGTACATGTATCTCTTCCATACATTGTTATGCTCCATACAAATACTTTCAGAAAATGCTTCTTGATGCCTAAATCTATATTCGATGTTAACAAATTTCTCTCCTTCAAAAACACTTTTTTTTCCATTGCCAGTCTACATTTTATATCTTCTCTACTTCGGCTATCATCAGTTACTTTGCTACCCAAATAGCAAAACTCATCTACTACTTTAAGTCTCTCGTTTCCTAATCTAATCCTCTTAACATCACCTGATTTAATTCCACTACGTACCGATACCCTTGTTTTGCTTTTGTTGATGTTCATCTTATATCCTCCTCTCAACACACTGTCTATTTCGTTCAACTGCTCTTCCAAGTCCTTTGCTGTCTCCGACAGAACTGCAGTGTCACTGACATACATGAAAGTTTTTATTTCTTTTCGCTGAACTTTAATTATCACTCCAAAAACTTTTTTTGGTTTCCTCTATTTCTTGCTCAATGTACGGATTAAATAACATCGGAAATAGGTTACAATTTTCTCACTCCCTTCTCTACCAACGCTTCCCTTTTAAGCCCCTCGACTCTTATAACCTGCCTCTGGTTTTTATACAATTTTTAAATAACGTTTCGCTCCCTGTATTTATCCCTGCTACCTTTTTAATTTCAAAGAGAGTATTCCAGTCAACGCCGCCAAAAGCTTTCTCTAAGTCTACAAATGCTGTAAACGTAGGTTTTCCTTTCCTTAACCTATGTTCTAAGGGAAGTCGCAGGGTCAGTGTTGCCTCACGTGGTCCTACATTGCTCCAGAATCCAATATGATCTTCTCCGAGGTCGGCTTCCACCTGTTGAAGTTCATCTATGTGGACTCACTAAATGCAGTGGAAGAGCGGCACACAAGGACATTATGCTTAGCTGTTACCGAAGCAACAGCATCTGCACAACAGGATTTTGCATCTCCCTGAGGGTTGTTGCTGTGTACTTTGTGTTTCACGTTTTGGTGATAGCATTTTTCAAAAATCAAATGGCTCGGAGCACTATGAGACTTAACTGCTGAGGTCATCAGTCCCCTATAGCTTAGAACTACTTAAACGTAACTAACCTAAGGACATCACATACATCCATGCCCGAGGCAGGATTCGAACCTGCGACCGCAGCGGTCGCGCAGTTTCAGACTGTAGCGCCTAGAACCGCTCGGCCACTTCGGTCGCCTGCATTTTAAGGCTTTTTCACTATTGTAGAGGTATTTTCACAGAAACAAAGGTAATTAGGATAACAAATCAAATAAATCATAATTACATTATTACTCGGCAACGAGAGACTGGAGACCGTACTCCAAAATAAACAAAAAATATCACTGAACAGTTTCTGAAACTTCGTCGGTGGATTTCAGATTCACCCAGTACACCCTTCATCTTTCCCTAGCTGAGATTGTGTTCCATTTCTATTGCCTTTAACCTCAACAAGACAAACTCCGTTGTAGACCAGTTTCTAGTTGGTGTGAATAAGATTATATTAGTCCATAGGAAGACTCATACATTTAGTAGAAGATTGATTCGTTTTAAAATTTTTCGCTTAAATGTCTGGAGGCGACGCACGTCGAAAATGCATGGCGGCCTTGACTCGCAGAGTTATCTCCGCAAGAAATCATATAGAAGGATGCCATGACGCAATGTTGCGCGCTTCCGCACTGCATGTGGGATTTAGTGTCGCTGGAGGGGCAGCAAAACGCATGGCATTGCTCCGAACACAGGCAGCTTGCGTAAGCTCGCACGCCGCGAAGACACCTCCCGTCAGCCTTCCGGGAACCAGACTTCGGTGACGATTCCGGGAATGTCTGGTGCATGCTGCGTGAAGCTCGCGTAATATTGCCAGCGAAGAGAGAATCGAAAATTGTAAGGAACTGGTAATGACGTGTCTTCTTGGTTGGTATCTGAGCTAGTTATCAAGTCGACGCTGTAATATTTCTGGCTTTGCAGCCATTATATTCAGCTACTAGGAGCTCTCCTTAGACCAGCTGAGAAGGAAGCAGTGGGCAGATGACGTAATCTGGTATGAGATACCGACGACAGATAGTGAATTGGCTATACGTATCGTTAGAAAGACAACCTAAATTGTGGACCTCTTCCGTTATTGTCTGCTGCGTTCGGACGTAGCGCGCGAAAATGATAAATTTCTGCTATTAGTATTAGGAAAACTAACAGTGAATTTACTTGCATTTCGTATAAGAGCATCTCTAAATAGCAGGCTACCATTCCATTATTTAAGAAGTGTTAATTACCAGCAGAATAATGAACAACTGCTAAACGAAAAGGCAGATGAAGAACTTAGGAGATCTTCGGATCGCACCTAACTTGGATAGCGGCAGAATTGGTTCGGCTGTAATATCAGAGCTGGTTCGGCAATCTCGGAGGACAGACATGTCTGCGTTGGTTGGTGTCCTTAAGAACTTAATTAGCAATCTCTGGTTATATGTATACGTATTTGAGAACAATATGTTAGTAACTACGCAAATACACGGTTCACTGTTTTGTTTGTTTTTTATGAAAGTGTGAAGAATGGCAGTTAGTTCTGATTCATAAACTGGAATACAATTGTGCAGTTTCTCGTATTCTGCTAATAAAAAGCGAGTGCCATTCCATATAAACAAACTAACTGAAAATTTAATTATTTATACAAAAATAGTTCCTCGCTAAGAGTTTGTTGCAGCCTCAAGATAACGGGTTCACGACCTACGTGCTGTTTTCTGCGCAGGGCACAACAACTACAAAAGACTGAAAGTTGGTGAACATTTATTAGAACTTAAGCATTCCACTAAGGGTGATGGAAGTACATAGGCACCCTATGTGTACTCCAATCTTTGTACAAATGAGATCAGTGACACGTCATCTGTGGTAACACGGAGGAGGTATTAAGGAGAGAAATTTTCGAGGGAAGTGGTTTATAGTACGCACGTAAAATCCCTCTCTCCCTCTCTCTCTCTCTCTCTCTCTCTTTAAGTTGCGTTAACGCGAAGGAAATGCCTGGTCTGATATTGGAAGTTCACTTGCATGCGCCATTGAAAAGGCGTTAATCGTCTGTGGCGGTTTGGTATCATGTAACTGCAGTTCATATACAAAGTTCATATCTGTTTGACTCAAGTGAAAATCACAAATGTTTTCCAAAGAAACTAATACAAAGTAATACGAGATTTCAGCATAACCAATGTCATTCCTAGTGTATGTCACACAATGATCACACAGCGTATTAACTTCTGGATAAAAAAAAGAAAGATAAGAGGGGGTAGCCATAATGTTTATCACCTCAGAAAAATAAATTTACGCAATTATTTTCTGTTTGTCCGCAGGTACAAGTGTGCAGCTACGGTACGCATTGAAAACCGTTCACCATAATGTCGTAACATGTCGCTAGCGGAGAAAAAACGAAATGGCATACCCAGTGATGAAATGGAGATTGGCTGCCCCAGTCTGGTTTGCCTCCACTAGCAGCTGGATACGGCAATACGTCGAACGGTTTTCAGTGTGTAGCGTGGCTGTAGACATGTACCCAAAAACGGCAAAAAAAAAAAAAAAAACTGCGTAACTTTATTTTTTGCTTTGTGATTTTTAAAACGTTATGACCACCCCTCGTTCTTGTCTTAACAACCACTATTCTACCGAGATGTGTGCTCTTTACTAGACTGTATACACTGTGCTTTCCGTAGACCTATAATGAGGAGGTCCTGGCGGATGCGTAACATATCTAAAGGAAAAAAATCTATTTAAAAAAGTAGTGATATGTTAACAGTATTTCTAAAAATCCTAAGTGAAATGGCGCTCAACAACATGGGAAAAAGAACATTATATTTTTCATTTACATGTTAACTAAACTTGGCACAAACATATTTAAAAGTGTGCCGCATAATTCCTGTACTATGTAGAAAAGCATTGTCAATGCAAAAACAGTTTACGAGGCTGACTCACGCAGACAGCATTACTGCAGTGAAGCTATGTCAAAGTCAGGTGCTGCGTAGTATTTATGTCATGTGATACGCATTCTTATTAACGATAAGTGCATCAATTGATTCTGCTAAGAAACTCATCAATAATTTAGAAAAAAATTGACGACCAATAAAACCTTTTGACGCCCTTAATAAGTACTCCCTTAGTAAATAAAACTTTTAATGATCGCTGGCACATTATTGAAAATATCTGTTCCTGAATAACGGACATCTTTATGAAGCAAAGCCCGTGACTTCAATTTTTTTTAAAGACCCTTGTTGATCCTACTATTGAAATGAGCAAAGAAAGAGGCAAAACTTCATTGAGGCAAAACTTTCTGAGAAGCAGTAATTAGTATACCACGTTCCCTGAACAGACTTCTAACAAGATGTTCTTAAATTGACACCAGAAGTACGCTACTGATGTTATGAACTGACGAAACTATAATCGTCTAGTCATAACTGTGGGTTCTTAGATTGCTCTGGGGATGGATACTTATAACTGCAACATGAAACGTTAGTTCCCTTTATTACAAGAATAGTAAAAAGTTTACTTAACTCCATACAGTCCATTGCCACAAGTGTCTGTCCGAATATTTACACCTGTCTTTGAACAGTAAAGCATCACTTGATGCGCAAAATTACAAACTCTTCTCTTGAAACGCGAGTTCAAGTAGAGCTCCATCTGAGTAGCACTGGCGCGCTAATTACGATGGTGTTGACTGCTTCATGGCAGGTCAACGAAAGGGCGGGGCGACTCCATGCTCGGCTCTATATCGATCTCCGTGTGATGGTGCTGCGGTACTGATAGAGAGGGCGTGTCTGCAGGAGCACCTCCCATTCGCCGTTGTGGATTGCAGCGAGACGTCGCTAATTGGTGAGGGTAACTAGTGATGTACAGTTGAACGTATTTTGATGCATTGTTCTCGAGATGTGATTTCCTATTCCTTCTCTATGAGATATGAATAGCTTTTAGCCAATTTTTACCTGACGATAAAAATATACATCGCACGATTGCACTAGCGGATGCATTTGAGGGTTATCACTTTAATTCTGGACGTTGGCTACACTTCATCTAGAAAAATCTCGTCGTATATTTGTGTATTTGTTTGTCCTCCCCACGAGACAATTAACAGAAGAAATTTGTTCTCCTTCACGTAGGACTTTATCACACAGGCCAGTTCATTTAATTTTTTTTTATAAGACTTTGTAAGTTTCCCAGATTTTGACGAAGTAATGACGACACTCCTATATTTTGCTGTGTTCGCGTCCTCCATTTTTTGAATCATTGATGCAAAAGAGCCAGTACTCTCTTGCAGGTGTACATAGACTGTTGACAACAATATTCCATAAAGAGTTACAGGACACTGTGCTATATACTTTGTTCATATTTCGGTTTATATGCAGTGTAAGTAGCTTAAAAATTAAAAAGAAAGTCCGCATGTAGGGACTCGACCTCACGACCCTCGAATTACCGTTCTGTACTGTTTCAGCTCCGCTAAGGGCTGCCTGAAACTACCTTAGCATATATGGCTCGAGCCTCGCCCTGCCCGGATTTCAGTTTGGACCAGGTCGGTGATAAGGTGCAGGCGCGGTCCCCTTGTGAGACTAGAATGTGTCTCGCGCTAGTGGAGCGTAAGAGGCGTCATGTGTCGCCCGCGCTACGGCCAGGTTTCCGGCGAATGATCGCACGTTTGGTCGGGCACCGAGGCTGACGCTGCACCCAGCGGTGCAGCTGTATGCCGTGCACAGGCCAGTGCGCCTGCGCGCCGCGCGGCACGTACGCCGCGGCTCGGGCAGACACCTCGGCTGACGTAATAACGGGGGGTCTGGTCTACAAGGCGACACACCCGCAGGAGCGGAACACCGGCGCGCCGCCGAGGAACCGGTTTCTGCCAGCTGCGTGCACCCGCTCCAGTCACGTCCACCAGGACTGCTACGCCCAGCGGGATCAATCGACGGACGCGATACCCCAATAGCAGGCCGCCGTCCGTTCTGGCACGATCACTTCTCAGGATTCTATTTGAAGTCCGTTCTGCACGAGCAACTTTATGGCCATAAGCGACTATTCGTTAGGTACAAGTCACATGCTTGCGTGTGAATCAGCCACTAACCACGTCGCGAGTGGGTCAGTGGCGTCAATGACCAATTGAAGAGTGTAAATGGAAAACGTTGTAAATGCCATTTTTCCACGTTTTCGATGCTGTTGTGTCTCAGTACTCTGTTGAATTTCCGTAGACTTGATCCAGGTACCAAAAAACCGAGAAAGCCTTTCGAATATGCGTTAGTAGGGGGCGCATGGTCATTGTGCCAAGCGCTGCTTTCCTCTGGAGCTACAAAATTTAAAAGATTTGAGACGTGGTATACTAATAAACTTCTACTAGTTAAAAACTTAATTCTATGTTTCTGTACCTGTACTATCACAACAGAAAAAAAAGAAGACCAGTTTTCAACTGGTGTTCTACGGATCGGAGCGTGGAATGTCAGATCCCTTAATCGGGCAGGTGGGTTAGAAAATTTAAAAAGGGAAATGGATAGGTTAAAGTTGTATATACTGGGAATTAGTGAAGTTCGGTGGCAGGAGGAACAAGACTTTTGGTCAGGTGAATACAGGGTTATAAATACAAAATCAGATAGGCGTAATGCAGGAGTAGGTTTAATAATGAATAAAAAAAAATAGGAGTGCGGGTAAGCTACTACAAACAGCATAGTGAACGCATTATTGTGGCCAAGATAGACACGAAGCCCACGCCTACGACAGTAGTAGAAGTTTACATGCCAACTAGCTCTGCAGATAATGAAGAAATTGATGAAATGTATCATGTGATAAAAGAAATTATTCAGGTAGTGAAGGGAGACGAAAATTTAATAGTCATGGGTGACTGGAATTCGATAGTAGGAAAAGGGGGAGATGGAAACATAGTAGGTGAATATGGATTGGGGGTAGGAAATGAAAGAGGAAGCCGTCTGGTAGAATTTTGCACAGAGCATAACTTAATCATAGCTAACACTTGGTTCAACAATCATAAAAGAAGAACCCTGGAGACACTAGAAGGTATCAGATAGATTATATAATGGTAAGACAGAGATTTAGGAACCAGGTTTTAAATTGTAAGACATTTCCAGGGGCAGATGTGGACTCTGACCACAATCTATTAGTTATGAACTGTAGATTAAAACTGAAGAAACTGCAAAAAGGTGGGAATTTAAGGAGATGGGACCTGGATAAACTGAAAGAACCAGAGATTGTACAGAGTTTCAGGGAGAGCATAAGGGAACAATTGACAGAAATGGGGGAAAGAAATGCAGTAGAAGAAGAATGGGTAGCTTTGAGGGATGAAGTAGTGAAGGCAGCAGAGGATCAAGTAGGTAAAAAGACGACGGCTAGTAGAAATCCTTGGGTAACAGAAGAAATATTGAATTTAATTGATGAAAGGAGAAAATACAAAAACGCAGTAAATGAAGCAGGCAAAAAGGAATGCAAACGTCTCAAAATTGAGAACGACAGGAAGTGTAAAATGGCTAAGCAGGGGTGGCTAGAAGACAAATGTAAGGATGTAGAGGCGTATATCACTAGGGGTAAGATAGATACTGCCTACAGGAAAATTAAAGAGACTTTTGCAGAGAAGAGAACCACTTGTATGAATATCAAGAGCTCAGATGGAAACCCAGTTCTAAGCAAAGAAGGGAAAGCAGAGAGGGTGAAGGAGTATATAGAGGGTCTATACAAGGGTGATGTACTTGAAGACAATATAATGGAAATGGAAGAGGATGTAGATGAAGATGAAATGGGAGATACGATACTGCGTGAAGAGTTTGACTGAGCACTGAAAGGCCCCGGGAGTAGACAACATACCATTAGAACTACTGACGGCCTTAGGAGAGCCAGTCATGACAAAACTCTACCATCTGGTGAGCAAGATGTATGAGACAGGGGAAATACCCTCAGACTCCAAGAAGAATATAATAATTCCAATCTCAAAGAAAGCAGATGTTGACAGATATGAAAATTACCGAACTATCAGTTTAATTAGTCACAGCTGCAAAATACTAACACGAATTCTTTACTGACGAATGGAAAAACTGGTAGAAGCTGACCTCGGGGAAGATCAGTTTGGATTCCGTAGAAATATTGGAACACGTGAAGCAATACTGACCTTACGACTTATCTTAGAAGAAAGATTAAGAAAAGGCAAACCTACGTTCCTAGCATTTGTAGATTTAGAGAAAGCTTTTGACTATGTTGACTGGAATACTCTCTTAATGGTACTTGAAACAGAAACTTTCTTCGCGCTATTTTTACGAAAACAGACGTTTTTGAGACCGTGGTTGCGTAAAAAATACAGGTTGATTCTTGCCGAGAAGAAAACAGTAATCAGCCACTGTTAATAATGCTACGTATTTATTTACACAAAGCCGGCCGATGTGGCCGAGCGGTTCTAGGCGTTTCAGTCTCGAACCGCGGGACCGCTACGGTCGCAGGTTCGAATCCTGCCTCGGGCACGGATGTGTGTGATGTACTTAGTTTAGTTAGGTTTAAGTAGTCCTAAGTCTAGGGGACTGATGACCTTAGAAGTTAAGTCCCATAGTGCTCAGAGCCATTGGAACCATTTTATTTACACAAATACCGTTATTATCGGTATTGAACTGACAAGTTCCTCGGCAGACGGCTGGTCGTAATTACATTCCATTTTGTTGCGGTTTCATTATTTGTTGAAAAAAAAAAACAGCCAGCAACAAATGTAATACAAATGTGAACAGCCGTCTGAACCTGTGGGTTCGAAGCCAGTAACGACACTATTTGTATAAATAAATAGCATAATTAAAAGTGGCTGGTTCCCTTTTCATTCTTTGCAAGAACTAACTCGTAAAAACTTTCTTATTGCCACTAATAACCAGTGAATTTCGGGGTATGCCACTTACGATGTAAGTGGCATACCCTACAGCGCTATTAGTGGCCTGTCAGCGAATTAAAGTCGTATCACCCGAATCTCCTGGTGCGAAGTGGGTCTACTGCACTGATCTCTGAGTATTACTCCTGTACCGAGATTCGCTTGTCACGACTTGTCTCTTGTTTCTATACGTCGGCGCCGAAATTTCGTATGTTGTGAGTGCTCTCTGCTGTACAGGTTGGTGCCTGAGCCGCGAAAGTGAGGTTATGAGGGACCACCCTTTTACAAAAGGTCTGACTGTAGCAACAGAATTAAGAAACTAGCAATACAATACAGTTTATTACTAATCGAAGCAGAATTCAGGTCGGATTTTTTCATCAAATGTCATACAAACATTTCAAAATATCAACATTTAGATGTTCGAGAAAGTACATATAGGGAGATCAGACCAAATCTTAGTGACAGACAGGGGAAAGCACCATGTAACACCGCCTCTGCACTGATAAATGGCTTCCATTTAGTGAGGAAGAGAGCCCACATTTCGTATATGTCATATCCAGCTAAAGCTACTCATTCGTGATTAGATCTCGCAGAGATACCAAATTTCGGCAGTGTTGATTGCTATATTCCATTTGTTGTTTCAAACACTACCAGAGATTTTATGTTATATAGGATGATTTAACTTCCCAGCAGAGGTGCGATAAAGTTTTTGGAAAAACTACATTTTGTCTATGAGGTGCGTGATTGATTTTCTTGTAAAATTTTTTTGTTTATTCATAGACACAATCACATGTTTATGACACAGCGGCATACACTGAACACAGGTTCATGCGTTGACAACGCGTGAACCTGTGTTCAGTGTGTGCCGCCTTTAGCATCTGAAGATGGTCATTGTATGGCCAAAACCGGTTATGACTGTGTCATAAACATGTACGATAAAGTGCCTGAGTGTGCCTGGTGAACCCTGTGAACACAGTTGCTGCCATCTTCGAAGACGTTAGTGTGTAGTTGTGGAAGAAAAGGCTACATTTGCTCTTCGAAAATGTTGAAATAGACATTCTGGTTCATATTCACGGCAACCTAAACTACACTCCTGGAAATGGAAAAAAGAACACATTGACACCGGTGTGTCAGACCCACCATACTTGCTCCGGACACTGCGAGACGGCTGTACAAGCAATTATCACACGCACGGCACAGCGGACACACCAGGAACCGCGGTGTTGGCCGTCGAATGGCGCTAGCTGCGCAGCATTTGTGCACCGCCGCCGTCAGTGTCAGCCAGTTTGCCGTGGCATACGGAGCTCCATCGCAGTCTTTAACACTGGTAGCATGGCGCGACAGCGTGGACGTGAACCGTATGTGCAGTTGACGGACTTTGAGCGAGGGCGTATAGTGGGCATGCGGGAGGCCGGGTGGACGTACCGCCGAATTGCTCAACACGTGGGGCGTGAGGTCTCCACAGTACATCGATGTTGTCGCCAGTGGTCGGCGGAAGGTGCACGTGCCCGTCGACCTGGGACCGGACCGCAGCGACACACGGATGCACGCCAAGACCGTAGGATCCTACGCAGTGCCGTAGGGGACCGCACCGCCACTTCCCAGCAAATTAGGGACACTGTTGCTCCTGGGATATCGGCGAGGACCATTCGCAACCGTCTCCATGAAGCTGGGCTACGGTCCCGCACACCGTTAGGCCGTCTTCCGCTCACGCCCCAACATCGTGCAGCCTGCCTGCAGTGGTGTCGCGACAGGCGTGAATGGAGGGACGAATGGAGACGTGTCGTCTTCAGCGATGAGAGTCGCTTCTGCCTTGGTGCCAATGATGGTCGTATGCGTGTTTGGCGCCGTGCAGGTGAGCGCCACAATCAGGACTGCATACGACCGAGGCACACAGGGCCAACACCCGGCATCATGGTGTGGGGAGCGATCTCCTACACTGGCCGTACACCACTGGTGATCGTCGAGGGGACACTGAATAGTGCACGGTACATCCAAACCGTCATCGAACCCATCGTTCTACCATTCCTAGACCGGCAAGGGAACTTGCTGTTCCAACAGGACAATGCACGTCCGCATGTATCCCGTGCCACCCAACGTGCTCTAGAAGGTGTAAGTCAACTACCCTGGCCAGCAAGATCTCCGGATCTGTCCCCCATTGAGCATGTTTGGGACTGGATGAAGCGTCGTCTCACGCGGTCTGCACGTCCAGCACGAACGCTGGTCCAACTGAGGCGCCAGGTGGAAATGGCATGGCAAGCCGTTCCACAGGACTACATCCAGCATCTCTACGATCGTCTCCATGGGAGAATAGCAGCCTGCATTGCTGCGAAAGGTGGATATACACTGTACTAGTGCCGACATTGTGCATGCTCTGTTGCCTGTGTCTATGTGCCTGTGGTTCTGTCAGTGTGATCATGTGATGTATCTGACCCCAGGAATGTGTCAATAAAGTTTCCCCTTCCTGGGACAATGAATTCACGGTGTTCTTATTTGAATTTCCAGGAGTGTATTTGGCCCAAGTCATGCTGCGAAAATCAAAGCCGAAACACCACAGAACCACCTCTGGGCTTAACTACACCCTCCACACACTGCGGGTCAAACGTCTCATTGGGCCGACGCCCTGCATAATTTGAAAAGAAGCGAAATGGCGACTCTTCGGAGGGAGCTACGCGCCTCCAGCTTGCCACTTTCCGGTTTCTTGACTTGTTTGCGCAGCGTCGTGTGCCTCTGTTAGGAATGTTCCCTCGTGTAATGTTTGTTCGGAATCTGGTTGAGTTGGAGCTGCCTAATTTTATCTTCGTGATCGTTTCGCAAGGTATATGTAGGAGAAAGCAATATATTTGTTGTCTCTTCTAGGAACGTGCGCTCTAGGAACTTTAACACTAGACTATACCGTGATGCAGAATGCTACTCTTGCGACGTCCGTCACCTCCATGATGCTTTCGTGTTTACTAAATGAACCTGTCACGAAACGTGCTGCTCTCCTATGGGTCTTCTCTATTTCCACTGTCAGTCCTATCTGGTGCGGATACTACACTGACGAGTAATATTCAACTATTGGTCGAACGAGTGTTTTGTAGGCTACTTCCTTTGTTAACCTACATCTACATCTACATGGATACTCTGCAAATCACATTCAAGTGCCTGGCAGAGGGTTCATCGAAGCACCTTCACAATTCTCTATTATTCCAATCTCGTACAGAGCGCGGGAAGAATGAACTCCTATATCTTTCCATACGAGCTCTCATTTCCCATTTTTTTATCTTTGTGATCGTTCCTCCCTATGTAAGTCGGTGTCAACAAAATAGTTTCGCATTCGGAGGAGAAAGGTGGTGACTGGAGTTTCGTGAGGAGATTCCGTCGCGACGAAAAACGCCTTTCTTTTAATGATGTCCATCCCAAATCCTGTATCATTTCTGTGACACTCTCTCCCATATTTCGCGATAATACAAAACGTGCTGCCTTTCTTTGAACTTTTTCGATGTACTCAGTCAGTCCTATCTGGTAAGGATCCCACACCGCGCAACAGTATTCTAAAAGAGGACGGACAAGCGTAGTGTAGGTAGTCTCCTTAGTAGGTCTGTTACATTTTCTAAGCGTCCTGCCAATGAAACGCAGTCTTTGGTTAGCCTTCCCCACAGCATTTTCCATGCGTTCCTTCCAATTTAAATTGTTCGTAATTGTAATTCCTAGGTATTTAGTTGAATTTACGGCTTTTAGATTAGACCGATTTATCGTGTAACTGAGGTTTAACCCATTCTTTTTAGCACTCATGTGGATGATCTCACACTTACTGTTATTTAAGGCCAACTGCCACTTTTCGCACCATTCCGATATTTCTTTTAAGTCGTTTTCATGAGAATTCTTCCAGTGAATCTGAGTCTGGCAACTGTCTCACCCGCGATTAATTTTATGTGGTCATTGCACTTCAAATCGTTCCATATGCATAATTCCAGGTATTTCATGGAAATAATTGCTTTCAGTAACTGTTCTGGAATCGTGTAATCATACAACAAAAGGCCTTTTTGTCTACGTATTCACAATGCGTTACGTTTGTGTATAGTGAGAGTCAATTTCCACTCCCTACGGCAAGCATCGATCATCTGTAGGTCTTCCTGCATTTCGTTACAATTTTCTAGCTTTGCGACTTCTTTGTGTACAACAGCATCACCTGTGAAAATCCACATCGAACAGCCGACGTTATATACGGGGTGTTCAAAAAGTTTCTCCGCAGTGCCGTATGATTGTTAGCCGCGCGTGCCCTATGCCGCAGTGAATATATCGAGATTAAACTCAGTAAAGTACAAGTTATTAATTTATTGAATATTCGTTTTTACTTACAAATTTTCACTTTAGATGTTGAAAGTGTCCCCCCTGTTGTTGAATACACAATTCAATTCGTCTGATCATGTTACAAAACACAAGCTGTAACATTTCTTCTCTAATAGAAGCAGTGAAAGTGGATATTGCAGTTTTCAATTCATCGATGGAATTTGGACGGTTTTTATACACAGTTGCTTTCGCTGCATCCTAGAAGAAAAAGTCATGTGGTGATAGTTCAGGCGATCGTGGAGGCCAAAGTCCCTATAAAATTATGCGATCACCAAAAACATCACCAAGCAGTGACATCGAAACGCGAGCTGTACGCGCGGTTGCACCATCTTGTTGAAAATAACCCATTCAGTATTTCACTCAACACAAGTTCTCCTATGAAAGGGTACAGAATATCACTGCAGTATCGTTGTGCGCTTATTGTTTCGTTGAAAAATATGGGACCCACAATCTAACGTCTAGAAATTGCAATCCAAACTCCTATTTTCACAGAATGAAGTGGTTCCTCCTGAATACACAATGGATTTGCAGTACTCCACTTTCGAGAATTTTGTGAGTTCATGTACTCGGATAAACGAAACCACGCCTCATCAGTGAAAAACGTTTCATTAAGAATATTCCTTCCATTTTGTTGAACGAAATTTTTGAACCATTGACAGTAATGCAGTCTCTTGCAATGATCAGTATTTTTCCGTTCTTGCTCCACTGTCACTTTGTATGGGAAAATTTCTAATTTTTTCCTTACAGCTGTGTGGGCCGTTTCGACACTAGTATCGATTTCCTGGGCGAGTTTTCTTACTGACTTGTTCAGACTCATGCACGTTTTATCGGAAATATCGAGTAGTTTATCCTCAGACAAAACGCTAGGACGACCACTTCTCGGTGCATCTGTCACTGAACCCGTACTTCGAAATTTGTTAATCAGATCTCCGGGAAAACTGTATTAAATGTTTGACGAACTGAAACTGTGTATCTACCGCCAGCTTTGAACACTTGATCGACTAAAAACACACGTTCTTCAATGGTTAGTATTTCAACAGTGACAAAAATGAAACAAACGAACAAAGGAACTAAACTTGAACTTTCACGTCAACACGTAACGAAACTGACGCTGGTTGAGATAAACGAAACAGTGGAATGTTGGGAGGGTCCACTTGAAGGGAAGTAACCCAGGCAGGCGAACAATCATACGGCACGCGCGGCTAACAATAATACGGCACTGCGGAGAGACTTTTTGAACACCCCGTACTAGTTCATTTATATGTAAGGGGCGATCAAAAGGTTTCCGTTCGAAGGCCACACTAACCCTCTGCCTATATGTCGGTGTTTATATACCCGCATCGGAGACGCACTGCGTTGCATATACGCTGCAGAAACCCCCTGAAACGAAAACTTCTTGATCGTTCCTTGTACAGAGTGGTCAGAAACAGTCTGCAAAGCTTGTGGGGGCGTTGCAGGGTAGGATGTGGTGAGAAATAATCCTTACGAAAAAATCTGACATGTTGCGCCGTTTCCGATTCACCAAACAAGAGAGCGATACACAAATTGGACCTGGGACTGTAGTAAGGATCGAACCCGAGTCAATGACTGACCAGTCTCGTACGCTATCATTTACGCTATGACAATAATTGACAGTAATTGTATGTGGCGGGCAGCTTGAATTTGCTCGCACAACGGCATGATTGGCTAACTTCAATCATAACTAACTCTGAAACGGCGCAACGTATAGAATTGTTTTCTTAACAATTATTTGTCAGCACAAGCTACCTTGCAACACCCGTGCAGGATTTCCGACTGTTTCCTGTCTATTGTGAAAAGTAATGGTCCTATAACACTCCCAAGAGACATGCCCGTCCTTACTTCATGTGTGATGATGATGTTGATTTGTGGGGCGCTCGACATTGTGGTCATCAGTGCCCATACAAGTTCAAAATCGTTCTGTTTTGAGTCTCGGCACGTCCCGAATGATGAAGAAATTATGAGGACAACACAAACATCCAGTCCTCGGAAGGGAATCGAACCCGGGACCCCGTGATCCAGAGGCAGCAACTCTAGCCACTAGATCACGAGCTGCTAACTCTTTTATGTGTGAAGTCTTCTTTCTGTTTGCTAGAAACTCTTCAATTCAATCTCACAGTTGTTCCGAAATTCTGTATGCTCGTATTTTGTTCGGTAGGCAGCAGCGCGGAACTGTATCGAATGCCTTCTGGATGTCAAGGAACGTGGCGTCTACCTGGGCGCAGGTTTCTCCTGCCTTCTGGGTCTTGTGGGCGAACAGACCGAGCCGGGATTCATACGATTTTTGTTTTTGGGACGCACGTTGATTTCTATAGAGGAGATTTTCGGTCCCCAGAAATGTCATAATACGCGAGCATAAAACAAGTTCCAAACTTTCACAACAGATCGACGGTGGAGAAATAACCCGATACTTTTGTGCATCTGTTCGGCGACGCTCCTCAAAAAGGGAATGATTTGTGCTCGTTCAGATCATTAGGAACTCTTCGTTCCTCTACACGACGGCTAGAAGAGGGGCAATTATTTCGTACATTCTGTATAGAATCGAATTGCCGCTCCATAAGGTCCAGTGGCCTTTCCTCTGTTGAGCCTTTTCAGTTGATTGCTGTCCCTTGATCATTTATTTAAACATCTGTCATTTTGTCGTTCATGCAACGATTTAAACAAGGAAGTGCAGTGTAATCTTCCTCTTTGAAAAAGTTTTGGAGAAAGATGTTTTGTGTTTCAGCCTTTTTGGGTCATTCTGTGTTTCAATCCCATTATGGCCACAGAGTGTCTGGACCGACGTCTTCGATCCGTTTACTTATTAACATAATACCAAAACCTCCTTGGATTTTCTGTGAAACAATAAAATAGAGGTAAAGACGGCACAAAATTCCCCAATATACTACAAATTGTGTGAGTGAGGCGAAAATAGGTTATGTTCCATTGTCAGCAGATACCGCCTGCGTCCCCTGTCTTTGCGCGTGTGTGATCCTCAATCTACTCACGATTTTAGAACTCTACGGTCGGCACGGTCCGTTGATCATTCACGCCACCGACTAAATATGTGGTGCGTATTCACCACGAATAACCAATTTAGACAAGAAAGTCTGTGGTTGAAAACAACGGATTTTATGTTCTGTGTTATCATCGAAAATGTAACTTCACAGATCAATGCTGTTTCACATACATACTGGCAAACCTCAAGGGATTGTAAACGGCGTCTTGAGGAATTAATTGAGGGTAGGCGTCCTCGTCTGAAAGGTCATTGACCGGCACTAGAGATCGTCCAATTAATAGGAGCCAACGCCAGCTGCTGTCCCATTTCGGTAGGAAATATGAGTTCGTATGCTGATGTAACGCGAGCGGAACTTGTCTCAGGCGTTCAAGCAACGTTTAGGACGCAAGACTGAGTCGAACGCATCCGCGTCTACCGCAACCCCAAGTGAGCATACGAACTGACGTATCTGTCAGAGTGGTGGCCTACCTGCAGGCGTTGACCCCTGGATCTTCGACGCTCTGTTACTCTGCGTTCACAGTGGCGCCGACAATGATCGCCAGACACCGACGCCAGAGGTCGCCTGATAACATCGGCTGACAGCTGGATCACAGTGCGTCTTCGTCAGTTTTTGGCGAGATCGAGAAGGTCGGAATCTATTCCATCCTATATCTGTCACGAAAAGAATGTGGCGAATACTGTACACTTCTTCCTCAGTTATTGAGCAACCAGACAAGTTTTACGAATATATGAGATGAAGAGAGAAATGTTTACTCGAGATAGGCTTAATATGTGGTGACACTGAAAAGCAATATTACAAAGACCGTGCACAACTTCCAATAAATTCAACAAAACAGAGCCGGCCTGAGTGGCCGAGCGGTTCTAGGCGCTTCAGTCTGGAACCGCGCGACCGCTACGGACGCAGGTTCGAATCCTGCCTCGGGCATGGATGTGTGTGATGTCCTTAAGTTAGTTAGGTTTAAGTAGTTCTAAGTTCTAGGGGACTGATGACCTCAGATGTTTAGTCCCATAGTGCTCAGAGCCATTTGAACCATTTGAACTAGCAAAACAGACATGTGTCACACCGCCCAGCACACGTGTGAAAGACAAACAAAAATTTTGGAAGAAGGTATTTGAAAACCTAAAGCACAGGAAAGTGTAAACGCGTACAACACGTTTGCAAATCACTTCGTGTAACAGAATCATCAACTCACTGGGATAAAAACGCCAGTAAACACTAATAATAATTCGTAGACAGGTAATGCCCCCCTACCAGAGCCCAAAAAATCCACAATAGAAACTGTAAGCATCAAAATGGACATATGACACTTTTTTCACAAGAACAGAAAACTTTTTGAGATTATAACCTAGGCCTATAATTTCCGATACAGATTTTTCCTGTGTGGCAAATGATATGTTGCATTAAGTATAGACATGAAGCTGAAATGGCTAACAGCCACATGACATTCATAATGTCATACACAGTAACGTTCAATGAATTGTTATTAAATTTTTAAATTGTTAAAAACTTCTGGTTTCCAATAAAGTAGCGATTTCACCCAATAATATGCGCCTGTTATTATCTTTCTGATCTTCAGAATGCTATAAACTCTTTCGTTCTTCTACTAAACTTAAAAATTTTTCAAAGACCATGATCTGCGCGTGGGAACGTCGTGTGATTCGACCGAAGAAAACAAATTGATCTGATTTCCAGCGACCTTCATCCGAAGTCATCCGCGGTCTCGGTGCAAGCGATCTAACGCCCGAACGTCTGTATGTTCGGGCGATAGATCGCATGAACCGAGAAGGCGGCACGCATTGGTGTACCGCTTTGAAACGATCGACCGTCTTCGCCCGATATCGGTCGCTGGCGGAATTCCCCGATGTCGGTGCCAATACAACCGGAGCATTAGGTCGTTGGATGACGTTTCTAGACATAGGTTCCTATCCTTAGCCCCTCAAGTCGCCATCTACAATCTGTTGAAGTTTATGGTATGGTGTTGTTACGTCCCGTGTGTTGTTACGTCCCGTGCGGCCGTGAACCCGAAGATTAGTTTGAACACAACAGTGCTGTGCTAGTTATAGTCCCAACTGAAGTCGTATTCCGTAGCCTTGCTTCAAACTGTGAACTGAAAGGAGAGGTCAGTAAGTCTTACTATCGATCGAGTATCGATACCTGGTTGCCACTTGTTCACGCTAAACTGTTCACCTCGGGTGTTTCCTGAACTATTCAAGATATTTCAGTTCTGTTTTCACAGAAATGAATTGTGAAAAAGTCGTCACTAACTGAAGTATAGTCTCTTTCCATATCTATATAAATTACAAAGGTATTAGTATCAACTTCGCTTTCTCAACTGAAATAATAATAATTTCTGCTGCTAGTAACGTAACTAAGAGTCTGCACCTAAGAGTCTGCTCATAAAAGCGGAATAGTGGAGAAAAGTTTAATATAAAACTGATATTATTCACACTTGTCTACATCTAGCTAGACTGACACACCAGCTGGAAGGCAAACGACGCACCATCTAAGGATGACTCACCAGTTAACTATGGTAAGAGTTCTGTTGTTGTCTCTGCGAGAGCCTTGGAAGAATAGTACATATCAAAATTTGAATGGATTTGTAAAACATGAAACCGAGGCATAGAGTTTGTTAGGTAATAACTTCGCTTCAGGAGTTTACTTTCAAGACACATACCAACATTGCAAAATTGCATCAGCAACACTAACAAAAAGGAAATCACAAAAGAATGTGCTCGTAACCATGCCCTTAAAATGCCACTTAAGTGTTGAAAATGGCCACTCTACTGCAATGCACGTATGCAGTCGCTGGTGTAAGGACAGCGTGAAGAGCGTTTCGATATCTCTGCACAGGCTGCAACAGTGCGATTGTTTTAAATTTCTTCTTAGATTGTCGGAACTTTAGCATAGACTTCGAGTTCACCGCATCCAGTGGCGTTAAATCAGGTGAAAGTGCAGTCCAACTGATAACGCTTCCAGGTCCTATCCAGCGACCAGGAAAGAGCTGGGAGAGCCCATTCCCAGCCACAAGTGAGCAGTGCGCCAGGCACCCACCGTAGATGTACGAATTTCGAGTGATACTTCCTTTAGCATGTGGCACCAAAGTTAGTGTCCAGTCCCTAACGAATGAGACAGGAACTGAAACTGAGAATAGCAAAACAAAAGCTGAAATGCTTAACTTCGTTTTCAAATGTTCCTTTACGAAGGAAAACACAGGAGAATTGCCCCAATTTAATCCTCGTACCACTGAAAAGATGAACGATATAAGTATTAGGGTCAGTGGTGTTGAGAAACAGCTGAAATCGCTAAAATTGAACAAAGCTTCAGGCCCTGAGGGAATCCCTGTCATGTTCCATATTGAATTTGCGGCTGAGTTATCCCTCTTCTAACTATAATCTATCGTAGATCCCTCGAACAAAAGGCTGTGTCCAGTTCTTGGAAAAAAGGCACAGGCCACACCCATCTCCAAGAACGGTAGTAGAAGTGATTCACAAAACTACAGTCCACTATCCTTGACATCGATTTGTTGTAGAATCTTAGAACATATTCAGAGCTCAAACATAATGAGGTATCTTGAGCAAAATGACCTCCTCTATGCCAACCAGCACGGATTTCGGAAACATCGATCATGTGAAACCCAACTCGCACTTGTCTCACATGACATGCTGAAAGCTTTGGATCGAAGGAACAGATAGATGCTGTGTTACTTGATTTCCAAAAAACATTTTAGTAATTACCGCACCTACGCTTACTGCCGAAAGTACGATCATACGGGGTATCAAGTGAAATCTGTGACTGGATTGAGGACTTTTTGGTAGAGATGACACAGCACGTTATCTAGGATGGAGAGTCATCTTCAGATGTAGAAATAACATCGGCTGTGCCCCAGGGAAGCGTGTTGGGACAGTTACTGTTCAAGTTGTATATTAATAACCTTGCAGACAATATTAACAGTACACTCAGGCTTTTTGCAGACGATGCAGTTATCTATAGTGAAGTTGCGTAAATATTCAGTCAGATTTTGATAAGATATCAACGTGGTGCAGAGACTGACAACTTGCTCTAAATGTTCAGAAATGTAAAATGTTGCACTTCGCAAAACTACAATATCAATGAATCATTGTTGGAATCGACCAACTCATACAAATACCTGGGCGTAACGCTTTGCAGGGATATGAAATAGAATAATCACATGGCTCCGGTCGTGGGTAAAGCAGGTAGAAAACTTTGGTTTATTGGTAGAATAGTGGGGAAGTATAATCAGTCTACAAAAGAGATTGCTTACAAATAACTAGTGCGGTCGGATCTAGAATATTGCTCAAGTATGCGGGAACCCTACCAGATAGATCTAACAGAGATACTGAACGTATACATAGAACGGCAGCACGAATGGTCACAGGTTCGTTTAATTCGTGGGGAGTGTCACAGAGATACTGAAGGAACTGCACAGGCAGACTCTTGAGGACAGACTTGAACTCTCCCAAGGAAGTCTATTAACAAAGCTTCAAGTACCGGATTTAAATGATTAGTCCAGGAACTTACTACAACTTACTTCGTATCGCTCACATAGGGATCGTGAGGACAAGATTAGAATAACTACTGTACCCACAGATGCTTTCAAACAACCATTCTTCCCGAGCTCTATACGTGAGTGTAACACGAAGAAACCCTAATAACTGGTACAATGCACCTTCCGTGCACCTCATGGTG
The DNA here is from genome assembly GCF_021461395.2 of Schistocerca americana. NCBI lineage: Eukaryota > Metazoa > Arthropoda > Insecta > Orthoptera > Acrididae > Schistocerca > Schistocerca americana. Next base: position 308,121,438 of record NC_060120.1, on the reverse strand, counting down.
GTTTGCAGAGTATGGGTGTACACTATGTGATCAAAAGTATCCGGAGGCCTGGCTGCAAATGACTTACAAGTTCGTGGCGCCCTCCATCGGTAATGCTGGGGTTCAATATGGTGTTGGCCCACCCTTAGCATTGATGACAGCTTCCACTCTCGCAGGCATACGTTCAGTCAAGTGCTGGAAGGTTTCTTGGGGAATGGCAGCTCATTCTTCACGGAGTTCTGCACTGAGGAGAGGTATCGATGTCGGTCGGTGAGGCCTGGCGCGAAGTCGGCACTCCAAAACATCCCAGACGTGTTCTGTAGGATTCAGTTCAGGACTCTGTGCAGGCCATTCCATTACAGCGATGTTATTGTTGTGTAACCACTCCACCACAAGCCGTTCATTACGATCGTGTCGAAAGATGCAGTCACCATCCCCGAATTGCTCTTCAACAATGGGAAACAAACGGCGCTTAAAACATCAATGTAGGCCTGTGCTGTGGTAGACCGCGCAAAACAACACTGGGCGCAAGCCCCCTCCATGAAAAACGTGACCACACCACAACAACAGCGCCTCCGAAGTTTACTGTTGGCTCCATTCAAGCTGGCAGATGACGTTCACCGGGCATTCGCCATACCCACACCCTGCCATCGGAGCCCCACATTGTGTACTGTAATTCGTCACTCCACACAACGTTTTTCCACAGTTCAATCGTCCAATGTTTACATTCCATAAATCAAGCGAGGCGCCGTTTGGCATTTACCGGCGTCATGTGTGGCTTATGAGCAGCCGCTCGACCATGGAATCCAAGTTTTCTCACCTCCTTCCAAACTGTCATAGCACTTGCAGTGGATCCTCATTTGACCACTTCTTTCCACACCTCTGCTAAGGAGGTCAGAACTGCGGCGGTTTTCGCGTAAGTGAAAAACATCTAAGACCCATCGATGCTCAGAATCGACACGAAAAGACCTCAGGGGATGGCATAAAGAGCGTAAATGAAACCACCCCTTGCCTTGGCGCGTTGATTGCCACACATTTCGGGGTAGAAAACGTCAGTTCGCAGTGCGATGGCCAACAGGCGTAATTTGGCCACTCTACCACCCCCTGGGCGCTTCAGTCCTACTCTAAGGACATGACTGGGCTGCAGCCCCACTGAATATGATCTCACCCCTGTGGGGTGAAGCGTGACAGGAATTTTTGCTATGTCATACAGGGTGCAACCACTACGGACCACCGAGCGAGGTGGCGCAGTGGTTAGCACACTGGACTCGCATTCGGGAGGACGACGGTTCAATCCCGTCTCCAGCCATCCTGATTTAGGTTTTCCGTGATTTCCCTAAATCGTTTCAGGCAAATGCCGGGATGGTTCCTTTGAAAGGGCACGGCCGATTTCCTTCCCAATCCTTCCCTAACCCGAGCTTGCGCTCCGTCTCTAATGACCTCGTTGTCGACGGGACGTTAAACACTAACCACCACCACCACTACGGACCGTTCGAAACCATTCGACGATATTTGAAAGTGATCCGAAGCAGAAAATTTTATGCTTCTTCACCCCTCCATTTCGCGCTCTCTTGTGACATGATCACGGGAGGGTTCGGCAGTGAAAAATTCGTGAATAAAATGACAAAGTGTCTCTCTAAGACCAGTCAGTTCCTCGAGAACCTCTGTGCCACCCATGCACCTCTGTTGAGCACGTCGTAAATGTACCTGTCAGAAACCTCGACCCCAATTCAGCCTAGCGGCCGTTCTAGCGTCTGAGGGTTGGGTAACCCTTTCGGTACTCTTAGGTGCAGTTTTGCCTACCTTCAGGCGCTTGAGCAGCCAAGAGACTGAATTGGTGTCCAAGTTTTTAAGAGGTACATTTACAACGTGCTCAACAAAGGTGCGTGGGTGGCTTCGAGGATGTTGCCCAACAGCTTGCTCTTACAAGGACACATTATCGTTTTATTCACGCTTGTGGCAATGCTGAACCCTCCGTGATCACGCCACAAGAAGGCTGAAAAAGGACGGATGAAAAGCATGAAAATACTTTCCTGCTCGGACTACGTTCAAATTTTGTCGAGTAGTTTTGAACGGTCCATAGTTGTTCCACCCTATATGGCACAGCAAAAGAGTGAGATAACGTTGAGTGGGGCTGCAGCCCAACCACATCCTTAATGTAGGGTTGAAACACCCAGGGGGTGGTAGGAGTGGCCAAATTAGGCCTGTTGCCCATCGCACTGCTAGCTGTCGTTTTCTACTGCGAAATGTGTGGCCATCAACGCGCCAAGGGAAGGGGTGGTTTCATTGACACTCCTTATGCCATCCTCCGAGGCCTTTTCGTGCCAGTTATGAGCATCGATGTGCCTGAAATGTTTCCGTCGCCCACATATGCGAAAACTGCGTGATTTCAAAGGTAAGTGTCGCAATTCTGACATCCTTCGCAGAGGCGTCAAAAGAAGGCGTGAAATGAGCGTCAGAGGGTGTGTAGGGATCTTCCCATTGTGTGACACGTCCAGAGTGGCGTTGGGAAATGTTGTGGTGAAATTTGGTTCTAATGTAACATCGTTAACCCACCTTGCAGCTCACATGAACATCTGAGCTGTGGCCTTTTTTTCGCACGTGTAGACACCTTGCTGTTTCAAGCGTCGCCGTCCCAGAGGGTTGTGTCACAGGCCGCCACTCTTTTTTGTTAAGGAAACTATGAATGACATTTCAATCACGTATGTTGCAGTGGAAGACAATTACTGGTTTTCGAAAAAGTGATTTATTGCCTTGCGCAGTGTGTTTCCCTCGCTCCGCTGATCACAGGGTTGCTCCTTACCCTCTACGTAGTATTCCAGTGTCCTTCCAGTAATAACCCTCTGCACATTCCCTAAATTGTCATTCTTATTGGGCACTGTCTGTTGGGATACCTCTGTGCGTACAACTCAACTGTTCTGTTCACATTGTTCCTGGGTTATCTGTAAACAAGTAGCATATCTAGTTCCTCTGGCTTTGTGAAATATGTTTATTTTTTTCAAACTAACCAACATTCGACACACGTGAACGACACGGACAATGAAAGCCACATTTCTTCTGTGTCCCCTTTATATTGGTATCATACTCTGTTCCCTTCCCATACGACGTGACGTAATTCCTGATTTGGGAATGAAATCGCAAATTTCCGCGTAAGGCACCACTAAGTTTCATGTTAATAACACATAAATACCAATTTATGAATTTTGGAATATATCCAAAACCACTAATCAGATTTTGGAGAGTGAAACGTCGTTGTACTTGTTGCTTTTAGAACTACGACACTAGCAGCAGAAATCGAAGTAGTTCTATTTGGAAAATGCGAGTTTACACCAATATCTCCGTAATTTATAAATTTTATAAAGAGGCTATACGTCATTAGCGAGGACCCTCTCGCAACTAATACGTGTGAAAACGGAATTCAAATACCTTAACCCATTCAGGGAATACCTAAGATGGACACCTTAGCTGGATCACTGTATAAACCCAGAGTGTCTCACAATTATTATTACAAGCTTGTAGGTGTTGTAGAGGGGACATAGTACGGAGGTTGTACGAACATGCGGAAACACCGCGAGAAACGCTTGCTGGAGCATGAATGCAGATGCTAGCCAAGCCTGCAGGCTGCACTGTTGTATTCGCACGAACGCCGCCACTGCAGTGTTACGTTGTAAGTGTCCCTCGTGGTCGGAATGTTGGTCATGTAGCGAATTCTTGATGTTAGTGTTATGGGCGCTTCCGTAACCAAGGGAGCCGAAGCGTTTGGTGTTTTAAGAGGGACCGCATCGACGATTTATACCGCATACAAGGAAAGGACGAAGACGTCATCCCCTAAGTCACTAAGCGGGCGAAAGCTTGTGTTGAGTGATTGTGACAGACGGTCACAGAAGTGGATTGTGACAAAAAATAAGAGGACGACAGCTGTACGACGAGTCACTGCAGAACTGAATGTCGCGCTCCCGAATCCTGTCAGCACCAAAACAACACGATGGGATCTCTATAAACAAGCGAGCAGGTTTTCCGAAACCACTCATCAGTCATGCCAATGCCCGTAGCCGAAATACGTAGTGTTGAAGCCATAAAATTTGGACTACAGAGCAATGGAAGAGAGTCATTTGGTCGAGTGAGTCTTGTTTCACACTATTTCCAACATCAAACCGAGTTTACGTCCGAAGAGTGAAACATGTCGGGGAGTCTGGTAACGATTTGGGCAGCCATATCGTGGTATTCCATTCTGCCAATAGTTGCTCTGCAGGATCGCCACACTGTGTAAGATTCTGTGATCATTTTGGCTAACTAGGTGCATAGCATGGTATAATGTTTGTTTCCCAATGGTAATGCTGTGCTCCAGTACGAGAGGACCACTGTTCACAAACCTGGACTGGTTTTGTGACCACGAGGATGAAATGCCGCATCTTCCTGGCCGTCACAGTCACCGAATTTCAATATTGTTGAGCCTTTGTGGCTTACTTTGGAGAGAAGGTTGCGTGATTGCTATCCACCTCCACAATCATTACCCGAACTTGCCAGTTTTTTTTTGCAAGGAACATGGTATAATAGTCAATAGAAAACCATTCAGTAACTGTATGTATCCATTCCAAGATGGCTGGAAACTGTTTTGATTACTACGTGTTTCCTACACAGTCTTAGGTATGGTACTGTGTTGTGTATTTGGTATTTCCACATTTTTATGCTACCTCTGTAGGTAAATTTCTAACAACCCAACTGCGAAAACGTACCTTTCCGATGTAAAACAAGTTTGAAGATCCGATTACTTTGAAGTCTCCCGCTTCATGGTCTGCACACAACGCAGACAATGAGCTCTGACCTGTGTGTTCTGCAGGAGCTGCTCCACGTGGCCACCCTGCTGTTTGTTACACAAGGCGCATCTAAAACTTCACTCACTGTAGCGCCATTTTATGGCGTTTCTGGACGTGGGTTCCTATCCTCAGCTTCTTCCTCAAAACCTCATCTACGACCCATTAACTTGTTATCTTATGTGTGAGTTGGATGCTTTCTATTGTTTTGAAGGAGTTGGTCTTTAGTGTTGATCTCGAAAAATATTGTCATGATTTGACATATTTCCTGTAACTGATTTCGTTTTATACCTGGAGATGCCCTGTTTCTTGATCGAAACTGGTTGTTTTTAATAAAGTGACATACCGCTATTGTGCAAATCTTGGTTACGAAAAACAGTTAGAAACTGTAAACCAACGCCTCTTTAAAATAGTAATGTCTAACCAACACATCGAAAAGTTAATAGAACAAATTGTGCCAGCATGCGATCTGGCATTTTACAGCTTCCACTAAAGTGCCCTGTGCTTGTTCCACGAGCTTTCATTGATTGACCTGTCAGCTCCATGTCTATTACCTTTCCAGATCTCTGATGCATGGAAACTGTTACCGCAAACCAAAATTACTCTACAGACCGAAGTGTCACAAACAAAACAACGCTAAGTCCATGCTGGTAGCAGCAGACAGATCAGTGGAAACACAACAAAGAAAATTCAGGCAACAAAATAGATATTCCAAAACTACATCACGGTATGCAGGGGATGCTGCGCCAAGAGACACTACATCCTCTAACATCATCCACATCTACTGCATACTGTTCATTCACAACACACGTAGCATACACGAACACACCATTCGTGCTCCTAACATCACACACAAAAAGGTTAGCATTTTCTACATGGGTATGGGAGGTTAATTTTTTCCCAAGCCGTGTCTAGGAGTTTCAAAGTCTATGCACTAGCAATAAACGCAGGATGTTATCAGATCGAAGCCCCCATTGGGAGCCAAAAAATGTACTGAATCAAACTGATTCAAGAAAGTTCATACGCAAATGTGTAGATTGCTGTTCAGGTATCTTAGAATTCCAACTGTACTCCTTCTGTACATATATTCCATCGTGGGATTTGTCATTGACAGTACTGATTCATTTGGAAACAACTGCAACATTTGTTTTGTGAAAACTGGATGAAACAGCATTATACACTTGGCTATGCACCAAAATGTAATAAACTAAAAATAATTCAAGGAAGTTAACATGCAAATAAGGTCACAGTGAAAACAACTGGATTAAAGGCTTAATATATGCAAATATTGCGTTTATTACACTCTAAAGCAAAAAAAAAAAATAATAATAAAATAAAATAAAGCCGTCGCACCACGAAGAAACTAACCAAATGGGACGGAAATCGCTAGAAGGAGTTTACGTGTATAGATCAACAATAAATGGTCACAACTTCAGGAAAAATGAATGATTTATTCAAGAGAACGAGCTTCACAAACTGAGCAGGTAAAAAACGCGTTGGTCCACCTCTGGCCCTTATGAACGCAGTTATTTGGCTTGGCACTGATTGACAGAGTTGTTCGATGTCCTCCTGAGGACATCGTGCCAAATTATATCCAATTGGCGTGTTAGATCGCCAAAATCCCTGCCCATAATGCTCCAAACGTTCTCAACTGGAGAAATATCCGGTCAGGCTACCGTGCTAACAAAGGTAGGGTCTGGCAAGCGAAAAGACAGATAGTGGAAATTCCCACCGTGTGCGGGCCAGCATTATCATGCTGAAATGTAAGCCCAGGATTGCTTGCCATGAAGGGCATAAAACGGGGCGTACAAGATAGTCGACGAACCTCTGTGCTGCAAGGGTGCCGCCGATGAGAACCAAATGGATACAGTTATGAAATGAAATGGCACCCCAGACCATGACTCCTGGTTGTTGGGCCGTATGGCGGGCGACAGTCAGTTGGTATCGCACCACCGACCGGGCGTCTCCGGACACGTGTTCGGCCTGGACTCTCATTGACGAGTAGAACTGTGTGCAGTGATGAGTCCCGCTTCGAACTGAGCCCCGATGACCAGCGAAGACGAGTCTCGAGACGCCCCGGACAGCAGATGGATGCCAACCTGACTGTCGCCCACCATACGGCTCGACAAGTAGGAGTGATGATCTCGCGTGCCATTTCATTTCATGGCTGCATCCCTTTGATTCTCATCGGCGACACCCTTCCAGCACAGCGGTATGTCGACGACATTCTACGCCCCGTTTTGTTGGTCTTCATGGCAAGCCACTCTGGGCTTACATTTCTGTAAGATAATGCCGGCCTGCACCCGGCGAGAGTTCCTACTGCTAATCTTGGTGCTTGCGAAATCCTACCTTGGCCTGCAAGGCTGCCGGATCTATCCCCAACTGAGAATGTTCGGAGCATTATCGGTCGGGCCCTCCAACCATCTCAGGATTTTGACGACCTAAAGCGCCAAATGGTCAGAATGTTACTCTGTCAATAAATGTCAAACCGAATAACTGCTTGCATAAGGGCCAGAGATGGACCAACGTGTTACTGACTTGCTCAATTTGTGAAGCCCCCTGTCTTGAATGAATCATCCAATTTTTCTGAAACTTTAATTATTTGCTTGTTTGTACATGTTCATCACATGTGCCGATTTCCGTCTCATTCGGATAATTGCTGACAGTGTCTTCAAACGAGGATATTAGATGAACATCAACAAAAGCAAAACGAGGATAATGGAATGTAGTCGAATTAAATCGGGTGATACTGAGGGAATTAGATTGTGAGATGAGACGCTTAAAGTAGTAAATGAGTTTTGCTATTTGGGGAGCAAAATAACTGAAGATGGTAGAAGTAGAGAGGATATAAAATGTAGACTGGCAGTGGCAAGGAAAAGCGTTTCTGAAGAAGAGAAATTTGTTAACATCGAGTTTAGATTTAAGTGTCAGGAAGTCGTTTCTGAAAGTATTTGTATGGAGTGTAGCCATGTATGGAAGTGAAACGTGGACGATAAATAATTTAGACAAGAAGAGAATAGAAGCTTTCAAAATGTGGTGCTACAGAAGAATGCTGAAGATTAGATGGGTAGATCACGTCACTAATGAGGAGGTGAAACTTCCTGGCAGATTAAAACTGTGTGCCAGACCGAGACTCGAACTCGGTCTGTTCGTCGAACAGAACTGGGGAGAAGAGAAATTTGTGGCACAACTTGACTAGAAGAAGGGATCGCTTGGTAGGACATATTCTGAGGCATCAAGAGATCACCAGTTTAGTATTGGAGGGCAGCGTGGAGGGTAATAATCGTAGAGGGAGACCAAGACATGAATACACTAAGCAGATTCAGAAGGATGTTGGTTGCAGCAGGTACTGTAAGATAAAGAAGCTTTCAAAGGATACAGTAGCATGGAGAGCTGCATCAAACCAGTCTCTGGACTGAAGACCACAACAACAACAATGCCAACAATACAAATATAAATCTCAGGGCTGCTTTGATTGGGCAGATGCATGACTCTGTAATTGGGGAAGCTAGGGGAAGTGGGGTCAGAAGTGGGGTTTGGGGGTAGATGGTGGGGGGGGGAGGAGGTGGGCTACCTCATCTCGCTCCCTGTATTTTACCCCTGCCACCTTCAGAATTTGAAAGAGAGTATTCCAGTCAACACTGTCAAAAACTTTCTCTAAGTCTACAAATGCTAGAAACGTAGGTTTTGTGGTGTCACCGCCAGACACCACACTTGCTAGGTGGTAGCCTATAAATCGGCCGCGGTCCATTAGTATACGCCGGACCCGCGTGTCGCCACTGTCAGTAATTGCAGACTGAGCGCCACCACACAGCAGGTCTAGAGAGACGTCCTGGCACTCGACCCAGTTGTACAGCCGACTTTGCAAGGAAAGGTTCACTGACAACTACGCTCTCATTTGCCGAGACGATAGTTAGCATAGCCTTCAGCTACATTTGCTACGACCTAGCAAGGCGCCGTATTCAATTGATATTTATTATGTGAAGCATGTATCATCAAGAGAGATGTTCTACAATTGTGGATTAAAGTTAAGTATTACATCATCTACGTACTTTATTTGCAATTCTCAAGATATTGTCCTGTTCCAGACCTCACGCCAGTCAGCGTGTAATTAAACGCGTGCATTTCGGCCTCCTCTAGAAACACAGTGTTGGCTCTTCTGCCAACACTACAAATTGGCGACGAGTCTCAAAAGGGTCTTCTTTTTTCTACTTGCTTAATTTACTTGTGTCATGGCTTCGCCACAATCTCCAGATGTACTGTCCGAATTTTATCGCTTGCAGAATCAGCAGACGCAGGCCTTATTGGATGCCCTTGGACAGCTTGTCCAGGGTCAACATGCAATGCAAACCGATGGGCGGCCACCGCTCCACCGCTACCGCAGCCACAACACGCAGTTGCACCACCTTTTCGTCCGTTTGATGCGGCACTGGAAAGCTGGACGGAGTGGTCACGCCAATTTGGATTCCATCTCGCCGCCTACAAAATTCAAGGTAACGAGCGACAGCCTCACTTATTATCATGTGTCGGCGTCCAGACGTACCGAGTGATAGTGAAATTGTTTCCCCGACGCGACGTAGCAACTCTGTCCTACGAAGAAATTTTGTCTGCATTAGATGCATATTTCAAGGAATCAGTCAATGTAGTTGCAAAAAGGTATACGTTCTTTCGTACAAAACGTACAGCCGGTCAAACTAATCGGGAGTGGGTTGCAACTTTGCAAGGCCTTACTAGGGATTGTGCTTTTGAGTGTGAATGTGGACTCCCTTATTCAGATACTATGGTACGTGATGCAATTGCACAGAACGTTTCTGATGTTCGTATACGGGAGCAAATTTTGAAACTAGTCAATCCCTCCCTTCAACAAGTGATAGACATATTGGATAGGCAAGACACACTTGACTTTGCTCAGGAATCGTTTGAACCTTCGCCAGCCGTGTGTCACGTTAACCGGCGTTAACCGGCCCGCCGGGCGAGCTGCACGGAACTGTAAACAGCCCTCGCGCCCGTCCGCGCAGCTGCCGCCACGATCTCAACCACGTGTCCCGCGGCAGCAAGAAAATGCAGTGAAATCATGCCCGCGGTGTGCTACTAGACATTCGCGTGAGAATTGCCCGTCACGCCAAGCTATTTGCTTCTTCTGTAATAAAAAAGGACATGTTCAGAGTGTTTGCCAGAAAAAGCTCAGATCGGACACTCACAATCATTCCAGGCCCTTTGCTTCACTCCGGAATCGGAATCGAACCAAGAATACTCAGGCTCGTGAACCTTCGCCCATGGACATTCATGTAGTTAATTCCACTCCGCCCAGTGCCACTCTCTCTAAAAGTGACTGTGTGCGTCCCACAAATAGTGTGCGTCGCCGTCGACGGAAATCCCGTCAAGTCGCAAGTGCTTCTGTACCAGTGTCTGTTCACGTTGCACGAGACAGTCGCTCTTGTCGTCAGCAGGACAATAAACTTTTTGTAGACTTGGACATTAATGGCAACGTGGTCCCATTCCAGCTCGATACCGGAGCTGCAGTTTCATTGATCAATAAAGACACGTACAAACAACTGGGCACACCTCCGTTGCATGCCGCAAATGTTAAGTTAAACAGTTATTCCGGTCAGTAATTTTCCTTTTGTTGTCCGGATGTCTTCCACGACATCATCTGCCACCATCCAAGCGTTATCCGCTATCTTTTGTATTGAAGGTCTTCCACAGACTATTGTTTCCGACAATGGCCCACAATTCATGTCCGCAGAATTTCAATCATTCTGCAAGGCCAATGGTGTCAACATCTGACATCCGCGCCGTTTTCGCCTCAGTCAAACGGTGCCGCTGAACGATTGGTCTGGACCAAGTCACAGATGTTGAAGTTGAAAGAGTCGCATTCTCGGGAGGACGCGTTATTGCTCTTTTTGTCCTCGTATCGCTCTCAGCCCCGAGATGGTCGCTCGCCGGCTGAGTTGCTCCACTGTCGTCCTCATCGAACCTTGATGTCTTTGCTACATCCGCCGCATCAGGTTCCTGTGCAGCGGCAGCCACCTGCTTTTGCTCCAGGCGACGTTGTATACTATCGCACCTATCGAGGTTCACGGCGTTGGCTCGCAGGGCGCATTCTTCGCTGCCTCGGCCGCGCTATGTATTTGGTTTTGGGGGCCTCTGGTGAGGTGCGTCGGCATCTCAATCAGCTGCGCCTCTGTCGTCGCCTGTTCTCCCGCCGGCGCCGCCCGCAGTGGACGCTTCGCTGCAGCCGCCAAGCGCCTCCCTGGGTCACGCGCCGCCGATCGCTTCCCGTGACCAGCTGTCCTCCGACATGGACCTCTTGCCCGCTCCGGACCAGATGTCGTCTTCGCCCGTCGGCTGCCCCGCCCCAATGGAGGTCGACCCTTCGGCCCCTCCTGTCTCTCTACGGGCGCATACACCGCATGTTGACGTGCACCCTGGACTAGGTTTTCAGGTGTTTCCTAGCTCCCCTCGGACCGAATGGCCGGGTGCGGGTGGCACAGCCTCGCCTGTTGTTAGGCTCCCCACTTCGTCGCATACATCAACATGGGGTCCTCCCCACGGCGGGCGGAAGCCTTATAACACAACCGTACGCCGATTTGCGGGGGAGGAATGTGGTGTCACTGCTAGACACCACACTTGCTAGGTGGTAGCCTTTAAATCGGCCGCGGTCCATTAGTATACGCCGGACCCGCGTGTCGCCACTGTCAGTAATTGCAGACCGAGCGCCACCACACGGCAGGTCTAGAGAGACGTCCTGGCACTCGACCCAGTTGTACAGCCGACTTTGCAAGGAAAGGTTCACTGACAACTACGCTCTCATTTGCCGAGACGATAGTTAGCATAGCCTTCAGCTACATTTGCTATGACCTAGCAAGGCGCCGTATTCAATTGATATTTATTATGTGAAGCATGTATCATCAAGAGAGATGTTCTACAGTTGTGGATTAAAGTTAAGTATTACAGCATCTACGTACTTTATTTGCAATTCTCAAGATATTGTCCTGTTCCAGACTTCACGCCAGTCAGCGTGTAATTAAACGCGTGCATTTCGGCCTCCTCTAGAAACACAGTGTTGGCTCTTCTGCCAACACTACAGGTTTGCCTTTCCTTAATCTGTTTTCTAAGATAAGTCGGAGGGTCAGTATTGACTCAAGTGTTCCAAAATTTCTACGGAATCCAAACTTCCCCGAGGTCAGCTCCTACCAGTTTTTCCATTAGTCTGTAAAGAATTCGTGTTAGTATTTTGCAGCCGTGGCTTATTAAACTGATAGCTCGGTAATATTCACATCTGTCAACACCTGCCTTCTTTGGGATTGGAATTATTATATTATTCTTGGAGTCTGAGGGTATTTCGCCTGTCTCGTACATCTTGCTCACTACCTGGTAGAGTTTTGTTAGGCCTGGCGCTCCAAAGACCGTCAGTAGTTCTAATGGAATGTTGTCTACTCCAGGGGCCTTTCAGTGCTCTGCCAACCTTTTCACGCAGTATCATGTCTCCCATTTCATCTTCATCTACCTCCTCTTCCATTTCCATAATATTGTCCTCAAGAACATTACCCTTGTATAGACCTTCTATATGCTTCTTCTACCTTTCTGCTTTCCCTTCTTTGCTTGGAACTAGGTTTCCATCTGAGCTCTTGATGTTCATGCAAGTGGTTCTCTTTTCTCCATAGGTCTATTTAATTTTCCTGTAGGCAGTATCTATCTTACCCCTAGTGATATGCGCCTCTACATCCTTACACTTGTCCTCTAGCCATCCCTGCTTAACGATTTTGCACGTCCTGTCGATCTCATTTTTGAGACTTTTGTATTCCTTTTGTCTGCTTCATTTACTACATTTTTGTATTTTCGCCTTTCATCAATTAAATTCAATATCTCTTCTGTCACCCAAGGATTTCTACTAGCCCTCGTATTTTTACCTACTTGATCCTCTGCTGCCTCCTGAGGCAGATCGAGTCAAATTCAGTCCTGCTGGCTCGTGAGATTGTCAAAATCCAGAGCTGGTTCGATGGCCCTGCCCGTAATGCTCCAAACGTTCTCAATGGGGAGAGATCCGGCGACCTTACTGGCCAAGGAATGGTTGGCAAGCACGAAGACAGGCAGTAGAAACACTCACTGTGTGTGGCAGGGCATTATGTAAGCCCAGAATGGCTTGGCATGAAGGGCAACAAAACGGGGCGTTGAAAATCGTCGAAGTTCCGCAGTGTCGCTGATGCAACCGGAGCGGTCCTGCTATGAAATGAAATGTCACCGCAGACCAAATGGTTCTAATGGCTCTGAGCACTATGCGACTTAACTTCTGGGGTCATCAGTCGCCTAGAACTTAGAACTAATTAAACCTAACTAACCTAAGGACATCACACACATCCATGCCCTCGGCAGGATTCGAACCAGCGACCGTAGCGGTCGCTCGGTTCCAGACTGTAGCGCCCAGAACCGCACGGCCACTCCGGCCGGCCACCGCAGACCAGCCATCACTCCTGGTTGTCGGGCCGTATGGAGAGCGAGAGTCAGGTTGGTAGCCCACCGTAATCCAGGGCGTCTCCTGACGCGTCTTCCCTTATGATCGGGGGTCAGTTCAATGTGGAACTCATCACTGGAGGCAATTCTGCCCCACTCAATGATATTCAAGGCCTAAAATGATGAAGAAGAGAAGAGGATTATTTGCTTCAGACTTACGCGAAGTGCAGAGAAACAGTCAGCAATATGTTTTTGACATTGCATCAATTAACAGTTTATCTTGGCACTGAATTGCGCTTGTAGCTTTTCACCACGCTGTCCAGCCATTTTTCACACGAACATTGCCCGAATTCAAGTAACTGCTTCACTAGAACGCAGCGTACAGTGCATTAGACTCGTTCAGGACCGCCACGCGGGGTAGCCACGCGGTCTGGGGCGCCTTGTCACGGTCCGTGCGGCTCCCCCCGCCGGAGGTTCGAATACTCACTCGGGCATGTGTTTGTGTGAGTGTGTGAGTGTGTGTGTGTGTGTGTGTGTGTGTGTGTGTGTGTGTTGTCCAGTGTGTAGGCTTAGGGACCGATGTCCTCCGCAGTGTAGTCCCATAAGACCTTACCACAAATTATCGTTCAGGACCAGTTGACCTGTCACGCATAATGTGCAGTGCTGTCGCACTACTCATTATATTCTGTCGGAAAACGGCTTCACTATTTTTCCATTCTCGAGGGGACGACACACTACGTTGGCCCCTTCGTGTTAGTTATATCATCAGAGTTTCTGAGTACTTCGTTCAAGCAAACTTACTACTTGTTTTGTTACTTACATTTGCTTGCATATTTGAATAACTTTGTCGTTGCATTTTGCTCTGTTTTTAATCATTCCACGACAACCCAAAGTGTTTAGAACGCCCGCATCTCGTGGTCGTGCGGTAGCGTTCTCGCTTCCCACGCCCGGGTTCCCGGGTTCGATTCCCGGCGGGGTCAGGGATTTTCTCTGCCTCGTGATGGCTGGGTGTTGTGTAATGTCCTTAGGTTAGTTGGGTTTAAGTAGTTCTAAGTTCTAGGGGACTGATGACCATAGATGTTAAGTCCCATAGTGCTCAGAGCCATTTGTTTAGAACGATGCGGAAGAAGAGTGTGGATGCTTTAGTAAATTGTAGGCACGTTAATAATGCCAGTAATGGAAACGACGTTACGCCTGAAGAGGGTGCATGTTTTGAACATGTGTCGCTATAAGCGGGCCGAATGGTGTAGCTTTCCTTACGCTCACAAGGAAAGCCTTCATTGAATCGATTCTGAACGCCATAAAGCTAACATTCAGGTTTTCTGTCCAACGCCGAGCTTCTCAAGAAGTGTGTTCATGACAGAACGCAGAACTCTACCGAGCCTATGAACGCCAGTTTAAGGAAACGTTGCCCCAAAACAACATTTTGCTCGACCGCAGTAGTTAAAATTGCAGTTATGATGCAGTTATTGTATTCAATGGTGGCAAATCAGAGAGGATAAAGGTCTTGCAGAGAATGGGCTTCTAGACTGGAGCATTCACTCGATGCTTCATAAACAGAATTGACAGACATTGTATAACTGCAACTGAGAAATCCATTGAAGATTGCAAAGAACACACGATAGACAAGGAGAAGCCATAAGCGAAGCCTTGAAGAAGTGGAGGACACTCAGTATAGTCCTAGAGCGTTCTGGTACAGGGAATGGCAACCAAAAACTAAGTTCAGCTTTAAAGGGCATTTTCTCAGAATTACCATTTCATTATAGGGTAAATTTTTCTCAGAAACTAGAAAAAGTAGAGCCATGATTCTTGGAATGCCCTATGCAGTACGTGTAACAAATACATACTCAGGGGGAAATTTTGATATCATTCCTATACGCCAAGATACAGCATATAAAATTTTTATGAAATTTATCGGTTAAAATAATTAAAAATAAAAATTCATTAAATATCAATGTATTATGTGGATTTGTTTCTATACGTATTGAGATTATACTGTCAAATTTACAAAACAATTTGTTGGGAAATTTCTCAGGGAATGGTGTCTTTGTGAATCCTAGGATCATAAAATTAAAAAAAGAAAAAAAGCTGAAAATTTTTCAGGCAAAATTATGAGAAATAGTAAGTAGATATACTGTACTATTGTTAACATTTGTACCAAATGTCAGTCATGCATGTCAAAAATTGTGAATATGGTGAATAATTATGCATTGTACAGGCATACTGCAGTTGGTGAAAAAGAAGGCAATAGTGCTAGGTTGGTATTATAGTGCTGAGTAGAGAAAGCATGGAAACACAAGCAGTACAGCAGCGGGTGACTGTTTTGTAACTGGACGGCGCTGCCATCTCTCTCTCTCTCTTATCGTAGTGTCGAATACTCATATTAAATTTATGACTCTAGCCAATGGAAATGATTTTCGTAAATCTTGAAACCAAAATTAATTTCATAATTTTCGTAAATGGCACTGCTACATAAATATTTATCACAAAATTAATTTGAAATTGTAATTATAATTCAAATTTACGGTTCATTATTACGACTTGTATGCTTTATTCTTAAAACATTTATTAAGATATGGTAAATTGTTTCAGACTCTTTGGATATAAAGATCGATTTATTCAAATATCTCTGAGCTGCAACCTATGGTATCCTTGTTATTGAGTTTTGTGTATCAGTTATTCAGTACAATCTGTTATGGAGTATCAGTAGCAGTAGTAGTAGTGTTTCTGTGAATTGTGGAGGAGTATGACTGGTTGGTTTTTTGGAGGAGGGTACCAAACAGCGAGGGCATCGGTCCCATCGGATTAGGGAAGGATGGGGAAGGAAATCGGCCGTGCCCTTTCAAAAGAACTGTCCCGGCATTTTCCAGAAGCGATTTAGGAAAATCACGGAAAACGTAAAGCAGGATGGCCGGACGCGGGTTTGAACAGTCGTCCTCTCTACTGCGAGTCCATTGTGCTAACCACTGCGCCATCTCTTTCTGTGAAGTAGCATGACGGAAGCTGGTGTATTATAGCACGAAATATTACACAGTATCTGTTAGGAAATTGTGATGTTAACAACTAAGTTGTGAAATTGTACTGAACTATGACGTGAAGAAAATAAAGAGAATAAAATTTCAGTACGCAGCAGGGTCCTTATTTCTCAAGAATTGAACCCATCATAGCCACTAGAGGAGAATGATTAATACATCGGGCCATAATTTTGGCGAATATGTGCGAGAACCAGATAACTAGATTTTTTAGTATTTTTAAGTGTTATTTCAAACGTCTTTCTAATTATAATAAATGCACACATTTAGCGATGCCATTCTTAAAAACGTGCATAATAACAATTGATTTCATGTTGGCTAAGTGGAAGACAGATCAAACTTTACAACATGTTAACCTCGTACGGAAGGATAGGGACATAATGAAACGCTTAACTGATGTGGTTTGTATTTTTTCAACGCCAGAGATGGCCTTCAGAGGACATCATAAATCATACTGTGTCCGGGATGAAGGCAACTATGGTTCAAATGGCTCTGAGCACTATGGGACTCAACATCTATGGTCATCAGTCCCCTAGAACTTAGAACTACTTAAACCTAACTAACCTAAGGACATCACACAACACCCAGTCATCACGAGGTAGAGGAAATCCCTGACCCCGCCGGGAATCGAACCCGGGAACCCGGGCGTGGGAAGCGAGAACGCTACCGCACGACCACGAGCTGCGGACAAAAGGCAACTATGACGAACACGTATATCACCTCAGGGAGTGTCAGATAAAGCTGAAACATCAATTAGAATGTTCCTCTGTGTTTGCAGAAGCGCCGAATTTAATAGAGAATGACTTAACTGCTCCTGTATTTCTGTATCAAATGTGTGTGAAATCTTATGGGACTTAACTTCTAAGGCCATCAGTCCCTAAGCTGACACACTTATTAACCTAAATTATCCTAAGGACAAACACACACACACCCATGCCCGATGGAGGACTCGAACCACCGCCGGGACCAGCCGCACAGTCCGTGACTGCAGCGCCTCTGACCTCTCGGCTAATCCCGCTCTGCATTTCTGTATCAAATGTTTCATGAGTAAAGTAAAAATGGATACAGGTGAATCGAATTTTGTTTCAGTTGTTCTGGATGAAGAAAATGACAAAGGTAATCACCTCAGCATTTCGTTACTACACAGCTGATAGTCAAATCCATGAGAGATTTTTAAAATTGATGAACAACTCTGATGACAGGACAACAAAGGTACTATGATGTCATTTGTGGTACAACTGATACATGGGTATGGGGGCAATGAAAAATTAATCGCTCAGGGTAAAGATAGCGATCAAATTTTGGCTGATAATTTGAACTGATTGCAGTCTACAATGAAAAACACATTTCCTTTTGCAATGTTCGTTCACATGGGCTGAATTTAGCGCTGTCGCAAACTGTGTCAAAGATCAAAGGAAGCAGACTTTTTTGCCTCACTTATAAATACCTTGCTACTTTTCTCTAAGTTAACCAAAAGAATCAGGACTCTGGATCAAAATGGAAAGAAACGGTGGAGTTCGGTGTCTTGTTTGGTTAAAACCATACATGAATATTGCAGTAAAATGATTTCGCTTTTCAAGAAAACAGTGGATCCAGACGAGAAATGGGATGAAGATGCCCATACCTCTGCTCATGGATCTGAAATCATGATGCAAGCTGTCAGTTTCAGTTCCCTTCTACATATTTTGCAGCAGTTCTTGCTCCCACTGATGCATCATTTGATTTATTGGAAGCCTGAGTTTACTTTATAACAAAATGTCATGGATTCAAAGATATATCGAAAACTACACATGGAAAATTTAAAAATGATAATTAATTGAAACCCTCAGCTGCCGACAGGTGTTGTTGATATACCTTGATGGGGACAGCTGAAAATGTATCTGTACCACACCTTAGGTTTGCAAGTCGCCAAGTCCAGTGCCTGTGCTTCGAATTGTCCGAGACCTATTAGATCCGACGACGTACCGAAAAGTAAGCGCAGATCCGACACAGCGTATCACACGCAATACGAAACGATTAATCAAGGCGTCTCCTCTGCCGGCGATACGTCGAGGATACTTTCACTGTGTGGAGCCACGGTGAAGAACAGCTCGGTGACTTCTTAAGACACTTGAACAGCCTCCATGCCAACATAAAATTTACCATGGAAGTAGAAAAGGAGAGAAAACTGCCATTTCTAGATGTGATAGTCACAAGGGATGGCGAAAACCTGGGACACAGCGTGTATCGAAAACTGAACGATCCCTGCACAAACTATCAAACCACCACCCGAGCCAGAAAAGAGGCATGATTAATACGCTCGTAACGCGAACAGGATGAATATGTGAGCCACAGCACCTCAGACACGAAATGCAACACCTGGAAAATGTTCTGAAGAGCAATGGGTACTCCACAAATTATATTAGAAATGTAACAGAGCCAAACATTCGGCGAAGTAAGGAATCGGAAAAAGAAATGTCGGGTACGGCCCTTTCTGCCATACATTCCCAGAGTGACGGACAGAATCGGCCGCACATTGCGCAAATATGGCGTAAAGACGATTTTCAAACCGACAAGAAGATCAAAGAGTGTCTTAGATCGGCAAAAGAGAAAAGGGACCCACTTGCAATGTCGGGAATATACCGTACGCCATGCACATGCGGAAAAGTTTATGTCGGAATGACTGGACGATCAATCAACATCAGGATCAAAGAACGTAAGCGACATTGCAGGTAGGGCAGGTGGAGAATCGGCAGTGGCAGAGCACACACTGAGTGAGACCGACCACGTAATAAAATTTGCCGACATGGAAGTTCTGGCTGTAGAGAAGCATTATTACATCCACTTGTTCAGAGAAGCTGTAGAAATACAAAAACACGCGATCAGCTTCAACAAGAAAGAGGAAAGCCTTAAGGTAAACGGATCCTGGCTTCCCGTACTGCAGCGAACAACCGTCGTAGGTATCAAGAGGAGAACCGCATTGGAAATGACCGCGGAGAAGCCCTCGGACGTTGACGCGCCAGGTACATATAGTCTGCGGCCGCGGCCTCTGCTCCAGTTCACCACCGGCAATGGAGGGTGAAGCTTTGACAATGCCAGCCACTCGTGCTGGCGAAACGTCAGAAAAATCATTAGATGAACGTCGGCCGAAGAACCCCAGACAGAAGCCAATAGGCAGTCTTTTATGCGATATGTTATTTACTGTCATTTATTCTTGTTTATTAACATTTTTTCCTTTTATATACTAGCTATTTGTTATACGCACATTGTGTTATTGATTTACAATTATTTGTTGTTGTTTATTAACTATTTTGTATTTACAGGCCTATTTGTTTCTGTGACGTAAGGTGGTTTTCTTACAATTATTTCTGTACAATCATCTACATAAGTAATTTTTTATGAAGATTGTGTGCTGCAAGTACCAAACAGGAGTCTGAACATCAATATGTAATAATAAAGTACTGCCACAAAAAAAGAAACAATTTTCATCGTGAAAAATGCCACCTGGAAGATAGTAGATGTCCTGATAATGGATTCAACGTCCCGCCAATAGATAGCTTAGTGGCGTAGCTACCACAGCGCCATCTGTATCTACCCTTTAATAGGGGACGCTCGTAGCCAGAAGGCTCAGCGTCGTGCAAACGTGTGAAGCAAGCAGCCAACCATGCCGCGAAGACACACTCGTACTTCCTACAGCCAGCTGAGCGAGTTTGAAACGAGTCAAATTGTGGCCTTCCATGTGTCGGGATGGTCCTTTCAGAGAATTGCCCCAGATGCTGAACGTGCTACATCAGTTGTATCATGCTGGTATCAGTGGTCACGTGAACATCCTCACGCCTGCAGACAACGATCTGAATGTCCACGCAGCACAGACGCCTGCCATTATCGTTGTGTTGCAACGGTACCAATGGCAGATCGTACAGCTACCACAGCACAAATAAGAGGTCCTGTGAGCCCAAGCGTGTCAACACGAACTGTTGTGAACCGATTGTTAGCAGTGGGATTGTGGGCGTACACACTATAGCTCGTCTTCCATTCACGTCACAGCATCAATGAGCACAGCTTGACTGGTGCCATCAAAGTAGCACCTGGGAGAAGGAATGGCGCACCGTGGTCTTCAGTGGTGAATGCAGATTCTGCCTGCACACGAGTGATGGTAGTTTGTGCATATGACGTAGACCCGGTAAGCGCTGTCTCGTAGGGGGCATTCGTCCAAGACACACTGGCCTCACACTAAGCCTTATGGTCTGGGATGTGGTAAGCTACAACTCTCGTTCACCCTTGGCGTTTCTGTACAGGATGCTAACCAGTGTTTGGTAAAAGCAGAATACCGTTAGATCCATTCTTTTGCCGTTCTTCCCACACAAAAGTGATGTATTGCTCCAACAGGATTATGCTTGCCCATACACAGCCTGTGAAACTCAAGTGCTCTGGCCAGCACCATGTCCAGATTTGTCTCCAGTCGAGTGTGGAATATGATGGGACGAGAAGTGACTTGTGAACTTGTCAACCAACAACTCTTACAGAACTACGTGAACAGGTTCGTCAGGCATGAAATAATGTATTCCAGAACAGTTTTCGCCATCTGTACTAGATGCCAGAATCAGCGACTGCATTGCCACCAATGGAGGCTACACCATATACTAATTTGCGTGTAAGAGCAAGGGTCGATACCTGGGATCTCAGAACCACTTGTACTATTGATCTGTAAATGTAACCATTTCATTTACTCCATATGCACTGTTGCACCTTTAAATGTTGAGTGAACTGGAGATATCTAAAAGGCTACTATTTTTTTCTGGCATTGTATTAATATTTCTATCAATAATTATAGTAATGTAAATATTATAATCTTACAACTGATAAATATCATAATGCATAAATTCTTAGTATATTGTTCAACAGATTAAAAATAGCGCTCACTGAAGATGGAGAAATTTCTCCGAAACATGTATGGGTAGTAAAAAAAGGAAAACTGTATTTGCTCAAGGCAGAACCACATCTCCTTATCACATTTTATATGCAATATTTATATTTCAACCACTCTTTCCACATACAGATTTACACTTCAATACTATCCTGCTGATCTTTTTTTCTGTACACAATATATACATGCAAAACAGGGACTACCAGCATCATGTGAAGAAAAACCACACACATACACGCAAATGTATACAATATTGCATACTGAACACACAACACACACACATTCACACACAGAATATGCACACACAGCATGCATAGTCATGCTCACAGAACTGTGACAAGCAGTTCATCTAACTACTCTGCGCGTGCGCGCACACACACACACACACACACACACACACACACACACACACACACACCTGCTATTCACAAATAAATAAATACACAATGACACACTCAGTCTCTCAAATGAATAGTCTGAGTACAGTAGGGTGCTGATCCCATCCCCACAGACGAACTGTTTGTAATCATGACACAACAGCACTACCCCAGCTGCAGTGCACTAGGTACTTCATGGCCTTGTAATCGAAAGGTTACCTAGTGCACTATATGTGGAGCAGCGTCAACACACTTGAGGAGGAACCTATTGTAATCATCACTTGTGAGAGCCTTTGAGGCAGCGTGATGCACACCCTAGGCCCACTTCTGAGTAGCACCTGCATCTATGTGATTTATGTACATCTTTGATCTAAGCCTCACAAACTCCACAAACTGTGACCCATTTGCCTCATCTGTCATTAGGCCGATAACGTTCTTGTTTTGAATTCTCATTCCGAAGGTATTATCGGCCACATATCCAGATGTGTCGAACGTTTCTTGATTGTACCTAATTACTTCATGTGGATTGCAGCCTTTCATCCAGCAGGTGAAACTCTCTGTATCCATATAAAGGAACTTGGGAATTGGCGAGGTTTGGCCTTACGTGGTGAAAGTGGTACATGTGGAATTTGGAGAGGTCCAGTACACACATGCCAATATAGAGGGGCTGCGAAAACTGCACTGAAATCTTGGCCATCTTGACAGTGACTAGCCCTTCATTGAAGATGGTGGCCTTTTTGAAATTTGGACTGGCTATGAAATCTCTTGCGTAATAACTCCGATCCCACCAGAAAACTACATGAGTTTCGCGATATTCCCTAACATTTTCCATGATTTTTCTGAAAACTGAATAGTCTTCAATTTCTATCATTGTCGCAGAAAACTGAATTGTTCATAACTTGTAAAAATCTTTTTCAAAGATACATGTCATGATGGCCCTCCGTTTGTTGTTAACAGCAGTGTACTCCTTCAACCAGTAATGCTGTTTAAAGGAGATACTGGAGTGGTAGTAAGAATTTTCATCCCAATTCTGAGACTTTGATAGGGGTTTCTGTAGTGCAAAGTATAGCGCTGTGTGTTCCTCAGCATTGTCAACAGTTTCTGATTGCAATCACTTCGCAGGACTAGGTGCCCCGGACATAGCAGCAAATCACTGTGCTCGTCATGCAAATGGATAGGGTACGCAGTTTTATACCTCCAAACTTGTCCCTCACCAGCATCCTCAACCACAACATGCATCTTTTCTTTCAGTCTGGCGATTCCCTCCTTAGGCAGCTATTGGAAACTCCAAACTGTAGATTTTGTTGCATGGCATATCCACAGAATTTGTTAACATACAGGCAAAGGATGAAACTTAAATCGTCTGAAAGCCTGTACACGTCTTCACACACTCTCGTACTGGCAAAGTCTTCCATGACCGCTGTGTTTGAAGGAGAGCAGCATGTCAACATCAGTCAACAGTTCAATGCTGCATATATTCTTTTTAACATTGCATCCCACAAAAGCTCTAGCACAGTTGAACAGAAGGAAATATCCAGATAGTATTTGCCCAGTCATACACTCCAGAACTCCTCTAAGATGTCCACAAGCAGGTGCACATCACAGTTCATGTGTAATTCAGCATATACCCATAAATCAGGGATAGCATACTCCTGCCAAATATTCACTGTGTGCTCATACTCTGCATCCGTTATGGCAGTACTTGTTAGTCTGCTTGAGAATGCAGTTATGTTGGGCAACATAGTTTGGTGGACTCTCTCCAGCTCTCCATCTGCATGGAAAGACCCTCTTCTTCGCCACAAAATGGTTCAAATGGCTCTGAGCACTATGGGACTTAACATCTGAGGTCATCAGTCCCCTAGAACTTAGTACTACTTAAACCTAACTAACCTAAGGACATCACACACATCCATGCCCGAGGCAGGATTCGAACCTGCGACCGTAGCAGTCGTGCAGTTCCGGACTGAAGCGCCTAGAACCGCTCGGCTACAGCGGCCGGCTCTTGGTCACAAACTGAAACTTTGCATCATCTGGGTATGCGGGTCTGGTGACCCTGCATGTACTTCTGATGCAATATCTCAGAAAGTTTGTGAAGAGATGCATGCATGAAGCAATGCAAATCCAGAAAGGGGGACAATATTTTTGGCTTGATTCTAGTAGAAAAAGAAACATACTTTTCAATGGCATCAGGTATAACATTTAACTTATCAGTCTTGAAACCGAAATCACAAAACTGTTGAAGGAGAAAATACGCATCATACGTTCTCAAATTTGTGAAAAAAACATGGGTCTGTGCCTTGGCGGATAATACTCCAAGTTGCATGCATTGTGAGCTGCTCCACGGAACTGATACCACTGTTTACGGGACTTTTACGCTTCTCTACCCAGTGGCGGCTCACCGACGTAATAATTAACTGTGTGCTCGTACAAGGCATCATTCTCCTGTGAGACGGTCATGCAAACTTGTTGCAATAATTTACATCAATTTTCCACGCAATTTTTTTTAAGGCTCAGGCAGCAATCATCCCACAGGATTATCCCCAACTTGAATCTGTTGCGACTAGAGTCATACCAGCACACAACTTGATAGGCTGTCACATAGGGTACATGCTGTTCTGTGAATGTAGTATGGAAGAGATTTGGGGCACCTTCACAATTCTGCGCGGGTGCAAGGAGGCACTTGAAGTTGGCCTATAGAATGAAGGGGCATCGCTCCTGCTGTTGGGAATTCTTAGACATTAAAAATTGCTTACCCTGGGTAGGCATTTACACTCGTACCAGTTCCTGGCTCGAGCAGTCAGTGAGGTGCCTTTCACGATACTCTGTCTTGGCAAACGAATTGAGGCATCTATGGCAAAAATATCTTGCACATTTGGATGGAAAATAGGTGGAACATGCTTTTGAACCTTACATAGGCGTTGTTTCTCACCCTTGGGAATAGCAACAACTCTACATGTCTGTGGCGCTGATTGGTTAATTTTGAGAAGTCGAGGGGTACAACTACTTTATGGTTGACTTCTGTGTTCCGCATGTTATACTCATGGTTATCTTCTCAGTCTTCTGCCATCATCAATATACAGGATATACACGGGATTTGAACAATCACTGTTCTGCCTCTAGCATTTTGATAGTCTCTATAGTTTAATGTGGGATGAGATGCCTTGGAATTTGTTATTCCGATAGATATGAAATTTGCAGGATAATTTACATTTGAAGGACAATTTTCATTGCTAACCAGAAGTTACAATGCAAAGCAATAGTCATCCCTATCATCTATGTTCTGGACTTTATTGCATGCTTTTTTAGCAGAATATCTTTCGGAAGAGGGATGAAACTGGACCCCCCTTTAAGTGGATCAGTGACTTGTGACTGTATGATACACGACCGGGAGCCTAACCCGACCTCCTTTCCTCATTTCGGAAAAATGGCCAAGTATGACACTCTTGGCAAAAGTTGCGAACCAGTTTGCTATTGATCACACCATGATGTCATGCCTTTTCTCCCCCAGTTTTGGACGATGCTCTTGTTATCACCTCTTTTGAGGTGGTGCATGAGCTCACTGCATAGAGCTGAGTCACACTTAACGGCAGGATACCACAATTTCGGGAGCACCCTTTCCAAAATACTTTGACAGGCGTCGAGAAAAGTTGCAAGATCTCTATAGTCCACATTCTTGCTATCGATATGGGCTTGTGAGATCCTATCCTCAAAAGTGTCAACAACTTCGCAGTACTCCAGTGTGGCCGCAGGACTTATTTGGTGATCCACAAGATAGTGGGCTAGGGTATAGCTGCTGCTAGGCCCAGAGTGACGTTGAAGCAATATCAGATGCTGTGTAGGTCCGGGTGCATGAGCAATGATGATATCATCAGCGTGTACCATATTGATGATGACGGGCCTAGTAGCCATGGTATTTCTGGGGGCGGCAAACACTTTGTCAACGAACCGGGCTGGGGGAGCGAACGCTTCTACTCAGGTAACATGGTGGAGTATTTGTTGGTGCAAGTGCGTGTCTGCATATGGCCTCCATCTCATAGCAAAGAAAGAAAAGGATTGGTAGGTACCATGTATGTTTTTTAAAAAAATGATACGTGCAAGTGTCTACAGAAGTTTTACTTATCTTCTAGATTAGCAGCGCCTGAATAAGCCCATGAGACTCTCGTCACATCATTATTTTCAATGATTTCTTACAATATCGTATACCGCTGATCTATTGTGATATTATCATCAAATGCTTCTTGAAACAAAGGTCCATGACAAATGTGAGATGGTCCAGGGTATGGCTGTGTTGACAGAAGAGCTGATGTCATGATACCAATGTGGTGCTGATGGACTGTGCTGTGTTGGTATTGTTATCTGTCTGTCTACAGGGTGTTACAAAAAGGTACTGCCAAACTTTCAGGAAACATTCCTCACACACAAATAAAGAAAAGATATTATGTGTACATGTGTCCGGAAACGCTTAATTTCCATGTTAGAGCTCATTTTAGTTTCGTCAGTATGTACTGTACTTCCTCGATTCACCGCCAGTTGGCCCAATTGAAGGAAGGTAATGTTGACTTCGGTGCTTGTGTTGACATCCGACTCATTGCTCTACAGTACTAAAATGGTTCTGAGCACTATGGGACTCAACTGCTGAGGTCATTAGTCCCCTAGAACTTAGAACTAGTTAAACCTAACTAACCTAAGGACATCACAAACATCCATGCCCGAGGCAGGATTCGAACCTGCGACCGTAGGGGTCTTGCGGTTCCAGACTGCAGCGCCTTTAACCGCACGGCCACTTCGGCCGGCTGCTCTACAGTACTAGCATCAAGCACATCAGTACGTAGCATCAAAGGTTAGTGTTCATCACGAACGTGGTTTTGCAGTCAGTGCAATGTTTACAAATGCGGAGTTGGCAGATACCCATTCGGTGTATGGATTAGCACGGGGCAATAGCCGTGGAGCGGTACGTTTGTATCGAGACAGATTTCCAGATCGAAGGTGTCCCAACAGGAAGACGTTCGAAGCAATTGATCGGCGTCTTAGGGAGCATGGAACATTCCAACCTATGAC
Organism: Schistocerca americana; assembly: GCF_021461395.2. Classification (NCBI taxonomy): domain Eukaryota; kingdom Metazoa; phylum Arthropoda; class Insecta; order Orthoptera; family Acrididae; genus Schistocerca; species Schistocerca americana. The sequence continues at coordinate 308,094,818 of NC_060120.1, read as the reverse complement.
TCGCGACTGGGGAAGACCTAGAACGACGAGGACACCTGCAATGGACGAGGTAATTCTTCGTGCAGTTGACGATAACCCTAATGTCAGCGTCAGAGAAGTTGCTGCTGTACAAGGTAACGTTGACCACGTCACTGTATGGAGAGTGCTACGAGAGAACCAGTTGTTTCCGTACCATGCAGGCACTATCAGCAGCTAATTGGCCTCCACGCGTACACTTCTGCGAATGGTTCATCCGACAATGTTCTCTTTACGGATGAGGCTTCATTCCAACGTGATCAAATTGTAAATTTTCTCAATCAACATGCGTGGGCTGATGAGAATCTGCACGCAAATGTGCAATCACGTCATCAACACAGATTTCCTGTGAACGTTTGGGCAGGCGTTGTTGGTGATGTCTTGATTGGGCCCTATGTTCTTCCACCTACGCTCAATGGAGCACGTTATCATGATTTCATACGGGATACTCTACCTGTGCTGCTAGAACGTGCCTTTACAAGTACGACACAACATGTGGTTCATGCACGATGGAGCTCCTGCACATTTCAGTCGAAGTGTTCGTACGCTTCTCAACAACAGATTCGGTGACCGATGGATTGGTAGAGGCGGACCAATTCCATGGCCTCCACGCTCCCCTGACCTCAACCCTCTTGACTTTCATTTATGGGGGCATTTGAAAGCTCTTGTCTACGCAACCCTGGTACCAAATGTAGAGACTCTTCGTGCTCGTATTGTGGACGGCTGTGATACAATACGCCATTCTCCAGGGCTGCATCAGCGCATCAGGGATTCCATGCAACGGAGGGTGGATACATGTATCCTCGGTAACGGAGGACATTTTGAACATTTTCTGTAACAAAGTGTTTGAAGTCACGCTGGTGCGTTCTGTTGCTGTGTGTTTCCATTCCATGATTAATGTGATTTGAAGAGAAGTAATAAAATGAGCTCTAACATGGAAAGTAAGCGTTTCCGAACGCATGTCCACATAACATATTTTCTTTCTTTGTGTGTGAGGAATGTTTCCTGAAAGTTTGGCCGTACCTTTTTGTAACATCCTGTATAATTTTAATTGTTCATATTTAATGCAGAAATCGATTATGTGAATTTCTGCTTGTATAAAATACCAGCAATATGATTTATAAACACCCCATGCAGAATGCTATTGGTAAAACATTCGATTATCACATTTTTTTTTTAAATACCCGTCAGAGGCTAGTGAAGTCTTGATACAGCCCCATACCTCTTTCTACAGATATCACCTGCATGGTCACTGGTAGGCTTTGCATGGTGACAGGTGCTCAATGTTGCTGAACCTTCTGAAAGGCTCTCATTGAGCCCTCACTGACAGTAAAAAATTATTCACTCTACACTCTGTTACTGTTGTTATTATTGCAGAAGTGGTGTGTAGCATGATAGCTATTGGACTCTGAGCGATGCCTGACGCTTGTGTATTGTGAATTGAACTGGGGACCTAGAAACGACAGAAAGGCTTCATCCCGCCGTAGCCCTCAGTGGTTCACAACCCCACAACAGGCCACAGCAGTCCACACATCTGACCACCACCCCACAATGAATCAAGGGTTATTGAGTGGTTTGGCCTCCAGTGGACCCCCCAGGAAAGTCTCATACCAGACGAGTGTAGCCCCAATGTTTGCGTGGTAGAGTAATTATGGTGCATGCATATGTGGAGACAGAGCCTGATGCTTACTTTGATGGCTTCCACACTAGTGGGCGTCTGCAAAAGGCATGTACTAAAATACGTATGGCATTCTCTGAACAGAACTGACAGCTGCATCTGACGCGTGGGCATTACTCTTCAGATACTGGTTGCAGCGCACAGCGGATCTCAAAGCATCAGTAAATTCTTCCTCTCTTTTAACAACGGCTGGCCAATGTGCATTATGGACTGGCACACACATCTGCACTGAAACATAATCAATTATGTAAGTATACCTGTGGAAGTGGTGAAAGATAGTGTAGCTTGTACACAACAGAAAGAAAGTGCCAACCTGCCTAAAATGACATGGCTAGAAATAAGAATACTCGTTTTTATTGGTTGAAAGAAGCAAAGAAATGCGGTTTTCGGCTATAAACACGAGTCATTTCAGTATGAGAAGTCATTCCACACTGAGACTGATAGTAGCAACAGCAAGAGCGACGATATAATCAGCAGGGGCTAATAAGCAACCCCAATTTGACTCGAGTGATTTATAGGTATGTATTTAGGATAATTTCTTTGTTTTTCCCATGTTTGTGTATGTGCTCGTTATAGCTGCATTATGATGATTAGTTTCTTCTTCTTTTTCTTCTTCTTCTTCCTCTCCTGCAGCAGATGTGGTGCATGTATGCAGACTTGAGGTTGCACCTGCAACAACTACTCCATGACCTGACGGGATGATGATGTGTTTATTGCCCCACCCCAGTTCATCAATGCTATATTCGCCATGCCTGCAAACATCACCACAGCCCCGTCCATCATTGTCACTATGGTATGCATTGATGACACCAGCTCGTTTGCCAATGCAGCAATGCCCCAGACCATCTCTGCATATTTAGCAATTTTTTTCTTTCTTCGCAGATGATATGGAGGCTATATGTAGACATGGGGTTGCACATACAACTACTCCACAGTAGTAGGATTAAGCATGTGTCAGCTCACTCCGCATTGTTGCCAAATTTATTCAATATGGCGGCGATGACATCATCCAAGATGGTGGCATGTAGACTTGGCAACAGAGCATGACGTCATCCAAGATGGCCGATTTTGGCGGGAAGATAGGCCAATTGTGCTATGTCCACTAACCTAACCCTCCAGAAGAAATTGGCGCCAAATTCAAATTACAACAAGATAATGCATGCAAAACCTTACTTTTCTTTATTATTATTCATTATCATTTATTATTTATTATTATTAAATTATTATTGTTATTATTATTATTATTTATTATTGGCCTACCTCCACTAGAAAATTCGCTCCAAATTCAAATTCCAGCACGATAATGGATGCAAAGCTGTACTTGTCTTTATTATTATTGCTTATTATTTATTATCATTCATAATTTATTATCATTATTGGCCTACCTCCACTAGAAAATTGCGCCAAATTCAAATTCCAACACGATAATGTCTCGAAAACTGTACTTCTATTTATTATTATCATTTATTATTTATTCAAGATGTCCTATTTCGGTGGGAAGAAAGCCATTTGCGTTACATCCATAACAAAAAATCTGTCACAAGTTCAAATTCCAACACCATAATCTATCACACGTACGAAATAGTGCACATCCTATGAACTTTCGCACTCATTTATCCTTTCGCTCCTAAGCTATGAAAATCGCGTCAAATAATAAAGTGCACTTATAGTAACCTAATTCACATCCTTTGATTTTGTGTGGGGAAAAAAGGGCTTATGTCTTTATTTCAAGCAGTACGGTCATCACTTGTTCTCCAACTCAATCAGTACGCATCTTCGAGATCCCAGTGCAGTCACGACGACGTCCACGCTACAACTGAATTAGTTGAAATCGTCGCCGCTCCTGGCCCCGTCTCCCAGGTGCCACGGTTGCCGAGCGAGCGGATGCATAGCCCCGCGTGCCACAGGCAAGGGAGCGGCCACATCGCCCTATGTCACGGCCGGTCCAGCGCTCTTGTCAACAACATGTTTTCGTGGACAGGGGAGTCTGCCCCCGCCGACCAGTTGGCGCCAAAGCTGTTCGCTGGACATGTTCAAACCTGTTGATGCCGACTGTTCACCATCCACCATGTGTCTTTGTGTGACCGAGAACGCCGTGCTACATTTTTGGCGCCAAAGTTTGCTCGAATGTGGAATCCGCCATGACTGTACAACAGCACGTTTGGTCACCACGAGACCCCTTGCTACGATAATTGACTCTCTCTCGTGCGCGCATTATAATCGGACAGTCACCGCGCCACTGCCCCGCTGATGTCCGACTGCTTACGTCACACACCCTCGATCGACCCCTTCATACATGCGAAAGACATAGTCTTCTGTAAATATGCTAACTCCCACATCACTCATCTAACCTATCAATTACCTAAGTACTTATTTCCATTTCAATTTTAATCATATTAAATAATTCAATTTACAATTTCATATACGTATGCAAAGGTGTTCAACTACCTACTTTCAACAACTTTTCAAGGACCAGACCATCACCTCTTCCTAGGAACCCTCGCCGAGTTTGAATTCTGTCAGTAAAGAAACATCACTTGCACTTTCGCTACCAACCTAAGAAACTTGCGCGTAAAGAAAGGGCACTTATACTAACCTCACTCACCCGACCACCACTTCGTCCTAGGCGCCAAGTGTGAAGTCTGCCAGTAAACAAATCTCACTTGCGTCTTCGCTACCCACATAAGAAAATTGCTGAAAACGAAGCATGCCACCACCACCACTTCCTAGGGGGGGGTTGGTAAAACGACTCAGCCCACACTAGGCTGATGGAAGGAGTGTACTTTATTTATTTGGGAGCAATTTATTTAGGGATGGAGTATATGTATCACAGAACACACGCTCTCACATGCCCCCACAGCATACAGACCTGAAAACTACTCCTACATAACTCATGTATAACGCTCTACACACTTGCTTGCTAATTGTAAACCGTCAAAAAAAGTCACTGCACAGCCTACAGATATGTGAAGCACACCTAAATAATTAAAAACATTCACGCCCATAGAACCGAACAACTCTTAATTTCTCTAAATAATAATCCATCTAAAATACCCTGCTCCCTAATCATCAACTTTTCAAAATCATACACCCGTCTTTATTTAAACAACTAGAGATAGACATCACCACCACCCTCTGTATCCGCCTCTCAGTCCAACGTCCAGCTGACTTAGTACACAGGACACCCCCCCCCTCCCCCTTGACATCAGAATATGTGAATAGTTTCACATCTGTAAGCGTAGGCTTCCGCGGCCGTTGTCTTCTTCAATAAAATTCTTCAGGGTATCTGACCGCATCGTCATAATTTAAAATGCGCCAACGTTTCGGCCAGCGTTGCAGCTAGCCTTCATCAGGGCCTTACGTTAACTGCTAAATGAACACACTTGATTCCTTAAATAGCTGCACGAGAAAACCGTGTCGTTACTTGATTGGCTGTAAAGGGAGGAGGAGGAGGGGTGAAAGGTATGCTTTATTGGTGTTTCCTTTATTATCTGTCATTGGCTGAAATAGCTGTTTTCTATTGGTCTTTATATTAATCCACCCCATTGGAGGAGACGGACGAATAGCAAACAGGTGATGGCTGTGACGTCACACTGTTTCCATGCTGTCCAGAAGCCGGCTGCGGCGTCCCATTGCTCTGTGCGCTCGCGACCACTGCGGCTCTCCGCGTGTCTGCATGGGCCGCCACGGCTCTGCCGCCGCTCCGTAGCCCTGCTATTGCAGGCAGCCAAGACCTCGGAAGCTTGTACCCGTCCTCTCTATTCATGTTGGCGGCTTCTGGACAGCATGGAAACAGTGTGACGTCACAGCCATCACCTGTTTGCTATTCGTCCGTCTCCTCCAATGGGGTGGATTAATATAAAGACCAATAGAAAACAGCTATTTCAGCCAATGACAGATAATAAAGGAAACACCAATAAAGCATACCTTTCACCCCTCCTCCTCCTCCCTTTACAGCCAATCAAGTAACGACACGGTTTTCTCGTGCAGCTATTTAAGGAATCAAGTGTGTTCATTTAGCAGTTAACGTAAGGCCCTGATGAAGGCTAGCTGCAACGCTGGCCGAAACGTTGGCGCATTTTAAATTATGACGATGCGGTCAGATACCCTGAAGAATTTTATTGAAGAAGACAACGGCCGCGGAAGCCTACGCTTACATTTAACCAACCTGTATGGGCAGGAAGTCCACGGAAACATCAAGAAGTTAGAAGCACTGCGTTTAAAAAGATGTAAACTGCTGAATGACCTTGCTTTTTTGAAGAGATGCAGAGACACGAGTGTTGTGCCGTATTCTTTGCGGTTGACGTCTCACATAAAAACGAACAAGGCGAGGAATATCTGTGTTAAAGCCAGTAAAGCATTGCTACGGGAAAGGATCCGCCACATCCGCACAAGTCTCGATGCTCACAACAGGAATTTGTGTGATCTGCACCTATTTCTGGCCGGAAAACTTCAGATGGAAGACTGGGATAAAGTCGACAGGTTAACCTTTCAGCAAGCATCAAGGACCAGCAATAGTATTACTAACCGACAGATGAGAAAGTACGACAAACTACAACAGAAAGCCACGGACGAAACATTGACGCTGGACAGGCGACGGACAGTGGTCAACCTCTCCAGCCACACCTTGAGCGAAGCAACCACAGAAATTCTGGCCAAGGGGATGAATTTCGCAGTCGCACCTAAGCGAGTTCCAAAAGAAGATATCATAGAATCCGTAGAGGCTTCGGTACGTCATCTGCCACAGGCCGAGGCGGAGAAGATCCGGCAGGAAACGGTCAGAGTTCTGAATAAAGCAAAGCCACCGAAGCAAAACATCAACGCTGAGGAATACCGTGCCATCAAGGAACTCAGGGACAACCCCCACTTAGTAGTGGTGCAGGCAGATAAGGGCAACGCCACTGTAGTCCTGGACACAACTGATTACAACAAACGAATGGAAGATATTCTCGCAGAACCTATCTACAAGAAACTTCAGGGAGATCCGACGGCCAAGGTAATCAAAACGACGCAGGCACTGCTCAAGCACTCTAGAATCAACTTCGACAAGGCCAGAAGATTCATCCCGCAAGTGACACAGGCACCAAGGATATATGGTGTACCGAAGGTACACAAAACCGACTTCCCCTTAAGGCCCATAGTAAACAGTATAAATTCGCCGACCTACTACCTAGCGAAAGAACTGGCACCTAGGCTCCGACACCTAGTGCACCAAACCGAGTCCTACGTTAAGGATTCCACTCACTTCGTGTCTCTCCTAAAGGAAATGCGTGTTATGGACAAAGATCTGATGGTTAGTTTCGACGTCAAATCCCTATTCACGAATGTCCCAGTGTCAGATACTGTGAACATCCTAGAAGAACGAGTGGCACCTGATATATGTGAGCTTGTGCGCCACTGTCTGACGACCACCTATTTCAAGTGGAGAGGTCAATTTTATGAACAAACTGACGGTGTAGCTATGGGCTCACCCCTATCGCCTATCGCAGCAGAAATTTTCATGGAGGCATTTGAGGAAACAGCCCTCCAGTCCGCACCATTACGCCCAAATTGTTGGCTTCGCTATGTCGATGATACTTTCGTCATCTGGCCCCACGGAGAAGAGGAGTTACAGAACTTCCACAAGCACCTTAACCAACAGCATAGGAAAATTCAGTTTACAATGGAAACAGAGAAGAATGGGGTGCTCCCTTTTCTCGACGTGGAAGTTTATCGAAAACCTGATGGTAAACTTGGCCACAAAGTGTACAGGAAACCAACCAATACGGACAGGTACCTTCACGCCTCCTCCCACCATCACCCCACGCAGAAGAAGTCCGCCCTGCACACGCTAACGAAGAGAGCGTACAGGATAAGCGACGAAGAACATCTGAAGACAGAACTTGAACGCCTCAGGTCCATCTTCGGAACCAATGGCTATGGGAAGCAGATGATAGACAGCACCATGTCGACAAGGGAGAAGATTAATAGGGAAGAGGAGAAGGAGGCACAGAGCATTGCTGTGTTACCATATGTACAAGGGGTCACCGAACGTATTGGCAAAATTCTACGAAAAGCCGACATCAAACCAATTTTCCGAAGCAGAAACAAAATATCAGACATGCTCGGTTCTACCAAGGATGCAGTTGACAAACTACACACAGCTGGCGTGTATGAAATTGGTTGTGCGTGTGGATTAGTCTACATAGGTGAGACGGGACGTCCGATTAGCACAAGGCTCTCGGAACATGAAAGATATATCCGCCTGAAACAACACACTAAGTCAGCAGTGGCGGAACACCGACACAAGTGCGGGAAACCAATATTTTTTCAAGAAGCCCGCGTCCTGGCGAAACAGCCTCTCACTTTCAAAAGAAAGATTAGAGAGGCGATAGAAATAGCCAAAAGACCCGCCAACATGAATAGAGAGGACGGGTACAAGCTTCCGAGGTCTTGGCTGCCTGCAATAGCAGGGCTACGGAGCGGCGGCAGAGCCGTGGCGGCCCATGCAGACACGCGGAGAGCCGCAGTGGTCGCGAGCGCACAGAGCAATGGGACGCCGCAGCCGGCTTCTGGACAGCATGGAAACAGTGTGACGTCACAGCCATCACCTGTTTGCTATTCGTCCGTCTCCTCCAATGGGGTGGATTAATATAAAGACCAATAGAAAACAGCTATTTCAGCCAATGACAGATAATAAAGGAAACACCAATAAAGCATACCTTTCACCCCTCCTCCTCCTCCCTTTACAGCCAATCAAGTAACGACACGGTTTTCTCGTGCAGCTATTTAAGGAATCAAGTGTGTTCATTTAGCAGTTAACGTAAGGCCCTGATGAAGGCTAGCTGCAACGCTGGCCGAAACGTTGGCGCATTTTAAATTATGACGATGCGGTCAGATACCCTGAAGAATTTTATTGAAGGAGTTTCACATCTCTTTTTGAAACTTTTGCATCTCATAGGTTTCGATATGTAAGGCTGACCTAAGGCAGGTTCTGAACTCCAGTAGTGCACTACACTTGGCAAAACAACCACACCCATCAAGATATTCATATAGGTATGAGAAGGGGTTCGCTACGCTTTCAACTACCTAGTTTCAACTACTTTTCAAGGTCATCAAACCGCTCAGTTCCACGTCCGAAATACAGGCACATAATCGTTGTATATGGGAAATGTCTTAGGATTTTCGCTAGCTTAGCAAATAAGACAGGTCTAAATTCTCGTACAAAATATTTATTAACTTTGCATATACATCTGCACACAGAAAACAACTCTTTCTTTATTTTTCTGTGTGTCAAATTTAATTTTTAACTTATAACTTAAATCCGCATCTGAATCATCTATTTCTTTCTCCAACCAGTAATTTGACAAATACAGAGAAGGTATATTATCGAATTCTAATACATATCTAATAGTCTTCCTGTAAAATACTTGTTTTATGGCTTCAACTATTAGCTCTGTTCCTTCCTGCAGCTCTTCTAGGCGAGAGCATTCTGGGATTTTAATTTTTCCTCATATCTCCGCCATGATGCTACAGTTAAAGCGTTCCAAGTCTTCCTGTGTGTATGTCGGCAACTCTTCTGCTCCACATTCTTGCGAGATTTCTGTGTAGAACTTTACGTTTACAACTTTTGCAAACGAGTGTCCGTTAAATGTAGTTATTCCATCAGTTTTAAACTGGGCAAATGGCTGTTCTGTTGCTAGGTGGATAACATCCCGTTCGCCACACTTAGATATAATATAACCATCCTATTTAAGCCGATCCAAATGGAAACAGAGCTTAATAAACACATTTTTCGTCTATCCCTTGATATAGTAAACGTTCTCGACTCCACTGATTTCGGCCAGTACTCCAACACGCGACTAGTTTCCATGGCTGTTTACTGTAAATGCCAATATTTTGTATTCCCCCTTCGTAGAGAGATTTTCCCATATACTGTGTTTAAATCCGTACGTAAACCTGGCCTGCACATCCGCAATAGCCTCCTCCTTTTCCATCTGCAGCTTATATTCTTCCTTTATGGCAGCTGTCTTCTCTGTATAGTCTAGTTTTCTTTTCTTTAGTTTGATGTCATCCATTTCCAGTGTCCTTTTTCGTGCGCATAAAACATTAACTCCACTTAAAGGAGTGATTTCTTTAATGGGGAGTGGTTTAAGTCTGTGTGATACATTTACTCTTTTTCTTAAGACTTGGGGTATAACATTATTTGTAGGAACCAGTCCCAATTCGGCGATATCTATATCATACGGTATTGTGGAGAACAGGGTTCTAGATTAATAAAAATAAGTTTCTCCTGCTTTAACATAACACTTCTGCGTAATACTAATATTGTCATTGTTGGAGTCTGTGTTAAGAGCCTCTACATAGATGACAGGTAGATAATTAAAACTTTATGCAGAAAGAGCATAACTTATAAGCTTTTCTCGGGCCTGAGAATCCGGCAGACCTACTTGCACACCAGTCAATTTTCGGGTGTTCTTATTACCACACTAGAGAAATTGCAGAACGTTGTTAAACACCACACAGCAGCTGTTCTGTAAATTTTTAGTTAGTCAATACCACATAGACGCAATTGGCACAGAGTAAAGTGGAGCACAATGTAAATACTGCTTGTTAGTGTCTAATACACGTAAACAGCTCTGTACTGGGTCGAACACACGATCCATTCTGTACTTGTATATAGTAGCCTCCAGCCTGGTAATACCATGCTCCTTAGCCAAAGAAGACATAAAAGTTTCCCGTAGTCGTGTGTCTGGACACTTTATAAAGTCTATAATATAGTTACCGATAACTTTGTTTACTCCTGGACTTGTGATTTGACATATAAATTTGTTATATACCTTTACTCTACAATTGTAGCTCATCCACGTTAAACAGTCTATCCCAGCTGTCTTATCGTTGTTCACAATCACATTACTGCTTCCCTGATGGTCTCCTTCCATGCAGAAGTCGTGGGTCGATATTAGGTAGTCGCACACCTCCATTTTATTAAAAATTCCGGCAAAGTCTTGCGTTATGTCTAAATCCAAAAGGCAATAATCGTCTACAAGTAGCTGCTGCAATATAACAACAGTACCAAGAAGGAAATAAGAGGAAAAATTAAAATCCCCAAATGCTCTTGTCTAGAAGAACTGCCGGATGGAACGAACTAATTGTTAAAGCTGTAAAAGAGATAGTTTACAGAAAAAAATTTGATATATACTGAAGCACGAAAACATGCCTTCTCTGTATTTGTCAAATTACTGGCTGGAGAAAGAAATAGATGATTTGGATGTGGAGCTAAGTTATAAGTTATAAATTAAATTCGACATTATTAAAAAAAAAAAGAGAAAGAAAGAAAGAGTGAAAGAGAGAGAGAGAGAGAGAGAGAGAGAAAGAGAGAAAGAAAGAAAGAGAGAGAGAAAGAGAGAAAGAAAGAAAGAGAGAGAGAAAGAGAGAAATCAATCAATTAATTAATTAATTAATTAATTAATTAATTTCCTATATGCAATGATCCACGAGCATGTATTTTGCTTGTGGAAAGTGGGTAGTCAGATGACCTTGAAAGGTAGTTGAAAGTATAGTGACCCCTTTTTCGTACCTATATGAAACAGGCAGATGCCCCTTTCTGAAAACATCCTTTGTTTGCCAGCAAGTGGATGGAAAATTGTACACATCTGCTACCTTTAGGAAAACACCTTTTAGCCTGAGACAAATAGATAGTCTGACACACCCAGCTACATCCCTCAAAATATATGTTGCTGTTTTCCTTAGGATAGAGCTGTGGGGGATGCTAACCTTCAAAAACAACTCTATTGTTCATGGTAAGGACCAACAAAGCATGCTTTGAGAGTGGCATTGTACATTAGTACATTATAATCTTCTGCTGATTTCCAGCTACTGGCTGCCGCCCCTCTGTGGTGTGGAAGTCGAGGGCTGGTGGCAGGCAAGTGGTCGTCAGTAGATCTCTGGACATGTGGCCAAGTGGCGCATGTGCTGCGGTTGTGTCATTGGGCGCCTGAGAGTTAAGAGCTTGCGTCCCATGGCGCCTTTTGTGTCAAAAGGCCCACAGCAATGAAGCGAACAGAAGTTAAACAAGAGTATCCATGTCCTAGGAAATGCAAATTATGTCCTTGTCAGAGCATAATTCTCCAATTTCCCGTCCTCTGAAATGGTGTTTTTTTCTGGTTTCTACCACCTATTCCCCTTTTATAAACAATTTCCATCAACAGTTTCTGTTAATATTACATCCTCTAAGCAGAAATAGATTTGTACACCGAAAATTAGGAATGGCCACCAAAATTCGAAATTCACGCCAAAATTCGTAATTCCCACCAATAGTGTAGGTGGCTGAGGAGAGAGAGTGGGAGGGGGTGGGTGGAGAGGGGGAGAGGGGATTGGGGCCCATGTGCAGGCTGAGAAAAACACATGATGTCTTCCGGAGGTGGGGTTGGGCATGGTTGGGAATGGGGGGAGGGCATTGTCGGGGGTGGGGGGGCTAATTGATCAATTTATTAATTTGCATATCAATTTGATATCAAAATTGGGGTGACATTGACATCTACCTACTACTGCCACGTCTGGGGCACATATTTTAGCCCATAAAACAAGTGCAAAAATGCAAGGAGTTCCAAAGGGAGTGATGATTGCAGTTTCTGGTATTTTTTCCTATTGCACTAAATATGTTTGCATCTGCCACAGATGTGAAAAATCCTTTAAGTAGGGAATAGGGTACCTACTCATATGTGGTACAGTTTGAGATATCAGTGACTGATGAGCACTAAGTGTGAATCAGTGAAGTCCATTGGCTGGCTGAAGGCCAAACTACCGCTGCCTGCAAAAGTTCCTCTACAGTTTGTTTAGATGTTTGGCATCTATCCGTACAAGTCTCTGTACTTTTGTGCAGATCAGGAGACCTCTCGGCATGTGAATGTAATGCTGTGTCTCTCCCACAACTCCTCCAAACCGGTTATGGCCATGGTATGACTAGGTTTACTATGGCTGACCTTCACTCCACCAACCTGTGTGCTGAACATTTGTTGACATGGTATGTAGTTCTCAATGCCACCTATGGTTGAGGATTCTGCTCAGCTATCCATTTATGTGTGATGTACAACTGTTCTTGACAATGACTTATTTTATTCCATAGTTCATTATTTTCTTGACTTAATAACACTTTGTAATGTACTACATCCTACAATTTGTGGTTAGTAGTTTCAATATCATGTTTCATATTATTTATTAATTTCATAATTTTGTCTTTACTTTCCAACTGTGATGGTATTACGTGTGGTGTCAGAGTCCTTGGATGCCTGCACTGATTGCCTCATAACAGGACATCTAATCACACCCATAGTTAAGTCTAGTGAAAGTTTGTGGTGGCAAGGAAACTCCGACCCAGCTATTGGCACTGACACATTTGCTACCATGAGGTCCAAAATCCACTGTAAGCTTTCTTATTCCACAATGATGAACAAGTGTGTCATTAACAGTGCGCAGAAAGGGTTTTGTTGATTTGCTAGCTGAACGTGATTGTTCGTATGGTGATAACTCCTGGTCATGAGTCTACTATTTGTCATGACATCTGATCCCACATGAAGTATCTTGGGTCCATAGGCTGATAGAGTATAATCTTGTTTTGGTACTCTACATCTACATCGATATTCTGCAAATCGCACTTAAGTGTTATTCCCTTCTCAAAAAGTGCAGGGAAGAAACAAACGCCTATATCTTTCTGTGGGTGCTCTGATTTCCCTTACTTTGTTATGTAGGAAATATTTTCGCCCTCTGAGAACGAAGCTAATGATTGAAATTTCGTGCAAAAATCCCACCCCAACAAGAAATGCCTTTGTTTTAATGGTGTCCATCCCAGATCCTGTATCAAGTCTGTGACACTTTCTCGCCTATTTCTCAATAATACAAAACTACTGCTCTTCTTTGAATTTTCTCTACACACTCCATTAATCCTATCTGGTAAGGATCTCACACGGTGCAGCAGTACTCCCAAAAAAAGATGGACAAGCGTAGTGTAGGCAGTCAATTTAGTAAATCTGTTGCATCTTCAAAGTGTTCTGCCAATGAAGTGCAGGTTTTGGTTCGCCTTCCCCACAACATTTTCTGTGTGTTCCTTCCAATTTAAATTGTCTGTAAGAGTGCTTAGTCAAATTTATGGCCTTTAGATTTGATTTATTTATCTTGTAAACAAAGTTAAACAGATTCCTATTAGCACTTGTGTCGATGACCTCGCATTTTTCGCTATTTAGGGTCAATTGCTAATTTTTGCACCTTACAGATATCTTTTCTAAACATTTTGCAATTTGTTTTAATGTTCTGATGACTTTACAAGACGATAAAAGACAACAGCATATGCAAACAACGTAAGGCGACTGTTCAAATTGTCTCCCAAATTGTTTATATAGATAAGGAACAGCAGAGCGCCTATAACATGACCTTGGGGAACGCCAGAAACCACTTTAGTTTTACTCGATGACTTTCCATCAGTTACTACAATCTGTGGCCTCACTGACAGGAAATCACAAATCCAGTCGCATAATTGAGACAATATTCCATAAGCACGCAATTTCATTACAACTGCTTGTGAGGTACAGTGTCGAAAGCCTTCTGGAAATCTTCCCCTTGCAACCAGCTCGCATCTGAACTTATGCCATCCAGTGTTCCAATAGTAGGCTCTTGGTGATATTTGAAACTGTATGGTGAAACACATTGGTGTGCCATTGTGCCAAACTTCTCATGATACCAACATATTGCTGAAGGGACGAGTTACCAGTACACGATATGTTGCTGTGATCACTTTGCGAGGCCAACAACCTCAGGCTGCATCTCTCAGTCAGGAGGGGTCAGCTCCTTCTGCAGTAGCTTGGTTAACTGATGTCCCACATCATCGATGTGGGTCCCGTGACTCTTTGCATCTCACATGAATGGCCTTAGGTGAGTTTGTAAGTGCTCGTATTTCACCGGGGCTACACCCTCCTTTTTGTAGAAACATGGCTGACTGCATAGCATTAGGAATGTATTTGATACTCAAATCCAGCTTGTTATATAACTGCAATGTTGCATGAGTTCTGTCGGCCAAGTCTAATTTGATCTCTGTGAATTCCTGATCCCTCGAAATAAGTGTGGCCTGCACTGAAGATGGTAGTTTAAGTATCCATACGTTCCACAAGGTGTCATCCAATGATATGTTGGATTCTACAACTTGCCCCATGTTCCAGCATAGTTGAGAAGGCATTCTACTTCCAATTTCTTCTTCAAACAAAGCCTGGTGTGCTTGTCATTCAGCTGCCTTCAACCAATGTGTCAATAAAGCCTTTTTTTGTCATATCAAACTTGTTTGATGTAGCTGAAGTGGCAATAACACCACTAATAAGCGGAGAATGTTGGCCTAAATTGTTCAGCACAGCTACAAACATTTGTTATTCCACAACTTTGGAGAATTAATTTGACTGTTTGAAGTCTTGGTTGGTTGGGCTGGAATGCTCGTAGTTTTGGAATAATTCCTGTTCACTGTGGCTTGTTACTTATCACTTGTTGAAAGTGCATCATTCTACCAGATTAGGACAATGAAGGTTCCTGGCACAATTGTGTCACTGTTGGTCAGCGTGTATGGTCAGCGTGTCTCGTGTGGCTATGCAGCTATTACTGGCACGGTAGGAAAATCGAAGTACACATCACGCAGCTCCCACGGTTACACAGTATGGTGCAATGTGAGCAGAAATGTTGGGTTACGGTTCAGCATGGTAGAATCTGGTGTGTTTGTGTCCTCCAAAAAATGTGAGATTTTGTTGAAGGTTTGATTACCTATGGCACCAGTGGACATGTTTGTGCCCACATTATATGAGGACTGCTGCTGGTTGCTTTGTTTGTGGTATGGTCAGCCATTATCTCTATTGTCCAAGTAGTTTATAGTCACTGCCTCCCCCAATTTGCTTTGTCCTGTGCTGATGTAATAGTGATGGTGTGCAGTTCGCTGTTGAAGTTGTTATTCTGACTGAAAAACTGCATGTCTTTGTAGTGGTTAATAAAAAAGAGAAGAAAAATAAGAGAGAAGAAAAGAGGTTGAAAATGTGGAAGAAATCGTGAATAAAAAAGGGGTTTTAAAATGGTAAATGACCGTGAAAAAAAAGGGAAAGAATGAAAAGCAAATCGGACTTCGTATTACAGAAAAGCTATTGTTGGGGTGGTCCTTGTGGCGTTTTTGAGCAAAAGTTAAACCAATTTCCACTACAAAAAGCATTGAAAAAGAACAGAGAATAACAAAATGTAACTGACAGGGGGAAATGACGTAGATAAGCGTTCATCCTTTACCAGGTAAACATGTCTTCTTTCGTGCGGCGTCCAGGTCTTCAAAAATCTCCTTCATTTCGGCGTGAAAAGTGTGCTCCGAAATCTTGCAATCGTCCAGGAATCACTAATTTATACCAATTAAAATCATCTTGATACTGTATGCAATTTAATTTACTTTGCTACTTCCATCCTCCGAATTTCTTAACAACTTCCACAATATGTCTACACATTAAAATCAGATCAAGACTAGCTAATAAGTTTTTTTAACGTCTTCATCAGATCACGTCTGCCTTAAGCTTCGGCTATCAAGAGACAATTAAGAAACGAATAGAAAACAAAAAAAGAGTTACAATTTTAGTAGTTTCTCTGCCGTCGAGCGCTCATACCGCTGCGACGGGATATTTTTTATCTGAGGGAACGAGTGTAGCGCGGCGAAATTCAAAGTCCCGCTACATCGCCCCCTCGACTGTCACACTAAAACATTTAGTGTGGCAGGCTAGCAAACCTGAAAGTCAATATATGCATACTTTGAGAAAAAAAAGCTTTCTTTTAAGTCCTTCCATTTCTGCTTATGGTACAGACCAAGTGTTCCTTGTATTATGTAAAATGAGGGTTGCTGCTGGTTGCTTTGTTTGTAGTATGGCCAGCCATTATCTCTATTGTCCAAGTAGTTTATAGTCACTGGCTCCCCCAATTTGCTTTGTCCTGTGCTGATGTAATAGTGATGGTGTGCAGTTCGCTGTTGAAGTTGTTATTCTGACTGAAAAACTGCATGTCTTGCTGGTGATGTAAGTTTGCTATTGTGGGCAAAGGAGTCACCACTGTAGTTATCTGGTATTAGTGGATCAGAACTAATAATGATCAAATGCACCATTTGAAACATAACAGCCGGACAGGGTGGCCGAGCGGTTCTAGGCGCTACAGTCTGGAACTGTGCGACCGCTACGGTCGCAGGTTCGAATCCTGTCTCGGGCATGGATGTGTGTGATGTCCTTAGGTTAGTTAGGTTTAAGTAGTTCTAAGTTCTAGGGGACTCATGACCTTAGAAGTTAAGTCCCATAGTGCTCAGAGCCATTTTTTTGAAACATAACAACTGCTTTACTAATATCCCGTTCACAAGCAAAAAAATACTTCAGCACACTTGCTTGCTAGCACAGCAGACACTCATCCAAACCTCCAATACAGTCTGTTTCCCAGTCCTTTTAGCAAGGGGAGGTTTTGTTCCCTCCATATATCAATCCTGATGAGTTTGATTATCTTTGATATTTAAAATTATTGTTATTGTTGTTGCAACAAGTACATACAACATACACAGTTAAACAGTGTATAATATATGACATGTCAATATAAAGTTAGATGATATTTTTTTGAATTTCTGTCCCACTTTTTCTGATGGAAAATAAAATTACCTATAAAATAGCGAATTCAAATGACTCTTTATTAAACTAAAAATATAACAATTTTTATATTTTTATTCTCTCCACTTCAGTTAACAGATAGCACATTTTTATTGAAGCTACAGTACACTGAGGTGACAAAAGTCATGGGATTGTTGAATGCACATAAACAGACGGTGGTAATATCATGTACACGAGGCATAAAAGGGCAGAGCTGTTATTTGTACTCAGGTGATTCAAGTGAAAACATGCCCGACATTATTATGGCCATAAAACAGGAATTAACAGGGTTTGATCGAGAAATAGTAGTTGGAGCTAGATGCAGAGGACATTCCATTTTGGAGATTGTTGGGGAATTCAATACTCTGAAATCCACAGTGTCAATAGTGTGTCCGGAATACCAAATTTCATGCATTAGCTCTCACCATGGTCAATGCAGTTGCCAATGGCCAACACTTAATGACTGAGGGCAGCAGTGTTGGCATAGAGTTGTCAGTGCAACAAATGAGCAGCATTGCATGAAATAGCCACAGAAATCACTTTGGGACATATGACGAACATATAAATTAGGACAGTGTGGCAAAATATGTGATTAATGGCCTATGGCAGCAGATGACTGACACGGCAGCATTTGCTAACAGCATATCAATTGCAGCACTTCTCCTGGGATTGTGACCATACTTTTGGACCTTAGACAACTGGAAAACTGTGGCCTGGTTATATGATTGGCAAGATTCGACGATAGGGTTCAAATGTGGCACAGGCCCTACAAAGCCATGGATCTACATCTACATCTACATTTATACTCCGCAAGCCACCCAATGGTGTGTGGCGGAGGGCACTTTACGTGCCACTGTCATTACCTTCCTTTTCTTTTCCAGTCGCGTATGGTTCGCGGGAAGAACGACTGTCGGAAAACCTCCGTGCGCGCTCGAATCTCTCTAATTTTACATTCGTAATCTCCTCGGGAGGTATAAGTAGGGGGAAGCAATATATTCGATACCTCATCCAGAAACGCACCCTCTCGAAACCTGGCGAGCAATCTACACCGCGATGCAGAGCGCCTTTCTTGCAGAGTCTGCCACTTGAGTTTGCTAAACATCTCCGTAACGCTATCACGGTTACCAAATAACGTAAGGCGCCGCTCTTCTTTGGATCTTCTCTATCTCCTCCGTCAACCCGATCTGGTACGGATCCCACACTGATGAGCAATACTTAAATATAGGTCGAACGAGTGTTTTGTAAGCCACCTCCTTTGTTGATGGACTACATTTTCTAAGGACTCTCCCAATGAATCTCAACCTGGTACCCGCCTTACCAACAATTAATTTTATATGATCATTCCACTTCAAATCGTTCCGTACGCATACTCCCAGATACTTTACAGAAGTAACTGCTACAAGTGTTTGTTCCGCTATCATATAATCATACAGTAAAGGATCCTTCTATCTATGTATTCACAATAAATTACATTTGTCTATGTTAAGGGTCAGTTGCCACTCCCTGCACCAAGTGCCTATCTGCTGCAGATCTTCCTGCATTTCGCTACAATTTTCTAATGCTGCAACTTCTCTGTATACTACAGCATCATCCGCAAAAAGCCACATGGAACTTCTGACACTATCTACTAGGTCATTTATAAATATTGTGAAAAGCAATGGTCCCATAACACTCCCCTGTGGCACGCCAGAGGTTACTTTTAACGTCTGTAGACATCTCTCCATTGATAACAACATGCTGTGCTCTGCTTGCTAAAAACTCTTCAATCCAGCCACACAGCTGGTCTGATATTCCGTAGGCTCTTACTTTGTTTATCAGGCGACAGTGCGGAACTGTATCGAACGCCTTCCGGAAGTCAAGGAAAATAGCATCTACCTGGGAGCCTGTATCTAATATTTTCTCGGTCTCATGAACAAATAGAGCGAGTTGGGTCTCACACGATCGCTGTTTCCGGAATCCATGTTGACTCCTACAGAGTAGATTCTGGGTTTCCAAAAACGACATGATACGCGAGCAAAAAACATGTTCTAAAATTCTACAACAGATCGACGTCAGAGATATAGGTCTATAGTTTTGCACGTCTGCTCGACGGCCCTTCTTGAAGACTGGGACTACCTGTGCTCTTTTCCAATCATTTGGAACCTTCCGTTCCTCTAGAGACTTGCGGTACATGGCTGTTAGAAGGGGGCAAGTTCTTTCGCGTACTCTGTGTGGAATCGAGTTGGTATCCCGTCAGGTCCAGTGGACTTTCCTCTGTTGAGTGATTCCAGTTGCTTTTCTATTCCTTGGACGCTTATTTCGATGTCAGCCATTTTTTTCGTTTGTGCGAGGATTTAGAGAAGGAACTGCAGTGCGGTCTTCCTCTGTGAAACAGCTTTGGAAAAAGGTGTTTAGTATTTCAGCTTTACGCGTCTCATCCTCTGTTTCAATGCCATCATCATCCCGGAGTGTCTGAATATGCTGTTTCGAGCCACTTACTGATTTAACGTAAGACCAGAACTTCCTAGAATTTTCTGTCAAGTCGGTACATAGAATTTTACTTTCGAATTCACTGAACGCTTCACGCATAGCCCTCCTTACGCTAACTTTGACATCGTTTAGCTTCTGTTGGTCTGAGAGGTTTTGGCTGCGTTTAAACTTGGAGTGAAGCTCTCTTTGCTTTCGCAGTAGTTTCCTAACTTTGTTGTTGAACCACGGTGGGTTTTTCCCGTCCCTCACAGTTTTACTCGGCACGTACCTGTCTAAAACGCATTTTACGATTGCCTTGAACTTTTTCCATAAACACTCAACATTGTCAGTGTCGGAACAGAAATTTTCATTTTGATCTGTTAGGTAGTGTGAAATCTGCCTTCTATTACTCTTGCTAAACAGATACACCTTCCTCCGTTTTTTATATTCCTATTTACTGGAACAGGAAAGGGAGGGACTGGAACAGGAAAGGGAGGTAATGACAGTGGCACGTAAAGTGCCCTCCGCCACACACCGTTGGGTGGCTTGCGGAGTATCAATGTAGATGTAGATGTAGATTCAGGGATGCTTTAACGGCCTTATGATCACTGTTTCCCTGTTCTGCACTTACAGAGTCGAAAAGTTTGGGTCTGTTTGTTATCAGTAGGTCCAAGATGCTATCTCCACAAGTCGGTTCTCTGTTTAATTGCTCGAGGTAATTTTCGGATAGTGCACTCAGTATAATGTCACTCGATGCTCTGTCCCTACCACCCGTCCTAAACATCTGAATGTCCCAGTCTATATCTGGTAAATTGAAATCTCCACCTAAGACTATAAAATGCTGAGAAAATTTATGTGAAATGTATTCCAAATTTTCTCTCAGTTGTTCTGCCACTAATGCTGCTGAGTCGGGAGGTCGGTAAAAGGAGCCAATTATTAACCTAGCTTGGTTGTTGAGTGTAACCTCCACCCATAATAATTCACAGGAACTATCCACTTCTACTTCACTACAGGATAAACTACTACTAACAGCGACATACATGCCACCACCAGTTGCATGCAATCTATCCTTTCTAAACACCGTCTGTGCCTTTGTAAAAATTTCGGCAGAATTTATCTCTGGCTTCAGCCATCTTTCTGTACCTATAACAATTTCAGCTTCGGTGCTTTCTATCAGCGCTTGAAGTTCAGGTACTTTACCAATGCAGCTTCGACAGTTTACAATTACAATACCGATTGCTGCTTGGTCCCCGCATGTCCTGACTTTGCCCCGCACCCTTTGAGGCTGTTGCCCTTTCTGTACTTGCCCGAGGCCATCTAACCTAAAAACCGCCCAGTCCACGCCACACAACCCCTGCTACCCGTGTAGCCGCTTGCTGCGTGTAGTGGACTCCTGACCTATCCAGCGGAACCCGAAACCCCACCACCCTATGGCGCAAGTCGAGGAATCTGCAGCCCACACGGTCGCAGAACCGTCTCAGCCTCTGATTCAGACCCTCCACTCAGCTCTGTGCCAAAGGTCCGCAGTCAGTCCTGTCGACGATGCTGCAGATGGTGAGCTCTGCTTTCATTCCGCTAGTGAGACTGGCAGTCTTCACCAAATCAGATAGCCGCCGGAAGCCAGAGAGGATTTCCTCCAATTCATAGCGACACACATCATTGGTGTCGACATGAGCGACCACCTTCAGATGGGTGCACCCTGTACCCTTCATGGCATCTGGAAGGACCCTTTCCACATCTGGAATGACTCCCCCCAGTACGCACACGGAGTGCACATTGGTTTTCTTCCCCTCTCTTGCTGCCATATCCCTAAAGGGCCCCATTATGCACCTGACGTGGGAGCTCCCAACTACCAGTAAGCCCACCCTCTGTGACCGCCCGGATCTTGCAGACTGAGGGGCAACCTCTGGAACAGGACAAGCAGCCATGTCCGGTTGAAGATCAGTATCAACCTGAGACAGAGCCTCAAACCGGTTTGTCAGACAAACTGGAGAGGCCTTCCGTTCAGCCCTCCGGAATGTCTTTCGCGCCCTGCCACACCTCGAGATGACCTCCCACTCTACCACAAGTGAGGGGTCAGCCTCAATGTGGGCAGTATCCCAGGCAGCCACAGTCATAGTCCAATCAGGGGATGCGTGGGTCGAGCTGGCCGTCCCCAACAAACCCCCGTCCGGACCCCCACAGTGATGCCCATTGGCAACAGCCTCAAGCTGTGTGATCAAAGCCAACACTGCCTGAAGCTGGGAGCGAAGGGATGTCAACTCAGCCTGCATCCGAACACAGCAGTTGCAGTCCCTATTCATGCTAAAAACTGTTGTGCAAAGAATGTCTGAACTAATCTACAGAGAGCACAAACAATTCGACACAAAAGTTAAATGGTTATTAAAATACAAGATTGCCTAGTAAATGCAGTAATGCTGCTACTTGCGCACTGCTGACACACTGCTCGGCGGCGGAAGGAGACTACGTGATTTTACACTATTCAGGTACTAAAACGCGATGCTACAACTCTCAAATACTATAATACGCCCGAAATTTATGAATTAAACAATGCAAGTGCCAAAAACACGCAAAGAAATTAAGAATTACACTATGTAACAAATGAGTGAGCTAAGAGTATACGACTTGCTACTGGCAGCTTCTTATCCAACTGCGACAGGGAGCACACTGGCTGTGACCAACCGACACTGGCCGTTCAAAACAAAAACAGAAGACATACGACTATACGAATTTACACTACTCAGGTACTAAAGCGCGATGCTACAACTCTCAAATACTATAATACGGCCGAAATTTATGAATTAAACAATGCAAGTACCAAAAACATGCAAAGAAATTAAGAATTAAACTAAGTAACAAATAAGTGAGCTAAGAGTATACGACTTGCTGCTGGCAGTTGCTTATCCAACGGCGGCAGGTTGTCAACAAGGCACTGTGCAAGCTGGTGGTGGCTCTGCAATAGTGTTGACTGTGTTTATGTGGCTCAAATGGCTCTGAGCACTATGGGACTCAACTGCTGAGGTCATTAGTCCCCTAGAACTTAGAACTAGTTAAACCTAACTAACCTAAGGACATCACAAACATCCATGCCCGAGGCAGGATTCGAACCTGCGACCGTAGCGGTCTTGCGGTTCCAGACTGCAGCGCCTTTAACCGCACGGCCACTTCGGCCGGCTGTGTTTATGTGAAATGGACTGAGTGCTCTGGTCCAGTGGAACTGATCATTGAACGTAAATTGTTATGTTCAGCTACTTGGAAACCATTTGCAGCCATTTGCGGAGTTCATATTTCCAAAAAAACAAAGGAATTTTTATGGACAACAATGTGCCATGTCACCAGGCTACGGCCACAGTTGTTCATGACTGGTTTGAACAATATTCTTGACAGTAGTAGTGAAAGATTTGGCCTAAAATCCTGCACTGGCAACATTTTTACAATTATGGATGGCTATAGAGGCAGCATGGCTCAATATTTCGGCAGCAGACTTCCAAAGAAATGTTGTGTCCATGCCACATTGAGTTGCTGCACTACACCGGCAAAAGGAGGTCCGACACAAAATTCGGGGGTTTCTCATTACTTTTGTCACCTCAGTGTACATTAGGACTATGACAGTCCTTTCTGCTCTCACTAGAAGCTTTTAGATTTGAGGAATTACCTTAAACACAAATGATTTTTTTTCTTTGAATAGTTAGCATTGGAAGAAGATTTATAAATTTGTTTTATCACAGATGAATGTCTATGTAATGGGCCCAACATATAATTTTTTTTTTTTTAATTTCCACAATCAGTAGATTTAGATTTATTTTTGAAGGTTTTTACCAAATTCCCACGGAAACATAACTAATGTCTGAAGGAGGGGCAAGAGGCATGAGGGTAGAGTGGCCAGGCAAGTGCCAAATTATATTTTGCTTGTGTGGAAAAATGTTCTCAAATCAGCCTTGCATATGCCTATATTCTTGCTGCATTTAATGATGAAGTGCAGCACAAGAGTCACACTTTATGCCACAAAACAGCCTATTTTGACCATCTTGTTTTACAGCTTTAGCATTTCACTCAGATATTTCTGTGAACATTTTCAACACCAACATTAACAAATATTATGTCAAAGTACTCGTTTTTTCCAGTGCTTTTAAATACCTTTAAATAATTAATCATCCTATTAAAAAAAGCGTACTTGTTTCACTATCTCAGTAGGTATAAGAATTCAAAACATTGAACATATGACAGAAGTATGTGTCCCTCTGCTTACTATTATTTGCTGAACACCTCATTCTTGAACGATTCACAAAATAAAATTGGTGTTATGTCTTCCAGCACTCACTTTGTATGTGAGATTTGATGTACAGTGAACTGTATATCTCATGTCTGAGGATATTACTTGTAGTTGAAAAGCTATTGAATAGATTGTAGTACCCATAGAGATGTGTGGAAGTGAAACATGGACGATAAATAGTTTGGACAAGAAGAGAATAGAAGCTTTCGAAATGTGGTGCTACAGAAGAATGCTGAAGATTAGATGGGTAGATCACATAACTAATGAGGAGGTATTGAATAGAATTGGGGAGAAGAGGAGTTTGTGACACAACTTGACAAGAAGAAGGGACCGTTTGGTAGAACATGTTCTGAGGCATCAGGGGATCAAAAATTTAGCATTGGAGGGCAGCGTGGAGGGTAAAAATCGTAGAGAGAGACCAAGAGATGAACACACTAAGCAGATTCAGAAGAATGTACATTGCAGTAAGTACTGGGAGATGAAGAAGCTTGCACAGGACAGAGTAGCATGGAGAGCTGCATCAAACCAGTCTCAGGACTGAAGACCCCAACAACAACAATAACCCATAGAGATGTTCCTGGCTGACTTTCCATAATCACACTTCAGGAATGCTATCTACATAACATACTGTAGAAACATTTCACAAATCAAATTGGCATAAAAATGTATTATTCAGAAAAATTGTGTATTGTTTGCCTGAAAATATGGTCTTTCATTGGAAGGCCGAGAGCTTTAACTTTGGCCTGTACCTATAGGTATTTGAATTAGGCATACATACCCAGTAGTAGCACCTCAGTTTTGCCCTGATTCTGTGAATCACAGAGCATTGGGGAACCATACTAACCCACACCTTCTCAACCAGCCCTCAGCTCAAGAAGATTAGTAGCAACTTGGTTCAAGGTGCACTTAGTGGTGTCCCAGATACAAGCAACAGGACTGAGGTCAGATGATCACACAAGCACCCACATGCCTGTATTATGAAAGCATTCTGACATAACACAATAATGATAGGTTGGTGAATTGTCTTTCTGGGTGGACTGGTACCCAGCAGGAACTGTAGATGAACAAACAGATGCTTGTGATGAAACTTAGGTTTCTGTATTGTTTACCATTGAGAGATGATGGAAGACATATCAGGAGTCACATTTCATTCCAGGATTACTTCCCCCAGAGGAGAATACCTCCACCATTCACCTGAACAGCACACTGTATATGGTTCATGTGTACCAACATCTTTTGCAACTTATCCGTCATGGTGACCTTAAAAATTCATTGTGTGTCCAGCACTAACACTGGCAGTCTCTGACATTTTGATCATTTGCTTTTGTATGCCATAGCTAGGAGGTAATCCTGGATTGCATGGCTGCTCATTTGCTATTGTTTAACACTGAATTGGTGAGGTTTCTGCAGCATTGAGGCCCATCTCCCCACTGTTGCAGTCAGTGTGAACACATTTTTGCCCATGATAGATGAATCCTGCTGTGGCTATTTTCTCAAAATCAAGGCACTAATGATATGCACTTGATGTAATGGCAACTTAAAAGCCTTGTACCTGAAAGATATTGGAGATGGAGTGTTCCACATGTTGGGACTACAGTATAGCTGCAATAAAATGCGTTACTGTGTGCTGTCTTGCCCATCCTTTGCTCGAGTCATGCTGATGGCTAGGGTATGGTCAGACTACATCTCAGTGACATGCTGAACTATTCCGTTCACTGTGGTACTCTAATGTAACACGTAAGTTCTTATCAGTTTAACTACTTGCAAGTGTATATGTCTTTACCATGACTATTCCTTTTTGCAAGTATTTATCAACCATAGTAGATAACCAGCAGCTCAACAGTGTAACAGGATCTTGTCAAATGAATATGTACAGTTGTGGAGTTTTTAAAACACAAAGGCTATTATACTACTACTAATGAAAGTTTTTGTGATTATATCTGTGGAATGGATCAACAAATGGAGGCTATGCTGACCACTTGACAGGTACAGTAATGACAACTACATTCCTTTATTTAACCCAGCACTGATGACTGGTACTTCAGTTAAATATTAACTTTTGCTCTTAACACTCTCCTAAACCTGGATTCATACAGCTATTATCTTTGAATTTCAAATAAAATTAGTCAGAGCACATAAACAAACTATAAACTTTTGTTTCTGTCTTTATTGTATCCCCCCTTGTAAAATGTCATAATAATAGGTCCTTGGTACTCCATATGATGGTGAATAATAAGTGTGGATTAGAAGCCGATTACACTCAAGAAGGGATACTGGTGATAGTTTTGTTCTGAAACATTGTGCAGTGATTGTGTAACTAAAGGTTGTTTGGGTTGTCTTCAAAGATAATTACAGTAACATCTCCTGGTTGTCAAGAATTATTTTTGTCAAATTTGAGCAGTAAACTACAAATTCATGTATAGAAGCCACACTCTAATTTGCACTGAGAACCTTCCAGATGATCCATCCAGAAGCAAACTGTTTCCGTACTACAATCAAATGCATTGCAACAGCTGCAAGCAGCAAGACTACCAACTGCTGTACAAGATAAACAGAACTTTATGCTATACTATACATTACTCACAGCTACACTGGCATATCAGTAATTTTGTTATGATGAGTGATGGTAAGTAAGTAATCTATTATCCATGCTCAGTTGCTTTCACATGTTCACCTGTTAACGTAAGTGTAGCATGACATATAGATGCACTCCCCTCCAACTAACCCGACACACAATAACAAGGCATGCCTATTGCATTGCTACCAAGCAGTGCATGCAGATGAAAGTAAGCAGGTGTGCACTTCTATGCATCATGCTAGATTTCATCAATATCGTTTCAGCAGTTTAGTCATGAACAGGCAAATTCACTTTTATATTTATAAGACTTTAAATTACAGTGTCTTTCTTTTTGTGGTCTGATATTCGTGAAATAAAGCTCGTGTGTTGCCCCAAGCTATGCTCAAGTCACCTGTGAAAATGCAGTGAAAATTTGTGTAGCAGTTTTGGAGATTAGCATGTTCAAAAAGACAGACACAATGGTTATACAGTTTTATTATCAGCATACGTACTTTGATTAGAAACATGGGAAATAAATCCAATGTATATCAGTTATCTTGATGACAAAAATATAAAAATTTGATCAAAAGCACTGAGAAGAAATAAGAAAATGGGAGTGAAATAACACATGAAATTAACTTCTTGACTGAAATGGAATCAACAAGTTTCTATGCTGTAATCAATGATAAGTTTGAATTTCACAGTGGACGAAAGACACTATCAATATCCTCAATTTGCTGTACACATTTATTCAGCTACATTGCTAATATGAAATAATGGATAAACAAAGAGGAAAAGATAAGTGGTGAAGAGAAACAGGCATAACCTTTTTATGTCATTTTTTATTTATCCCACATACATTGCTTTTCAGAGCAACAGCTGCCTTAATGTCAAGAGAATAAATTAAAAATAGAAAAGTATTTTACAAATAAATTACACATGATACACAAAAAGAGGATGAATAAGAAACATTAGGATGGCACATGAAAGATTTTATAGACAATAACTGAAAGCATGTCTTTTCATGTAAAATCTTCCTTTTGAATGTAAGTATTTGATTTAATTATGCAAAACTGCAAGAAAACCTGATCATAGGTCAGTAAAGAACTGTCTTCTGAGACCTGTAAGAGTTCATTCTTTCAAATGTAGACATAGTAAGTCTACACTAAGGTAAGGTGACCCATAATCAGAAATATGATATTTATCATTTATCTTCTTTAGTGAAGGAACAGCATGTTACCTCACTCGACAGCTGCATCACTATTACCATTGCGTACCATGATGTTACTGCTTTTTATTGTAGTAGTACAGTGTCTTCAAGTGATATAATTTTTAAGGAAACTGAGAAAAGTATACTTTCCTGGGGCCTTTCTGGAACATATTGTACATATTATATTTCAGTACATTTATGAAGTGCAACATGTGGCACATAACTCTAAATGTAACAGTTCTTTATATTTTCTGTTTTATATGAGAAAGTAAGAGACTGTAAACAAAACAAACTAACAATTCACATCTAAGATAATGAATTTGACCTAACAAAGACTGAAAATGGAATGTTTTGAAAAACCTCATAATTCAGCAAAGTTACAAAAATTAACTCTGACAATGAAGTGACTGAGGATAGAGGAGAGTGTAAAAGGAGAGAGAGACTGATATGACCGGATACTTGATTGGAAATTCTAAGGCACAATTATATCGAAGGGAAATTTTTGCAAATATTACTAAAGTAACTGTAGAGCTTATTGAGTTGTTTTGTAATAATTTCAGCTCCTCTGTGAGTTCTCAACATTCAGTAGAGCCTGATACTACCACTATACCACAAAGTTAAAAAATGGAACACAGACTAAATTGATCCACATTTTCATTTTTGTCCAAACACATATTCCAGTAATTTTGATTGTGACTACTCTCATGGGAAATTATTAACAATAAATCAATTTCAGAACACAGCATAACCATTGTTGCTTCTCCACACCAGCAATGTTTTTAATGTATCTCCACAAAATGATTAAAATGTATTTTATTGTATCATGCTGACAACGCTCCTATCAAAATTTTCTCTTGTTATAACAATGATAATATCACAATATGCACATGTACTTTCTCATAATATTTTAGAGCTTTTCCACACAAAATTGTGAGACTACAACAATCATCCTTTGTTTCTTTATAGAAAAAATATCACACTTTTACAAATTTCACAAAATCTGCTAATTCTAAAACTGTTTCTAAAACATACCACTCAAACAAAATTTATACAGCATAGATTGCCTAGTCATATTAGAAATTAAGAAAGAACAGCTGTATTTATTTTTGGACAGTAATATCAAGATCCATATATTTATTTAGATATGGATAAACTGTTCAATTATATATTTTTGTGGTGTTTAACACCAAATGAAATATCCCAATAGCTTTCAGAAATGTCAAACCAATAACAATTAAATTACTGGTTATTAACTGTCCTAGAAGCATTTATCAGTTTTCAGGGGATGCTGTTTCTTCTTTATGTGGGCATCATTCATAATTTTAATTACAGAACCCAAGTTTATGTTTCCATACTGTTACACTTGTAAAAGACATTTTTAACACTTGATACCACTGGGGTATGAAGAAAAGCAAAGGGTGACCATCAATTTTCTAATAATTTTTAATTTTATTTTATTTTGGCGAACAAAAATAATACTGATAATGCCTATCCAGTACTGAACATCTCAATAAATATACCATTGCTGTGGCATGGAGAACCCAAATTAACACATCTGTTATGGGAATTTTCACATTATATATTATACTGCATTAAAAAATTAGCAGCTCTGTATATTTATCTATTGATCCAAATATGTACAGCCTTTACTTTCCCTTAAATGATTATGAGAATCATTTATAAAATATTTATGAAGTATAAAAAATATAGCAATTAAAACATCTGAAATAAATATTGTGGTGCGTAAAGCATCTAACAGTTAACACATGTTAACGATGAAAATCATCAACAGAAATAAAAATGTTATTTTACATGTGAAAATGACTGATGAATTGAAACAGACTTTTATGTTTATTATACTGTTTTCCAAAAGGTGTGAAAGTTAATTCTTTAAGGAATGAAACGTAATGAACTGCCCTTTCAAATACCAGTATCACTGTCCAGGATACTTCTAAGGTAAAATACTTTATTTACAGATCAACAATGCCAAAGGCAATAATCTAAGACATGTGTAAGGTATGTTAATAAATCCTTCATTTTTCTTCAATGTTTATTTATTCACTGGATTGGATGATCTTTTTTCAGTTTTATACACATACATGCTGAAAATCTGAGTGTTGCTTCTCATTTTGTATTCACATATTTTTGAGGTCACTGTACAATTATAAGAGTCATTTCCTTTATGGAATGTAGTTGTGATGTGAAAGACTAAGTCATGGTAGGTTTATGAAATATGTTGAAACCAACTGACCCTACTTCCACTGAGCAATGTTTCTAAAATGAGGTCTCAGTTTTGTGATGCTGATAAGAATGGTGCATATGTGGGACTTTTACTGCAAACATTTAACACTAATAGATATACTCTGCATGTTCTGCAGGTCAGTATTGTGAAAATAAACAAACAAATACTTTGGCCTCATCTACATGCTGAAAAATTTTCTCAGCCAAATTTGGTAACAAGACTGTGTCTATGGCACATGTTGGATGTGGAAAAGTTATTTTGTAATACTGTGTCACATTTAATAATAACAAGTTTCTCATTTCATGCAAATTGAGATTCCATTTATCTGTATTTTCACAACACACAAAAGTTAAACAGAGCTTCAACTACCACAGAAAAAGTGAATGCCTAGTCTTGGAGTTAACTTCATGTTCAAATACGAGTCTGAAGCAATCATTGTTGATGACACATACATGTAAGACAAACCTACACAAAAAGATGTTCTGTAGAAGTGCCATGAATTCATCTCACTTTTTCTGGTTTTAAGATTCCTTCATTACTAGCAACAACTTTTCTGAATGTACACTGAAGTGAGCAGTATGTTTATATAACTATTATATACAAAGACTCATATACACTTGTGAATTTTACAACACTAACATACTACTATCATTTCTTAAGTTTTTCTTCGCAGTTCACTGTTTTTCTCAAACCATAACAGTGAACCCAGAAAACTCTTAAGAACAGCCTCCCTCAACAATAAATAATGGTAACTATTTTCAAACAACATAAATATTGAAGAATCACATAATATGGAGAAAAGTCTCTAACCTATCTTGTACAGCCATATCTTCTCACATACAGATTATACATTGAACAATATAGAGAGATTAAAAGAACTTAAAAATGGTTTTACATATTTACAATTCTGTTCCATTTTAGTAACAATGTAATACTTCAGTCAATTCACAACCCCAAACTGCACTTGTGTTTCACAATTATTCTGAATGTTAAATGGGTCTCTCTCTCTCTCTCCCTCTCCCTCTCTCTCTCTCTCTCTCTCTCACACACACACACACACACACACACACATAGTGAAAAAAAATCTAAAACTAATGTTCTGTACCAAAAGTAACAATACTTGGAAATAAAGCTTTTATTAACACTGTAGCTCAATGGAAGTAAGGTTAGCCATTTGGTTGGATAAATAACATATATTTTTTAGTTTTTTACAAGACACCTATGGGTCTATATGGAAACACTGCGTACATTTGCTCACCAAGACAAATCTGATACAAAGCACAAGCATTAAAATGAAGTATAAAGAGTGTGTGATTTTTTCTTTATATAATTTGTACATATGTATAATAAATGTCATACGGTCACTCTTGGATGTGAAACAGAAGTTTACAAGTAGTTACTAATAGCAACCTCATCAACATCCAAGAAAAGACCTATAAGGAAAGGAAGAGAATGCCGTGCTTTTCCATTAAAAATAATCTTAATTACATACCACTATACAACACTCATAATTTTTATAATGTGTTTCATGCAAGAAAATGTAATGTACATGAATTTGGCAGTCTTTAAATGTTTAATATATGCAGTCTATTTGTACACAGGGCACAAAAGAAAACAGTTCAATTTTTATTTTATTAACATCGAGACCAATTATGGAAATTATAATTACATATGATTATCTTAACACCAGTTTGGCCAACCAGTCACACTACTATTTGATACATTCATGGATCTGTATGCTCTGTGATAGGAAACAAAGAGGGTTTCTTTCACAATCATGACAGCTTATCTAAATACACTTCCTGGTCATTCCTCAGAGCCACACTTCACAAACTGCTAGAAAATTAAATGGTCACTAACTGCACTATAGTAGCAAAAATACATCTTCTGATATTGAAAAGTGTGTCTAAGCCTGTTTTACAAACTGAAATTTAACAGTAAGGACAAAACAGAATATAATATTTACTTGCTTGCCAGTGTTATTACTGGACCAGCTAGTTTATGTAAAAAAAGATGATCTATACTGTCCATAACCACTTAGAGGATTTTGAAATGTCCTCACATAAAAGAATTATCTTCATGAAAAAACTCAGATCATTAATGAAATTCTGGGTAGTGTAATCTAACAGAATTGTATCCAGTGATTCATCTAGGGAATTCATCAGACAGGAAACTGTCAGAGAACAAAGCAAGCAACTGCTTTGCAAAAGGAAGTGTGCATAAACTGACTTTCAGCTCATGAAATGCCAATGTAGTCTCTTCATTTTGTCACCTGTACTGCTGGCTGTATTGTGGGAATAACGGGTGGCACAATTGGCCGTCTTCGTGCCAGTTTTGACCTACAAAAGAAATAAAGTTATGTAAGATTACTGCACATTACTAAATATATGAATGAACAGCAAGAAAGACTACAGCTGCTAATACTGAAGGTGAATGAATGCTGTGATGGTATCACCAGAAAACACAAGATGCAAAGATTGCACCCCACCCTGAAACACAAAACTGGCGATGACGCACAGTTTAGCAATCTGATGGGACTTTCAGACTAGGCAACAAGCAAATTTTTTTTACAAAAATTGACATAATATCACTGGAAATGAAATACGCAATCGCTTGTTTTAAAACAGATTTATTGTCTATTTTTATTGGCTATATTTTGCTTTAAGAATTATATAATTAGGTATGAAACTCAAATGCACTTAATTTTCAAGTGACCTCTTACTTTTAAAAAGCTGACACAACACGAGATGTCATTCATGAACAACGTGAAATCGCCTCTCATCTGTCACATCATTTTGAACTGATATAAACAAACATTTTCAACATTTATTTTGTTTCCATTTGCACCATGTTACTTACTTCAAGTTTAAGCTATCATCTTTGAATTATCACCCCTCAAAGCTCATTGTTCCCTTGCGCAGTTCTTTGACAGTTTATGTTGTAGGCACACACAAACTTAGCAGACACGCGTGTACTATATTGCAAAGAAAGTGTGAAACATTCCTCTGATTGTTTCAAGCAGAACTTTCTACCACTTTTTACTAGTGCACTTCAGAGCACCTCACACCATCAAGTGATGTTAAAGAAATAGACAACAGTTAAGTAAGAAACCGTTGAACAAGTCTACTTCAGCACTTTGACAAGTTTTGAAAATGAGACTTTTAGTGTACGAGGGCAAAATTCCCCCTCCCCCGCCCCACTTTCGAGGTTCACTTGATCACAAAATGGAAACCACAGTGAAAAATGATAAAAGTTTATTTGAAATATTTAACTATGCCTTCCAGCTACATCTTTACATAGTAGCTGCTCCAACATACACATGTGTTGTAGTGTTTGCAGCTCGTTATCTGTGGCAAAATACTGTTCTCCTTGTCAGTATTTCATGAGAGCAAAGAGATGAAAATCAGAGGGAGCCAACTCCAGGCTGTGTGGTGAGTGATCAAATACTTCCCATCGAAAATGCTGCGGGAGAGTCTTTGTTGCAACTGGAGTCTGTGGCTGAGCATCCTCAGGAAGAAGAACAATTCCTGATGACAACATTTCTCTTTGCTTCTTCTGAACTGCCCTATGTAGGCACTGATGAGTAAGGGTGTATGGTGCTGCAGTGATGGTCATGTCACATTCCATGAATTCCACCAACAAAACTCCTTTTTGTTCCCAGAATACAGTACTCATACACTTTTTGATATGCTTTCACTGTACGGATTGCTCTTTAGTTTCTTTATTTTTGAAATGGATTCATGTTTTGTCCCCTTTGACAATTTTGTTCAAAAAATTTTCTCCTTCATCATGTTAGCATTGGAAAAATGATAAGGCAGTGTCCATTCACGGTGTTTTCTGTTGGTGAGAGAGTATCTCGGGAACCCATCTCACACAGGGTTCATGGTACTGAAGTGTCTCATTCATGATGGTATAGAAAGTTGACACTAAAATTTCAAGAAATAAATCACTCAACACAAAAATTGTGAGCTGATGAATTTCTTGAATACCCTGATCTACTCATTGAACACTATCGTCAAATGACACTCACTTTCTTCTCTGACGGTCTGTATCATAAATGTCTGTATGCTCTGCTTCAAAAACACTCATGAAAGTTTCACTGTACACAAAAATTTTGACTGCAGTGCACTCCTCAGCATGAAGACATTGAATGACAGCATGTACTTCACACTTGGCAGGAGACACTGTTGTTTTAGGTATGTGATGTGACTTGATCGACAGGCATACTAGAGACATTGTGCAACACATTTGCACAAAGCTTCAATTCCATGACTGACTGGACCTTGGGAGTGGGGAGAAAGGTACATGGTCACCACCAGTTGTTTGTGAACTCACATTTTGGATCAACAATGGTTCATCCTAGTGGCAAAGATGCATACCAGCACAACCAAAATACAGTACTAGACTGAATACCAGACTTAATTTTATTTGACTGTCATTACAACCAATGAGAACAAGGAAAAGTTAGGATTTAATGTCCCATCAACTAGAAGTTATTGGAGACAGGACACTAACTCACTGGATGAATATAATGTAGGAACACTGCCATAATCTAATGAATGGAAAAAAACCACATATACTTGAAGTGATTTGAGTAAACTACAGAAATCCCAGTCTTTATTGCTAGATGGAAATCTAATCTCCATTCTTCCCCAATGCAAGTCCAGTGTCTTAACGACTTCTGCACCTCACTCAGTGGCACAACATGAAAGGGAAGAGGGGTGAGTAATGAGTATGGAATACAAAATAATTAAGGAACTGCCAGTCCATGGAGTCCTGAGGTAATATCAATATCTTGTAAAATGCAGATTGTGGAAATAATAGTCTTGTCTTGTTTTTGTGTGCGAGTTTTAAATATTGCATAGCTGTGTGTATACAATATAGTGAAAATATTAAATAGCAAAATCACTACATAAACAGGAACTTTTAAAACACTACTGAGTTGGCTGTATGGCCAAGATGCCAAACAACAATATTAAAAATGATAATATAAAAAAAGATATCGAATGACAAATCAATACATGAAGTTGCTATCAGTTTGACCTACCTGATTTGACCTGCTAACAGAGGATTTATGGCATACAGCCAGTCATGCACCTCTTTGTCTCCCAAAGTCTGTAATAAAAATCCTCTGTGTTTTGTTACAACACTGAAAAAAAGATTGAAAGTGTGTTATTTTCACTGGTATGAAGTTACCAATGCTCATTTCATTCAGTCATTGCACTCTGTTGATATCAACATGAAGGCAAACTTTTAGAGATGTGGAGCATGTCAAGGTACACACAGATAAAGTGAAGCAGCCCTTAGAAATTGCATTAATAATTAATTAGTGTCCAGCTGCTTTCAATATTTGTTCTTACTCAAGCAGTGTTTGATTTAGTAAAATCATGGAGAATGAATATAGAACAAATAACCAACAAAGTCACAGACAATCGTAAAAGAATAGAGGAAGGGACAGATTTAATAAGGAATTGTTAAATAACTATTGTAAATTAATATGTACATGCAAAATTAATATTAATGTCTCACATACAGTTCAGCAAGAGAAATTCTCATATTCATTCATCCCTTCATTAACTCACTAACACCAAGTGTTCTCTGAATCCCACTGTGAAGAAGAGCCTTCACATTTTCCCTTACTTCCACACTACTACTACTACTACTACTACTACTACTACTGCAGACATAAACTACTTATTTATTCATCTTCATGAACAAAACTCACCTTGAAAAAGGTGCCATTAAATACATAACTGCAAGGATTTGTTCTAAATTT
This sequence comes from Schistocerca americana, assembly GCF_021461395.2. NCBI lineage: Eukaryota > Metazoa > Arthropoda > Insecta > Orthoptera > Acrididae > Schistocerca > Schistocerca americana. The sequence continues at coordinate 308,058,960 of NC_060120.1, read as the reverse complement.
CTACGTACATAAATTGCTGTTTAATTAAGTTAAGGGCTTCATCAATGTTAATGATAATAATGTTACACTGAACCATTCACATAAAGTTAACTCTCAATTAATCCACAAATAGGAGTGCTCACCTGAAAGCATTTGGCACCTTAACCATTTCCAGTTGGTCTTCAGAATATTCCACTTGTGCTGTAGCTAAATTAATAAGTGCTCGTTCTACAGGATCCTTTTCTTCTCGGAAAATAAACACGTATGGCCTTCGTACAGCCTACAAAAGATTAAATATTAAATCATGTACCTGTCTCGAAATATTGTATCGCAACAGTGTGATACAACTCTATAAATCATAAATTATTCACAACTTACTGGCACCATTACTGAACAATTCAGATAGAATGTTTCTAAGAGTCTGTTAGATGTAAACCCAAAGAGCAAAAACGGTTCGTTGAAGAGAAAAACCTCTGTAGCACTAAGCCCCATACGTCTGAATGTAGAACTTATAAATTTGTATTTTTATTCCATAGAATGTATAGTGTGAGTCATCTTGTCTGTGTTTCTACTATGCTGATATTTATCAAGACTATATTTTGCATGTTTTGTAGTGAGATGATAGCTTCCGGAAAAAAGCTCAGGAATGAGAGTGGAGTACCACAATGCATGTTGCCTATGAAAAACATATGGTATCAATGTAGCAAGTGAGCAGAGAGTCTGAATGCATGGTCAGGGTCAAACACAGAACTATGAGAGCTTGACAGTGTGAAGAATTCACAATGCAAATGCAAGTGAGAGCAGGTGAATGAAACAAGAAGCCGAGCTAGAAGTGGCATGTGGCTAACTTTGGAGTCTGCGTGGTTGCACCAGGAAAATTACACCTCCCAGTGCAGTGCCCAATGCCACTAACACCACTTAAGATGCAGTCACATATGACATTGACTCTTAGACGATGAACAACTCCTCGTATGACATACAGGAACAACTCCTCGTATGACATACATGAGTATGGTGGGGATACCAAATACCTTCCCCTGTTTAGAGGCAGACAGGGCCAAAAATGCCCCAGACTGTACCAGACTCACCAAGGAACAAGGGCTAACAGGAGTATCTGCAAGGGGTTATGCATGGGTACTATCTACCAGGATGCCAGAGGCAAGATGATGGACTTACACTAGATCAGCGACTGGTGGTCAAGAGGTCGAATAGTAGTAGTTTGTATTAGGTGATTAAGAAATTGTGGCTCCTTACAGACCCTGAAAAACTAGAATTTGCAGGGTTGAGTACATTACTAATGTACTACAGTGGTCAACTAATACACATGATAACTGCTCACTTACAGTTCAGTCAACATTATAAGCATCCCAGGCAGTCATATGCAATATAGATAGCCAACTTACAGGGGGATTCGGATGTAGATGACATGTTGAGTGTAAACAATGCAGCATATCCTGCACAGGCTCTAATTTGTGATGTCATGGTGTGGCTGGTGCCAGATAGGACAGTTCAGACTAAAGTGTTAGTACATTTAGATGCAATGTTAGACAAGGTAGCACTAATTGCAAAATCAGAGGAGTTGGTTGCTGCAGTGAAAAATGTGTTTTTGGATGATTGGCAGATGGCAAAACTTGACAGTTCACACCAGCAGGACGGGTCCCCATCCAAGGTTACTCAGGCTCTAGTGCCCAAGTCAGCAAATTGGTTAGCCAATTGTAGTAATGGAGGGGATTCCCCAGCATCTCACCATTGATCAGTTATATAGGTGGGTGCCACAGTAGACTGCTCTATGTCTCTGCAGCACAAGTCACCCACAGCAGGCACAGGGTACCGTTGTTCCACAGTCTCAGACTCACCCCTGTAGGTACAGCAGTTTTCATCTGGCTGCCCCGTAAATGACTGCCGATACAGAATGAAACTTCCATGAAATATTTTATGTTGTTTTTCCAGTTTGCCACATGTCAGGAAGAGATTGTCACACCTTCATGTTGCTGACTAGCAGTTATTCCAGCAAATATGGCATAACTGACAGAGAAAGTGTAAGAATTTTACAATCACTGCAGAACTTATTAAAAAAGAATGCCTGTTCTATTCTAGGGCATGTTAAAAAATTCTGACGAAAAAGTATGTGGTTTTGTCACTATGAGACATTACTTAAATTGCCTTCCTGGTTATTGTGTTGTAGCTAGTCAGTTAGTCTGCCATGAGAGCTTTGTTTGTTACATATTATCTTTATATATCTGACCACTTAGATGTTCAAAGTGTGTATTTCAGCTGTTTAATTTTGATGATACTTTTAAGTTTTATATTTCGTATAGTCTTTGTATAGTTATACGTTCTGTTACTTGCTCTGTATTTCTGGTTTGCAGACAATCTGAGGTTGGGTTCTACCTGAAATGTGTCAGATAAAGTCATTGATTTATCAGCTGGGTTAAAATTGCCTTTTGGCCATCCACATGTTTACAAAGTTGCCCCCAAATCACTTCTGGTGAATGTCAGGATGGTTCTCATTAAAACTTTGATGGCCCAGCACACCAGAAGCTTCCGATCCTTCTCCAATGACCTCATCAACAAAAGTGTATTACTTGTTAAGTCAATGTGTAAGACAATCTTTATACCTAAAGGTAAAGATACTAATTAGTAATAAAATTTTTGCAGAAATGATACACAAAACTTCTGCTAAATATTGACTACAAAAGACAACGGTAATTTCAAAAATTTGGAGTCAAAGGAACCAGATTAATACCTGAAATAATCAGGATGGAGAACATCTTCTCTATACTTGAGAAACATGTTCTTTATCCTTCCTGAAGAATATACATATGAAAGCTACAGCATTGATCATACTTCTTCAGGACATCAGAAGAATCAGGCAAGGATATTCCATTGCACCAGAACTATTTTCAGGAGTCTGAGAGTTTTTAAATACTTAAGCTCAGAAAAAAAGCTTCATGACAGACGTTAACAGAACACAGCCAAACTGCCTAAGTTAAAATAGTACAAATGAACAATAATGTCATATTAATAACTAATGAAATTTAGGTTTAGGGCATTTGAAGATGATTGGGTGGTCAATAAAAGGAATAAACGAAAGAGTAAGGCTCAAAACCACATCAACCAAAACGACTAAAAATAAACACAAAATATATCTATTTAAAACAGCAGATAAAAATTTGCTTGTTGCCTTCCTAAGAGAGAGTCTCCATTCCTTCCAATCTAATTATGTAAGTATAGACCAGATATGGCTCAAATTCAAAGATACAGTATCGATAGCAATAGATAGATTCATACCGCATGAAGTTAATAAGAGACAGGACTGATCCACCATGGTACACAAAACACGTCAGAACACTGTTGCAGAAGCAACGAAAAAAGCATACCAAATTTAGAAGAAAGCAAAATCCCCAAGACTGGCTAAGTTTCCTGGAAGCTCATAATTTAGTGCGGATGTGAATGGGAGATACTTTTAATAGTTTCCACAATGAAACATTGTCTCAAAATATGGTAGAAAACCCAAAGAGATTCTGGTCATATCTAAAGTACACCAGTAGCAAAAAACAGACAATACCGTCACTGTGCGATAGCGATGGAAATGTTACCGATGATGGTGCCTCTAAAGCGGAGTTACTAAATACAGTTTCCTGTAATTCCTTCATGAAAGAAGACGAAGTAAATATTCCAGAATTCGAAACCAGAACAGCTGTTCGAAACCAGAACAGCTGTTAGCAAGAGTGACATAAAAGTAGATATCTTAGGTGTTGCAAAACAACTCAAATCACTTAAGAAAGGCAGGGCTTCTGGTCCAGATGGTATACCAATCATGTTCCTTTCAGGGTTTGCAGACACAATAGTGCCTTTCTTAGCAATCGCATACAACCACTCACTTGACGAAAGGTCTGTTCCTAAAGACTGGAAAATAGCACAGGTCACACCAATATTCAAGAAAGGAAATAGGAGTAACCCATTAAATTACTGACCCATATCACTGACCTCAATTTGCAGTAGGATTTTGGAGCATATACTGTATCCGAACATTATGAATCACCTTGAAGAGAATGACTTATTGATGCATAACCAACACGGATTCAGAAAATATTGTTCTTGTGCAACGCAGCTAGCTCTTTATTCCCATGAAGTAATGAGTGCTGTTGACAAGGGATCTCAGATCAATTCCATATTCCTAGATTTCCAGAAGGCTTTCCGTTCCTCATAAGTGACTATTAATCAAATTGCGTGCATATGGAGCATCGTCTCAGTTGTGTGACTGGATTCATGATTTCCTCTCAGAGAGGTCACAGTTCATAATGATAGACAGTAAATCATCGAGTAGAATAGAAATGATATATGGAATTCCACAAGGTAGTGTCATAGGCCCTCTGCTGTTCCTGATTTACATAAATGATCTAGGTGATAATCTGAGCTGCCCCCTTAGATTGTTTGCAGATGATGCTGTAATTTGCTGCCTAGTAAAATCATCAGATGATCAATTCCAATTACAAAATGATCTAGAGAGAATTTCAGTATGGTAAAAAAAGTGGCAATTGGCACTAAACAAAGAAAAGTGTGAGGTCATCCACATGGGTACTAAAAGAAATCCAATAAATTTTGGGTATACGATAAATCACACAAATCTAAGGGCTGTCAATTTGACTAAATACCTAGGAATTACAATTACGAGCAACTTAAATTGGAAAGACCACATACTGTGGGGAAGGCAAAACGGAGACTGCGCTTTGTTGGCAGAACACTTAGAAGATGCGACAATCCCACTAAAGAGAGAGCCTACATTAAACTTGTCCGTCCTCTGCTGGAATATTGCTGCATGGTGTGGGATCATTACCATGTAGGATTGACAGAGGACATCGAAAAAGTGCAAAGAAGGACAGCTCATTTCTTGTTATTGCGCAATAGGGGTGAGAGTGTCAATGATATGATACACGAGTTGGGGTGTCAGACACTGAAATAAAGGCGGTTTTCTTTGCGGCGAGATCTAGTTATAAAATTTCCATCACAAACTTTCTCTTCCGTACATGAAAATATTTTGTTGACACCCACCTATGTAGGGAGAAATGATCATCATAATAAAATAAGAGAAATCAGAGCTCGAACGGAAAGATTTAGGTGTTCCTTTTTCGCATGCACCATTCGAGAGTGGAATGGTAGAGAAGTAGTATGAAAATGGTTAGATGAATCCTCTGCCAGGCACTTAAGTGTGAATTGCAGAGTAACCACACAGATGTAGACGTAGAGTAAAAATAGACTGGAGAGTTTTTAGTAAACTAAATTGATAAGTTAAAGTAGTTCCATACATACTGAAAGCAATGAGTGATTTGCTAAAATTAACATTTTAATGCACATATCACGATCCTGTGATCACATTCCATAAGATATTGTGGATATATGTGGAAATAAACAATTACAAATGTTGCACAGCATGTTGATCAAAAATTCTAGACCACCAACGGTACAATCTTTCACAATCAAATTTTGGCAACAAACATTCCTTCTACAGTCAGTTTTCAAACCATCATGCTGAGGCAACCACAAGTGAATAATTACGATTTAGTGACTTTAACAGCTGCTTTGGCTTTTAGCATCTTAATAACTACACATGTCATGACTGGATCACTTACCACCCATCTTTTTTTCCAGCCATTTGTCTTATGCTCCAAGATATTGAGGTAGCCTTTCCGGGAAACAACTGGGCTGATGCGGATTTCTTCCATTTCTGGAACATACAGGACAAGGCCAGGAGAAGAGCTTGTTGACATTGCACTTTCCTGCTGCCCTGGTGTCTGCTGCTGTTGCGATTGGTCCGGCACAAGTGTAGACGCGTCTCCAGATGTTGAGTTACAGCAGAATGGCTCAGGGGCCACTGCTCTCATTTTTTCCGGTGAACACAGTCTGCAACAGTCATAGGTAGGCAGTTTCTTGACACTTAAAACTGGATGCTGAAGGAAGAACTGCATCAAATATAAATAATTGAGTAAACTAATATGAGATAGAATTGCTGACCTTTATTACATTCTAGAGGCAAAATTCTAGAGGGGGGGGGGATGAAGAGGAATTTACACTGACAATAAGCAAATGGCCTAGTGCACCGTTAGCCAATACTCATTACATGCACCCTGCTACTTTCCTGCTTTACATTTGGGACTCTGCCAGTCTTCAGTTATGTTTTAAGTTTCTGTGTGTTGCTGACCAGCTGACCTTTGTTTCGGGTGGCTGGTAAGCAGATGCTCTACTTCTCTCATAAAAATTTTTAGTATTCATATTTTTCTTCCATTTTGAGTAATTTTATGAACAAGTGTGTTAAACAAATATATATTCACAATGATTATGTAATGTGCATGATAACAGGATGCTTACTCAGCTGATGAGGTGGATATAACACTCGATGACATGTCAGGAGTCTCTTCAGTTGGAGAAAGATCTGCATGTTTTGCCATTGGTAAATCCTGCAAATCAATTTCCAATTAAAGAGAGGCAAACAATGTAAGAAAGAAATGATACTGAGCACAATCTACTTTAAATAAATTTTTACCTTTGTAGGTATCCTGCCCTGAATAAGCCGAATACATTTTGTTGCCAGTTCTCTTTCATGTTCAGTCATCTCCCAAGGTTCATAGACATCCTTAGATGGTGGCTGGAGGATTACAGGGCTTGCCCGGCCTTCATTTGTTGCTTTTGCCACCATGTTACAGACTTCCTTTACAAAAAAAAAAAAAAAGCAAAATATAGGGATTAACTACAGAAAGTAAACAACTGAATTGTCTGTTTTACATTCATGACATCATTATAATGATGCTCTGATTAGAAAAATAAGGTAAAAACTATTTCTCTTTAGGAGTAGAAATTGTGAATTACTTCAATTAATAGCTACTTAAGATAATATAACAATGGCAGAAGAAACTTATAAGCACTGTGAATAGAGCTAGCACAAGATAAATTTTAAAAAGTTGAAAAACATGGGTGATATTAAATGTAAATGTTCAACACTAGCAGGTTTCTGAATTTTAGATAAAGAATGTTTTATGTAATCCTTTCTTCTGTTTTCTGAGTTCCTGTGTCCTAACTATCACAAATGATTTCCTCCAGTAATACATATTTTCTATTTTATATCTTTAGAATATTGCTATTCACCTTTCTAAGGCATCTTTCTTCTTTTATTCCCATATAAAATTCTATACCATGTGTCCCAAATGTTCCATTTTAAGAAATTGTTGATATCTTTCTATCCAGAAGGCAGTATTCATTTATTTCCATTCCAGGACTGATTACTATTTTTGAGCTTCTGATCCTCATGCTTTATATAAGGAAAAAGTTGTCAAGGAGAATGTAGGAAGACAATATCAGTAGTGCTATTTTAAAAAGTGTCTTGAGATTTCCTTTCTATATTTTGATGTTATTACTCTAATTTTATTGCCGTAAGATCCACAAACTGCTTATCAATCACTCTTTATTTAACCTCTAATTTCCTTAAAATTCCACAAGATCCAATTACATTTAGCACTAAAAAATATCACTGGGTTCTAGTGACACACTTTTTAATCATGGTTTTTCCCTTTCTTACTCTCAACATTAAGTACAAAAGTACAGGATGTACTTTATTATTATTCCTGTCATACATGAACCATGGACCTTGCCGTTGGTGGGGAGGCTTGCGTGCCTCAGTGATACAGATAGCCGACCCGTAGGTGCAACCACAACGGAGGGGCATCTGTTGAGAGGCCAGACAAACGTGTGGTTCCTGAAGAGGGGCAGCAGCCTTTTCAGTAGTTGCAAAGGCAACAGTCTGGATGATTGACTGATCTGGCCTTGTAACAATAACCAAAACGGCCTTGCTGTGCTGGTACTGCGAACGGCTGAAAGCAAGGGGAAACTACAGCCGTAATTTTTCCCAAGGGCATGCAGTTTTACTGTATGATTAAATGATGATGGCGTCCTCTTGGGTAAAATATTCCGGAGGTAAAATAGTCCCCCATTCGGATCTCCGGGCGGGGACTACTCAAGAGGATGTCGTTATCAGGAGAAAGAAAACTGGCGTTCTACGGATCGGAGCGTGGAATGTCAGATCCCTTAATCGGGCAGGTAGGTTAGAAAATTTGAAAAGGGAAATGGATAGGTTGAAGTTAGATATAGTGGGAATTAGTGAAGTTCGGTGGCAGGAGGAACAAGACTTCTGGTCAGGTGACTACAGGGTTATAAACACAAAATCAAATAGGGGTAATGCAGGAGTAGGTTTAATAATGAATAGGAAAATAGGAATGCAGGTAAGCTACTACAAACAGCATAGTGAACGCATTTTTGTGGCCAAGATAGATACGAAGCCCACACCTACTACAGTAGTACAGGTTTATATGCCAACTAGCTCTGCAGATGACGAAGAAATTGAAGAAATGTATGATGAAATAAAAGAAATTATTCAGATTGTGAAGGGAGACGAAAATTTAATAGTCCTGGGTGACTGGAATTCGAGTGTAGGAAAAGGGAGAGCAGGAAACATAGTAGGTGAATATGGATTGGGGCTACGAAATGAAAGAGGAAGCCGCCTGGTAGAATTTTGCACAGAGCACAACATAATCATAGCTAACACTTGGTTTAAGAATCATGAAAGAAGGTTGTATACATGGAAGAACCCTGGAGATACTAAAAGGTATCAGATAGATTATATAATGGTACAACAGAGATTTAGGAACCAGGTTTTAAATTGTAAGACATTTCCAGGGGCAGATGTGGACTCTGACCACAATCTATTGGTTATGACCTGTAGATTAAAACTGAAGAAACTGCAAAAAGGTGGGAATTTAAGGAGATGGGACCTGGATAAACTGAAAGAACCAGAGGTTGTACAGAGTTTCAGGGAGAGCATAAGGGAACAACTGACAGGAGTGGGGGAAAGAAATACAGTAGAAGAAGAATGGGTAGCTTTGAGGGATGAAGTAGCGAAGGCAGCAGAGGATCAAGTAGGTAAAAAGACGAGGGCTAGTAGAAATCCTTGGGTAACAGAAGAAATATTGAATTTAATTGATGAAAGGAGAAAATATAAAAATGCAGTAAATGAATCAGGCAAAAAGGAATACAAACGTCTCAAAAATGAGATCGACAGGAAGTGCAAAATGGCTAAGCAGGGATGGCTAGAGGACAAATGTAAGGATGTAGAGGCCTATCTCACTAGGGGTAAGATAGAAACTGCATACAGGAAAATTAAAGAGACCTTTGGAGATAAGAGAACGACTTGTATGAATATCAAGAGCTCAGATGGAAACCCAGTTCTAAGCAAAGAAGGGAAAGCAGAAAGGTGGAAGGAGTATATAGAGGGTCTATACAAGGGCGATGTACTTGAGGACAATATTATGGAAATGGAAGAGGATGTAGATGAAGATGAAATGGGAGATATGATACTGCGTGAAGAGTTTGACAGAGCACTGAAAGACCTGAGTCGAAACAAGGCCCCCGAAGTAGACAACATTCCATTGGAACTACTGACGGCCTTGGGAGAGCCAGTCCTGACAAAACTCTACCATCTGGTGAGCAAGATGTATGAAACAGGCGAAATACCCTCAGACTTCAAGAAGAATATAATAATTCCAATCCCAAAGAAAGCAGGTGTTGACAGATGTGAAAATTACCGAACTATTAGTTTAATAAGTCACAGCAGCAAAATACTAACACGAATTCTTTACAGACGAATGGAAAAACTAGTAGAAGCCAACCTCGGGGAAGATCAGTTTGGATTCCGTAGAAACACTGGAACACGTGAGGCAGTACTGACCTTACGACTTATCTTAGAAGAAAGATTAAGGAAAGGCAAACCTACGTTTCTAGCATTTGTAGACTTAGAGAAAGCTTTTGACAATGTTGACTGGAATACTCTCTTTCAAATTCTAAAGGTGGCAGGGGTAAAATACAGGGAGCGAATGGCTATTTACAATTTGTACAGAAACCAGATGGCAGTTATAAGAGTCGAGGGACATGAAAGAGAAGCAGTGGTTGGGAAGGGAGTAAGACAGGGTTGTAGCCTCTCCCCGATGTTGTTCAATCTGTATATTGAGCAAGCAGTAAAGGAAACAAAAGAAAAATTCGGAGTAGGTATTAAAATCCATGGAGAAGAAATAAAAACTTTGAGGTTCACCGATGACATTGTAATTCTGTCAGAGACAGCAAAGGACTTGGAAGAGCAGTTGAATGGAATGGACAGTGTCTTGAAAGGAGGATATAAGATGAACATCAACAAAAGCAAAACAAGGATAATGGAATGTAGTCTAATTAAGTCGGGTGATGCTGAGGGAATTAGATTAGGAAATGAGACACTTAAAGTAGTAAAGGAGTTTTGCTATTTGGGGAGCAACATAACTGATGATGGTCGAAGTAGAGAGGATATAAAATGTAGACTGGCAATGGCAAGGAAAGCATTTCTGAAGAAGAGAAATTTGTTAACATCGAGTATAGATTTAAGTGTCAGGAAGTCATTTCTGAAAGTATTTGTATGGAGTGTAGCCATGTATGGAAGTGAAACATGGACGATAAATAGTTTGGACAAGAAGAGAATAGAAGCTTTCGAAATGTGGTACTACAGAAGAATGCTGAAGATTAGATGGGTAGATCACATAACTAATGAGGAAGTATTGAATAGGATTGGGGAGAAGAGAAGTTTGTGGCACAACTTGACCAGAAGAAGGGATCGGTTGGTAGGACATGTTCTGAGGCATCAAGGGATCACCAATTTAGTATTGGAGGCAGCGTGGAGGGTAAAAATCGTAGAGGGACACCAAGAGATGAATACACTAAGCAGATTCAGAAGGATGTAGGTTGCAGTAGGTACTGGGAGATGAAAAAGCTTGCACAGGATAGAGTAGCATGGAGAGCTGCATCAAACCAGTCTCAGAACTGAAGACCACAACAACAACAACAGGTGAACTAATTCCCATCGAGCAGTTCTCTAGGTGAGTTCATATGCTGCAGTAGACAACAGTTTGAAAAGTGTAAAATGCTGAATTGATGGTTCAACAGATTTGTTATTTAGTTACCCAACTTTCTCCTCCATAATACTGATCATGTTAGTCAAGTATATTTTGGATACCAGACTCAAATAATCCTCAATTTTCTATATAAACAATTTTAGTCCATAGGAGGGCATGCTATTGGTTCTACTTCCTTGTTGACATTAAAATCTTTCAGAGTTTTCAATGAATGTTGATTTTTTTTGTAAAACCTTTTAGCCAAGATTGCATAAAGGAAAATAGATAACTGCACCAAAAGCAAATTGTGGAAATAATAGAACTCCACACCTTAGTCAAATAGCTTTAACAGAATTCCAAAACGAATGCATATGCAAAGTACTCATCTTTCACAAACAGACTATTGCAATCTTGTTACAACTACTATCCTGAGCTTTCCTAAGTGAACTCATCTAAGTGTATTTGCAAAATATGATTTCTAACAATTATTTGACTGACATTTATTTGGTTGTGTTTACCATGGAACACACTATCATAGTTGAAATGAAAGATAAGGTACGTGTCATGTTGAACACCACAGAAGATCATACGTTTTCTGTATGTATGTACATTCATACATTAGCTTTTAGTTACTGTGTCTTGTTTCTTTTGTGGACATCAAGTACTTTTAGCTCCAGATGGGGTGGTTCTCTGGGTACCCAATAAATTTTATGGGAATTTCATTTATAGCAGACAGTTTGCTTTTTGCAAAAAAAAAAAGAGGATGTTATACAGAATACTTTCTATGTTGTTCATACCAGACATCACAATTTACAAAACAGAATTTTCAAGTGTAAATGTCTGCTTGCAGCTGATGATGCTTGAGAACATAGGTTTGCAAAGGGAGATGTCAAGAAGAAGATAAATAAAATAGTATAAATGTGAGCAATTCCCAAGCTAATGCACTGTGTCATAAACTGTATAATCTAAAAGTGTAAAAGTGTAAAGCTGGGATGTCTTCTTCATTAGTTCATGCAAAGCTTTATCCATTTGGGTTCTTAGACAATAAGCACTTTAAGTTGTGGTTCTGCTGAGGAAGGGTATTTCAAACAATTACAAATAGCTTAGGTGCAACACTCATTACTTCTGTAGTAATATGGAATGCAAATGAGATAATATTGTGTAAAAGACTATCCCCTTTGAATAAAAGTAGCTGGAGAACACAAGCATAAAACTGTCCCAGTGATTTTCTCTAATCCATTGTTAGCAATTAGAACTGCTCCACCAGATTACTAGCTATGAGTTTTTTCACTTTGAGCAATATCTTAATATGATATATAATTCTTATTCAAATACTACACTGTGAGTTTGGGAATTACCCTTATGAAATATTAATAGAACCACAAGTATCTTGACTGCATATCAAAGTGATATGACAGTACAAATTCTTTCAATAATGCCACTCCTTGTAAGAATTAGTTACAAAATATCTACAAGGAAGGGTGACTGAAATAGTTTTCACGTCAAGGGTGGCAAGCTCTAAAGGAAGTATCTTTGGAGTGAGAAACAAGCTTGCAACTCATGTATATTATATTTCAGTTTTGATGATAAATGTCAGACTGTTTACCAAAAGATTTACAATTTCAGCAACATAAACAAAGGCTTGTAGAGGGTGAATACCAAGAAAAGGCAATATCTGAAGCTGTGTAGCTTACAACAACATTGTCCTTTTGAACAATGACATGGCTATGGCTTGTACGTTCCCTTTTTTTGCAAGCCAGAAACATGCGGAAGACATTAATGCATCTTTGTCTGCTGACACATCTGTCATGTGGATTTTAGGAAGCAAAGATCAGTCAGCTGAACCCCATGCAAAGTAAAAAACTGCAAAATTTGGCAGAAAGAGTTGTTCAATGAATGTGACATATGAAATCGTAGCAAACGGAGAATCACATGCACGGAAAATGGCTTGTGAACTAAGGACACTTACTTTATATTTCAAATGTTTTAACTGATCAACAGGAATGTGACAGGGCTGAATGCAGTTATTTTGTATTCGTAAACAGGTGTAAATAACATGCTGCAAATATGAGCACTGCCAAAAAAAGAAAATAATTTAATACTGTTGTTTTATTTGGTTACACAAGACAAAAATCTGTGTTGTTTCATAAGTTATGTTTAAATGACTTAAAAAATAACTTGTGAGCCGTACGCAATACAACTTATGATAAATATGCTAATTAAGCTTGGGTAATTTAAACAAATGCCAAGTGTATTACAAAGTGAAAGAAAATGAATGATTTTATTATGAATCTGCATAAATTAATTCTGTGGTTCTATAAACATTCTTATCAACATATACTGCTGGCATTGTCTAATTCTGCAATGAATGCCATAAATATTCTGACATTTAGCAACAAAACAGAAACAAGTCACCGTCACTTAATGATTCCAGTAAAAAAATCTGCTGCGTTTTTAGAGGGGCAATGTTAGAAAGAAAGAAAAATGCTCCCTTTTCTTCATCAAGGTCTGCACTACAAATAATGTATAGTGTGTGCCATTCATGCTATAAGGCAGGTGAGCATTCTGTTATAGCTGTTGCCACATAGTCTCATGTTTTCTTCTGTCAGCTGTTGTGATTTTCCTTGTTATTTGCCTTCCTCTCATAGTTAATAAAAATGGCATACAAACAGATCACAATTACAGACAAAATGTGACTAAAATAACGAATGTAGGATATATTATAGCCCATAGCCTTTAGCATATAAAAATAACAAAGCTGAGTGTTCTGGACACGTTTTATTGTTCCTGAATATTCAATACTTAACATAATACACTTAAGGACAAAGCGATAATAATGCTGTAAGGGTCACTACAGTTTATGGGGAATGACTACTGGAAAAATGAAGCCATCAATGATTACTGAATCACTGTCAACAATACTATTCAAACAAATTCTTGTCATAGACCAAAACAGTTAAGGGGTAGGGTCTACTCCTGTTCTGGTTGTGAAAATAACAATTTTTATTCCCATGACTCTATCTTTTGAGAATAATTTGTTTAATCTGATATATAAAATAGTCTCAGTTGCGCCCAGATATTGCTGCTTCATGTCTAATGTTAAGATGAAACACATATGCAAACGCTACCACTAATTCTGACAAAATATGTCTTCACAGATAATACATACAGATGCCAGTACTAAAGTATGTTCTTAATAGATAATGGATAGAGATGTTAATACTAATTGGCTTACTTTTTCAGACTTTGTGAAGTCATGACTGCAAGTTGTGGATGGATTCCTGTCAATCCCCAGCCTTTCTCTAAGGAGCAACATGTGCCGAACTCTCTCCACTTCCTCCAACCGTGTCAGCTTTTCAAGTTCCCACTGATGATCAAAAATTAGACTGTCTCCACGGGGTCGCCAACCGTGTAAATTCTCTTCACCACGCACATATGTTGAGCTCGTGTCCAACACTCGGCGTTGTCGCCTTTGTACTCCTGTGAAATAAATAATGTTTGGCTCTTGTGCTGATCTGACTCTTTTGAATATTAAGTTTCCTTTTCCTCTCGCAAGAATATCAATAAAATTTACAATTTTTGGATTGTTCCAGAAAGCTTAGGTGAAATTAGAAATACTAGAGTATCAATCAAAATATGTGATGTTTAGTGACATGCACATTATTTGTGTTTTGATATACATTGATAAATCAAAACATTATGACCACTGCCCACCGTGATGTGGTATGCCACCTGGTGGCATTGCGGTAACAAAAGTATGTAAATGGAGCAGTTACTGATGGGGGATCACTCTAGCAAAGATATGGGCTGCAAGTGGAGAAATCCATTGAGAAAAGTGACTTTGACAATGGGCAGATAATTATTGTGCAGGGCCTGTGAATGAGTATCTTTAAAACGGCAAAGCTGGTCGAATGTTCACGTGCTAATGTTGTGAGCATCCATGGCAACAGGTAGAAGGGACAGTGAAACTGCCAGTAGACACCAAATAGTTGGATGTCACAGAAAGTGGTGTTTTCGAGGCTTGTCTGCTCTGTAGAGCAGGATAGATGGTGATATAAGGCATCTCTACCAAAAGATCACAGCCCTGGTGCACACACAAGTGTTTTGGAGCACATCGTTCATCGTACGTTTCTGAATATGGAGCTCCGCAGCACACCATCCCTATCTATTCACTTGTCGACCCAATGATTTCGACAGTTGTGATTGTAGTGGGCACGGGACCATCATGATTCGACTGTAGTTCATTGAAAACATGTCAGCTCTTTGGGTGAATCACATTTTTACTACTCTAGTTTGATGGTCATCCCCACAAACGCCTGCATTGAGGTTAATGGTGGCTCAAAACGTGCAGTGCATCATGGACGCAGGCTGGTGGGAGCAGCACTACGCTATGGGAGATTTCTCTTGTGCATGCATGGGACCTGTAGTAGTAATTAAAGACACACAGATAGTTACAAATCACCTGCATCCTTTCATGATTCATGTCTTCCCCAGTGGCGATGTTATCTTTCAGCAGTATAAATGTTCTTGTCTCAGAGCCAGAAACAGGCTACAGTGGTTTGAGGAAAATTATAGTGAACTCACATTGATGTTTTGGGATCAAATTAGCCTGATATAATTCCTACGGAATCCATCTGGGTCACTATTGGGCACCATCACTGCGTACGCAGATCAGCGGCCCGTTATTTACATGAATTACATGACCTGTGCATACACATCTAATGCCACATACCTCCACAAACCTACCAACAAACTGTCAGATCCATGATATGCAGAGTCATGTATTCCATTCCAAAGATGGACAAACAAGCTATTAAGCAGATGGTCATAATATTTTGGCTCATCATTATATAGCTAGCTGTTATCGGGAGTGCAAAGAAGGATAAATCAAAATAAATACACAAAAAATTCATACAATGGTAAAGCATTCAGTGACATACAGAGCACACGTACAATGTAAGAATAAACTACAGCAGGCACCTCTCAATATGGACAGGAGCAAATAGCATAGAAGTGCACAGGATAAGACATTTTTGTAGGTCTCTGAAGTACACAAAAAAATGATTAATGGTGTGCAATATCACTTTTCCTTTGCAGTACTTTTTGACATTCTCAATAAAACAAACATCAATCTGCAATGTTAACAAAACACCATTCTTATGTCAACATATAAAATTGCAGCATTGAGGGATAAAACAGAAATATGCAGGAAAGAAAAAATATTGAAATATTTACAGAAATCCCCACCAGTAACAAATGGGGACACCATCTTGATTTGTGAACAATTACTACTGATCATACCTCCTCCTTCAATTCACATAATATGTTCCACAGCTGCAGATCCTGAGTGATGTCTGTTTTTTTGGACATGCCTGAAAGAACAGGCACCACACATTCATACAATCTGTATGGCTAATAATGTTTTAAGAGAGTCTGGAGCAGAACTTACAAATTTTCTGAAATTTCTGCATTTGCATTTGCAGTGTTCTTGTTCTTCTGTTGCAAGAACTACCAATTATTTGCTGAGGGCACAGCATTCCTGCATTTTAATTGATATGAACTTTATATAAGTGTAATGATGCTTTGCCATGAGCAAACTGTGAGTAGTTATTGTACCCAATGGATATGGAACTTGTAGTGCCTATGTTGCAATTTCAGAAAAAAAGCCATGAGAACAACCACAAACTCTATCAAAAAAATTAACAAGCCATACAACTTGTATGCAAGCAACTAATCTTATGAATATATGATTGGGTATGTGCAGTAACAATAGAGGTATGTTTATAACCATACTATTATTTCATGACACTTATGACACTTTTGTAGAAAAAAAGTGAAGTGTATCTGGGTAACAACATATCACAATTTTCAGTTGCATATGTGCTGACACTAAAAACCCTAAAGATTACCAAATAATAATTTTTTTAGAATGCTTTAAAAACTTACAATGAATTCAAGGAAGACAAGTCCCACATCTCTTATCCCAGCACAATAATGGAGCATAAAATATTCCTACATTTTTAAAAGTCCGAAGTTGCATCTTTTTGGGATGTGCTGTGTTCTTACACTACAAATTGACCTACAGTTAAGTAAAAATTAACACTTACTTGATTCACCTCAATGGGCAATGAATCCACAACCTTCAGTGCAGATATACATTTATGTTTGACCTCCAGTGGGAGTCGAAAATTAGCGAGCATGAAGAACATGGATGGGAAATGCAGATAGGTGGTATTATGTGGGTCAGTGGGGGAGTGTGTTGAGATAGTCCGTTCATTTGCGATAAACACTGTGTCCAGGTGGTGCAGTGATTAACGCACAACTGCCTCACAACCAGGAGATCTCGGGTTTCAGGCCTGGTCCGACACACATTTTCCATCACTGCTGATTCCACATAAAGTCCCAATGCAGCTGATATCATTAATTCCTTCCCTTTCCTTTCCTTTCTCCCTCTCCACCTTCAATTTAGATAATGAATGAAGTGACTTATACATTAAGTTCACATAAATGTGTTGTAGCTGTGTCTCCGCCAGATGCGATACACAGCATTATCTTCAGAGGACACCTCACACCAGCCAGCAACAATATGGCACCACACAAGTGGTATAGTCAGTTGTCTCCTAGGTTGCACTCACACCAAGAACTACTTTATGATTCCAACAGGACACTGAAATAGGCCATTCCTCCACCAATAGTTAGGTCTCTCACCACAGAGACAGCTGAAACCTGGAACTATTAGATGAATCCACCAAATACTTCACACGATGACATTCATATGCTGAATGCATTATTTAAATGACCACACACTCAGCCAGTTATCCTGTAGTTATTGCCCAGTTCCAGCAGTTCTTCGGTTCTACAGTTGCCTACAAGGTATCTACAGCGCTGATGATGTTAGTTGTCAGATAATTACAGAGAGTGTCAAACGTAACAAAAGTGACAGACAAAGAGTTTACCTGATGGTTGGTAGGAAAAATGGTGTCCACTGTCATGAAGAACTATTTATTAGTCTCCTGGTTTCAAACTTTAAAACTGAACTGTCAAAAAGATACAAAATTACTGTCCAATATTCAGCATCTCCAGCGAGTCACCAATCATGTTGGCAGGGAAACCCTTAAATGCCCCATCCGAATCCCATTTTCAGTCATCCTGACAATCACTTAATGTGGATGATGAGCAGTCACTTGTCCAAGGTTGCATGAATTCAGCACATGTAGTTTTAGTCCTGGGATCCTCGTGTGGTTATCAACTTCTCAGAATACATCGTAGGTATCATTTGTTTTAACTTTTGTAACTCAATAGGGACCTAGATTCTTGGTCTTCACCTTTAATGGTGTTACAGTTTGTGTACGTTTTATTACCACCAGATCACGAATTTTGTACTTTGAAGCTTTCTTCTGACAATGGATGAAGCTAGCACAGTTTTCTTCTTGCACATTGTCAATTTTCAGCTTATCATGTTCTTTCAGTTTTCTGCTTTCTCTTCAAATAAATTAATAAGTTCTTCCTCTAATACTTTTGCTGATGTGAAGTTCAGTCTGTCTGTGCATCTCAACTCCTATGAAAGGTTCAAATGGTGTTCTGTGGTATGCTGAATATATGGCATACTGAATTGATGTTACAATCTTATACTGTTCATTATGGCTATCAATACTAAGCTTAGCAATGATTCTAGCCAAAGATAGAATTGATCCTCTCAACATGTCCATTAGTTGTAGGTAGTCCTGTCGTTATTAAAATGTGTTCAGTTCCTGCTGTAATGCAGTGTTCCTAAAATTCTTGTGAAGTACAGCAAGTTCCTCTATCAGTAGTTATTTAGACTGGATTCCCAAAATTAGTTTTCTCTAATTCCTTATTACAAATTGCTTCTGTTTATTTTGTACTCTTTACAGCATACAGCCAGGTGAACTTAGTAAGTGCATCAATAATACTTAGAATGTACTTGTATGTTTTGTGCGTTGATTTAAGTGATCCAATATGATCCAAGTGATAAGCAAATACTGGCGCACTTTCTTTGAATAAGGGATGAAGGAAACTTTTCTTCTTTCCTGATTTCTTATTAACAATTAAACATTTCACACAATTAGAAATAACTCTTTTTCATCTTTCCAGTCAAATCTGTTATATAATAATCTTGTTTTACCTCCTCTTCAGTTCGCTTAACTACACAAGCTAGATGATTTCACAATGAATATTGCATGAACCACTAAAGTCTCTCTTCTGTCACAGAACTTGAAAAGAATTCTGTTTCTCGTTAAAAAGTTTTCATAGGGCTGGTTTTTGAGAATGCTCTTAATTGCTGCTAAATCATCATAATTCTCTTGAGATCTCCTGATTCTAGCTATCAAACTACCTGCAAAACCAAACAATACATTCACACGATGGCTTAAGGCATCTATATGTTTCATCCTAGAATTAGATTGGTGTTCAATGGTACAGTAATGCTCTTCCATGACTAAGGCCCATCTTGCTATTCTTGGTGACAAGTCCTTCTTCTCCATAGTCTTTTGGAATGCAGCATGGTGCATTACAATTTTAAAATATATATCTAGTAAATACACCAGGCATTCCTTCAACAACAACTAAAACTTTGTGCTTTCAGATGAGATAGGACTAAACCTGTTGCAACAGAAGTGTCGTTTTCCCTTGTTCTTGTGATTGTGGTTGCAATCACTTGGTCCATGACCACTGGCACCACAACTGGAACATTTTTTGTTTGGATCCCAAGTTGCAATTTTAGTATTTCTGTTATTTGCGTCTTTAGCATCTTTCTTACTGGAGTTTAAATTTTCATTGCTGTAAGTTTTGTTATTTCTTTTTGGCAATGACTTCACAAATCTCTCTCATAATACCTCGTTTTTCCCTTACACCATCAATCACATATTGACAAAGCGACTTCTTATCAATATCAGCACAGCTGACAATTTCCTTCATCATAAGAAAATACTCTTCTTTCATTGAGACAATATCTGGTGGATATCAGCACACTGGGTCTAAAATGCATACATTAAGATCTATGAACACTTTCTCAATAGAAGAGACATGTTTCGCACTAAGCTCATAGCTCTTAAGGTATGCATTTTAGAGCCGATGGTTGCTAGATCTTTTTGGCTTGAATGATCATTCCTGTCATATCCCTGAACATTGACCATTCCTCCTAGGACATTCTGTATACAATCATAATCACAGTAATACATTCACATGGCATTTGGTAACCCTTTTACAATCATGTTTATCCTCATCTAATTACAATAGAATCCTGCTGTCATACCTAGATACGAGAGATATGTCAGGTGTCACACTACTTGCAAATATTACTACAACTGGTCAAAAGATGATACTGATAAGAAAGACTGGGCCAGGCACCATCCAACCCTGTCTCATATTTTGTCAAAACAAGACACAATTGCTAATCATTTTTGTCAGGGGAGCCAATGAATATATTGAAGAGCACACTTGTAACCTTAGAAGTATGTAGTCACACAGTGGCGGCAGGAGAAATATAAAAGATGGGGATATGTCCAACCTTTCAGAGGCAATGGCTCATTCTGGTGGAAGAGTTGAATAGAAAGGAAGAGAGATGAAGGAAAAGGACTGGTGTAAGAAAAGGGAAGAGTTACAGAATAGTCACTTAGAACCCAAGGTCAGGGGAGACTTACTGGATGGGGTGAGAAGGAAGGACTGTTGATACCTGTGCTGGTTGGTGAAATGGGAGCTGATGTGAAATGACAGAAATGGTGCTTGTGGCTTCAATCAGATGTACAACTGTCTTATTTGTATGTGTGCTGTTTTTCTATATAACAGTACAATATTCAGCAACTGAATATATAAGTTAAATAGCAGAATTAAGTATTGTATCTGCATTAGCTTCCCAGTTGTTTTCAGCTACTTTTTGTGAGTAGATTCACTCTTCGGCCAAGCTTCTTCAATAGGCTGGTGGAGTGCTGCTTAAATGACAGCACCTGATCAGGGGTGACACCAAGGTAATTACATAATGGCAAATTAATGTATGCCTCTCTTAATCACAGGTGGAACCTCCATATAAACTGGGTTTGGCTGGATTCTCCATTTGGAAAAGTACTCATTCAATACAGTGAGATGACGTGAAAATGTACTCCTGCATTGCTTGATGTCTTTGTTCTGACATAGTAACGCCAGAGCATTGTTGGAATTTGTAGCTGGCATGCTATGCACATTGAAATTAAAGAGAATGGAAGCCAGAACTGATCCTTGTGGCAAACAACTGTTTGGGGTACTTCGTCTCCTAGCTTCTTCATTCAAAAAGACTGAAGAACATAGAACAGAGAACATGTTGTTTAGTGAACTCATAGCTTCTGATATAGAATTATACCAACAAACTTTAGAATCACACTTTCTTGTCACACTGTGTGATTAAATGTATCCGGACACCCCAAAAACATAAGTTTTTCATATTAGAGAAATTTTGCTGCCACCTACTGCCAGGTACTCCAAATCAGCAACCTCAGTAGTCATTAGGCATCATGAGTGAGCAGAATGGGGCACTCTGTGGAACTCATAGACTTCGAATGTGGTCAGGCGATTGGGTGTCACTTGTGTCATACATCTGTATGTGAGATTTCCACACTTCTAAACATCCCTAGGTTCACTGTTTCTGAGGTGATAATGAAGTGGAAACATGAAGGGACACATACAGCACAAAAGCGTACAGGCTGATCTCGTCTGCTGACTGACACAGACTGCCGACAGTTGAAGAGGGTCCTAATGTGTAATATGCAGACATCTATCCAGACCATCACACAGCAATTCTGAACTGCATCCAGGATCCACTGCAAATACTATGACAGTTAGGCGGCAGGTGAAAAAACTTGGATTTCATGGTCAAGCAGATACTCAAAGCCACACATCACGCTGGTAAATGCCAAAGGACACCTCATTTGGTGTAAGGAGTGTAAACACTGGATGACTGAACAGTGAAAAACATTGTGTGGAGTGACGAATCATGGTACACAACGTGGCGATCCGATGGCAGGGTGTGGGTATGGCGAATGCATGACGAATCATGGTACACAATGTGGCGATCCGATGGCAGGATGTGGGTATGGTGAATGTCCAGTGAACATCATCTGCCAGTGTATGTAGTGTCAACAGTAAAATTCAGAGATGGTGGTGTTACGGTGTGGTCATGTTTTTCATGGAGGGGGCTTGCACCCCCTGTTGTTTTGCATGGCACTATCACAGTATAGGTCTACATTGATGTTTTAAGCACCTTCTTGCTTCCCACTGTTGAAGAGCAATTCAGGGATGGTGATTGCATATTTCAACATGATCGAGCAGCTGTTCATAATGCATGGCCTGCAGCGGAGTGGTTACACGATAATAATGTCATTATAATGGACTGGCCTGCACAGAGTCCTGACCTGAATCCTACAGAACACCTTTGGGATGTTTTGGAATGCTGACTTTATGACAGGCTTCATCGACCAACATCGATACCTCTCCTCATAGCAGCACTCCGTGAAGAATGGACTGCCATGCCCCAAGAAACCTTCCAGCACCTGATTGAATGTATGTCTGCGAGTGTGGAAGCTGTCATCCAGGCTAAGGGTGGGCCAACACTATACTGAATTGCAGCATTACTGATAGAGGGCGCCACGAACTTGTAAGTCATTTTCAGCCAGGTGTCCGAATACTTTTGATCACACAGCATATCTATGAAAACTGGAGTTAGTTGGTGGCGTCGCTGAAATCCAGATTCCATCAATGTTGTATGAGAGGCATTCAATAAGTAAACAACACATTTTTTCCTCAGCCAATTTTGGTACAAAAAGTAATACAACACACTTTCTTTCTCAACCAATTTTGGATCAAAGCAATTGTAATTTCGTTTGCGACATCCTTAAACATTTCCACAACATCTCATGTATTTCCAGTAATTCTTGGTAGATGGCAGCACTATAACCAGTTTTCAAAATGGCATCTGCAACTGACGTACATTGGTGGAAGACCTGACCATCACAAATATTCACAAGCTTTTACAGAATGCATACGGATATTGCGCAGTGGATCAGAGCACAGTAAGTCACTGGCTGAAGTGTGTACTGTCAACAGAATGAGAAGAAAATCTTCTCTGATCTTCCATGTGCAG
The DNA here is from genome assembly GCF_021461395.2 of Schistocerca americana. Taxonomy (NCBI): domain Eukaryota; kingdom Metazoa; phylum Arthropoda; class Insecta; order Orthoptera; family Acrididae; genus Schistocerca; species Schistocerca americana. The sequence continues at coordinate 308,035,893 of NC_060120.1, read as the reverse complement.
GCTGACCCCATGCAGGTGAGAAACTCTTATTTGAGGCAATCAGTGACTAAAAATCAAGCAACCCAGTGCTCAGTTTGACATCTCTGCAGGTAGTGGTGCATACTCGCATGCCAAAAAGAAAGAACATCTGTGACAAATTATTTGCTCATTATGTGGCTGATGGTGATGATTTCTTGTCAAAAATTGTCACAGGCAATGAAACATGGATTCGCCAGTTTCAGCCTGAAACAAAACGGCAATCCATGGAGTAGCAACACACAAAATCTCTTTCAAAAACACAATTCAAAACAGTAACCTCAGCTGGTAAAGCATGGTTACAGGCTTCAGGGACTCTGAAGGATTTATTCTGTTTGATGTCCTCCCTCATGGCCCAACAAACAACTCTTAAGTCTATTGTGAAACTTCATGAAAACAAGAGAAACGACTATAGTGTATTCATGGCCACAAAAATGCAAACAGATTTATCATGGTGAAGGAGAACCTAAGACCACAGCCATAATGGGAAAGTTATCAACACAGAGAGAACATGGCTGACAGACAGGCCTGTACAGTGGTAAAATGAAAACATATCAGATCTCACATTATGGTGGCATAAGGCCACAGAATTGGAGAGAGATTATGTTGATGGAACAATATGACAATTACATAACTCCATTTTTTTTTCTAACATCCCCTGCTAGCTGTTCAGCTCGAATTATTCACCAATGGCCTCTTCGATGCATATGTGAATTTGTAAGATACAACAACATGACCCTTTCACTATTCTGTCATAACACAAGACTGCCCTCTATCAGTACATCAAGCAACTAAGGTGCTTGTATAGTACATCCTTAGAGGTCTTCATTTTTCATTTTCCAGTGATAGCATAACCAGTATTTTCCACTCAACAGGAGAATTTTACTCCAGTTTACATCATTTATTATGTGAAGTGCATACAAGTGTGAAATACTGTCAGAGGTTTCTGATGTATGTAAATTTACTGCCTAACTACACTATCTGTTTGCATGTAACATAATAAATTAACACCACATGACAAATAGACAATTAAGTAATGGAACTTTTATTTGTGATTGAGGAATAATAATATTGCAAATCTTAAAAATTCAACACACAATCAACGTCTATTTAAGCTGTTGATACTTAACTATAGAAGTGCTAAATATTAATACATTGCTCTACGCACTAGACAAAGGTAACTACATCAAACCAGTACTACTGTTAAAAATGGTATGGGACATCTAAACTAAAAGCAGCCAGTCTTTGACCAGTTTAAGTATTGCCAGTACACTTGAGTTTAAGAGGATGCCTCATGCTACTCACAGTCTTATGTGTGAGATCTGCTTTTCTGGTTTGAGGGAACTTGCTCAGCATTTCCTTCTAAAGAAAAGTTAGCAACAGAGTAAGAATACAGGCTACAGACAAAAATAGAGGCAAATTACATACCCCCACCACTATAATTCTAATTTTTGTTTGTTTGTTATGGGATGCTACCCAAAACTACATGTACTCATCGATCAATGGCATTATCTACACACTTATGTGTATTCACCATGCTAACTAATGGGTTTTAAAAAATGGTTTGTCAAAACCATTACTCAGCTACTCTGAAAGTTTTAAGAATGATTAGTTTCTAGTTCATTTTCATATTTTCAAGAAACAGGAGACCATAACAACATCAAATCTAATCTAACTTATTTAGGCGTGATGGAATCACTTAAATGTCATATTGAATATGGTATTCAGAAACTGTAAGGTTAAAATGAGAACATTTATGTGCAATCACATTTTTATTTTCAAAGGGCAACTGCATTCAGAATTTGGAAGTTTTTATCATTTCATAATCACACCAGTCTCGTCAACACAAAGAAGAATTGAAAGAAATTTTTTATAAGATGAAAGTCAATACAGATGCCCAGAAAAAAAGCACTTAGTTGGAGAATAACAGATGCCTAGAAAAAAAGCACTTAGTTGGAGAATAACTGTAGATTATGTGTGGTAAATTTATCAGCATATACATTTTACTATTGATACTGGAATGGCTTTTCTTAAGATCTGATGTGTAAGCAGAGAAAGCAGCCCTACAGATATAAATGAAGTCACAAGACTGCAAACATGTAGAAATCCAATTAAATTGAGAGAAGGATGGTGAGGGCATTGAGAGCCTTAAATGAACTTGAGATTTCTTCTAAATGTACTGATCCATCAAAGGAACCCTCGTCTGAATCATGTGTGAAATTACACAATGGACACTCCAACAATGTACAAAAAGACAGATTGCTACTTACCATAAAGAAGACACATTATGTTGCACACAGGCACAATTAAAAGACACTTACATAAGGCTTTCAGCAACAGCTTACATCAGCAAAAGAGAGAGACACACACACACCACTCATACATACAAGCAAGCACACACCTCATGCACATATGATCAGCAACTCTAGCATCTCAGCCCATGTGTGCATGAGGTGTGCGCTTGCTTGTGTGTACAAATAGTGTTTGTCTCTCTTTTACTGATGAAGACTGTGGCAAAAAGCTTTATGTAAGTGTCTTTTACTTGTGCCTGTTTGCAACCTAGTGTGTCTTCTTTACTGTAAGTAGCACTCTGTCTTTTCCTACAATGTTCACATGTTAAATTAGTGACTAAGTCAAAGTCATTCGGTAACATGCTTCCTGTCCAGACTTGAGATTGCAAGATGTGAAATTCCTTTGCTTAAAAGTTACTACTGTTCCCTTCTTCAAACACTGCATGTGAAGAAGACTCAGATATAACTGGCTGAACACATTTGATCAACAGTACATATCACACAACTGGATCCTTCACAGACAACACTCACTACATCTCACAGATAAAGTTTTAGCTTTGACTGCATGAAACATTTTAGCATTTGTTAACTCTGTGTGTTCATCAAAGCAGAAATGTCATACATCATCAATATGCTGTTTGTTTATATTTTGCACTAAGAGCAAAACTTTAATATGACAATTATTTGCCCTGTTTTTACACATTTATTCAGTAGTAACAGCACTGATAAATAAATGCTGCTGCTATGCATGCAAGTCAGAATATATCAAAGCAGTAAATGTTACTTTTATAGGTAAATAATGCAAATATCTAATTGTAGTTATCATACTAGTAAGTGGGGCTCAACGTGTTACAAATATCAAGGCACAGTTTAATAAAGACTTAAGGGATTAATTTATATGACAGTACGGCCAGTATGTAAGATACGAGTGCTACATTGTAGTGTTGGAGTGTCCAGCCAGTCAATCTGTAAAATGTATAAATATTTGAGCAACTTTAGCCTGCATGTATGATTTATACATGACAGAGAACATAGGCCTCCAAACCACTGTGCTTATTTTAAAGTAATTACAATAGGAATCTATAGTCCTAGTAACTACAAGATGGAGATTTTAGTTTTGCTAAGGATGAATGAATGTTAAAAACATGGTACCAGAAAATAAGAAGGAAGATTACTGCCACTAAAAATATTTCAAAGTGTGACAAATCACTAATCTGCTGCATACATATAGCTTCAAATTAAATGTTTGTTAGAACACGTTCACTTTGGCACACTAGGAAGCCATTTTTCAATGCTGCCACAGAGTATTTTATTAAAACAGAGAATTGGAAATAAAATCAAATGTAGAATAAAACCTAAAATACAGTTTTGCCTATTCTTTCCTTTCCTATAACAAATGGAACAGTGGTCTCTAAGCTGTGACAATTGTCACAAACACGTGAATGACCTTGCATTGATTTCTTCAATGCTTTAAACCGAGTTCATTCTAAATATCAACTGCAAATTGTTATGGTGCCTATGAAATGTGTGTACAAAAACCACAATACTTCTGAATGAGATCTGCTTGTGCTAACAATGTAATCATATTCAAAACTTGCAGGGCACTCACAGGCAAAAGCTGCAACTTCCTAACATCATGTGGCTTTAGAGACAATGTATCTTGGTGACTCCATAAATATTCCTGCTCTATGGTTATGTGCTCTGAACAAAACAGTAAATGAGTACACAATTCCCTTGATGGAGAAAGTACGTAATGTCAGACCTGCTGGTATAGCTGTAAAGTATAAAACTTCATGAGATCAACTCCCTGTTGGAACACAGATCTTTTAGTCTGCATTTTAACCTACCAGTCGGCTCTCAATGATGTGGAAATTCACCTGAAATGACCCATGATTTGGATTGTACATTAAACTGTATGTTCCTTTTCCAAAGTTGGGTAACTTGGGTAGGTTAAGAAAATACATGTCACCAAAGTGATGTCCAATTGGAAGACTTGGACCACACCATAGATCTACAAGAAATAATAATAATAATAATAATTATTATTATTATTTTTTAAATGTATTAACTAAGTATTATTATAACAGTACATAAACGGGATGACCCTCATTCTCCTTTCTGAAATCAGCATAGAGACAATGTGTGTGTACAGAACACACAAAGATTACACTGATAAAATTAAAGAGATTAATTACATGCAGAAATGTTCATTTATTTTTCCATAAGCACTTGTGAATGGGACACAAAGAAAGAAAATAATTCTGACAACATACATCCTCTTTATTATACACCACATGGTGGCTTGTGAAGTATAACTGTTTCTATAGAGGAAATAATGTTACCTACATATTACATGTCATTACATTTTGGGCAGCATCTCATAGGTATCACTCTCTCAAAAAAGTATCAAACTAAAGTCATGAATATCAATATAATAGAGGGAAACATTCCACGTGGGGAAAATATATCTAAAAACAAAGATGATGTGACTTACCAAACGAAAGCGCTGGCAGGTCGATAGGCACACAAACAAACACAAACATACACACAGAATTCAAGCTTTCGCAACAAACTGTTGCCTCATCAGGAAAGAGGGAAGGAGAGGGAAAGACAAAAGGAAGTGGGTTTTAAGGGAGAGGGTAAGGAGTCATTCCAATCCCGGGAGCGGAAAGACTTACCTTAGGGGGAAAAAAGGACGGGTATACACTCGCACACACACACATATCCATCCACACATATACAGACACAAGCAGACATATTTAAAGACCATTCGCTCCCGGGATTGGAATGACTCATTACCCTCTCCCTTAAAACCCACATCCTTTCGTCTTTCCCTCTCCTTCCCTCTTTCCTGATGAGGCAACAGTTTGTTGCGAAAGCTTGAATTTTGTGTGTATGTTTGTGTGTCTATCGACCTGCCAGCGCTTTCGTTTGGTAAGTCACATCATCTTTGTTTTTAGATATAAAGTTATGAATACCAACATTTGGTGCTTCTAAACATTAATAAGATATTTAACTGTTCACACACAAACAGCTTTATCTTCTCCTTACAGTGGTCACAGTTATATAATTGTTAAAGAGTTATTTCTCTGTTCAAGGTACTGGCTGCATTCCTACAGTCTAATCTGGGACAAAGGGGAACAAACCTGGACTACCTGCTTCTGAAGCTCTTTTCAGCACTAACTCGTAGACACCAGACAGACGGTTTGCCTCAGCATTACGATAATGCCCAGAAAACAAATGTTTCAGTGAACGTGGGCCAGTTCGCGCATCTCGTCCATAAATGATCATGCTCAAATCCTTGGTGATAATTGCCGGACGCCCACAGTTCTCCAGCTATAAATGAAGCAATTAAGTAAATTAGCCTTTTCAGTAAAATAATACTAGGACCATTTGCAGTCTCACAAGTACATGAGTCAAAGATTAAAATAACTTTCATGCAAGACACACATTGCTTAAAATAGCATTTGGATTCTTACTGTGGTAATTATCTTTAGTCTCTGGTTACAGCAAAAGGGTGAGGCGAACCTGTTCAAACAAAGCTCAGAATGCACAGTTCAGCATTACTTTAAAGAAAAAGTGTGGTATGGTTGCAGAACATTTTGTAACAACACACCAGCTCAAAAAAAAACAGAGCTACATATATGTTTAAGCACATCTTATGTCTTATTATTGAACAGAAAATGCAAAAAATGGACAAATAGAATAAAATAATAAGGGAGAGGGAGGGGGATGAGGAGGGGGGGGGGGGGGGGGAGATGGTGGTGGTAAAGGGCATTAAATATGAAGTAAAATAGACATGGAAGCTATGGAGGAAAATGCAAACATGTAAACAGAGAAAAATAAAGGACGCCAGGACATGAATTGAAAAATAAAGGAATGTACGAGTACAATATAATGCTGCGGAAACATAAAGGTGAATTGCATGATGTCCTCTCGGATGCTACCAGTTTGTCATGTGTTCCTGCACAATATTTTGGCAACATAACTTATCATTGTTATCATCATCATCATATGCTCCATCATGTACACAGAGTTACTTTGTTAGAAGTTATGTTGTCAAAATGTTGTAGGAAGAACAGAAGAAAAGCAACAGCAAACCTGAGAGGACATGATATATCAACAGTGCCAGCAAAAAATGAGATCTCACATAAAGGTGATTCGCCCATAATACCAGCAGACATAACATATGCCATGGATTCTACAATCAGCTGCATTTGATAATGCAAATGCACTTAACTGAGTATTTACTATTTTGTTTTTCTGAAGTGTGTCTGCAATCAATCTCAAGAACTTGCAAAAGTGCTGCCGACGAAATTGTTTTCTGTTGCCTCATTCAGTTCACATGAGATATTGCTACTTAAGTGAGGATCAGCACAATAAGGTATACAGATATACACAAAAGTGTTACTGGTGAAAAACCCTTTAAGTCATGCTGAAAACTATAAAAGGACATTAAAAATTGCTGGGAAACAAATAACTATTTCTCGTAAGCAGGTTACATTTATGAAGAAACAGAACACTGAAATAAATGTGAGACCAACATGAATGATGTGTAAAGTGACTGGACACCAGTAATGAGTTTATCAAGGCTGAAGTTAGAAAAGTTGAGAGCAATGTATTTCCAGAGAGGAGAAGTAGGTGGGCAATATAACAATAAAATTACATTTAATACACTGTTGTTCTTTATGGGAAAATATGAGTTCAATGAGATTAATAAACGGTACTGGGAGTTTCAGAACACCAGTATTTTTGATTAACATTGTCACTTACTTATTGAATACAAAATTATATTTCACCATTATATATGTGTGATTTAGTTAAATATAATTACAGCATACAGTTTCTAAAATCTCTCAGTATATTTTTGTGATTAGTAATATTTTGTGCCAATTAGTACTATTCTTCAGCAAATAAGTTATATGAGGGCTGTTTTCACGGTCATAATTTCTCACACTAAAATTTAATCTTGTGATATTCTGTTAGCTTAATGTGCAACAAACATGCTGTAGTAGTTTCATTGTTGGTACTGCTGATTCCCACCTGTGAGAGGCAGGCAAGGTCAGACATGTTCAGTATCGCCTGCTGCTCCATTGGAGGTAACACGTGAGGAACAATATGTGGCTTTGAAATTCTGCTTTCGTCTCAACAAATCTTCAGCTGAGGCTGATACAAAGTTACAGGAGGCCTATGGAGAGTCTGTTCTTCCCTGAAGCACAGCTCGAAGGTGGTTTAAAATGTTTAAAGAGGGGAGACAATCAATTTCAAAGGAAGGTGGACCCGGTGCTCCCGTTACTGCTCTCACGGAAGAAAACAGCAACACAGCTGCTGACATTGTGAGAGAGGATCGACGAATTACCTTAATATCACTTTCTGAAATACTGAACATTTCATTGGGTGCCACCCACATGTTGGGGACAGAAAAATTACACGACACATTAAGAGGCTACAGCCTCCCCAAGGTTATTATGAAGTTTCTGAAACCACCTTTTTTTATATGCATCCGTGTATTTATCGTACGATTCAGTGCTTCCTAAGGCCTTTTATAGGTATCATTCAGTTCATTTTGCCAAAAAACTTTTATTCTTTGTAAACACATAAAGAATATTCTGTAATGATGTAAATTCTCATGACTGTCAATAAATTGTTGTCATTAACAAAATTATGTACATATGCATATTAAATATCAAATTGAGAAATTGAAGTAATAAGTGTTTAGCAATAAATAACTAGAGACTGCAGAAATGTTAGCATGAAAAATCAATGATTCTAATTAACAAAATGGTAAACTAAAAATCTAGTAACAGAAAACCCCACTATCTTGAGAAACAGCTTAAAAGTTATTACCGAGTGATGTATTTTCATTTGTTACTATTTTTATGTCCTCCTCTGTAATTAAAAGCCTTTGTAATTACATTTCTAATTAACTCTCCAATTGTTTACATCACACAACTTTCCGATTTCCAGAATTTGAGGCCTTATTTGTGAATTTTACGTATGTAATCGGATAAAGCACGAGTTCTGTACTGTCACTGAATGTTAGTAACCAAATCCAAATTGTAACTAATTACATAACTAAAATAATACAAGAGACATTATTGTAATTAAAGTTCAGATTGATTTTCATATTTAAAACTACATTTATTTATTTATTTAATCGTATGGCTAGGGCCCCCCAGTGGGCAGACTGTTTGCCGGGTGCCGGTCTTTCAATTGGCGCCACCTCAGTGACCTGCAGTCAATGGGATGATAAGATGATGATGAGGACAGTACAACACCCAGTCCCTGGGCGGAGTAAATTCCCCGACCCAGCTGGGAATCGAACCCGGGCCCAGAGGACTGACAATCCGTCACGCTGACCATTCAGCTACTTGGGACGGATGATTAAAAACTACAGATGATACTACAAAAATTATGTCATTCGATATTGTATTTTATACCTTATTTGGCTGTAACATCAGTCTCTTTACATTTTGTAAATTTTAATTGTAACATTGAAATTGTATAAAGTTAATAAAAGGTTATCTTGAAATTCACTGTCAAAATTCTATATAAAGGAATGCAGCACTGCTGAAGGGGCTCAAGTCTTCTGTCTCAGTTTCAGTGTTTTCTTTCAGTGTGTTTTGCCTTGATGTGCTTTGGACACTTGGTCTTTTAGAATGCTGTTTATATCATATGGAGAACAAATAAATGACAATAAAATTGAAAATGTGCCTGAATCATTTATTTACATTGACTCCACATGCAAATCCAGATTCAGGCAAATTTCAAAAGAAGAATTCGATAAGATGCAAGCAGCAAAGACAACAGGTTATGTATTATTTTAGTGTAACTTCCACTTATTCCCCATATTGGTCTGACTTTTGGATATTTATTATTGATGTGATGGTGGTAGAGTTGCAACGTGTTTGTGCGCGATGGGTTCCAAGACTGTTGATTCTAGAACAAAAGGACATTTGCGTGCAGGTCTGCATGCAGTTAAAGCTGATGTTAGAGGAAGATACGGAGTTTCTTTCAAATGTAATGACTGTTGATGAAACTTGGTTACATCATTTTGATCCTGAGAGCAAACAGCAAAGCTCAGTGTGGAAATCTCGTTCATCACCAACACCCAAAAAACAAAAGTGGCTGCTTCTGCTGGGAAAGTTATAGTCATCTCATTCTTTGATATTCATGGAATGGTTTATCAGCATGTTGTACCTGCATACACATCAGTAACTGGACAATACTACAGGAATGTCCTGAAAACATTGCAAGTCCATATCAGGCGCAAAAGACCACATTTCGGGGAAACAGGCTGGATGCTGCACCACGATAATGTGCGGCCGCATATTGCCAGTGTTGCTGTTGAATATCTAGCAAAAATCAACGTGAAGTGCATTTCTCACCCTCCCTGGTTGGTTACTTGTTATGCTCACATAGATTGCTGCACAGTAATTGTAGCATAGCTGACATGTAACATAGCTGCTGCCACAATGGCCCTGCTTTACTTGGATAGGAAACTCCTGTGACTTGACTGTGGTAGCAGGTGGTGTGTGGTAGGTGGGTGTTGAGATAGGTCTTGCACTTGGGATGACCATTATACTCCCAATCCTGCAGCCCATGGATCATTCCTTTGTGGGTAGCCCAGTTGCAGGACATATCCCTTAAATCCACCCACCACCTCCTACCGCAATCCAGTTACGGGCATTTTGTACCCAATAAAAGGCAGGACCAAATATGAAAGCAGCCATCTTATATATCAGCTATGCTGCAACTACTGTACATCATTCTATCTGGGCATGACAAATGACCAACTGTCTGCTTGAATGAATGGACACTACCAAACTGTGGCAAACTTGGCCACCCAGTTGCCAAACGTGCTGTGCACCACAACACTAATGACTCCAACAGCTGCTTCCCTATACAGGGCATTTGGATATTCCACCGAGCGAGGTGGCGCAGTGGTTAGCACACTGGACTCGCATTCGGGAGGACGACGGTTCAATCCCGTCTCCGGCCATCCTGATTTAGGTTTTCCGAGATTTCCCTAAATCGTTTCAGGCAAATGCCGGGATGATTCCTTTGAAAGGGCACGGCCGATTTCCTTCCCAATCCTTCCCTAACCCGAGCTTGCGCTCCGTCTCTAATGACCTCGTTGTCAACGGGACGTTAAACACTAACCACCACCACCACCATTTGGATATTCCCTTCCAGCATAAGTTTCTCTGAAATGCATACATGGGCAGTACATCCTGTGCTCTCACAATCTCCCTGGACTGAACCTCTGCTAACCAGTTCACACTGCCTCTCCTTACGTATTCCTTTTTCTCTTCTGTCCACACCACTCCTCCACAATCCAATTTGTGGTGCACTGTTTTCTCCAACCACATTTCCTCCACCAATGTGTGAATTCTCTCTCTATATATATATATATATTCTGTGTGGATGCACAAACAGTGCCCGAACTCTTACGGGAATTGGCAAAAAGCTGCTAGTAATGGGTATAATGGGCAAGGGCACTATGAATATAGTGAGGGACAATAAGCTGAGAATGTGGGCCTCACGGGAGGCGTGCCAGAGATAAGTCCCTGCAGTCGCACTATCCTCCGTGTCCTCGGTGGCTCAGATGGATAGAGCATCTACCATGTAAGCAGGAGATCCCGGGTTTGAGTCCTGGTTGGGGAACATATTTTCAACTGTCCCCATTGACGTATATCAATGCCTGTATGCAGCTAAGGGTATTCATTTCATTGCAAATGCTCTCTCTCTCTCTCTCCCCCCCCCCCCCCACCCCTCCCTCTTCCTTTTTCCATCTCACTTCCTTCTCTCTCTCCCCTCCCTTTCTCTCTTGTTGTGTGGCCATGAACTCATCTGTTCAAAGATCTGCCTCTTCCCTGCTACTGCCTTCTTGTGTCCTTCCCTAACCTGTCTCAACTTCCATCAGCTCAGGCAATTGCTTTCAATAACTGAGTGTCAAGAATTAGTTTTGCTGTGGCTCGCGGGATGTGCTTTTGGGTGTCTGAGTGTGAATGTGTGTACTTTTGCTAGAAATGAGCTAGTGCTTGAAAGCTAGTGGAATTGTTTCCTGTTACATTTTTTTGTGCTCCACGCATCAATCCACTAGGTAAGTCGCTGCCTTTTTCTCTGTTCTATGTTTTATTAAATTAATTGATGGTAAAACTTAAATATTGATTATATATATCTTACAAGATGATATACATACATAAAACAACACCTTTTAGAATGCTGTATACTAACCTCAAGGTAAGCAGAAATAGTCATAAATATCTGTTCTCCGTATGAGGTAACCCTATTCAGCAGAGGAGAATTGTGCAGAGAGCTGTCCCATGCTGCTTCAAACCTGAACATGGAACGGTCATCTCCAGGAATTTCCACATATTCTCCAGGGAAGAGGCCCAAAGACAGCACGGAGTTATCATTATCTTCCTCTTCCGGTTCAGGTGTATTTCTTATCCGACCTGTGTACAGAACAGTGGACTTAACACCTTTAAAAATTCACACCAAATCAACACATTTATACTGATATTTGTTCTCATTTTCAGGTATTACACACACACACACACACACACACACACACACACACACACACACACACACACACACACAAAATATGTATATGAAGTATTACAAATAGTGTGTAATGGGGCATGTTGTTAAATAATAAAAATAAAATCATTTTGTTCATAATGGAAAGAAAACTGGCACTTTCTGTCAACACTGAGAGTCAGATGAAAGACATGATGAGCAGTATTTATTTTGGCTGACTTCAGCTACACATTACAAAAATGAAACTGAAAATATCTTCGTAAATAACAGAGAAAATAGACTTAGTGTCTTCTAAAAGGGATACTCTGCAAATCCTGTAAAGTGACTTGTTCCACATCATATCGATAAAATAACAATTTAAAAGATCTGTGGACCAAGTAACTAACTGACTAACGACAAGAAAACATCACATTAGTGCAATGGTTAAGGCACTGACCTCGTGTTAACTAACAGGGGGGGGTTTCAAATCTACAACCAGCAATTCAAATTGAAGCTTCTGACGGGTAACCTGAATTGATTACAGCAAGTGTTGGGATGGTTCCTTTACAAAATCACACTATATGTTTTGTTTTCCATAGATATCCCATCTGTGTCTGTGCTCTGTCTGTAATGATTGTATAACTGGCAGGATGCAAAACCCAAAACTTCATCCCTTCCCCTTATGAAAAAGTGAACTTTCAAACAACACACAACATTCATGGAAATTCCTGGGTGGAACTCTACCTAACATAAAGGAAAGGCAACCACTCACCAATAACTTACTGATTTGTGCCACTTGGAAACATTCAGCAGATTATAGTATTTACTTTAGCTTTCAAGCTCTTGCTCTTTCTTTATCAAAAGTACAGACATTCAAATTCACGCACAAAATCACACAGACGTCCGAATACTCACTCCTACAGCTACAGTTTAGACTCAAACTTCTAAACAACTTAGGAGATAATTTAAAAATTAATTTTCATGTCCATTGTCTTTTCCATGTACATACAGTCCTTGCTTATTTCTTTGAGATACTAAAATTTTGTTAAAAAAAGCATAGAATTTCTTAAAAGTCTATCAAAAGCTGTGCCTAATTGATACTTCACAACAAATTAAGACACTGTGCAAAAACAGAAGTTGAATCATGAGCCTCATTTTTCTTTCATCAGCTGTGCTATCCAGGCCCACTTTAGTTTTTCAGTCACCAATAAACTGCCGCCCTACTTTCCAATCTCCAGTGTTCACAAAAGAAAAAAGCACAGTTTTGGTTTGTATCTCAGACCAGCTTACAGTATCAAATTAAAATGAAGTTGCATTGCAGAATGCAGATTAATTCTATGATTAACTTTTAGTAATTACTTGAACACTTTATTTTTTTTAATTTATGCATAATTTGTAGCAAACTAATAATATATCCATTCAGCTTCAAGTCTGACAGTACGTTGTCTATGATATGATCCTTACCATTGAATGTTATCATGCTTGTATACATTCAGTTCTGACTTCCTCCATGACTCTACACATAGTTATTGCTTCATTTTACATGTCGTGACTGTGGATCTAATTACTGTCCATTTCGGGGATAAATGCAGTGACAAACATCCTTCAATACCATTCTCAATATGGGCATGTGAGTCGTTATTCCTCTGTGTTAAGAAGCAAAGTATAGAGGTGTCTATAACTTTTAGTTTTTGAAAATTGTAAGGTCTAGTAAGCCCCACTGCATCTGAAATGAAGGTGTGTACCTGGCAGTATAACAACACCCTGTGGGATCTCTTTGCAGAAATAAAATTGAATGTTTCCCTCAAATAAATATTTTCCGTCATCTCTAATTGTGTAAACCACTCAAGTATCATTTGACTTTAAATGTTACCTGAAATGGGCACTTACAAATAGTGAATTACAGTATTCAAATATAAGACTTAACCAGAAAGCGATTTTCTACAGATTGTTAAAGAGAAGAAAACATCCACTGGGCTACTGCATACAGTAGTTATTCTGCTTAAAACATTCACCACTGGGACTGAAGCGCTTGTAGGACCATTGCATCAATCTCTCTATTCTCCCATCATAGTACTTTGTTGTCAAGGGTAAGAACCAGTCTGTGGCATATGTCCATATCTTGTCACTGCTGTGCAAGGGCATACCCAGCAAGGGACAGGGGAGAGCAGCTATTTAATCACCAAGATCCTATCAAATAGCTTATTGTAATCTGTGCGTACTATTAATTAAAGACCCCCAGCCTGTTTTCCTGGCTGTGTGTGGATGTGAATTCCAGGAACTACTGTAGGGATTTTGATACGGTTTTTACAAATAGACTGGTTCAAGAGGAAGACGTCTACACATATTTTACTACCACTATGCGGACAAGTTGTCCAGCCAGAGATAACTGCAGAACAATCTATGCTGCTTCCATGCGTTTGGCTTTGTGTTGAGGTTCCATATTCTTTGGTACCCAACTATCATACAATTTCTGGAACAAAAAGCGCTTGGACTGATAAGGCAGTGAATAAGGAGGTTATCTGAAGAAATGGTGAAGAAAGGAAAACACGGAACACACTGACTATTTGAAGGGACAGGATAATATGGCATGTGTTGTAATAGAGGAAGCTGTAGAGGGTAAAAACTGTGGGGGAAGACAGAGATTGGGATGAAATTAACAAATAATTGAGGATGGCATGTGCAAGTGCTACTCTGAGATAAAGAGGTGAATTAATGGTAAGCCACATCAAACCAGTTGGAAGAAAGATGAGGGTGGGGTGGGGGGGGTGGGGGTGAGAGAGAGAGAGAGAGAGAGAGAGAGAGAGAGAGAGAGAGAGAGAGAGAGAGAGAGAGAGGGTAGAGGGAGGGGGAGGACAGGGAGAGGGAGAGGGAGAGGGAGATAGCTTTGTGTCATTTTTTAAAGAAGTCTTGCTGTATTTGCTCAACTCTGTAACCATAAAGCATACCAAACCAAGGCCCAGTGAAAACATACATTTCTTCAGGGCCAAATAAGAGCCCACTGGTCTGAAAACACTATATCAGTTTTATCTCAACGGCAAATGTGCAAGTAGCAGCAAGATGAAGTAACCTTTAAAATGCAAGAAAAATAAATAGGAGATAATACATTTGGCAATGGTTCTTACAAGCAAATAACATAAAGTTCCAGGCACAAGTCAATTATGTTGGAATTTTCAAACAATTCTCGAAGTGATAACAAATTTCAGGGTTCACTGTAACACCACAAAAATTAGATTTGCTATTTCAGCAAGCATGCACGATAAACATTAGATATCTAATAACATTACTGAAGCTTCAATAAATAAACTGCAGAAATCAGATTGTAGGTATCTAATGCAACAGCTAAATTAATTTTTTGTTAATCTTGTAATTGAAGTGTTATGCAATTCTCATACATGATCTGCTGTGTAATATTTTGCAATCTTCCTATTTATCTTCAACGAACAATATTTCAATTTGTAATTAAATAGTTAACTGCAGAAGATAAAAATGTTAGCCTTACAAACATTAATATTCCAAAGTGTAATAAGACAGAGAAAATGAAGTATGGCAAAATAATATCAGCACTAATGGTCATGTGTTTTCACTTTAAAAATATGATGTTACTGCGCTGTGTGCAGATGGGAAAGTTGGGTGCAAGACACTGAAATGCCTGATGTACTTGTGATGAAAAAGACATTGTGGTCATAGTTGTTGTTACCTATTCTGTAACTTGGCATGGACTGAACCTGCAATGAGCATAGGTAACTGCTCATTTGTCTGAGGGGAGGTACAACCTGACAGAGATAGATATGCAAACGAGTGGAGGTACACTGACAACTGCAAGGCTGAGAGTGTGAATTGCAACTTCATAAAACTAACAATTCTGGTATGCACTGTATCTGAACTGGACAGTAATTAGATTTTCATTGTAAATTTGGGCACTCGTTTTGAAGGGTAATAGATGATGTCAGTTTACAAAACTAAAACTTGTATTCAAGCAGAGTTATTTACTGATTTCAACAAATAATTCCTCTGCACTGGTGAATTATTTTGACATTATGAACTCCTAGAAAAGCATGCAAGATACAATAGTAAAAGTTATGAAATTGGTTAAGACATTTTGCACTGAGCAGTCAATTAGGGGGGACTGTAACTGCATCATTGCACTGTTGCTGCTCATTATTTAAATATTTGACTTCACATTTATTATATGTGTGTGATTGTGAATGATATTAGGCTGTGATGACGTGAGTGCATGAGTGAATTTGAGTCCTGTTTCATTATTGTTGTCAATTCTGTTTCTTGGAACAGGTGCGCAAATCCAAGTGAAATCAACAGTGTAGTTTAGATATGCAGCAATGTGACCAGTGTTGACATTTAAATTAAGTGTGTTGTGCATCCTTGTCATTGCACTATCACGGGTAAGTTGGTATTATTTTTGTAAGGTATAAGTTTACATATACGAGGGTTGGAACTTTAATAGTGCCAACTATTTATTTACAGCTCATACAAAATAGATACGTGTTTCAAAGTTTTACTGACCTTCAAGGTAGTCACCAGCATTGCGTATAACCTGTTGCCAGTGATGTGGAAGTCATAGGATACTCAACAGTGCCAGTTGTGTTGACAGTTCGAGCAGCGTGTTCTATTGCCTGACGAATTTGTAGCAGTTCTGAAGCAAATGCCGCGAAGTGTTTCCTTCAGTTTATAAATCAAGTTGAAGTGATGAGAGCTTAAGTCAGGGGAGTGCAGTAGGTGGTATAGCACTCAGCAGCCCCATCAGTCAAGCATATCAGTGTAACAGCCTGCACTGTATGTGCTTAAGAATTGTCCTGCAAAATGATGGTCAGGTCCTGTCTCTATGCTGTTCATTTTTGGAACACAACCTATGACCAGCTTAGAGACAGAAGTGATGACGCTTTTTGCAGGACCTGACCATCATTTTGCAGGACAATGCTCAAGCACGTACAGTGCAGGCTGTTACTGATATGCTTGACTGATGGGGCTGCTAAGTGCTATACCACCTACTGCACTACCCTGACTTAAGCCCTCATAAGTTCAACTCGATTTATAAACTGAAGGAAACACTTCATGGTATTTGCTTCAGAACTGCTACAAAATTCGTCAGGCAATAACCGTGCTGCTCGAACTGTAAACACAATGACACTGCTAAGAGTATCCTACGAGTTCCACATCACTGGCAATGGGTTATACACAATGCTGGTGATTATTTTGAAGGTCAGTAAAACTTTGAAACACGTATCTATTTTGTATGAGCTGTAAATAAATAGTTGCCACTATTGAAGTTCAACCCTCGTAGATTGATTTCGTTATGTAATTATGACTGTAACATGTTAGTTAATCCTACATGTGAGTCACCCAGCTGACAACTATTAGAAATGGTAGGCCTTTCGAGCAGTAATACTGATATTGAAGTGTGACACTGTTGAGCAGAAATATATTGTTTTTAAACTGAAATTGTTGTGAAAGTTCCCTATAGGCTTACTCCAGAACTGTTTCGATAATAATTTTATAGTTACTTTTTCTGTTATGTGGGGAAGCGACTTTTAATCTGGCAAATTTGGTTTACAGTATATATTTCAGAACAAGCCTTTTCATTGCAAGTGCTGCATGTTGCCTTGTGATTGATTTGACTGTACAAATTGCCAAATACTCTTGCAAACACAACATTGAACAGGTATTATCGTTAAAGGGTAACTTACCAACAACTAGTTCTCTAACTTCCTTCCATCGAAGTTCAGCAGCATGCTCATGTACAATAGTAATGCGAATACGGCGCTGGATACCTTGGTGGAGTAAGAACAGACCACGGCAAGGGAGATCATCACTATGATCCACAACTGCTGGCACATACTCACCATTAGGTGCTGTAACCAGAACCAGAAATTTCAGAGATTTTGAAACTGAACAAGTATAACACAAACTGGAGTGTATCAGTACAAGTATATTTATTATAACTACTTTAGTCATACAAACATATGTAAGTCACAATATTTACCTAATTCACAAATTTCAAACCAAACAAGAACATCATACTTGGCATGTACATGACTAGTACAAGGTGATGGTAATACTCCAAATTTTGGCGACCGTACAGGCTGGCTAATTGGTATTGATGGAGGAAGCATACGCTTTGGTGGCTGTCGAACACTGCAAAATAAATTTTATTGATGTACTAGCAATTCTACTAATTATGAATTTATTATACATTTCACAAGTGAAAGTACTTACAACTGTCCACCGTCCTGCTTTGCATCTCTATGAAGTGGGTGCTTCTGATAGTGGCCAAAAACTTCAAATACAATAGGCTGTGTCTTTAAGTATTCTATAAATGATTTTGTTACTGTAACTGTTATCTGAAAAAGGTTGTAATCATGTAAAAAAGTATCATAAAACTTATCATATCGTTCAACAATATGAGTATAACATTGTAACTATTTATGCAAAATTTCATATTAAGAAATATTAATACTATTACTTGAGTGTAGTGATGAATTCTATTTTACATACTTATGTCAAATGACTAATAGAGAATCTTAATCTGAGTACCGCATGTCAAATAATAACATTAACCCAATAACATCAGCACTGAACAGAAAAAAAACCATGGCTGTATTGATATAAAGAGTCAAAAAAATGCAGAGAGAAATAAGAGTACTTAAAAAACACCAAATTAGAAGCAGAAGAATGAAAAAAGTTCACATGTAAAATTTTTTCTCAATTAATATTCCTACACAAATGAACAATTCTCAGCCTGTTATGAAAAAAATGAAATACGATATTACTGACATTCAATAGATAATTAAAAAATTTTACTAACATTTTGGACATGAAAGAATCCAATGGGCCATCCATTTCCAACATTCTTAACAGGCTCTGTAGAAAATGCTTCATCATGTCGATGCAGAAAGCTGTATATAATCAAAGAAAAAAATAAGAAGGTTCAATACAATACAATACAATACAATGAAAAACATTCAGGAATATTAGATAACAAGGCACAAAATGACCATCAAAAGAAACAGCAGTAAAACAGTAAAAACGTAAATTTGCACTTTTAGAATTAAAGATATACCCTTCAAGAATATGAGGGCAGTTCAGAAAGTAGCCACAGTTCTACAGTCGTGTGGCACTAGTATTTGTGCGCAGAGTGCTGAAACTGTCATATTTGCATGTTCTCTGATTCAATAAGCGTCCAGATGTGAATGTGTGAACCTCATTCATTCACGATTTTGCTTGTTGTCACCCCAAAACATGAGTACTGTAATAAAAAATCCTGCAAAATGTGAAGTGTGAGCAGTAGTAGGAGGTCTTTCAGTGCAAGACATTTCAGCAACAGACATTCATTGTCAACCATGTACTGTGTATGGTCCAAATATTATGAGTTAAGGTATTCTGCAGCAATTGGTCTGATT
Source organism: Schistocerca americana (assembly GCF_021461395.2). Lineage (NCBI taxonomy): Eukaryota > Metazoa > Arthropoda > Insecta > Orthoptera > Acrididae > Schistocerca > Schistocerca americana. The sequence continues at coordinate 308,016,641 of NC_060120.1, read as the reverse complement.
TTTTAAAAGTGGTAGAACAAGCATTCATTATGAAGAGAGGAATGGTAGGCCTTCTGAGCCTCAAGCAATTCAAAGGGGATTTTTTTTATCATCCCCCATACAGCCCAGACTTTGTGCCATGTGATTTTCATCTGTTTGCTCCCATGAAGAAGTGGCTTACATCACAGTGCTTCAACAATAATTAACTTCCAAATGCCTGAAAAATTGGCTACACGCCCAGGTGGTAGCAATTTATGGAGAAGGCATTTGGAAATTATTGAAACACTATGACAAATGCTTAAATTTAAATGCTAATTATGTTGAAAAAGAGCACAAAGCTGCATTTTCCAGGTGTATGTAATGTTTTTTTCTATGCAAGTTTTTTTATTTACAGCCAAACAGAGGTTACTTCCTGAACAACCCTTATATTTTACTAAATCAATAGTCCAATAAATGACAAGCAGCAGCATTATTTGCTTTTCAATAACAACTAAATGTTCTAATTTTGAAGAGTAATTTCTTTATAAGTTTTAAAGTTTGTAATAAATTTACTTATGTTGATTTACTGTCAGTAGTTACACCAACACTTGAATTACTACTTTGAAAATCTAAAATTATACTAGAACTTTATTAACAAACATATTTCTGGATGGTTCTGAGTTTCTACAATTCCAATGGCTCTCAAAAACTATGCCCGAAAAGGATTCTTACACCACCCGTACTGTTATCATTACTGTCAGCAACACAATCACAATCACCACTACCATGATCCAATGCTGCTGCTGCATATTATTTGATTAGGTGCTGCTAATATTATCTAGAGAAAACTGTTATATAACTGTTACATAATTTTCTGTTATCTTTGTGGGCTTTTACATTTCACATCATTCAGATGGCACCCTTAAGAAAAATGAATGAGTTGATCTAACAGTATGTAAACACCAGAAAACACATTTCTGAAACTACTCTGCATTGTTTAAGAAGAAGGACCCATGTTCATAACAACCTAAATTTCTGCATAGTAAAAGTTAGTTCTGGTGAAAGAGAACAGGCACCTTCATTTACAATAACATAAGGAACTGATAGACTGCTGCCATGGTAAAGATAACGTGGTGACAGGCAGCAATGAAAAGACAGTTACGCAAACACACATACACGGCATACAACTGTCATATAGAATGGAAGCAACAATCTGGAGGCACGGGGGCGGAGTGGGGGGGGGGGTTACAGAATATGGGGGTACAATAAGGAGAGAGAAAGCACTGTCTGGCGGAGCATGCAGTGACTAGACTGACAACAGGTACAGTGTTGGGAGGCTGTGAGGTAGGGATTGGGGGGAGGTGAGGGGGACAAGGAGTGAAAAAGGAGAGGAGTGGGAAGGGGAAGAAGGGCAGGTGCGTTGGCAGAGAGCAGCACACAAAGAAGGTTGGGGGATGAGAATAGGAAGAATGTAATAGGACAGCGGGGGCAGAAACTGTTGGGTGGAGTGTGTGGGGATAGTAAGTTACTGTAGATTGAGTTTGGGATAATTTCAGGAGTGGAGAAAGCATTATAAGAATAACTCCTTTCTACACAGTTCAGAAAAGCTGATGGTCGAGGGGAGGATCCAGATGGCCCAGGTTGTGAAGCAGCCACTGAAACCAAACATGTTATAATGAGTTTGTTTGCACAGGTATCCTCCTCAGCAAGCACAGAAATATTTGTTTTGTAAATAAAAATCACCATTTCTTGCTGCACTATATTTTATTTCCCCTAGACATGTTTCACCTTTTTCACTTTAAGGCATCACCAGTGGGATGAACTCTCTCACAGATGATGCCTTTAAGTGAAAAAGGCAAAATGCATCTGGGAGAAACACAATACAGCAAGAAAATGTGGTTTCTATTTACAAAACAAACAAATGTGTTATGTTCAGCTGCATGTTGTGCTACGGGGTGGCCTACTTTGCTTTTGGCCGGTCTGATGGTAGCTATTCATCCTGGTGGCCAGCTGGTTCGTAGTCATACAAATATAAAATGCCATTTAATGATTGCAGCAGAGCTGGTATATGACATGGCTGCTTTCACACGTGGCCAGGCTTCTGATGCAGTACAATAAGCCTGTGACTGGACTGGGGTAGGCAATGCTAGGTGGGTGGATTGGGCAGGTCTTGCACTTGTATCTTCCACAGGGATATGATCCCTGTAGCAAGGGGTTTGGATTGGTAGTGGCTCAGGGATGGACTAGGGATTTGTGGAGGTTGGGTGGGCGACAGAACACCACTTTAGGAGGCATGCGAAGAATCTTGGCTAGGATGCACCTCTTTTCAATGTATGATGATATGTTATCAAAGCTCTGACGAAGGGTGTCGCAGTTGTTCCAGTCTGGATTGGTATTGGGTGATGAAGGGGGCACTACTTTGTAGCTGATTCTGGGGTGGTGGGAGAACTGGGAGTGTGTGAGAAAATGACACAGATGTTTATGGACTAAGTCTGGGGGATAGGGCTTGTCTGTGAAGGTCTTTGTGAGACACTCAGATACTGGGCATGGGAGCTCTTGTCACTGCAGGTATGCTGTCCCCGGGTGGCCAGGCTGTACAGGTGGAATTTTTTGGTGTGGAAGGGATGGCAGCTGTAGAAATGCAGGTACTGTTCATGGTTGGTGGGTTTAATATGGACAAAGATGTGGATGGGGCCATCAGAGAGGAGGAGATGGATGTCCAGGAAGGTGGTACACTGAGTTGACAAGGACCAGGTGCGGTATATGGGAGAGAAGGTACTGAGGCCATAAAGGGATGAGGATAGGGTGTCTTGGCCCTGAGTCCAGATCATGAAGATGTTCTCAATGAACCTGAACCAAAAAAGGGGTTTGTCTTTTAGGAAGGCTAGGAAGCTCTTTTTTAGATGGGCCATAAACAGTTTGGTATAGGAGGGTGTAATGTGGGTTCTCATGAGGCTGGGCTGTGTATTTGTTTGTATATGTTCCATTCAAAGGAGAAGTTGTTGTGACTTAGGATGAAGTTGGGAATGAGGCCGTGGTCTTGGAGTCCAAATCATGTTGTGAAAGGTAGTGTTTCATTTACTTCATAAAACTGCTCGAAATTATCTCTCTGTTTCCATATCAATCTTTTTACTTGTATATATCAGCATTGTTTATGGGATTCAAGTTTTCGTATTTAGTGTCTCTGTTAGAAATTATCTCCAATATTACTAACGTTACTGGAATTCAGAACTGCCTCTTATTCACAGTGACATAATAAGTTTTGTGGATGATAGCTTCCAAGAACTACCTCTGGAAAGCCTGATATTAATGTACTGCTTGACCTGAAGAGCCACCAAAGTGTCACAGTCAATATACAAGGTCAAAATATCTCAATACAGGTAATTCATCTTTTACAATGCCACTGTTCTAATTAATATCAATTTATTGAAAAATTAATACATATTCATTGATAACTTACGGGAAACTGTGTCCTCGAAAAATCCATGTTCAGATTTGTAAGCTACGATTAAAATGACATCTTTTAATGTGTGTATGAACCACATTCTGTTTAGCTTTGATTTTGACATTTTCATACTGATTTTAGTTTTTGTAATGTTTTAGCCTATCTCTTCCCATGTCCAAACAATTCAGTCAGTATATTACAAACAAGATTTGCATGCAAAGAGAACTGGCAATCTATAATGGTCCCTAAATACAATTTTGACCCACTGAATGATACTGAAAATTGGCCTTTGGTGTTACAAAATATTGTGTAAATATTCGTTAGATTTGTGAAACACTTTGTATTTCTGATGTAGGGCTTGCTTGATGTTACAGGAATGATGACACATGAAACTGATTTGGTGTAGAATCTCAGATCGATCATGTGAAGCCGAACTCGCATTTTTCTCACATGACATACTTAAAGCTTTGGACAAAGGCAGTCAGGTAAATGCAGTATTTCTTGATTTGCAAAAAGCATTTGATTCAGTATCAGATCTTTGTTTATTGTCAAAAGTGCGAACATACAGGTATCAAACAAAGGATTTTCGGTGGGGAGGGACATAACGTTATTTCGGATGAAAAATCATTGTTATATGTTAAAGTAACTTTGGGTGTGCCTCATGGAAATTTGTTGGGACCCTTGCTATTGTCTATGGTGAAGTACTGTCTGAAAGAAGGTGCATAAATATTCAGTCAGAACTTGACAAGATTTTAAAGTGGTGCAAAAATTGTCAATTTGTTTAATTGTTCAGATATGGTAAAATTGTGCATTCCACATAACAAAAAATGTAGTATCGTATGACTATAATATCAACGGCTCACAGTTGGAATTGGCCAACTCCCACAAATAACTGATGTCACACGTTATAAGGATATAAAATATAGGCTCAGTCATGGGTAAAGCAGCTGGTGGACTTTGGTTTATCGGTAGAATACTGGCAAAATGCAATTAGTCTACAAAGGAGATTGCTTACAAATCACTCATGTGACCCATTCTGGAATACTGCCCAAGTGTGTGGGACCTGTACCAAATAGGACTAACGGATTCACCATATACAAAGAAGGGTAGCAAGAATGGTCACACTTTTGTTTGACCCTTTGGACAGTGTCATAGGGATCATGCAGAAACTCGAACTGGCAGACTTTTAAAGATAGATGTAAACTATCCTGAGAAAGCCTTCATACAAAGTTTCGAGAACCAGCTTTAAATGATGATTCTATGAATATACTACAACAACTCCCTACTTATCACTCACATAGAGATTGTGAGAACAAGATAAGTTTAATTACAGTGCAGACAGAGGTATTTAAACAATTACTCTTCCCACACTCAATACGTGAATGGAATTGGAAGAAGCGGTAATAACTGGTACACTCTGCCATGCAGTTCACAGCGATTTGCAGAATATAATGTAGATGTAGAATCTAGTATAGAAGATCATATTGATTTGTATCAGATATGTAGGAAGTAAATGTAGGAGTATACAGCTGGCAACTGGCACTGTGTGCCAGTGTCACTTCCATTTCAGCTCTCTTGTCTTAAATTTCCCAACTGTTGTCTTGGCCTGGCATGATTTCGGTTTAATGTTAGAATCATTTCCCACAGCATGTGCCTTGCAAACCTTCATAGGAAAGTTGCTTATTTCTTGAACTGTTGTTTAGTGAAACATTATATGGAATTTTGTCACAAAAAATATTAATAAAATGACTAGTGTTTGCATCACAGTGCTTTTGTTGTTAATCAACTGATGAGTTCTCAAAACCCAAGAGACAGAGACTACAAATCATCTTGCTGATGCAATCTCTGAACATGGACTACTTATTTAGGAAGATAAGGGTGTGTTACAAAGTATTTACTTCTCAATGTAAATGTTTGAGCTTATGCTTTATCTTTTTTAACTCTGGAACATGTTTGATCACTTTCATTCCTACTGATTACTGGCCCTTACCAACAGTTATAATTACTCAAAAACTTTAGTAAGTTTTTAAAATTAAACTTTATGAATTCTGTGTAAGAAATGTTCCTAAGCGGAAAGTATCCTGAGGCAGCACTATTAGTGCAAAAATCAAGTTACCTTAAGGCTTGTGGGATATAATATTTCAGTTATTTAATGAAATAATGGGTGACAACATAATAAGACTCAGAAGAAATGTATGCAAACTAGCTCAATTTCTTTCCCCTCTGGCAGTCTACATTACTAAGCAACTATTCCAGAACACAACCCAGTTGCAGGTTGCCTACCTAATGGCTTCCACGGGCAACAAAAATTTCACTTTAAATATTTCCTGTAATTATTAACCAAATTTAAAATGCTGTAGTAATCCACTCATTAAGTGGTATAATCATATGTTAAAAGTTTAACATAATATAACAAGTATTATAGTAAGAGTCAGTGTGTTTTTCTAGAGGCAGCATAGCTGAAAGCACACAAATACCCAGACTTCAGTGTGTGTGAGTTGTACCTGTGTGTGTGTGTGTGTGTGTGTGTGTGTGTGTGTTATGTGTGTATCTTATGGGTGCGTAACAGTGAGGTCATCAGTGCCCTTGCGCTTAATGTGGAGATAGACTAAAACTACTGTAACCTCATGCACTTGAAATGACCACAAAGTCACTCTGTCTCACAAGCACTAAAACCAATTAGAAGGAAAAGCAGCTATACATTAAATTAAAATACAGAAGAGCTAAAAGAAAAGCACAGAGAAATGTGACTGGCTGACCTCTTACAAAAAAATTGGGTGAGCCAGTCACCCTGTTGACACATTAAAAAACATCTGCCTAAAATCTTGTTAAAAATGTTGGACAATTCACAAAACTTTAAAATTTGAACCACATTTCTTAGAACATTGCTCGAAATGGAGGGCAGAGCCATTGGCAAATCTGCTGTAGTTCAATGGTCAGCAAATAAAATGCAGAACAATAAAACGTGACACACAGTGATCTACAGGCACAAGCACCACATATTGGAGGGTCCTCTCACTGGAGTGAGAATCCATGTGTCATGGGCCTGTGATCTATGTGAAGACGGGTAAGAAAGACTTCGTCCCATCGACTTGGCTGGAAGGAAGTATGCAATGGCCGAGTTGTGGGCTTTACGACACGGAGCTTGTTGTCAGCCACTTCCAGCCTCTCATCTTCCCATTCATGCAGGACTTTGTATCTCAACAACGAGGTGGTAACACGCAGAAGGGTGGCACACTGAAATAGCTGGTGATCATGACACGCCTCCTTGGCTGCTCGAACTGCCCTTTCGTTCCCCGAAATTCCCACGTGCCCAGGTACCCAGCAGGGAGACACCTCCTTCCCCAGGCGTTGTAGTTGGAGGAGGGCATCCTGGATATTCTGGATGACTTTATCTGCTGGGTACAAATGTTGAGATAGTAAAGGGCGATCAGAGAATCTGAACAGACAAGAAATTTGGCACTGGAAGAAAGTCTCAGCTGCTGCAGTGCCCGCAAGATAGCATATAACAGATACACCAGACAACAGTTAACCATTTGCTGCAAGGTTTTTCCTATGCAGCTCATTAAGGCAATACTCCTGTAACTATTGGGCAAAGTACGGTCCTTTCCTGGTTTCAGGAGAGGTATCAGAACAGTGGGTATTTGTGACAAGACACTTCTTGGGGGGGAGGGGGGGGGGGGGGGAGGGAAACGACAATGTCTTGTCACAAATATCCATACATATTTGCAGACAATGGATGTACAAGACTGATGGTTGCATTACTTTGACACTTCTGTTTTATGATTACTTCTGTTAGGTTACTGATGTTTTCACATTATGCATGAATAATTGGTTAATTCCTGATAGTACATATTATGTTGGAAAATGTAGATTTTAATTATGTAAATTAGTATGTAACACTTGCTTTATTTAGATAATACTCTCTGGCTTTCTTCTGTGTATTTATTGCTCTTTTGTAACCTTTACTGTATAGGTCTGAAGATGGCATAATGTAATGTCGAAACTGGTTGCCTAACAAATAAAACCAAAATAACGGCTGTTGGTATTTTATTATTGGAAGCAGAGAGATAGGTCAGTGGCTGAGAATGACAAAGCAGCACCACAGAAATGAGTGTCAGGAGGCTCTCCAAAACCTGACCCCATGAGCAAGTAGAAGTCACACCCCACAGGACATGATAGGCACTGAAGACTCTCAGGAAGAGAAATGGTCGGGGAATTTGTTCCATAAGATCTGTGAGAGCCTCAGAGTCTACTGCATCCAGCAGAGGTACAAGGGCAGTTCAATAAGTAATGCAGCACATTTTTTTTCTGAAACAGGGGTTGTTTTATTCAGTATTGAAATACACCAGGTTATTCCCCAATCTTTTAGCTACACAACACTATTTTTCAACGTAATCTCCATTCAATGCTACGGCCTTATGCCACCTTGAAATGAGGGCCTGTATGCCTGCACGGTACCATTCCACTGGTCGCTGTCGGAGCCAACATCGTACTGCATCAATAACTTCTTCATCATCCACGTAGTGCCTCCCACGGATTGCGTCCTTCATTGGGCCAAACATATGGAAATCCGACGGTGCGAGATCGGGGCTGTAGGGTGCATGAGGAAGAACAGTCCACTGAAGTTTTGTGAGCTCCTCTCGGGTGCGAAGACTTGTGTGAGGTCTTGCATTGTCATGAAGAAGGAGAAGTTCGTTCAGATTTTTGTGCCTACGAACACGCTGAAGTTGTTTCTTCAATTTCTGAAGAGTAGCACAATACACTTCAGAGTTGATCGTTTGACCATGGGGAAGGACATCGAACAGAATAACCCCTTCAGCGTCCCAGAAGACTGTAACCATGACTTTACCAGCTGAGGGTATGGCTTTAAACTTTTCTTGGTAGGGGAGTGGGTGTGGCGCCACTCCATTGATTGCCGTTTTGTTTCAGGTTCGAAGTGATGAACCCATGTTTCATCGCCTGTAACAGTCTTTGACAAGAAATTGTCACCCTCAGCCACATGACGAGCAAGCAATTCCGCACAGATGGTTCTCCTTTGCTCTTTATGGTGTTCGGTTAGACAACGAGGGACCCAGCGGGAACAAACCTTTGAATATCCCAACTGGTGAACAATTGTGACAGCACTACCAACAGAGATGTCAAGCTGAGCACCGAGTTGTTAGATGGTGATCCGTCGATCATCTCGAACGAGTGTGTTCACTCGCTCCGCCATTGCAGGAGTCACAGCTGTGCACGGCTGGCCCGCACGCGGGAGATCAGACAGTCTTGCTTGACCTTGCGGCGATGATGACACACGCTTTGCCCAATGACTCACCGTGTTTTTGTCCACTGCCAGATCACCGTAGACATTCTGCAAGTGCCTATGAATATCTGAAATGCCCTGGTTTTCCGCCAAAAGAAACTCGATCACTGCCCGTTGTTTGCAACGCACATCCCTTACAGACGCCATTTTAACAGCTCTGTACAGCGCTGCCACCTGTTGGAAGTCAATAAAACTATACGAGACGAAGCGGGAATGTTTGAAAATATTCCACAAGAAATTTCCGGTTTTTTCAGCCAAAATTGGCCGAGAAAAAAAATGTGTTGCATTACTTATTGAACTGCCCTCGTAAATACAGAGAGGAAGCTGTAATCCTCTGCCGCGTGCATGAATGTCAAGCTGCATGAATTTTAACTGCAACTGCTTGCTGGTCAGTAGCCAGGGGAAGAGCAGAGGAATGGTTCACATTTTTGAGAAACACGGCAACCCCTCCCTTGGCCCTTTCCCTTGTCAGGTCATCCTTGCTATAGGGTGTACAGTCCCATTGGACAGGGGCAGCAGATGCCTTAAAATTCGTTTCCTGCAAACACATGCACAGGGGGCATTCTGTGTCAGGAACTTCAGCTCCTGCACATGTGTCCTGAGCCCATTAAGATTCCATTGGAGGATGAGAGCCACCTATCAAGGGTGTAGCACTTTGATCCTGACTTTCAGCTGTGGAGGGGAGCCAACAACAGATGGAGGCTCAATCTTGGGGCGAGGGGATCGCCCCAGTCCAACATCAAGTTCCATAGCCTCTAAAGAAGAATCAAGACAGATGTCAGAAAGGTTGGCGACGATTCTACCTGTGGTGGACATTTTGCCTTGTGTAGAGCTCGCAGCCACAACTGTGGCTGTGGTTGTGGCAGCACTGGACAGCGTACCAGACGAAATCTTTGCAGGAGCACGGAGCTCCACAATGTCAGCAATCATGTCTTTTTCTGAAGTTCTGGGCAGAGGGACAGGCTTAGAAATGACAGAAGCAGCACAAGTTCATGAACAAGTGCAGGTACTAGTGCTGACGCTAGCAGCCTCTGTTTGTGTAGCAGCGTCAACTTTCTGCACTGGCTGGTTAACAACCAAACTGAAGGAGGTAGCAACTGTTGGGCATGGCTTTCTACATTGTTTTGGCCTCATTATATAGGATGTGGTGCATAGTTTTAAGCTCTTGTATTTAACGTTCTTGCAGATACACATTGCAGTGCCGGCTCCAGACAGGGTGAGCTCCAGAGCAATTCACACTCTTCAGTGAAGATGAACAAGGGACACCTTCATGGGTGGTCTTACCACATTTGCCATAAGTAGCTTCTCCTTGGCACCCAACAGTATTGTGCCCAATGCGCTGGCATTTGAAACACTGCACTGGGTTGGGTACATAAGGCCGCACACTTAGGCAGAGGAAACTTGCCTTAACATGCTCAGAAAGTTTCGTGCTATTAAACATCAGGAGAAAGGAGTCAGAATTTACAAGATCCCAATCCACCCTCTTCATCATACTCGTATTTTGCATGTCAACTATTCCTTTTGGAGCCCATTCATCTTTCAGTTCATCCTTGGGAATGTCTGCCAGATCCCTGCACATCAAAACACCTTTGCTGTAATTCAAGGTGGTGTGCAGCTCAGTTTTAATGGCATATTCATCAAGGCATTGTGCATTATGTAGATTCTTACCTTGTTGGGAACTAGTGGTTTCCTCCAGCAGTGTCCCATTATGCAATTGCTTAACACATTTTAAACTGTCAGCAATGCATTCTAGCCCTCTTTTAAAAAAGAAAGGTGAAACTTTCTCAAAGCTGTCCTCTTTCCTTTTGACAATTAAAAACACATTCTGACTGGCACATGTGTTCTGTTACTAGACCTAAAACTCAAAGATTTCGCTCATGAGTCAGGAAAACTGGCTACACGAGCCCTCTTACTTGAATGGGTGTTGGTACCTATCATTGGCCCACCCTTTCTGCTGGGAGGAGGATAAGAACATTTCTGAGGATCCATTTTGGTCCCATGAGCAGCTAGGGAAATAACAGTCCACTCAAAGAGAGCCCCACATGCCTGAGTAAGCCTTACACAACTGAGGTGTGGCAGGTTCCCCAGAGTTTGCCTGCTAATGACTGTTCAACCTCAACAGCCTTGTGTACACAGTGGCAGCCAGTCAAGGAATATTTTAGGAAATTGGTTAAAAAATTTTATTTCAAAAGCCCAGTCACATCTTTACAAGTTTTCTGCCAGAGAAACTTCAGCTGTGCCTACATGACAAGTTTCTGTCTTTCAGAACTGAGGGAGTTCTGTCCAGTTAAAGGTACTGACAAGAGATGCCCTCAGCCCTCTGGTGAGATCACTAGCAAATTCTTGCCATCGGTTTTAGCCAATAGCATGCATGGGATACAGCTCACATGGACACTGGAGGATTCTGCATTGCAAAACACAGTTGCCTGTCTCTCATGTGATACGGACCTCAAGCAGAACAGACGTCTTTTGCGGGAGGCAGAGCCACTGGCTCTGCATTCCATGACTGGCCACCAATATCAATTAACATGAACCGCCTCCCTTTCCGTTGCCCACTTCAATTAGTTGTTCAACCTCCTAGACTGGCCTAAACCTGGTAACTTCCGACCCTAGGCGCACACTTTGTATACTGTACACTGAAATACATTCTCTTTATTTTACCTAATTTCCTGTTCTGTCATTTAACGGCAGTCCTGGATACCCACTCACATGTCCTGACTGCTCGACCTCCTGTACATTGTCACTGCAATCAGAATCCAATAACCTTCCCTCCCCCTTCCCTGCCCATGTACATATGTATCCCATTGGCATGGACCACACCTTGAGATTGAGGCTTTTTATACAGGTTTTTCATTCCTCGCTAATCTGGGTGGTCAAGCCGAGATCCCCATTCCCTGAGACACACAATATTCCACCGACACACTGCACGGTGGTTGCTGAAGCATGCCGAGAGCTTACAGTGATAGGGGTTGGCGGCACTTATCAGTTCCCAGCTCTGAAACCCAGGGGTTGCCAAGCAAATGAATGCTAAGCTCCTGAAGGCCACAGACCTTATTCATCCAGTATTTGAGAATAAGAGCACTTAGTGACAGCCAACAAACTTTACACATAATTTCAAATTTTTTACAAAATCTTTCCTCACTGACATCCCCACAAAATGATGAAAGGAAAAAAACAAGTTATCACTTACTTCAAGCAGTAAAACTTCAGCATCAGAAATAACATTTTAATTTATTATTTCTTCACTATGACTATGTGCAATGCAGTTTGCTGACAGGATCCACATATAGCACAGAATGTACTTCCAAAATTATATCACTGTATGACACAGTTCTGGAGGTGTGGCATCATAGACATTTAGATGCATGAAAAACTAGCTTCTGCATAAAATGGTGCACAGTAAAACTTCAACATTAGGCATGCCATTTAATTTATTACTACTTTACCACTAACTCTACTCACAACACGCTTTACAGAAAGTATCTATATGCATTACTGAATGTAAGTACATTATCATACGATAGTTCAGGAGATATGTCATAAACAATGACATGTGAAAAATTTGATTCTGCTTAAAATGGAGTTCAAATTACCGACACTGTATTTATTAAGTGTCTCATAATGATAGTCCTTAGTGACTTCCAATGAACTTTTTAAGTATAATTTCAAACCTTTTCTACACTTTTTCTCCCTTACAAGCCTATCATCAAATATTTTTAAAACATTAACTCATATGTAAAGAAATCAGGCATTTGAAGCTGTTTTATAATTGGGCATTTGATTCTTTTCTGGTGTTCGTTAATATGAAAAATGCTGCCCCATGGTTTAGAGTTAATGTTAAGTTCAGAAGAAGGCAGCAGCACACCTCCTTCTGTAGGACTATGCCTAGTGAAGCACTCTGGTGTTCAAACTAGTCTTCAGGTCATTGACAGTAGAAGTGTTAATATAGGCCAGCGAATGACTGCATTGCATGGCAAATACTGTAGCAGAGTATTCTTTGCAATGTAGAAGATGCCTGTTGTATTGATCACAACTTTATGGTGCAAAACATCACAGGTAGCAGGCAGCAAACTTCCAGCTGCTGATATTTAGCTGCACTGCAAGTTCGCTGACATGCACACTTTGCATCTTTATGAAAATGGAAGACTTTAAAACATACATACATTGGACAACCAAAATAGGCAAGGAGTAAACATTTATTAAGTCTGTGTACAAAAGTAATACTCAGCTTTTAGTGTTGACACATGGTGGCTTGGTATTCAATGTCCATGTTGCCTAGCCTAATGTATTGGGGATACTATCTACTCTAAAAGTGTTTAGCACAACTGTTCCATTTGACAGCACTCAATTCTGTTACTGACTAATAATTTCATTTAACATTTGTCATTGATCAGATTGACAATTACTCGTACGTACTTGTATGTGAAACTGAAGATAGCGTCGACTGACATGGACAGGAACTGTAGACCTTTAGGCACTCGGATTTTTTTGAGACAGATGTGAACTGGACTGAACTGGCTTTGAACTGTTGCATGAACTAAGTGGAAGTCACCTTTTGTTGCTATTAATACTGTGATTGGCAATATAACCTTGCATCGGTTAACACAAAAATAGATCAGGATATCAGCGTACATTGTGGCAACTGATATCATTAGTTGTGGACAATCATGATGCTCTGACAATCTTGTAGCAGAAGCAGAAATTGGTCCTTTTGTGAGTGTCACCTACATGCAATATATTAGAACTCAGTGTGGCACCACAACTAGAGTGCCTGGAAGGTGGCACCCTTTTGATGCACATTACTGCGTACAACAGACTAAATACATAACAATACCTATTTAACTATCTAGCCAGCTTGGTTCCTTTCATTCTGTATCATTTGCTCACTGTTCTGCTCCTTGTATTTGCTGTACAGCATGTTACTGCTTCCTGGTACCCACCTACTCTTACGAAGAAGAGGAGGGGAGCTGGATTAGGAAAGGCTGTAAGTCAAATGTCTATGGTATCTGTTGATTCATTGTGCTTGGTAAGCAAAACTTCTTTGTATTTTAACGTATCAGTCCCATTCTGTGCTGTAAATTACATCTACTCTCAGTCATTACTTTAAAAAATCTGCAACTGCTTTTGCTTCTGCTCCTTTCAAGTGTGTAAAGTAGAGCTTCCTTTTATTGCTGTGATATTTGGCTATGATATTTTACCTGCACAGTTTCTTCAGTAATTTAGAGGGACAGATTACAATTTTATGAAGTTTTCGATGTTCACATATGTGTAATGGTTAACTCCATGAAGAATGGTCAAAAGCTTTGTTTAAATTAGTGAAAATAATCACACCTATACTTCTGAAACTTTTTCTTAAAAAATAATTCATCTCTTCTCTTATGTCAATATTCACTCCAGTTTTATATCTCAGGATATATACCTAATGCACACCCTCAAGAGGAAAATGAATTACCAGATACTTATGTTTTGGGCATACTCTGTATCCTATAACTGAGAAAATGCACTGTTCTCACTATTTTCCAACCTGGTATTGAAGAACTATAGAGTAAAATGTAATAAAATATTTTCTTCTTGATAAAGCTTGTATGGTTGAAGACACTGTATAGACATTCCAATAACTATATTAGTAGCAATAATGGATGTCATTTGTCCAACATTTTATCATCCACAAAGACTTGAAATTCAACCACAATAAATTTTCAACAGAATGTATAAACAACGGGAGCTGCTTGGTGCACAGTTGAGATTTCTGCTCTATTCCAGTGTAAAATGAATTAAGTGACAAGCTAGGACACTCACTTGAACTGACAGAAAATATCAGCATATTCCGTAGAGATGTCGACAGCTTGCAGTACTGTGACCCTAAATTTAAATTCCTTCCCTATTTGTAGATGTTCTGGGAGGTCTTCCTCTTTAATATCTGATGATACAGAGCTATCACCACGACCACTATCTGCATCACCATCAAGGTCTGAAAGACAAAATACACAGAGCATAAATGGAAATTTCAAAATAACGAGTGTCAAATACCTGTAAATAGAAATAAAATAACCTAACAAGTTGCACTAGGAATTCAAATCACTATCTCTATAGGAGTTTAATATTATGAATATAATAGAGGGAAACATTCCACGTGGGAAAAATATATCTAAAAACAAAGATGATGTAACTTACCAAACGAAAGCGCTGGCATGTTGATAGACACACAAACAAACACAAACATACACATAAAATTCAAGCTTTCGCAACCAACGGTTGCTTCATCAGGAAAGAGGGAAGGAGAGGGAAAGACGAAAGGATGTGGGTTTTAAGGGAGAGGGTAAGGAATCATTCCAATCCCGGGAGTGGAAAGACTTACCTTAGGGGGGAAAAAGGACAGGTATACACTCGCGCACGCACACACATATCCATCCGCACGTACACAGACACAAGCTGACATTTGTTAGGCAAAGAGTTTGGGTAGAGATGTCAGTCGAGGCAGAAGTACAGTGGCAAAGATGTTGTTGAATGACAGGTGAGGTATGAGTGGCGGCAACTTGAAATTAGCGGAGGTTGAGGCCTGGTGGATAACGTTGACCTCCATCTGTCCAATGGCCAGCTTTAATATTAGGTTGACGTGTAAGTTCATAGCATTCTTCTGTAAGATTAATAAACACAATAGACACACTTAACAGAGGTTTTAGTCATCAACAATATATTCTCCTTCACTATTTACAACTGTCCGCCAATGCTGGGCTAACTTTTTGATTCCCTGGCTGTCTAGAAATCACACAGTTTTGAGGTGAAGAACTCGTTGGAGCACATTGTCTTCACAAAAGAAGTTCCTTGAGAGTTGTTCAATAGAGAACATAAATGGTGAAAATCTGAGGGTAAAAGATCAGGTAAAAAAGGTAAGTACAGAAAGACTTCCCAACACAATTCCTATATAGAGTTTTTTATCAGTCTAGAAGAATGTGGGCAGGCATTATTGTTGAGTGGCACCACTTCACAAGTCTTCCTGGATGTCATGCTTGGATTGCATCTGAAAGGCATCTCAGTTGTTGACAATAAATATCAGCAATGATGGTTATGATGTACCTTCACTCATGATGTGTGTGATTTCAGAGATTGTGCATCCATACAGTTCACAGGCCCACTTATTGAGACCACCTGGGTTGGCCACGTGGTGCGCTCTGGTGAGCCACCAGAGAAACAATATTATTTAAGTGATTGCAAATGAGTGTTTGTCATATTCTGTAACCTGTATTACTGTTGTCCATTCAATGTGCTCAGTGCTGTGTGCAACATGTACTTCACTGTATCGTACATTGGCTCTGTTATACTATGTTCCTTAAATCGCGTTTGTTCTTGCTATAACAGTTACACCTCAGGAAAGCAATTCGTAGCACACCACACCATTGCTTTTCCACCAGATGCATCATGTTATCTTTTGTGGATGTGTGCAGGTCTTTGTATTGTGCAGACACTACATCATGGCAGTTTCAGGTGGAGAGTAATTTGAACTATTGTTGCATGAGATACTGGTAGAGGTCAGGCCTGAACCACCACCGCCAACTACAGCATACAACTGCACTGTAGCCACTACCAAATGCTTTGTGTACTCCAGTTTTCTTTGTGTTGTGAATTGCTTGTTTTTATTCCTCATTTTTAAATGAGTGAAGAGACTAATCCTGATGCATAAAGGGATTCAAATGCGGCTCTCACCACAACAAAATGAATCACAGTGATCCCTATGACCATTATGCTTTTATGGAAGCACAGAACACGGATGTAGGATGACAGTTGTTCGAGAGGGAGGCAGGGCTTACTCCTTTGCACTGCTCCTCTTCCCTCAGGCTGCCTAAGTTCTCGTTTGTTTACAGTCATGGCAGATCGCCACGATATACGGTCCACCTAATATGGGGAGTTACTGCTTTTTTTGTGCTCAACCATTCCTGCCTTTTCCTTATGTTAGCACACTTAAGACACTTTCTCACCACCAGTAATGATACAGTATAGGAATGATCAGTGTTGTTCATGAGCCAATTGAAGACAAGCAACCAATAATGTTCATATGGCCACCCTCTGATTTTTGTCTTAGAGCATGCAGTACCCATACATCCGATTTTTGAATCTTCTCCATTGTATGCAAATGTCACAGAATGTGGAATGATCACAGTTCATCACTTTGCTTCTTTTCAAGTACAATGACATCTATCATTATGGATTAATGAGTTAAAGTGATCTTCATCAAACCCCAAACGTCTTCCTGAATGTGGAGATACACTAACGTCAAAACAATCCTCCTTAAAATGAGAAAATCATTTTCTTGTCATGCTCTATTCAGTGGTATTATCCCCATACATGGCGGAAATGTTTGTGGCTGCCTCCACTGCTGTCATCCCTATACTGAACTCAAACACAAGAATATGTCAGAAATGTTCCATTTCTCCACTTGGCACTCCATTTTCTAGCGCCCACAGCTCCAAATGACAAAATGTCAACTCAGATAACAACAGTGAACTACAAACAAAAAATGACAACTGATAAATAAACCCACAGCAATTGGAATACCAACATGCAAAACAAAAACGCTACAAACTAACCCACCAACCTAATAGACTGGTTTCAAATTCTAGTTTCTTATGTGTGCCACTGTACAATTTCAGTTTTCATTTTTCTCAAACAATTGCAAACAATTATTCTTATTCTTCTTTTTCTTCTCCTCCTTCTTCTTCTTCTTCTTCTTCTTCTTCTTATTATTATTATTATTACACACATACAAGCCACTAGAGGACCATATGAAGTGTCTACTTGATGGGAGATTTTCTCAGGTGCTTTCATCTTTCCACTACACATTTTCTTTCTTTTTCCGACCCAGTTGTTCCTCTCTTGAATTTCTTGACCTCTTGGATCACTTTTCACCTGAGTGCTTTGTGGGTGAAAGTTTGTCTGACTTTTGACTTGTATATGTTAACTTCTTATGCCAGCATCCTTCAGATTGTTTCTCATTTCGGTGATTCACTACATGTTCTTACTGCTTTATGTGTACTCCAAGATCTTTCTAGTTTGTCAGATGTTATCCTGATATGTCCATAAAATTTCAGTCAACATTTCTTCGTATAATGTAGTATTTAGATATCTGCTTGGTCTCTTGTCTACTACACAATCTGTAGCCTTCTTCTGTCTTCCTGGGTCCTACGATTTATCTGCTGATTTTTATCTCTAGATTCTTGATATATTTTAGTGCACCCTTCCAATCCACAAGCAATGCTTCTGGTGCCTACATAGTTTCTAGCTTGATGACTGCATTGTAATGTCTTAGTTTTGCATTATGTGATAGGCATGGTTGATTGTAGGTATTTCCAGTCTTCCAGAAGAGTCTAACGATCTTTTGATTTCTCTGTGTATGAGTTGCTTTCTCTATCCCATTTGCCTGTGTTATCTACCCAAAATAGTGGGATTTGTGAACTCATCTCTTAATTTCACCATATTTTGCCACCTTTTGTGCTTGACATATATTCTATTTCCTCGAAGGAGATTGTACCCCAACATTTTCAGCCTTCTCTTTCATGCCATCAGTTTGCTTTACTGCAGTTTCTGTGTTATTGTTGTTATTATTACTATTACTATTATTATTATAATTATTTGAATTTGGCTGATTTATATCATCATACTCTTTTTCTTTTTTGTTTTATTTCTAAAAATTTCTTCATTCTTGCTCTTAGTTGCACAATTGTCAACAACACTTAAACCATTTTTCTTTCTGTTTCCCCTCATGAACCATGGACCTTGCTGTTGGTGGGAAGCCTTGCATACCTCAGCAATACAGATAGCCATACTGTAGGTGCAACCACAATGGAGGGGTATCTGTTGAGAGGCCAGACAAATGTGTGGTTCCTGAAGAGGGGCAGCAGCCTTTTCAGTAGTTGCAGGGCAACAGTCTGGATGTTTGACTGATCTGGTCTTGTAACATCAACCAAAACAGCTTTGCTGTGCTGGTGTTGTGAACGGCTGAAAGCATGGGGAAATTACAGCCGTCTTCTTGGGTAAAATATTCTGGATGTAAAGTAGTCTGTTCTACGGATCGCAGTGTGGAATGTCAGAGCCCTTAATCAGGTAGGTAGGTCAGAAAATTAAAAAAGTGAAATGGATTGGATGAAGTTACGTGTAGTGGGAATTAGTGAAGTTTGGTGGCAAGAGGAACTTACTTCTGGTCAGATGAATACAGTGTTATAAATACAAAATCAAATAATGGTAATGCACGAGTAGGTTTAATAATGAATAAAAAAAATAGGAATGCAGATAAGCTACTATTAACAGCATAGTGAACGCATTATAGTAGCCAAGATAGGCAGAAAGCCCATGCCTACCACAGTAGTACAAGTTTATATGCCAACCAGCTCCACAGATGATGAAGAGATCGAAGAAATGTATGATGTGATAAAAGAAAGTATTCAGATAGTTAAGGGAGATGAAAATTTAATAGTCATTGGAAGACTGGAATTCAACTGTAGGAAAAGGAAGAGAAGGAAAAGTGGTAGGTGAATATGGATATGGACAAGGGATAAGGAACGAAAGGGGGAAGCCGCCTAGTAGAATTTTGCACAAAACATAACTTAATCATAGCTAACACTTGGTTTAAGAATCATGAAAGGAGGTTGTATGCATGGAAGAGGCTTGGAGACACTGGAAGGTTTCAGATAGATTACATAATGGTAAGACAGAGATTTAGGAACCAGATTTTAAATTGTAAAACATTTCCAGGGGCAGATGTGGACTCTGACCACAATTTACTGGTTATGAACTGTAGATTAAAACTGAAGAAGCTGCAAAAAGGTAGGAATTTAAGGAGATGGGACCTACATAAACTGAAAGAACCAGAGGTTGCGGAGAGTTTCAGAGATAGCGTTAGGGAACGATTGACAAGATCAGGGAAAGGAATACAGTAGAAGAAGAATGGGTAGCTTTGAGAGATGAAATAGTGAAGGCAACAGAGGATCAAGTACTTAAAAAGATAATGGCTAGTAAACATCTTTGGGTAACAGAAGAGATCTTGAATTTAATTGAGGAAAGGAGAAAATATAAAAATGCAGTAAATGAAGCAGCTGAAAAGGAATACAAATGTCTCAAAAATGAGATTAACGGGAAGTGCAAAATGGCTAAGCAGGGATGGCTAAAGGACAAATATAAGGATGTACAAGCATGTATCACTAGGGGTAAGATATATACTGCTTACAGGAAAATTAAAGAGACTTTTGGAGAAAAGAGAACCACCTGTATGAATATCAAGAGCTCAGATGGAAAACCGTCCTAAGCGCAGACGGGAAAGCAGAAAGGTGGAAAGAGTATAGAGGATCTATATAAGGGCGATGTACTTGAGGACAATATTATGGAAATGGAAGAGGATGTAGATGAAGATGAAATGGGAGATATGATACTGCGTGAAGAGTTTGACAGAGCACTGAAAGACCTGAGTCGAAACACGGCCCCAGGAGTAGAAAACATTCCATTAGAACTACTGACGGCCTTGGGAGAGCCAGTCCTGACAAAACTCTACCATCTGGTGAGCAAGATATATGAGACAGGCAAAATACACTCAGACTTCAAAAAGAACATAATAATTCCAACCTCAAAGAAAGCAGGTGTTGACAGGTGTGAAAATTACCGAACTATCAGTTTAATAAGTCACAGGTGCAAAATATTAACACGAATTCTTTACAGATGAATGGAAAAACTGGTAGAAGCTCATCTTGGGGAATATCAGTTTGGATTCAGTAGAAATGTTGGAAGACGTGAGGCAATACTGACCCTACAATTATCTTAAAAGATAGATTATGGAAAGGAAAACATACATTTCTAGCATTTATAAACTTAGAGAGAGCTTTTGACAATGTTGACTGGAATGCTCTTTTTTGAATTCTGAAGGTGACATGAGTAACATACAGGGAGGGAAAGGCTATTAACAAACTGTACAAAAACCAGATGGCAGTTATAAAGAGTCGAGTGGCATGAAAGGGAAGCAGTGGTTGAGAAGACAGTGAGGCAGTTTTGTAGCCTATCCCCGATGTTATTCAATCTGTATATTGAGCAAGCAGTAAAGGAAACAAAAGAAAAATTTGGAGTAGGAATTAAAATCCATGGAGAAGAAATAAAAACTTTGGGGTTTGCCAACAACATTGTAATTCCATCAGAGACAGTAAAGGACCTGGAAGAACAGCTGAATGGAATGGACAGTGTCTTGAAAGGAGGATGTAAGATGAATATCAACAAAAGCGAAACAAGGATAAGGGAATGCAGTCAGATTAAATTAGGTGATGATGAGGGTAATAGATTAGGAAATGAGACACTTAAAGTAGTAAAGAAGTTTTGCTATTTTGGGAGCAAAATAACTGATGATGGTCGGAGTAGAGAGGATACAAAACATTGATTGGCTATGGCAAGGAAAGCTTTTCAGAAGAAGAGAAATTTGTTGGCACTGAGTATAGATTTAATTGAGAGGAAATCTTTCCTGAAAGTATTTGTATGGAGTGTAGCCATGTATGGAAGTGAAACATGGACGATAAACAGTTTAGACAAGAAGAGAATAGAAGTTTTTGAAATGTGGTGCTACAGAAGAATGTTTAAGATTAGATGGGTAGATCATTTAAGTAATGAGGAAGTGCTGAATAGAATTGGGGAGAAGTGGAATTTGTGGCACAACTTGACTAGAAGAAGGGATCGGTTCATAGGACATGTTCTGTGGCATCAAGGGATCACCAGTTTAGTACTGGAGGGAAGCATGGAGTGTAAAAATTGTAGAGGGAGACCAAGAGATGAATACGCTAAGCAGATTCAGAAGGATGTAGGTTGCAGTAGTTATTTGGAGATGAAGAGGCTTGCACAGATAGAGTAACATGGAGGGCTGCATCAAACCAGTCTCTGGACTGAAGACCGCAACAACAACAACAACTTTATATTATATGAAATGAAAGAAAATTGGAGGAAACAAAACAAAAAAAAAATCAATGGATATTGGTATGTTGTTCCTGACTCCCCATTGTTGGGGAGGGGGCAAATGAAGATATTCTGAAAATAACTGATGAAAAACAGCAGATATATATTTTGATTTAACCAAAGCTTTCAATATGGTAAACCACAGTACTCTCCCAAACAAGCATGAATACTATGGCACTAGGACACTGTCTAATGAAACAAGTCAATCATTTTGTACTAACTGCAAGCAAAATGACATGTAGATGTAAAATTACAGATAGTCTCAGAATATTTGTCAATGTTTGTCAGAATAATAATGAATCATCTATGGCAAGGTTTTTCCCATACTGCATTCTGCTAGAACTAGTGTTCAGCAGGAAGTGAACATGTGCTCTGTGAAAAACTGTTTCTAATATGGTGGTATTTTCTGAAATTTTGATGATATTAATTATTTTTTTTTAAATTGTTAGGATATCCATGTTGTTAGTTATGATTTAAAATAGAAGTGATAACTGAATGAAACAAGTTTGTTCTCATTTTATAAAAATTTTACTGAAAAGTGTTCTGTCAGAGGAAAAGTTTGGGAACCCCTGATCTATAGGGAATCTAAAGGGTCAGTAATGAAACCACCTCTTTTGCTAACTTACATCCATGATCTGAAGGTGCTTGTTGATTCACATAAAACAATTCTTTTTGTTGATGGCATGACATTGTTAGCAAAAGCAACAAAAATTGAAGATCGTCTATATGTAATAAATCCCATTACAAGTCAGCTACATAAATGGTCAAGAACAAAAATCAGCTCAAAATAAAGAGGAAAACAGTATCAATAAATTTCCATAACTATCAAAATCAGTTATCTTTTAAGGGACCTCACATAATGCATAAATGAGCAGTCACTTATGAGTGCTTACTACATACACCGGAAACATGGGTGCATAGTCTGTGGAAATTCTCCAGCAGCTCTGGGTGCTCTCAGAGTTCAAAAGAGGGGTGTTAGCATGATAAGACAAACATTCAAACCACTGTTTATAACAGTGGAAATGTTACCACTACCATACATGTATTATGGACACCCTAATGTGTATAAAAATGAAAATGGCAATGACAGTAATATAAGAATAAATGGTGACATACAAAATTACAAAGGAACTCAGGTGTAATCCCAGGTAATCTGATTTTGTGTCAGAAAGGTACATGCTATATGGGAATGAAACTGTTCAACAAGTAGTCAAATGATATATATACCAAATACAAATGCACCTGAAAGATCTTCTACAGTACTACTGCTTCTATTCATAAGTGAATTCATGTACTTCAGTCTATTTAATTTTATGTAGGCCCATGGTTTAATTTTGGCTGGAAGTCATGGTATACACACGATAAGTTAAGCTACATTCTGAAGTTGTGATTGTTATACACCAGTAACATTAATGTCAACTGCCTTTTGTTTACAATTGCGGCAACCTCAGCCCAACCTACATAGGTAGGAATGATCATCAAAATAAAATAAGAGTAATCAGAGCTCGAACAGAAAGGTTTAGGAGTTCGTTTTTCCCACATGCTGTTCGGGAGTGGAATGGTAGGGAGATAGTATGATTGTGGTTCAATGAACCCTCTGCCAAGCACTTAAATGTGAATTGCAGAGTAATCATGTAGATGTAGATGTAGATGTAGACTACAGTATATCTAAGAGAAGTTCGGATTTGTTCTGAAGCTGTGATCAGTGCATATCACCTTTATTTTAAATATTGTAATTTCATTGTTCTCAATTCATGAAATTATGTTTTAAAAGACTTAATTTTCGAACAGTATTTTGTAAAAAATGATTTCAAGTTTTCAAAAATCAGAACTTGTGATTTTTATGGCTGGGAGGGATTGTTGTTGGTGTATGGTTGAAGAGCTGTTTTCCGGTACCTAAAATTTTTGAAATTACTCACTGTGGGGCCTGCAGGTAAATTTCATTATTTATCTTTGCAAACACTAAATGAAAATCAAGTTCAATATCACTTTGTGCACTGTACTGCATAATTATGATCAAAGGTTAAATAAATAAATAAATAGTAGTAGTAAATGAGAAGCTGACTACTAGAAGAACAGTGAATTACTTTGGCATGAACAAGAATATGCACTCACATCAGACAGGCAATTTTATTTTATTTCAAATACAATCCCAAGACACCTGTTTCATTTTAGAATAAGAGAATGACATGAAAGTAATATTTCAAAAAAGTCTTTCAATCCTTTAAAAAATTAAAAATTCTTACTTAGCTGCAATGGTATATTAATTAAAGATCTTCACCTAATGCTGATATTAGATACTGACCATCTTTGCATAGATCCTTTGCATTTTCCTGACAGTCATCTTTGATTATATCATCAGCATTCTTTTCATCCTTGCTGAATTCCAATATGTTCCCTTGTCCTTCAACTATCCTCTCTTCCAGTTGCTGTTGCAAGTTCTTGTCCAGTGTCTGCGCTAGCAGAGAAGAGCGCTTTGAATGTCGCTGGTTGCCAAAAAGTTCATCATCAAATGATATTCGAGCAGACTGCCGGACTCCCCACGAATAGTCACTGTTCTCCTCTTCTGGAACATTTCCGTGTCACTCACACAGAGCATATACAAATACAAAATTAAATATGAAAATTAATATGGGTCAATAATAGCAGGAAAATCTAATTATGCACAGCTTAATTTTTAATTTAAAATAAAAGTTTCATAACTTTGAATTCTACTTGTGAACTGCCTGGTGTTATGAAAGTTTGTGATAGCTGATGAAGCATATAGAGAACACAACTTTGTTTGAACATAATGTTGCCTTAAATGGGGTTCTTAGCATTGTACGTGCGGGATCTTTCCCATGACTCAGAATAAATTCAAACCCAGGCTATTAATAGTGTGTCCTGATTGAACTCCACTTAGCATAGGTGAGCTGCTGAATGACATACCCGATTCTTACAGAAAAGATGACTGAACAGCAGGACAACAAACTACGAGAGCAATCCCAATAATAAGGTCTCCTATATTTTTTAAATATACAAACAACTATTTATTGTTTATAATATTAACATCCTTTTAAGGATTGAAGAATTCTTTATCTTTCTACATAATTGCCATTTTTGACAACGCATTTCCATAGATGCTGTGGCTGTTTTACAATACCCGTCATATATCATCTTGCTGCCATGTTTTTCAGCTTGCCATTGGAGCAGAACAGTAGTCCAGAAAAGTGTTCCTTCAATTTGGGGAAAAGTGGTAGGCACTTGGTGCCATGTCCGGAATGTATGATGGGTTGGTGATGAAATTCCAAACAACATTTTACAGTGGAACAATGGTTTGAGGGGGATGTGTGGCTGAGCTTTGCCATGGGGAACGCTAATGCTCTTGTTCAACATTTTTCTTTTCTCCAGGATTGCCCTTCACAGTCTTTTCAGTGTTTTACTGTGTCTTTCAGCATTTATTGTTGTCCCAGCAGGTAGAAAGTCTACCCATAGTAC
The DNA here is from genome assembly GCF_021461395.2 of Schistocerca americana. Taxonomy (NCBI): domain Eukaryota; kingdom Metazoa; phylum Arthropoda; class Insecta; order Orthoptera; family Acrididae; genus Schistocerca; species Schistocerca americana. The sequence continues at coordinate 307,991,481 of NC_060120.1, read as the reverse complement.
CACCTTCAGGTCAAGATGTGCAGTTGCCATTACTTTACTGGCAGACTGTATTTATTTGAATTTTTGCAGCTTGGGCAAAGAGGGATGCTGCCACTCACTTGACTGTTGTTTTTTGTCAGGTGTAAAGTGAAATGTCCAAGTTTTCATCACCCATCACAATCGAATCCAAGAATTTGTTCTTTTCATCTACACAGCAGTGAAGAAATTCAAAGGAATAATCAACTTTTTGCTGTTTGTGTCTTCTCTCAGCATACGTCGCACCTGACTCGCACGTACCTCCCGATATTGCAACTTTTCTGCTAAAATTCTGGGGATGGTGGTTCAGGAAACTGCAGGAACCAAAATGCAGAAAGCACTCACAGTGATCCTCTGATCTTTACATATGGTTTCCTCAATCTCACCAGAAATCGACAGAATACCGTCCCTTTCTTTGTTGTGAATTTCAGTATGACTGGCTGTAAACACTCTATACATTCAAAAATCAAATAACTGCACAGCCTTCACACTTTGTGTAGTGCACAATGGGAGCTCCATTTTGAGTGGCTGCCTGAGCATCTGAGTGAAACACACACAGGCCTACTTGGATGCACAGGTAAAGAGGTAAGCCACTCACAACAGTACGGCCAATTAGCATATTAACAGTTCTCTACACCCCCCCCCCCCCAACCCCCACCCCCCTGCAAAAAAAATATTGTTACTTACTTTCAATTTTAGCTTGGACCACGACACAAATTTAAAGTGTCCAATGCTCTTCTTACTTATACAGTTTCATATGCAGCAAAAAATTATTATACTGATTTTCTTCTATACATTCATACTGCATCTATTTATGTTGCATCATACTGAATATTCATTGGTCCACCGTATACAAAAGCAGCTCATTCGTAAGATGTTAGACAGGGGACAAATTCATGATACAGGGTACATCTTTCTTCCTTCCCTTCCTTCAGGTGTTGGTAATTAGTTACTATTTGACCCTTCCACCTCCTTCTTGGTCTACCTATATATCTTTTCCATATATCTCAATAATTCATTACTGGTACTATTTTAGGCACTCTATTTTCATTCATTCTTGTGACAGACATTTTTTCCTAACTAAAAAGCAGGTATTATGTATTAAAGCATTATTCACTAATCATATTTTATTGAAAAAATGTGGAACATCACAGTATTTCTGACACAAACAATACTCACAACGTTTTTACACCAACAATATCAGTGTACAAAAGATCACTTTTAGTAATAAATAACAATGGTACACACCCGTTACAAGCTGCACAGCAACTTTGAGGTAGCCTTTGACATCTCCTTTTTCATTCACAATAGCAACCTTATGAATCAAAGGCACTGGGTAGACAAGATTACTGAGATAAACAAATGCCCTGAAAAAATGTGACAAAGAGTAAGTACCTACATCAAATACTTTTACAAAAAAATGCATGACAACATACAGAATTACATTATTTACATAACTAGGACTGCAACAGGTTGGTCTCGACTACTGATACATTGGCCATTTTGGAATTATAAGGATTGTGCAAAAATCCTGATTTTTATGAGCGTATTAGTAACTACTCACAGAAATAAAAAAATTAGGTTTGCGGCCAAAGGAAGCACATATATAAATGCAAAGTTATGAAAGGTCTGAGTAGCAATAGAATGTACATAAATGACAGGTATCACACTGCTTTTACTGAAAATGTTATGAAAATCTCATCCATTACATGCTTAACACAATGACAATCATTGACATGTAACAGTGTTGTACAGGGTGGTACAGATAAAAGAAGTCCGTGTACGTATAAAGGAAATGCAGTGAAATTACAGAAATGAAGAGCTGAAATGGACTTACAATTTATTTACAAAGAAAAACACATTTTTAGAAGACGCTGAAATTGACCAGCTACAACATCAATACACAGCTGTGCATATCTATTGTATTGTATTGTATGTTAACCGGGGGCCTAGAAACGACGGAGAGGCTCCATCCCTGCTGCAGCTGCAGTGGTCCACAACCCCACGACGACTACCACAGTCTACTTCACCCCCCCGCTGACCCACACCGGACCAGTCTTTCAGGGTTATTGTGCAGTTTGGCCCCCGGTGGACTCCCCCCCATCCCCCCCAGGGAACATCTAACACCAGATGAGTGTAACCCCTATGTTTCCTTGGTAGAGTATAGTGGTGTATGTATACATGGAGAACTTGTTTGCGCACAAATAGCTGACAGAGTGTAGCTGAGTCAGAATAAGGGGAACCAGCCCGCATTCGCCAAGACAGATGGAAAACTGCCTAAAAACCATCCACAGACTGGCCAGCTCACTGGACCTCGACAGAAGTCCACTGGGCGGATTCGTGCCGGGGACCATGTGCTCCTTCCCAATCCGGAAAGCCATGGGTTAGGCCGCACGGCTAACCGGGCGGGCTGTGCATATCTAAGCATATCCACATACACTCAGCGTAATGTTCCGATACTGATGGTGGCAGTTTCATGGCTGATGTAGTCTTTCAGTTGTATTATGAGTGGATTTTCCTCATAGATCTTGTTCTTCAAGTGTCCCCGCAGGAAAACATAATGTGTTCTTAGATCCGGCTAGGGCCATAAATATTTGCTGCCAGTTCATTCCTAGTCAAGACATCATGGACTCATTGCATGATATGTTAGATGTGCGGCATGTTACCTGTTACTGAAAAAGCAGTATTGTCTTTCACCTTCAGTGAGCTGAACACAAAATGCATCACAAATTTCCATATATGCAACCATGTTAAGGCTAATGCCAAAAAAATATTGGTCCAATGATGTGTGTTCCTTTTACACTGCACCAAATGCAAGCTTTTCATTGTGGAGTCATTGCTGACACACAATGTTAAGCATTCTTCATTGCCCAGTACCTCATGTTCTGTAAATTCACATGATCAGAAAGATGAAACTCTGCTTCACCCTTCATGACGTAATGGAAAGGGTCTAACAAACCACCATATTCAAAAGCTATGTGCAGTAATCTACATGTTTCTGATTGTCATCCTCCTGTAATTTCTGCACAAGCATCACACAATATGGCTGCAAATTAAGACTTTTCAATATCTGCTGGCAACCCTTCCTGCTTATATGCATCTGCTGGGCCAATTAACATGTAGACCTCTTTGGGCTCTGAATAATTCTTCGGCAAATGTCTGCAATAACTACTGGTGTGAGAACTGAAGGAATTATTTGTCATCTTGCATTTTGCACTGATCTGTGGGTGCACCAATTTTTAATACAGACTCTGTATTGCTCCCTTTTCTGGTAGACACTGAAAATTTCATGAGTTTCCTTAACCGAATGCGTTTTCACATATGCTTCCACAATTTCAACTCCTTCTTCTATTGAGAAAGTCATTTTACACACTGCAAAGAGAAATGTCTACCTTTACTGATGAAATAAACTGAAATGCTGGTAGAAGAATGCTAACAATCAGTTACAGCAAAAAACTGTCCATTGTTGTAGCTGTTTCCTCTATTTTAGAAAGAAAAACATTGCAATTGCATTTGAAGGGGAGACAGGCTACTTTTAACATTGTCACCCTGCATTTATCAATGACTGAGTTACACAAGACAAATTCTGGATTTATTAAGCAAGGGTGAAAATTACACCAAAAACAAAAAATAAATTTTTACTCAAATCATGTAAATTGATTCTGTCACCATAGTTACTGTGCTGATGCAGCCTGTACACCAGGAAAAAAATCAATCTCGGAACTTGCTGGATCAGCAGTGTAGGCTGAAGATGCATTACCTCATGCTATAGCATTAGGATGATTCTAAGACTTTAGAAAAAGAGGATAAATTTCATATGTTAATTAAGGTGGGGCTGCTGTTTTGGCCAGAAGCAAACATTTGTGTCTGATATTCCCGAAGAAAGAGTGATAAGACCATTACACCATTACAGTACATGATATATCCAAGCAACACAACAGACAATAGTTTTAGCTATCTAATTCCATTTGCAGAAGGTATGATTGTATACATGAGATCAAATTCTTATGAAATGTGGCATAACTAGATGTTCAACATTTTGTGTAAAGATGAGTAACTCACCCACCACATACACATATGTAACGTAATGAGCTTAAATACATGAAAATATTCAATATCATTTGAACACACGATTAGCGATCAGACATTGGACTTTGTCAAACTGAGTGATTCAAGATGGCACAATAAAATAAATCTAGCTATGGGAAAGGCAGAAGCTAGAGAGATTAATTTGAAGAAAGTTTAATTCACCCACTGCGGAGATTTCTTGCGAAAACCTGACAAAATAGTTCCTAATCAATCATTAACTTGAACTCTTAACAAGTCATTGTTATTTATTAGACACAGACTGCAGCATCATGGTGCTTAAAACAGATTAAGTCACTAAAAACAGCGAACAAACAGGTTCTTAAACAAAACAATAAAATTACTTGAGATGTTTGCAACAATAAGACAACACACAGCAATATTATAACCATATCACTGAGACAAAGAAAAGGAGTGAAAAAGTAAAAGTGAACAAAGTCTGAGTAGTACATACGATTCACACCACAATCATTTCTGTCTTGTACGCAATTGGTAACAGTTTTAGCTAAAGAACTGGATCAGTTCTTATGCTGCATCTGTGAAGAAAATTAATGAGGGTTCACAGAAGTTTTGTGCGTAATAACACAACATGCTCTAGTAGAAGTAAGTACACGAATCACTGTTTTCTGATCCTAAATGTAACTTTCATTTTTGTTATGCCCAAGCTAGCATTTTATAAGCTTTATCAGCCTCATACTGCTCACTGTAAATGACCGTTTTTCTGAAAGATAATACCCATCATAGTACAGTCTGTCAATATTGTCATCCTCCTTCCCCTCCCCCTCCAACCATCTAAGCTCTGTTAGAAACAAGTCACAACTCCATTAATTATGATCGACTATCTTTAGCTACTCAGTCACTGTGGATGTGAAGAGGAGGAAAAATCATTCTCATTTTTACTGACTTAACCTTTTAATACACAATTTCATTGTTTAACTAATGTACTTCTTTTATTTAATAACAAAAGAAACTTACTGAACATGTGCTTACCTGCCAACCATTCGGAACCATGGAAATCTGTCATAAAAGGGATCACCACCTGTCAAGGATTCAATATTGTAATCAGGGGATGTTGGTGACAGCTCTGCTTCATTGTGATACATCTCCCTCATAAGTTCAAGACGCTGTCTGTAGACATAAAAAATGAATTAGTTTGCACCTCATACAGATGGATTTTGTGCTATGCACACCAACTTTCAAATTACCCATACCTAAACTATTTACAAAACAGTTAGGTTTTGTTCATGGTATTATTTCAAAGAAATTTGGATTTTTAACTATATCTGCTGAATTCGTAGTGAATATTTATGAGGCATTCTAACATTTTAGATTAAAGAAACCAACATCTTGTCTGAGAATTAAATCTTTTAATCAGAACAGAGTATGTTGTATGATAACTGTATGTTGCAAGTTAAAACTGTGTGCCAGACTGTGATTCACAATAATTCTCAACAACTAATCTGAGGCTGTGGACAATCTAAAGTTCCTGTTACATGATTTCACATGAAAGTGTTGGTCTCATAACACCATGGGAGAACGTCTGAAGAGTTTGGATGGAAAGAAAGGAGCTCATGACACACTGAAGATTTTAGCTTGGCCATGAGGCCTGTTTGAATCACATAATTTGTAGTGCACTGTCCATGAAAGGCAACAATCTGAGTTAAAATCTTGGTGTGAGCCATAGTTTTTAACTTGTTACATACATTTATTTCATCTGTTCCAAAAGATTTTTTTTTTTTACTTTTCAAATTATCTAGCTTCTGGGTTATGGCACAGAAAGGCTAGAAAATAGGACAATAAAAAGCAACCTGAGTGGTGAAAATGTAAGGGTTTGTGAAACACAGCCAAAATGAAAGCATTTCAAGTATAACTTTTATCACATTTTCCATTTTATAACGAGATATGTTAGTGACCTATAAACGGTTATGTCTTCTTAAATAAACTGGTAAATTTCATTTATCATGGATAAATGTTGTAAATTCAGAATATGACAGTCAAGTATGCTAGTTAGAACCGTGAGACAAGAGGAGCACCATCCAGCAGTAGCTGCAACAATCAACCGCAACATGACTGCCGAATTAATAACAGGAAACCTTTAGTTTCCCGAACTTTCTAAATATTAGACTTTTCACCTTTCTTAATCTACATTCTGAAATGACCTTACTTCTCTTAGCTGCGTTTTCTGCTGGTCCTGCTACATTTTAATTCCACAGTCAAACTTGAAGACCTTCTAAACTGAAGGACTTTACAAGGCCACAGAAAATGTTCACATAATTTTTTTCTTTTTAATTCTAGTATTGAAAGTATTAAAAATGGCCTTCTTTTTAGAGGAATATCTTAGAAGTCAAACAATTAAGTGGTTAACACATTACTGTCAGAACAGTGAGCCTATAAGGTATACTACTTCCTCTATAATAACTGAGAAGAATGTAAGGATTTATACAGGGACGTTCTTCTCCTCTCTTATGAATGGGTAGAATTATTACAGTTATTTTATTTTAATAATACTTCAGACTGTCTTTCTATTTGGTATTTATATTGTATGCATATTGTCTTCCATTTGGTATTTGTATTTTGCAGTACATTAGTTATTTATGAGAGCATTCTGAAAAGTAAGGCCTCTGAATTTTTTATGTGAAAACTATTAGCTTTTTAGATGAAACAAACTTTATTAATATTCTACACCTTTGTTCTTCATGTCTACATATTTTATTTCTCAACATAGTCAGCCTGACAATGAACACATTTCCCCACCTCTGCTTGTACTGCTTCATCATTATCAAAGTCAAGTCCTAGAAAGTGTTCTTTAAGTATTGGAAACAGATGAATGAACAATGACAGTGACCCCACGGCGTTAGACCATTGCAGATGTCGCAGCACTTGTGTGGTCTGGTGTTGTCTTGCTGAAGGGAAGGGTACTCTTCAAATTCCGGCTTTCAGTTCTCTGATGGATTACAGCACACTGTTTCTCTTGTACCATCATAGTTACATTTACACCACCATGTTACATGTTACAATTTTGAGCCCTCTAGAGGCAGATGGTTGTAACTTGCATCAGTTAAGCATAGAAGTCAACCAATAGGCATCACATGTAATACCTCAACCGATATTGAAAACAGCATAAAAAATTTGGAGGCATTACTTTCCACCACACTGTTATATTTATTTATCAGGACCATGTGAGTGAAATGCTACTTGGTCATGGAATGAGTTAGTATGAAATTTATCAAGTAGAAAATTTACAAACAAAGAACTGGACTATAAATAAAACATGACAAATAGGGAGTATATGAATAAATAACACATCACAGAGAAAAATTGTGAACTATTGTGAGGAATTCACATGCAGAATGGGAGTGTACCACTCGGAAAACTTTCAATTTGAATTTTAACACTTGTGGTTCACCAATTAACTTTTTCAGTTTTGCTGCAAGCCTATTGGAAATAAATCCTGCTGTGTAGTGTGCACTTTTCTGTACAATGCTTAAAGAAGTGTTAAAAATGGCTCTGAGCACTATGGGACTTAAACAACTGTGGTCATCAGTCCCCTAGAACTTAGAACTACTTAAACCTAACTAACCTAAGGACATCACACACATCCATGCCCAAGGCAGGATTCGAACCTGCAACCGTAGCAGTCGCGCGGTTCCGGACTGAGCGCCTAGAACCACGAGACCACCGCGGCCGGCAAAAGAAGTGTTAGCCAAGTGTATAATGCTGTTTCATCCAGTGTTCACAAAACAAATGTTGCAGTTGTTTCCAAATGAATCAGTACTGTCAATGACAAATCCCACGATGGAATCACGATGGAATATACGTACAGAAGGAGTACAGTTGGAATTCTAAGATACCTGAACAGCAATCTACACAAAGTTCACAAACTGACAGCGGGCTAAGAATATTCTCAATGAGTGCACAGAGTTGTTCCATAATATAACACCATGTCATAAATAGAGCATTTTCTATTGCTGTGTAGTGGCGCTACCATTATATTGGCATATCTGTGAGAATATATGGAGGAGTATTGAAGCAGCCACTTCTAACCGGTGGGCGTAGGGTGTTACGATTTCGATTATAGCGGCCGCGCTGTTGAATTATTGCAAGATGAGCCAAGCTTGCTTCATGATACTTGCCAGTGTAGTATAAGCAAAGAAATTCCTCCACCAGTGTGTTTCTGGGAAAATGACTAGAAGTAGTGCATTTGCATAACACGTGCACTGCTATCTTGTATAAATAGCTGTCATTTTTGTAGCAGTTTCATTTGCAACCCAGCAGATCTACCAGGATGTGGGGGCTATGCCAGGTGAGAGGACCACATGGAGCCTCCAGCAGTAGTCACAAGTCTCTGGCACAGTACCAGCTTTCAGCACTGCATCCGGCCTCCAAACCTAGTGCCACAGTGCAGTGGACCTCCAGGCTCACTCCATCAGCAGCCAGACCCCTGTCCAGGGGGCAGCAGGTCACATCCCCAGTGCAACAGCTATCTTCTGCCACTGTGGTAGACACGCCTCCATGCTACATAGCAATGGCCGCCATGATGGAGTCATCCACCATAGAGATGGCTACAACACCAAGATTGTCAACCATCTTTGTGCACTGCTCATGCCAGGTGTCTGCAGCACAGCTCACGCAGTGGGGCTCCATGCCAGGTGTTGAGCACAGGTGTCAGCAAAAGCTGGATGCATGCATGAAGTGGGGGCACAGTCACTAGTCCATACCGATGCAGCACTAATGTACGAGCAAACAATGAAGTATTAATTTTCATAGTCAAACAATGGAAAATCCAGGATGGATTCATAATTTTGACAGTCACATCTTTCTGAGCCTCCAACGGCCCACTAGCCCTCCTTAATCTTCTGCTGCCTACTATCCTAACATCATAGGCACCCCTCCAATGATGGTGTTCGCTGTATTTGGCAGCAGAAGTGATGGCACTATCTTCAGCAGGTAGCAGATGGTTCATCATCCATGCAGCATGACATCCTGACCATGACCTGCTGTGTCAATCAACACAGTGTAGTTTGTGAGAGAACTGTTAACTGTTTTTGCTGTGTATGACAGGCATGGGATCTACGAAGGGTTGTTACCAAGGCTTGAGGCTTACTTTATTTAGGTGAGAGGAACCAGCTGATCTGTTGGAATGTTGGGGTAGCTACTAGGAGCATGGAGCCTGTTAGATATTCTCGGAGTAACCTGCTTGGGCACTGTGCGCCGAGTCAGTAACTGTAACTTGTTTTATTTGCCATCATTACAAGCATATTGGGAGGCAACTTAGGAAATCTAGACAGTCGATAAAGTGGGATAAAATGTAATTTGTTGCTTATTTTTTCAGTTTTTGAGTTGTTGCATATTTATATTGTGTATTGTGTGTGAATGAGGGGTAAAGGTGTTGCAATGGAAGAGTCATAAATGTGGGGTGTTTTGGAGCCACAGGCAGTACATTTGTTGGGGCAAATTGCAGTTAAGAATGAACAAACAGAATTGCACCAGACACCAGATCATGAGGTAGATCCAACTGCCACTAGTCTAATTATTCCCTTTCTTTGAAGGTAATCTGAGGGTATGGGATGATTTGTGGAGGACCCCACAATATTGGTGGGTATGGATGGTTGGTCAGTTAGTCAGTTATGGTTGGCAGTTATGGTGGTAAATGTAAGTCTAGTGAGAGTGACAAAAACCTTTGTGATTTGAGCAAAAACATTGAGGAATGAGCAGACATTCAAACAGTTGAAGTGGGGGCTCCTGCAGAGGTACAAGAAGCAGGACATGCAAGGTTTTTTCGCAAACAATTGGGCATTGTTATGAAAAGGCATGGGGAAGCCATAGAGGACTTTTCTGACCCAATAAGGAAGGTGAATATACATACATATGAGTTGGGGGGGAATGACGAGGCAAATAATATTTTGTGCAGGAAGCCACGCAAAGGGCACTTCTGAGAGGCTTACCACTGACACCACATATACGTAATTAAAGAGAGATGGCCAGTGCTCTCTTCAGTCCATATGCACACCAGGCTTGAACTCTTGTGGGAATTGGCAAAATGCTGCGAGTAACAAGGATAATGGGCAAGGGGCATTACATTATTTGTGTGTGGATAAGTTGAGAATTTGGGTCTGATGGGAGGCATGCTTGGGTAGTCCGTGCAGTTGCAATGACCACTGTGTCCAGATGGCATAGTTGTCAAAGTATCTGCCTAGTAAGCAGAAGATCCACGTTCAAATCCTGGTCTGGCACAACTTTTCAACTTTCTTCATTGATTTGAATCAATGCCCACTCATAGGCCATATCTGTAATTCATTTACACCTTAATTCATAATGGCTGCTAGATCAAAATGGCGTCTCTTCTTTCAGACGTGTCTGAGAGAACTGTCAGCACATATAAATACTACAGGAAGTTTGTAAGGTGGTTCCCCAATATAGTGCGACCACTCACAAAGCTGTTGAAAAAAGGTGCAAAATTTTTGGGGCAAAGAAGTGTCAGAGTGTGTTTGAAGAGTTGAAAAAAGTTTTAATGTCAAGTCCAGTATTGATTTTTCCAGATTGAGTTTATACTATCTTGTGATGCATGCTTTGCCGTGTGTCCCAAATCAAGAGGTCAATGGTAAGGAACATCATGTGGCTTTCAGCACTGAGATAACTTAATAGAGCACAGGAAAGCTATTCAGCCACCAAGAAAGAGATGTTTAGCCTCATATATGGAGTCACATATTTTGGATGTTACCATTACAAGAAAAATTTAAAGTAGAGACCAACCATGCCACTCTGAAATGGTAATTAGAGTAGAAAGACCTGTCCATCAGACTACCAAGATTGACGTTGTTAAGAATCAGTGGGTTTGGCTATGAAGTGATGCACAAGCCAGAAAAAACCATGGAAATGTAGGTGCTGCGAACAGAAACATAACAATAGTACAGGTACTTTATCAAGGCACTGCTGAAAGGCAAGCAGCCCAAAATGCTGATAGGGACTGAAAACTGCACAAAATGCAGCTGCAGTTCAGCATGTGTGATGGTCTGTTGTCATAGGTAATTAGGTTAGGGTCGTGTGTAGTATCACCGGCTAAGCTGAAAGAGAAAGTCCTGAGAACGGCACATGATCATGTGTTGTCTGGCCATGGACAGTGCTGAGCAACAAACCAAAGACTGGCTGACAGATATTGATGGAAGAGAAGGAAGGGAGATGTAGATCAGTACATGAGGAATTGTGTGCAGTGTATGTAGCATGCGTACTTCGGTCATCAGTGAATACCATTACAGAGACTGCCAGAAGCATCAAAGCTCTTTGAAATGATTGATGTGGATGTGTTAGGAGTGTTTAACCAGATACCAGCAGGAAACTGTTTTGTGTTGACAATAATAGATCACTTTTCTCAGTATGTGGAGATGAATGCTATGCCAAATTACCAAGTAGTTACCGTCACACAACCAGCTTACCACATTACAAAGTAGGGCACTGGGTAATTTTGTTTGGTCCTTACATGCTGAAGGGTAAGACTAAGAAATTCGTAAAGAGGTACTGAAGACTTCACGACATGGTTGAGACTATGTCACCAGTCAACATTAGGCTGCAGTTGCTGACATGGCCAAGAATAGTACATGTTGGATGCCTGTGATCATTCTGTGGTGCTCTGGATGCAGTATGAAGAGTAGTAAGACAGAACCTGAGAAAGATGCAAAAAGGGATAGACATAAGAAGGTGGATGGACCTGCATGAAAGGCACCATATGCACTAAGGTCAAGGAAGTGATAGAGGTATTTTTACAGTGTTACTGATGAATATTTAAGGTATTACGTGTGAGGTGACAGGTATAAAATACTAAGAGTTGAGGAATGAATTTTTGTGTTAGACAAGGGGTTCTTCTGATTTTCTTTGTTTGTGGGTGCTCATGGGTGGCAGCAGCCTTCTGAGGGGCAGGGAGGATCGTGGTAGCCCCTGTCCTTGGGTTGCTATACAAGAGGGGTGAGGGTGGGGAGGTTGCTAGTCATGCCAGTGCTGAATGTCTTTGCCCAGAAAGGAGTGAGGCTGCTACGGAAATAGCACCTGGAGGAAGGAGTTCTTACTGCCAACATGGTAGTTATCAGCCACCATATCAAGTTTAGTTTTTAATGCATGGAAATGGGCTTCAACAGGTAGGCATAAGGAAGTTCATACAAGTGAGGACACGAGGTGTATTGTTGAGACTGGGTATAGCGCGCTGTCGACATCGAGGTCATTAGAGGCAGAGCACAAGCTCAGATTGTGTCAAGGATGTGGAAGGAAATTGGCCATGCCCTTTCAAAGGAACCATCCCAGCATTTGCCTGGATCAATTTAGGGAAATCACGGAAAACCTAAATCTGGATGGCCGGACATGGGTTCGAACTGTGGTCCTCCCGAATGTGAATTCAGTGGATCTCTCATGAGGGGGACAGACATGTGGTGATGACGGAGGAGGAACTGCAACATTGTTGGAGGGAGAAAGTGTCCAGCTCAATTGATTCAAACTGGCACAAATGCATACACTGTGCAGCTATTCATGGGCAGAAAGGAAGGACAGTGTTGTTCAAGGGACAGTGTGGAACCTAAACCTTATATTCAGCAAGTGGGGTGACAATGGATTTATTATGTATGTGATAATTTGGTACTGGTAGTGAGTTATTACGAGTGTGGAAGGCTCATAGAAGCAAGCTGGATGGATCTGAGGGGAAGTGGGTTGTTGATTAATGGGACAGCATGTGACACAACACGGCCAACCTTCAATCTACCAGCCATGGTTTTGAGAGTTAGCCAGCTGAAAGTAACACAGTCACAGTTTTCTAAGAGGTTCTCCCATAGCAGAATATAACCATCCTGAACAACACATTGAAACTGGACCTGATCCATCCCCTGAAACAATAAATAGTTGTCCAGAAGGGTGGATTTCAGGCAAACAGTTGATGCAGTATGTTGAGCAATTTAGGGGACAATGACGAGTACCACGATCTTGAGCATTGCAGTACCTAATGCCACAGTGGATCCAACCCTGCTGTGCAAGCCTACATCTGTCCAAGGCAGGGAGCCATCCATCAACCTGATGCATCAGTAGTACAGGTTCTGGTCGAATGGATCCTCAAAGCACAAAAGTGAGTGAATGTGAAATAATGAAGAGTCACTATTGATGACAAATGTTTTTCCTAGAGTTTGAGAGGTAGGAGGACACAGAATGAGTTAGGTATGTTTGCAAAGAGAATTGTGAAGGGCACAGGACTGGCACGATGTAGAAGTATAAAGGCACAATGTGACATGCATTCCAACTGAACAAATGGTCTTTTCAGTGGGGTAGGAATAAGCAACTGAGAAGTGTAAGAGGAAATCTAGTAAATAAGGTTTGTAAGGTCAAATGCTGTCTTCGAACCTGTGGGTTGGTTTACTATATACTCACAATACAAACTTGTACTGTACATGTGATATGCTGTTGTAGGTCAGTCTTAAGTGAGACCCAACAGCCCATGTCTTTCTGTGGAGAGGGGTAGTGTAATGCTGCAACCATTGTATGGGCAAATCTGTGAGAATATTGCAGCAGCTGCTCGTAGCCAGTGAGCACACACTGTTGTCATTTCGGCTATAGTAACCTAGCTGCTGAATTATTGTGTAATGGGCCAGGATTGCTTGGTGAAACCTGCCATATCAGTAGTAATGGACAGTTCTTGCAATACAGGCAACAGGATTTCTCCAGCAGCAGGATTCAGTACAGTATTTCTGAGAATGTGGGAAGAAGTGGCACAGTGGTGTTACAGGTGTTCTGTTGTCTTGTACAAACAGCTGTTATTTATGCAGCAGTTTCACTATCTACAACCTAGCAGTTTTACCAGGGATGGGGGCTACGATAGTTGAGGGGATGACATCGAGCCACCAGCAGCAGTCATGAGTTTGAGTCTCTGTAGCAGTACCGGCTTCAAGCACTAAGCCAGGTCTCTGGACTCAGTGCCACAGCACAGTGAGCTTTCTGGGCACACTCCAGCAGCACCAGGACTCCCGCGGGGCAGTGAGTATCATCCCATGCATGGTGGATGTCTTCTGCAACTGCGGTGGGCAGGCCTTCCACTACGCGCCAACAGCCGCCGTGATGTAGTCATCCACCACAGAAATGGCTACCGAAGCAAGGTTGCCTACTGTGTTCATGCGCCACTGACACCAGGTGTTTGTGGCATGACTCACACAATGGGGTCATGTGCCACTTGCTGAGAATGGGCATCACCAAAGCTGGATGTGCACATGTTGCAGCCAGCTGACTGGACAGTAGATGACATCTCACGGGCCACCTAACCATCTTTCCGTGGAATGGTTACTACCCCACGCAAACAAAATAGTGACACCCACATCTTTCTGGCCCTCCACCAGCCTGCTATTCCACCTCAACCCTCCACTGCCTGCCATCCTGTCATTGTAGCAACCCTTCCACCAACTGGGCTGGCTATAATTGTAAAATTGATTTCGGAAACTCCATGTTAAATGGTGTTTTCTTTTGCTGGTACAATGTGCTTTAGTTGTAGATACTACAATTTTTTCTTCTCTTTTCATCAGACACTTTCTTACATTAAGGAAAACTAGAATAACATTTAAACTATCATCTACAGCAGGCTGTTCCAACCGAGCTCCAGGGAGCCGGAGCGCTCCGGAGCGCTCACTGCGGCAGCTCGGAGCCCACGTGGAGGGGAAAAGCGAACTCACTGCCCCCTGGCAGCATGCAGCCGCAACAATCCGTGTTTGATGGCAGCTATGACTAGGGGCGGGAGCCCTGTACCTCTATTGGAGAATGATACCTTTCTATTCATTCAGAGGGATGGTCGTTCACAGTGTCTTGTATGTCATAAAGTATTTAATTCTGGAAAGAGCTACAAGATACCATGACATTATACACGTCTTCATGCAGCGCACAGGTAGAAGGCGTTGCACGCGGAGAACTGTTAGCCAGGCTTAAGAACGACATACCAGGAGACGTAAGTTTAAAAACGGTTTCGTAATACGGAGGGTATCGAAACATGCAACATAGTTCGTGTTCTGTAATGCGTTTGTAATTTTCAGGTGAATGAGAGTGGAGAAAACACTACTGAATCTGCAATTTGAGCAAGCTACAGGGTCGCTCACACCATTGGGATGAGTGGCAAGCCGTTTTCGGTGGGACCACTCGTAAAATTGTGCACGGCAGCAGTTGCAGACTGTTTGCTTCCAAGGGAGGTGCAGTCAATTGAAGGGGTTTGCCTGTCGAAGCAAACAATGTCTCGTCGAATCCTGAACATGGCAGTGGATTTAGAGACACAGCTCAGGAAAAAGGTGGAGAGCTTCGTTGCATTTTCACCAGCACCTGACAAAAGCACCGACATATCGGACTTTGCTCAGCTTGCAATCTTTGTGCGTGGTGTTGACATGGAGCTGCAAGTAACTGAAGAACTCTTGGATGTGGTACCATTCGATTACACTGCAACAGGATGTGACATTTTTTAAGCTGTTTGTGAATCAGTGGACAATATGAATTTGCAGTGGGATAAGCTCCATTCTGTAGCGACAGACGGTGCACCACAAATGATCGGGCGTTACCAGGGTTTTGCTTCTCGTTTGAAAAATAAACTCAGGGGCGAATTCAGGAAAGACATTTTGACTCTTCATTGTTTTATTCACCAAGAGGCACTGTGTGCTGAAACAGTAGAGCTAGGTAGCGTAATGAACGATATCGTGAAGTGTGTGAATTTTTTGCGGCGTCACGGTATGAATCATCGCCAATTCAAAGGATTCCTGAAAGATATGGAAGCGGAGTATGGGGATATACCTTAGGACAGTACAGTTCATTGGCTGAGTCTGGGAAAAGTTCTTGATGTTTTCTTTGCCATTCGTGAGCAAATATCCCTTTTTCTCGAAATGAAAGGGGAAGAAATGTGTTGTCCGAAAGATATAAAATGGATATCGAACCTGGCGTTCCTAGCTGACATAACTATGCATCTGAATAATATAAATCTGTCATTGTAGGGCAAAGGGCAGCTAACTGCTGACATGCACGACCAGATCAAGCGTTCATGGAAAAGTTACGTTTATTTGAGAGGCAGATGAGTAATGGACATTTAACATTCTTCAATCGTCTTGCTTCTTTAAAAACACCTGAGGGTACTACTTTCGGCGATTACCAAGCAAAGTTAAAGCAGCTCATTGCGTCGTTTCATCACGATTCCGAGACCTCACTAGTTTGGAAATGGAACTTCAGGTGTTCAGCGCTCCTTTTTCAGTTTCCCCTGATGACTTGTGATCGTCACTTCAGTTTGAGATTATTGATTTGCCAAATTCAACTTTGTTGAAAGAGAGGTACTGCAATATGATGGTATCATTCATTACAACAAAAAAAATTTCCCAAGCTTCACAACAATGCTGCTCAGATCATGTGCGTGTTTGGATCTACGTGTTGTTGTGAGCAGCTTTTCTCAGCAATGAAAAGAGTAAAAAGTAAGGAACGATCATTTTTTCGGGATGCAACGATGAAGGCCATCCTCCGCATTAATGCTGAACACTTTGACGACTGATATTTCCGATCTTGTAATGAAAAGAAAATTTCAAGCGACAGAGGCCCAATAAATTTAGTATGCAATTTCTTGTACAATAGTTGTTTCTTGTTTATTTTCTAAACATCATATTTCCTGGTGTAGCATGTCACCACGTCTTAGCAGCTAAGAGTATGAGGTTGTCGATCTTGTAAGACACAGCTGGCACATCAAAATGCTTGCCTTGCCGCCTGCCTCAGCCAGCCGTGCCACGTGCCTGCACACTTGAATGGTCACAGCGAGCGACACGGCTCCCTGGAGCAGGGAGTGCTCCGCGGCTCACAACGGAGCCGACGAGCTGGAACAGCCTGATCTACAGTATCTCTGAATTAACTTTTTTCCTTTGCTCTTCTTGTAAAATGTCAACTGAACTTTTGTTTATAATTTTAAATCTTTACTTCAGATTAAAATGTATCAGAACCTGAACCTCCACCTTGCCTCCATATGAAATTCCCAACCATCTGATCAGTCTTCACAAGTCTATATCTGCAAGCACTTCCCTCCTGATTCTCTCACCTGTACAGAGGCGCTAATGCATATATTATAAGATTAGATCTGGTTCATTTCAGAACACACTCCTCTGGACAGTGAATTTGGATTTATTCAACTCATAAGACACATATGCTAATCATTTAATTGCAGTATAGGAATACATCAAAATATGGTTGATGCAATTTCACTGATACAAAGCTATAGTTAAAATGGAAAATCCAGGATGGAATGTAACAATATTATGAAAAGGATAATTGCTATTCAACATACAGTGGCTGATGCTGAGTCACAGATAGGCACCACTAAAAGACTGTCAGAAAGTGAAGAAAGTGAGCTTTTGGCCAACAAGGCCTTCATTGCAAATAGATAAAACACACACACACACACACACACACACACACACACACACACCACAGTATCTGACTGTAAGGACCAGACTGCGAGCAGAAGTGCATGGTGGGAGAAGCAACCAGGTGGTGTGGATAAGGAGGAGGCTGGGTCAGGGAGGGGGAGGGATAGCAGGGTATGGGTGGTGGATGGTAAAACACTGCTTGTGGGAGCCTACAGGGATGAGGTGAAGACAGGGTAGGGCAGTTAGGTGCATTCAGGAGGTTAGACTGAGGGTGGGAGGGAGGAATGGGGGGCAGCAGGAAAGGAGAGAAGTAAAAAGACTGTGGGCGTTGGTGGAATAGACGATAGTGTAGTGCTGAAATGGGAACAGGAAAGGGGGTGGATGGGTAAGGGCAAAACTAACAAAGATTGAGACCAGGAGGTTAACGGCAATGTAGGCTATATTGCAGGGTGAGTTCCTACTTGTGCAGTTCAGAAAAGCTGATTTTGGTGGGGAGAATCCAAATGTCACAGGCTGTGAACCTGTCATTGAAATGAACATTGTGTTGGGCAGCGTGCTCAGCAGTGGGGGGGTCCAGCTGTTTCTTGGCCACAGTACATTGGAGGTCATTCATGTGAACAGACAGTTTGTTGGTTGTCATGCCCATACAGAATGGAGCAGAGTGGCTGCAGCTTAGCTCGTAGATCACAGGACTGTTTTCACAGGTATCCCTGCCTTTGATGGGATGGGTGATGTCTGTGACCGGACTGGAGTCTGTGGTGGTGGGAGGATGTATGGGACAGGTCTTGCATCTGGGTCTATTACAGAGATACGAGCCATCAGGCAAGGGATTGAGAGCAAGGGTTGTGTATCGATGGATGAGGATATTGTGTAAGTTCAATGGATAGTGGGGAGGATGATTATGGTCCGTGAAGGCCTCAGTGAGACCCAGTTTTGTACGAAAACAAATCTCCCATGCCGTATCTCTCCAGTCACCCACCACTTCCCGAAGTCCCACTGTTCAGCAACAGAGGAGCATTCTTCTTCTGACTCAGTACCAGTACCACCCAGGACTTGAGCAACTGAATTATATTCTACGCCAGGGTTTCGACTACCTCTCGCTATGCCCTAAAATGAGGAACATCCGACCCATGATCTTTCCCACCCCTCCCACAGTGGTATTCTGCTACCCACTGAATCTATACAATATCCTCGTCCATCCCTACACAACCTCTGCTCCCAACTCCTTGCCTCATGGCTCGTATTCCTGTAGTAGACCTAGACGCAAGACCTGTCACACATCCTCCCAGCACCACATTCTCCAGTCCAGTCACAAGCATCACCTATCCCACAAAATGCAGGGCTACCGGTGAAACCAGATATGTGACCTACAAGCTAAGATGCAACCACTGTGCTTTGTTCTGCCACCCCCCCCCCCCCCCCACCACCACCGTTGGGCATGTCAATGAATAAGCTGTCTGTCTGCATGAATGGCCACCGTCATACTGTGGCCAAGAAACAGCTGGACCACCCTATTGCTGAGCATGCTGCCCAACACATTGTTCTTTATTTCAATGACAGCTTCACAGCCTGTGCCATCTAGATTCTCCCCACCAACACCAGCGTTTCTGAACTGCACACTTGGGAACTCTTCCTGCAATATATCCTACATTCCCGTAAACCTCCTGGCCTCAATCTTTGTTAGTCTTGTCCTTACCCATCCAGCCACCTTCCTGTTCCCATTCTGGCACTATGTAGCCCTATATTCCACCAACGCAAACGCATCCACAATATTTTTACTTCTCTCCTTTTCTGCTCCCCCCACCTTGTCCCTGTAAGCTTCCACAAGTAGCACTTTACTGTCCCCCACTCCTACCCTGCTATCCCTCCCCCCTCCCTGCCCCAGCCTCCTCCTTACCCCCACCACCCAGTTGCTTCTCCCACCATGCACTGCTGCTCACAGTCTGGCCCCTGCAGCCAAAGACTGTGGTTGTGCGTGTGAATTGCATCAATTGCATGTGTGCGTGTGAGGTGTATGTGTTTTTTGTCTGTTTGCAACTAAGGCCTTGTTGGCCGAAAGCTCACATTCTGACAGTCTTTTAGTTGTGCCTATCTGCAACTCAGCATCTCCGCTATATGGTGAGTAGCAGCTATCCTTTTCCTAATATTGTTGTAAAGCTACAGTTAATACGCTGGAGTTGTATTTAAACATTAATGAAACTTTTTTTGTGAAAAGATACCTTTACATATTCACATAATAAGACAATTTATAAACTACATCCTGCTCAAATCAAACAATGGAAAGTCCAGGATGCTCAAATATTCAGTTCATCATTCATGAAATCTTCAGAACGTACAGCTTTCTTTTCAGTGAATCTTAGTTCATACCCAAAATTTCTTGGCTTTTAATTTGTTATAAATTTTCATTCTCATGTACTGGGAGTCTGAGCAAGTTTAAATGATGAACAGGGAACACACTTTTTTTTTTATTTCTTGTATTATAAGCGTGAACAAGCAGTTCTGCTTGTATAATTCTAAAGTGGTATGCAAACAAATGATAATTGAATAGATATATACGGAGGGTACTGTTAATAATTTCAGATTTTTAAACAATGAGCAACATGATTTCCTTGGACGCACAACACGCATCTAATAATTCTTTTCTGTAAAGTCAGTTGCTTGAATTTCACCAAAAAACAATACCATACCTTATAACTGACTGGAAATAGCAATGGTATGCAATTTTCCTTTTGTCTATGTCATTGGCATTTACCAATATTTTCATTGCAAATGCAAAGCTATATAATTTGTTTACTAGATATCCCACATGTTTGTTCCAATTTAAATTCTTGTCTAGATTTAATGCTAAAAAATTCACAGAATCCACTTCTTCTAGATTTTGATTTTTGTGGTTTATTTTAATTTCCTGGCTTGTTGACTGTTTTGATTTGAGCTGGATCACATGGGTTTTTGGGACGTTCAGGGTTAATCCACTGAGATGAAGCCATGTTTGTAAATGACCTATTGTATTGATGATGCACACAGGGATAGTTTCTGGCTCACAATCCTCTATTAATACAGATGTGTCATCTGCAAATAAAACTGATGGGGCAGTTATACTGATTGACAGATCATTAATGTAGAATTGAAACAATACAGGTTCTAAGATAGAACCTTGAGAGACACCTTGTGTTACTGTCTTCTATTTGAAAGAATAATTTGCAGTGCAGAGACAACCACTCTTTATTTCATTCTGCATTTATGAATTTCTTTCTTTTTATTTGCTAAATTTATTTACATTTTGTCAGTACTTCTCATACTGATTTGCTTGTTACACAGACTACGTAAGAACATGAGCTCAGCTGTAGCTGTAGGAATATCTACTGAATGCTTTAAATAGCAACCAAATAACCCAAAAAATTAACCTGGGCCCATGTCCCCTTTAAACCATTTTTCTGTGTTGCTTGTGGCACACATCTGAAACATCAGTAATAAATTTTCTATATAGAAACTTATTTTCATAGATCTTTATATACAAATGACCCTTAAAGTTTATTAGATGATAAACTTACGCAAAATTTTGTCAGAAACGCTGATAAATACAGAATTTATCTTACAAATATGCTTGGTGATTCATAAAAGCATTTATTTGCTGCAAGTTCATGCTAGTCAGGACAACAAAGCATGCAAACTCACAACGCCCATTGCCTATCTGAACAGTGTGGATTCTTTATTTGCAAACATTTCATTATTCAGTTTAAGAACAAACACAAGCAAATGTTCTTCACAGCAAACACACTGAGATTTTGAGAAGAAGACTTTAAATATTAACACAATAAAAAAGTTCAGCAAACATTAAATATGATGAAGACAAAAGCAGTGATTTACACCAGTGAAAATTCACAAAAAGCTCTGTCTAATGTTGTCCTTGGATGAGGCAGAACTAAGTAACAGATAAGATGAAGAAGAAGAAGTAAAGAAGGAGGAGGAGAAGAACATATTTTACAGAAGGAAAGCATGTATGTGCATATCCAAATATAAAACACCAGCTTCAGTGCACACAAAATGCCATGCCAGGAGCTCAGGGTCAGTGGGCGAAGAGCACATTAAGATCAGCTCACAGGTACATTTATGCTGTAAAGGAGTACACCAACCTCGAAGGCAAAAGATTTGCAAGTGAGAACTTCTGATTAGGACACACAGTGAGACATTGGAAAAAGTCATCCTTCACATCCGGTGTCTCCGGGCTAATATCTTCATTGTAAATATGACGCATGAGTTCCAAGCGATGTCTACAATACAGGAAATGATGCTGTTAATCACAAAAAGTGTAAAATGCACACTGAATAGAAGAACACCTGTACTGCAGACAGAAGTAACACATAAAATTAAATGCATGGTTTAAATGATGATCAACTATGCAGTATCTTTTGCCTTGGAAGTTACTTTTCCTTTTAAAAGCCAAAAAATCACCTCACTTGTAATTTCTGCCACAATAATATTTGACTACATAATCAATCAATTTCTGCCTCTAACAGTTACATCACTATTATTTTACAACATTATTTTCCATTGTTAATTCCCTCATGCAATTAAATAATTCTATCATTTTTTGGTTTTGAAATCATTTTGTAGGAATTACATTGATTGTATATTTAAAAATGTCAACATGAATTTCATACATAATACACAAAATCAGAACACAGTCACAACAAATAAGACATGGAAGAAATGAAAATCTATACAATACGACAGGTAATACCAGAAGAAAGAAAAAAAAAACAGCACCCCAATATCTACTGTTTGCAATAGACACAATAGCATGAAGAGCATTCAGTTGAATTCCTCTCTCTAATTTATGAGTATCCATTTTCCATTGGATTTATCTTCCATGATAAAAGCATCTGATTTACTTTGCTTCCCTTTCATTCTGTAATCCAGTGCTTGTTCTCCTTTGTTGCAGTTTATCAGGTCGAGTTTCTCCTTTCACCATTTGTACATTCTCTTTCGCTGCTTTTTCTTTTCTCTTCTTTGTGCCCCTCTTGTTAGTGCAGTCCACCTGCATACCATGTACCCTCCCGAGACACATTGTTCAAAAGCTTACAAAGTATCATCCTTTTTGTGTACCTCTCTGGTGCTCATTACCTCTAAAATATATCAATCACTATATGCACAAAGAAAGAAAAGCTTTCTAAGACAATGATTTGCAATTAATGGGCTTTATTTTTTATATACATAGCAAATATTTTACTTTAGTTTTTCTTTTCCATCACATGTATTATATTCTTGTGCTTGTAACAACTATTAACTAATGCATTTGAGAAACAAATTATCTACTCATCACTGAATCTGTGTGGAGAATATTTCTCTTTCCTTATATCATCCTATGTGTTCCATGTAGGATTTTCCATTAAGGATAGAGGATGGGAAAAATAATACAAACTCATTAAAAAAAGATCAAATATCCTGGGGTATCAGTGTATATAAAACCTGAATTATATTTAACAGGAAGTCTTCCCATGAAGAAACTGTTCTTGTGGTATGCTGGAAGACAGTAATGGGCTTTTGATTATTTTATCAAAATAAACCACAAATTTTTTGATAAGATTAAAATCTGGCTATTATGGAGACCAGGGAAAACATGTTATTTAATCCTTACACTTCTCAAACAAAACTTTTACACTTCTAGCCATGTGATTTGAAT